>NC_086446.1:87944872-88619039 GCF_028390025.1 Pseudophryne corroboree
ATAGAGGTCTTCAATTTGTGGCCAAGTTTTGGAGATCCCTATGTTCTGCTCTTGGCGTGAAATTAAACTTCTTCTCAGGATATCCCCAAACGGATGGTCAAACAGAGAGAGTGAACCAGGATCTGGAGACTTTTCTGCGTTTATTCATGTCCTCCTCACAGGACGACTGGCTGGACTACCTCCCGTTCGCAGAATTTGCCCATAATCTTTATCACTCTGCCACAAAATCTTCTCCATTCTTCATTAATTATGGTTACCATTCAAGAGTTCCTGAGCCTTAAGGTAGGAGATCGGGTTTGGGTTTCCACACGTAACCTAAGATTAAAGGTTCCTACAAAAAAGTTTGCTCCCAGATTTATTGGGCCTTACCCAATCGAAAGAGTGTTGAATCCTGTGGCTTACAAAGTGAAATTACCTCCGCAGTTAAGAATTCCTAATGCATTTCATATTTCTTACTTAAAACCATTGGTACTTAATCGGTTCAGAGCCGCTCTGCCTAAATCACCCAAGATCCAATCAGCACATGGAGATGAATTTGAGATTCACAAGATCCTCGATTCTCGCAGACGTTGATTGGAAGGGGTATGGGCCAGAAGAGAGATCTTGGGTAGATGCAGAGGATGTCCATGCTCCAAGACTTCTTCGGACATTTCATGCCAAGTTTCCAATTAAACCACATAGGTGTCCGGAGTCCACCCGCAAAGGGAGGGTACTGTCAGCTTCCGGAGTCTTACCGGTACGCTGGGGCCGCGGGGCTGGCTTCCTTGGCGATGTGCGGGCAGCAGCGGAGGTGGGCTGCTGCACCGGATCTGTGGGCAGCAGTAGCAGCGGTGAGGGGGTCCGCTCGTGGCGGCGGGACGCAGCTACAGCGGGTCACTCTTGCTGTGAACCGTTGCTTGGAGACCAGGGGCAGTGAGCAATGTGGCTTTGCAAAAAGGTCTGCATTACTGGGCGCCGCCATGTTGGAGACCAAGTTTTAAGCATAGTTCCTGTTTCTTCCAGCCAATCCAGGGGAAGCTCTCCCTATAAAAGGGGGCTGGTTTAGGACAGGGACGCCAGTGCTTCAAGTTACAACCCTGTTGTAGGTGCTTTAGCCTGTGCTCCCAGGATTCCTGCTGTATTCTGGTTCCTCCTGATCCTGCTTGGTCGGTTCTCTGTTGCTGCTGCAGCCCTGCCGTTTCTAGCCTGCTACTGCCTGTGGAAGCACTCCTGGAAAACCCGGTCCAGAGTGACTCTTTGGGCACAGTCGGCCCCGGGTCTTCTGCCTCGTCTTTCAAGCCACACTCCACAGATCTCCTTCACCAGCCACGCCTTTGTACCACTGACCACAGCCTGCAGATTATTATCTTCAAGCCTCGTTTTCCAAACCACAGTCCACAGTCCTTGTCTCAAGCCACGTCTTCAACCACCATCCACAGTTCCACAGTTTATCATCTACAGCAGGGATGGGGAACCTTCGGCCCTCCAGCTGTTGTTGAACTACACATACCAGCATGCCTTGCTACAGTTTTGCTATTTAGCCATGCAAAAACTGTTGCAAGGCATGCTGGGATGTGTAGTTCAACAACAGCTGGAGGGCCGAAGGTTTCCCATTCCTGATCTACAGTCTCATCTTTCAAATCACAGTCCACAGTTCTTCGCCTCCAGCCACGTCTTTAACCATCGTGCTCCAGCCTCGGTTCTCTACCTCAGACCTGTGTCCCATGCAAAGGAACTATATCCAGCCCCCTCATCTGGTTCATTCACAGCCTGCTACCTCCTCGGGCAAGTCTCTGCTGCCGGATCCTCAAACTCTGCCAGACGTGACACTAGGAATGCGTAACATTACGGACCATGCAGCCTATCCATTTACTAGGAACCAGTTACATCGCTGACCATGCATCCTATCCAATCACTAGGAACCAGGACAACATACCGACACACACAGCTCCCTGACACGTGCACAGACACACACAGCTCCGACACGTACACACCACCACACACAGCCCCTGACACATACACACCACCACTCACAGCTGCCGGATACATACACACCACAACATACAGCTACCTGACATATACACACCACCACATACAGCTCCCTGATAAGTACACAAATCTTTATTGTATTCCTGCATCGCAAATTATAACATTAGTTTATCTTACTGCATTTTGACAATGTACACTTTGTTGCTTTGTGATTGTTGTAAATTTTTGTCTCCCACTATTATAAATAGATTACAAAAAAGTCACATCACTGTAACACCTCAGTCAGGTCCCTGTGTTAGTGATAGAGATAAGAGTGATGTCACTCTGACACTCCCAGACTCCCTCACCTGCCTAGTCAGGTCACTGTTATTTATAGAGATAACAGTGATGTCACTATGACACTCCAATACTCCCTCAGCTCCCCAGTCAGGTCCCTGTGTTAGTAATAGGGATAAGAGTGATGTCACTGTGACACTCCAATATTCCCTCATCTGCCCAGTCAGGTCCCTGTGTTAATAGAGATAAGAGTGATATCACTGTGACATTCCTGAGATCCCCTTACCTCTCTTGTCAACAGATGATCTCTAGAGTAAAATGTACTATGCTCTCAGTCATGTGACTGCTGGTCTTCTCCACTCTCATTGATCAGTGATTTATACAGAAGACTAATCACTCTTATGAGGCTTCTAGTAAAAAGGCACGGACTCCTCACCTGCACAGAGGTCTATGAATAAATATTATTAAAATGTATTTACAGTTATTTATGTAGTCCACACATATTAAAATAATAATTAGTCATTTGCATCAGTTTCTGACCCAGTGGATCATATAACCTATATTCTTTACCACAGACACAATCACTTTTTTGTTTAATTTTTATCAGAAGCCAAATTAACCACCAGAATGTTTTTGGAGTGTTGGTGGGTACCGCAACACCCAGCGGAAAGTGACCCACACATATATGGCCTTGGCTAGGAATTGAATTCATGGCCACATTACTGAGAAGTAGAAATGCTATCCACTACGCCATCATGTTGCCCATACACATAGGAATAAACTGAGTGACCACTAAGTCCCCCTCATTCCCAAAGCCATACAGTCCTTGTCCGTATTTCTCAGAAGTTCCTTTGATCCAGCTTCATAAGGCCGCTCAGGGTCAATAACAGGGCATTGCTGGAGGTTGCACCAATGGTCCTCTCATGGCCAAGAGTCCCGGTCCTCCAAGTCACATATTTGGTGCAGAGTGCCTGAGGAAGTGGACCTGATCGGTGAAACGCGTAGCTGCTGCATGTGAAGTTACATTTTTTTCAATTATTTACTTGTCACAGTTTGTCAATTTTATGTTTCATTTGTAACTTTTTTTGTATCATTGGAATTTGTGTTTATGTAAACTCCATTTTAATATTGGATTATCCACACACATTTACGGTATAATCCTGACTACTGGATTATTTTGTATTAATGACACTTTTCTTGACAATTTGTTTACACACTAATAAATGTGTAATAATCTTATATTTGGTTTTAATTGCTTAATACTTTTCATGCTTTACAAACCTGTAGACTGGACAGTCAGTCTCTGATTATATCGCTCATTTGGCCAAGTGAGTAAGAAGATGCTCTCCTGTGATATGGATTACTGTTTATCACCTCCTGACACCACGGCAATGATCTGTGTGACCACAACATAACAGGGTCATTATCCCCTCACACTCTAGCTAAGGAAGTATCTGGCTGCACTGGAGATAATGTACCAGTATCACATAATGTGTGTGTGTAATAAGGGTCTGTGCTGTCTGTCCAGTTTCCCCCAACGGCGCCCTGCCTGCTGTTCACCCTAAAGTGATCACTAATACGGGTGCACAATTCACATTGCTGGCATCGCCTTCAATTGGATGAAGAGAGATGTTGATGCACACTACTAGCACCAGGGACGGACCGGCCATCTGGCACATGCCAGAAAGACCAATGAGCAGGTGGGCCGATCCGGTCCCTCAGAGAGCCGGGAAGGACACGCGCAGCGCAGCCTCCAGCTCTCTGCTTCAGCCGCCCCCCACCGGTTTCCACGGACTCGGAGTGCCCCCGCCCCCAGCAAGCGTCACCATGGTAACGGGGGCGTGCCACGAGTCCACTCCCCCATGACTCGCGACACCACCACCCATACATCATGGCGGCGCGCCCCCCCGTGACGTGCGCACGCCCCCCCGTGATGAGCGTGCGCTCACGAATGCCCGGGTTTAATTAGAGCCTCAGTCCATCGTGGACTAGCACTAAGAACACTGATAACAACAATTATTTCGATAAACCCTCACAATTAACATTTTTACAAGGCTCCTACATTGCAGATCACACATTAATAAGGGCTCTGGGCCCAATTCAAACCTGATCGCTGTTGTGTGAAATTGCACAGTGGCTGAATATATAACGCCAGTGCATGCGTACGGATCGTAATGCGCAGGCGCAAGGCCAAACTGCGAAAGAAACCTTGCATCATTTTTGATCACTAGGCAAACGCAGGCTGATTGACAGGAAGCGGACGTTTATGAGTGATAACTGGCTGTTTTCTGGGAGTGTTAGGAAAAATGCAGGCGTTCCCAAGTATTTTCAGGGCAATTGTGACGTCAGCTCCGGCCCGATCAGCCTGTTTCTTTCACACTGTAGGAGTAAGTCCTGGGCTACGCACAGACTGTAAAAATCATTTGATGGTGAATTTATTATTTATTTATTACCAGTTATTTATATAGTGCACACATATTCCGCAGCGCTGTACAGTGAATATTTGCCCATTCACATCAGTCCCTGCCCCAGTGGAGCTTACAATCTATATTCCCTATTACATGTACACACAGACACATTCACACTAGGGCTAATTTTTGTTGGGATCCAATTACCCTACCAGTATATTTTTGGATTGTGGGAGGAAACCGGAGTACCCGGAGGAAACCCACCCAAGTATGGGGAGAATATAATAAACTCGCAACAGTTAGGGCCATGGTGGGAATCAAACCTACGACCTCAGTGCTATGAGGCAGCAATGCTAACCATTACATCATCCGTACTGAGTTGCGAATGGATTTGCAGCTGGCCGGCATTCACACAGATTTTTGCAAGGTGTATGCAGACCTGTATGTGGCGGGTTTTCACTGTCTGGGCGGCGACTATCCGATCGCAAACTTCTGCAAATTTGCAGATGTGCGATCAGGTCTGAATTAGGCCCTATATTTGAAGGTAAGACCTAGATAAATTTATATAAAGTGATAGTATTAGGGATTTTAGGGACTCGTGATGAAGTCACCTGGCCGCGGTACATGGGACCACATATTTGCGCAAATGTATGCTAAGAACCTCATTTATACTCCATGTTAATTGTGAAGGTTTATTTAAATTATTTTTACGATCTGTGTTCTTAGTGCTAAGAGTGTGCATCTGCATCTCTCTTCCTCCTGCATAGTATTAGAAGCCTCAGCATGATAGCACATCTGAATATCTTTAGTAATAGGGTGTGCAGTCCAGCCTATCGCCCTTAAATGAACTGAACCCAGTTAGTTACATAGGGTCTATTCAGAGGCAATGTGATACCCACACCGGGTCCTCCAGGTACGTCAGGCGGCCTAGATCTGCATACACTTCATCAGTGGTCCAGCGGGGAGCGGCTCTGAGAAGATTCGGTGTAGTAATATCAGCGTAACAATACCCTCAGTGGTCTGGGGTGTCCAGTGTATAGAAATAGAAGGGAAAACATCAGCTGTAATTACCCCCAAGTATTCTGACTTTCATATAGGAAATTACTGCAACAATAGCAGTAATGTTACACAGAGCAGCAGGTGACACTTTTAACAGTCACCCAATAATAATAAGGGAAGGGGACCTCACTGTTCACATTGACCAGACCTCTAAATAGCAGGGCCAGTGGAAGGTTTCTCTACTCCTTATGAAAATCCTCAGCTTACATCCCTCCTCCCCTCCTTACCCACTTCTAGACCCTCACTCACTTGTCTTCACAAATTAAAAAAAAACACTTACCAGTTCCTGGCTGGTGGCCTGGAGAAGCTGCAGCTGTAATAAACCAATGTCTGCTGTAGGATGCTGTCCAGGCTCCTCTGCTGCACAGGAGATTTCAGCAGGGTCCAAACGTTAGACTTCATAACAAAGCACCAAAACATGAATAAAACTTGCCCATGAAGCCAATAAGAGACACATTTAGATGATGTGTTTAGGTCTGACTTATCAGGCAATGGTAATGTTTATGGGGGTATCCAATTACCCACATATCGCCGGGGGCTATGCTATGAGCCCGATGCGGCGCACTCCTCTCTCCAATGCCGGCACTTATCGCAGATTATGCTTTGGGGGTCTCAAGCACCCGAAGCATAATCCGCCATAAGCGGGCTGCAGGAGCCACGATAACACATGGGCTCCAATATTAGATCAAAACAGCCTCTAATTGGATACTGCGCTAATGACCAGTGGTCAGTAATCGTGATATACAGCTGATTGACTAGCCAAAATCACTTCAGGGCTAATAGGATGCCACCCTATGTGTACATGGGATGTAGTATAGGCTTTCACTACACAAAGCATAGTAACAGTGTAAGGCCTAGTGATAGAACTACTAGTAACAGCGCCGCTGGCGGGCACATTATAGCAGACACAGAAGACAGTGACATAGGTAAGCGCGGTGGCACAGGGGAGAGTAATGCAGCCACACGAGTCATAAGCTGTATAATGATAAATGATATTACAGCAGGGTGGGCACAGAGGTTACTGGCCCTCAGGGATAATCAGTGACATGGAGGATGGGCAGCTGACTGTTATACTGTACCTATTGCACATATAATACAGGAACAGGATACTGGCATACAAGGTACATTATAATGATGGTCTCCATGTACCAGGATGCTGGGCAGCCGGGAGCTACGCCTGTCCCTGGGCTCTCAGCACCTTGGAACCATCGACTGCTAGAGATGGACAAATTCCAATGGTTTCAAACTATCAATGTCTTTTTTAATCTTACGGTAGTGTTTTTCCATTCAATGGCAGCTAGACGATGTCTGCCATAATAATTTGATGGTGTTCTGTCTTTTTTTATGTACCCTGAGAACTGTGCTGCCCCTAGCTGTTGCTCTCTGCATCAGGGTCCTTAAGGTATCTTCTTGGATTTGATGATGGCTGTATCTGCATCAGAAGAGTTGACTCGGTGCCTCGCCTCTCTAGGCTGCTCTCACTTTCTCAGAGGGCCAATCAGAGCACAGCCCATACTCTCACAGACAGCATAAATGTCACACTCACAGGTAGATGTATTATACTGGCACAGTAAGTGCCAGCATAGCTCTAAGTTGTCATGACTGTGGTTTTCGTGAACCCGGTGTTAGTGAAGTCTGTGCGAGCGACTGGAGACTATGTGAATATTAGGCTGGTCTGTAGGAATCAGTGAAAAGAAGAAGCAATCCCTGACACAACTGTAATCCGGGCTGGTACCGGATATAACTGGAAACGCAAATGTAAGTAGAACGATGACTGTGGCTGTGACTTTAAGACAAGGCTGAAGAACACTGCGGCTGTGGTTTTAAGACAAGACTGAAGAATACTGCGGCTGTGGCCTTAAGACGAGGCTGGAGAATACTGCGGCTGTGGCTTTAAGACGAGACTGCAGAATACTGCAGCTGTGGCTTTAAGATGAGACTATAGAATACTGCAGCTGCGTCTTTAAGACAAGAATGTGGAATTCTGCTGCTATGGGTTTAAGACGAGACGAATACTGGATATAAACTGTAATCCAGACTGGGTAGCAAAAGATCAGGGTTTTACAGGAAACGAAGTACAAGTGTTACCTTAAGGGAGCTCAGCTTCTAAGCTCACACAGTGCTGTGTGTGACACAAGGAACTGACCGAGTCTGCAACTCAAGTCTCCAGACTTATACTTCCTGGTCCTTGATGATTGGTGAGCAGAGACAGGTGATTCAGAGAGTCTCAGGCTGGCACAGGATTGGATAGCTCCAGGTCAGGTGATCAGACCCTGTCACGTCAGTACTTTAGATTAGGCTCTGATGTGGAGTGAGGCCTAGCAGGCTGAAAGAACACTGAAGCCTGAACTTCTACAAATGAACAGAGGATGCTGGCTTTTAGGCCTAAACTCCAGATTGCTGAGCACAGTGGAGAATGTATCTGGTGACCCCTGGAGTCAAAGAGGCATATAGTAGAATAACAACGATTACTGTGTAGGCACAGCATACAGAGACTTGCTGAATTCAGATTCACACAGAAGGTTAATCACCACAGGTGGAGCTTGTTAACTCTTACCTTCCAGGCAGAGAACTCAGGACTCAGGAAACTCATGGTATTGGCAAGCTGTTTATCCCAGTGAGTAGAAAAATGCAGGATTCAGGACAGAGATGGCAGTAGTAAGTCACCAAATATGAGAACTACAGTGATGATCGTGACATAATGTTATGCACACCAGTGCCTGCAGGAATGTACTGGTGTCTGAACTGTTATGCACACCAGTGCCTGCAGGAATGTACTGGTGTCTGAACGGATAGGGATGCAAAACAAATGAACTCACAGATAGACTGGGGAATATGACATTACGTACACAGAAGGTGATAGGGTAACAAAATAAACACAAAGTGAACAGAGAAGCCCAGAGGCTAAGAAACTGGGTGTCTCCCTAGTATTAGGAATGCTCAGATGGAAAAAGCAAGATGTTGTGTTTTAATACGTAGAGAACCCAAAATGCTGTTGCTAAGGGCAACAGCAAAACCCTAAAGGGTTACCAACGGGTGTGGCAGTAAACTCCTTGGTCAGAGATGGAATGATAGACACAAGGAGAGTCTCCACAATCCTAATCCTCACTTGCAGTGCACAGGTTCAACTTACTGCCACTAAACTGACACCTGAACACCTTGCACAGTGAGACAGGATTTAGGCAGGCAAGTCTGAGAATACAGCCGCAAACTTGCTAAGTTCACAGAGTAGCAAAAGAACCTCAGCAAGTTAAACGACTGACTCCAGTCTTACTGCTAGGTCTGGATTGGCAGAGTGTAGTACCAAACCCCAAGGCCTATTTGCAGTAAGCAACAACAAATACAAAGCTACACAGTACTGACTAACCAACAAAGATTCAGCAGCATCTGCTTAACCTGAGAAGAGGCCTTATATAGCAGGTGCTGTCCACGCCCCACTCAGACCTCACAGACTGTGAGCACAAAAACCAGCACCGGATCCCCTGCCGTGCACAAAGCCTGTAACTACTGCACAGCAAAAGACCCGAACCGGAGTATCAGCTGCGCTCAGGCCACTCCGCTAGCACTTGTCTCCCGGTTGCCATGACGACGTGGCAGCACAGGGCAGGAGACCCTAACACATAAGTGCTTTGCCTCTATACCAAGGCAAAGCAGGAAGCACTACCGACAAGATGTATGAACATCTCATGTGCCGGAGTGGGGAACCTTATCCTGCCCCCAGTCCTGTCATCGGCCAGCTGCTCTGCAGGTGTATTGCATACCCTCTAACATTTCAAAGCTAAAAAAAAAAAGGTACACGTAAATCACAAGGGGTATGTCTTTGCCACCCAGAGGCGTGTCAGCTAAAGTGTCCTGTACCACCCACAATCAACCCATCATGTTGCAGCCCTGCACGCAGTGATCCTCTGCAGACGGAATTTTAATTAGAGCATGCAGAGACTACAAGTGAAACTCAGAAAATTAGAATATTGTGCAAAAGTTCATTTATTTCAGTAATTAAACTTGTGGCTTATAGCTAAAGATAACCCCAAATCCAAAGTCTCGGAAAATTAGGTTATTACATAAAATCAATAAAAAAAGGATTTTAAATACAGAAATATCTGCCCTCTGAAAAGTATAATCATGCATATGTACTCAGTACTTGGTTTGGGCCCCTTTTGCATGAATTACTGCCTCAATGCAGCATGGCATGGATTCTATCAGCCTGTGGCACTGCTGAGATGTTATGGAAAACCGGGATGCTTCAATAGCGGCCTTCAGCTCTTCTGCATTGTTCGTCTCATGTCTCTCATCTTTCTCTTTGCAATGCCCCATAGATTCTCTATGGGGTTCAGGTCAGGCGAGTTTGCTGGCCAATCCAGCACAGTAATCCCACGGTCATTAAAGCAGGTTTTGGTACTTTTGGCAGTGTGGGCAGGTGCCAAGTCCTTCTGGAAAATGAAGTCAGCGTCTCCATCAAGCTTGTCTGCTGAAGGAAGCATGAAGTGCTCTAAAATGTCCTGGTAGACGACTGCGTTGACTCTGGACTTAAAAAAGCACAGCGGACCAACACCAGCAGATGACATGGCTCCCCAAATCAACACAGTCTGTGGAAACTTCACACTGGACTTCAAACATCTTGGATTGTGTGCCTCTCCATTCTTCCTCCATACCATGGGACCTTGGTTTCCAAATGAGATGCAAAATTTGCTCTCATCAGAAAAGAGGACTTTGGACCACTGAGCAACAGACCAGTTCTTTCTTTCTTGTCAGGAAAAAGCCATTCAAAAGTGTGGGGGAGCTTCACAAGAAGTGGACTGAGGCTGGAGTTAGTGCATCAAGAGCCACCACACAAAGGGGGTCATTCTGACCCGATCGCAAGCTGCAGTTTATCGCAGCGGGGGCGATTGGGTCAGAACTGCGCATGCGCCGGCACCGCAGTGCGCAGGCGCATGCCAGACGGCCGAATACCATCGGACCGATACGTTCGCCTCTGCCTGATTGACAGGCATAGGCGGTCATTGGGCGGGGGCGGAACGGCAGCGTTTGGCCGCCGTTTTGTGGGCGTGGTCCGGCCAACGCAGGCGTGGCCGGACCGAATGGGGGGCGTCACACGTAGCCACTGCGGCCCGGGGAGCGATGAGTAGCTCCCGGCCAGCATACTAAAGCTGCGCTGGTCGGGAGCTACTCTTGAAGTGCAATGGCATCGCCGCTATGCGATGCCTTTGCACTTCTGCGGGGTTAGGTGGGGGGCGGCACTGACATGCGGGGCGGGATAGCCCTGTGCTGGGCACCCCCCCCCCCCCCGTATAAATTTAGCACAGCTCCGATCATCCCGGAATGACCCCCATAGATGGATCCTGGACATGGGCTTCAAATGTCGCAATCCTCTTGTCAAGCCACTCCTGAACAACAAACAACATCAAAAGCGTCATACCTGGGCTATAGAAAAAAGAGAATCTATGGGACATTGCCAAGAGAAAGATGAAAGACAGGAGACCAAACAATGCAGAAGAGCTGAAGACCACTACTGAAGCATCCTGGTCTTCCATAACACCTCAGCAGTGCCACAGGCTGATAGAATCCATGCCACGCCGCATTGAGGCAGTAATTCATGCAAAAGGGGCCCAAACCAAGTACTGAGCACATATGCATGATTATACTTTTCATAGGTCCGACATTTCTGTATTTAAAATCCTTTTTTTAATTGATTTTATGTAATATTCTAATTTTCTGAAATTTTGGATTTGGGGTTATCTTAAAATGTAAGCCAATTCAAACAAGCTAATCCTGTCCCTCACATAACTGAACCTAAGGATGACATATAAACGCAATCTACATAATTTAAATAGGATTTTGGTACCTACCGGTAAATCCTTTTCTCTTAGTCCGTAGAGGATGCTGGGGACTCCAAAAGGACCATGGGGTATAGACGGATCCGCAGGAGCTTGGGCACACTATAAAGACTTAATCCTGGGTGTGAACTGGCTCCTCCCTCTATGCCCCTCCTCCAGACCTCAGTTAGAAAACTGTGCCCAGGAGAGATGGACATTTCGAGGAAAGAATTTATTGTTATAAACACAGTGAGTGTCATACCAGCTCACACCTCAAACACACCGTAGAACGTGGTATTCAGTAGAATACCAAGCAACGGTATGAACAAAACACAGCCCCATGCTGAGAAAATATGTAACACAAACCGTGTGTCCGCATAAGCGACATTAAGACCCTTCATGCCATGGCATGCCCAACGGTAGCAACCACCTGACAGAGAAGACACACCACCAGGGTGTAACCAAAACAATAACCGCAGACACAGTACGCGCTGGGACGGGCGCCCAGCATCCTCTACGGACTAAGAGAAAAGGATTTACCGGTAGGTACCAAAATCCTATTTTCTCCTACGTCCTAGAGGATGCTGGGGACTCCAAAAGGACCATGGGGTTTATACCAAAGCTCCAAAACGGGCGGGAGAGTGCGGACGACTCTGCAGCACCGAATGAGCAAACATAAGGTCCCCAAAAATCAGGGTATCAAACTTGTAGAGCATAACAAAATCGTTTGACCCCGACCAAGAATCCTCTCAGCAAAGTTGAACCGCCGAGACTCCTCGGGCATCCGCCCAAGAAAAACCCATCTTCCCAAAGGAAGGAACCTCCACCGACTTCGGTGACGGCAAAGCAGCCGGAGAACGAACATGCCAAACCACATCACAGATTCAGCATGTAACAGACTGCATAACGCAGTCTCCCAAACCAAGCTGGGAACATACCAGACAAACAGGGCCTCTGTTTCTCCAAACTGAGCCAGATTGATGACCTACATACTCAAATCCCTGGCTAGATCAAGGGAATTTGTACCAGCTAATGCCTAAGTAACCCCCGGCATCAAAATAGGCCGATTTCTGCGAAACCCAGAAACCACTCTTGGTAGAACTACCAACCGAGTACTCAATTCTTCTCTATCCACCTGAACGATCAAACAAGGCTCGTGAGACAAAACCACCACTTCCGACACCCGCCTTGCGGACGTCAAAGCCAATAGCCTGACCACTTTCCAAGAGAGAAATTTCGTAAAGAAACTTATTAGACTTGCCTCCACATGGCTTGTAAAATAAGGATAAGCATGACCTAGCTGAAAGACCTCCATAGGAGCCTTCCTGGATACACACCGAGACACATAATTACTCCAACAACGGTGGTAACGCTGTGCCGTGAGTTCTTTCCTAGCCTGAAGAATTGAAGAACCGACTTCACTGGGAACACCTGTTCGGCTTAGGATATGACATTCAACCGCCCCGCCGTCAGACGCAGCCACAGTAAGTCCTGATACACGCCCTGATCTTGTTGTAACCTTACCTCACGGAAAGGAAGAGGGCAGTAATTTTCTATGAGTAAACCATGAAAAATTGGATAGCCAACCCTCGCTGGCTAGACCGGATTTAAGAGGATCATCAGAACCTTCGATCACCTTACGCATACCACTGTCAGAAAGGTGAAAGCGGAGAGGCCACCTAGACCGACTAAAAACATCCACGGTGTCACGAGAATGTCCACCGCTATATCTTGAGTGTCCCTTAACCTGGAACAATCTCCTCGAGGCCTCTCGTTGAGGCGAGACGCCAACATGTCCAATTGCGACACTCCACAAAGACTTGTCACGTCTGGGAAAGCTTCTTGATGATTACAGAATTTCTCCCGGCTGGACATCGAGTCCTCAGCGGAAATCTATTTCTGTTTACCTCCGGAACGAAGACTGCTAATATAGCGTTTACCAGACTTCCCACTCAACTCAACTGTGCATCTTCTGCCATTTCTGCTTTGTCCTTGTTCTGCCCTAGCGGCTTACTTACGCCATTGCTGACAAGTCGTCTGGCAGAATTAACACGGGCAGAACCCGAAGAATACGTTCGTCTAAAATAGCTCTTAGTTCAAGAAAGCCTACAGCAGACAAGTTTCCCAACTTGACCTCATCCTCTGGAAATACGTCCCTTGCAAAGGACTGCTCCCCAGCTTCGGAGATCTGTATGCACGGACACCAGGTTCTAAACCTGGATCCCTAATCTTCATTCCTCTAGAAGGAAAGAACCTAGCCGATCCCACAGGAGCGATGTCCTGGCCGTTTTGATTATAATCCGGTGTATGCGCCGGTGAGACCCGGACCACATTTCCAACTGGTCCCATGAAAACCACTCTGTTATTAGACCTGCTCACCGAAAAAAAGGCCTCTTATGCCGCATCCATCTGTCTTATTAATGGAACCTATTGATGAGGTGTCACCTTAAAGCCAATCCAACTCTGGATCCTCAGACCTCTTTCCACAGGAAAAAATACCGAACCTTAATCGGTCAGTATCTACTATGAAACCCACTTCTGACGTCTGCGTCGTTGGGGACAACAAACCAATCCCCGCGCCGAAGAACAGTCAGAGATAAACAATGATATGCACCTTTTTACAGGGACAACCAGACAATGTCCTGAACGTGACGCACCTCTGTATGGCGTCGCGTGCTTCCATAGGGGAAAGGCAAGATCTGTCAGAAAACAGTAAGGGAAAACAAGCGTAACTCAGAATGTTCCCCTTAGGCTTCTATAAATAACTCACAGGTCCTAGTCTATTCCTGGACTAACTGAATATTAGTAGACAAGTGGTCACCGGAGCGGGGACCAGCCAGATAGACTCAGCGACAAGTGGTGTATGTAGTGGAAACAAAAAACTACGTCCACTTCTGCGAACCTAACAAGGCTGCAGAACACTTACCTTTTCACCTTCCACTGTTTACACAGAAAAGGAAAAAAGAACGGTATTGAACCGGTTAAAACGACTGCATCCCACCAAAGAATGCGTCACCAACTGTTGTGAAGGCGGTTAACTCACGAATTTATACTTACCAGTGGATACCGCCGAGATTGACTGAAGAGAGGCCACAGCAAACAGCTGTATACCTCCCACCTGCATCTCCCGGAGACCTCCTCCGCATTTTTCCGGTCACACCACCTGCTGTCACGTGGTAGCCTGCTGTAATGTTATAAGGAAAAAATAAGAATTTACTTACCGATAATTCTATTTCTCGGAGTCCGTAGTGGATGCTGGGGTTCCTGAAAGGACCATGGGGAATAGCGGCTCCGCAGGAGACAGGGCACAAAAGTAAAGCTTTCCGATCAGGTGGTGTGCACTGGCTCCTCCCCCTATGACCCTCCTCCAAGCCAGTTAGGTACTGTGCCCGGACGAGCGTACACAATAAGGGAGGAATTTTGAATCCCGGGTAAGACTCATACCAGCCACACCAATCACACCGTACAACTTGTGATCTAAACCCAGTTAACAGTATGATAACAGCGGAGCCTCTGAAAAGATGGCTCACAACAATAATAACCCGATTTTTGTAACTATGTACAAGTATTGCAGATAATCCGCACTTGGGATGGGCGCCCAGCATCCACTACGGACTCCGAGAAATAGAATTATCGGTAAGTAAATTCTTATTTTCTCTATCGTCCTAGTGGATGCTGGGGTTCCTGAAAGGACCATGGGGATTATACCAAAGCTCCCAAACGGGCGGGAGAGTGCGGATGACTCTGCAGCACCGAATGAGAGAACTCCAGGTCCTCCTTAGCCAGGGTATCAAATTTGTAGAATTTAGCAAACGTGTTTGCCCCTGACCAAGTAGCTGCTCGGCAAAGTTGTAAAGCCGAGACCCCTCGGGCAGCCGCCCAAGATGAGCCCACCTTCCTTGTGGAATGGGCATTTACATATTTTGGCTGTGGCAGGCCTGCCACAGAATGTGCAAGCTGAATTGTATTACACATCCAACTAGCAATAGTCTGCTTAGAAGCAAGAGCACCCAGTTTGTTGGGTGCATACAGGATAACAGCAAGTCAGTTTTCCTGACTCCAGCCGTCCTGGAACATATTTTCAGGGCCCTGACAACATCTAGCAACTTGGAGTCCTCCAAGTCCCTAGTAGGTGCAAGGCACCACAATAAGCTGGTTCAGGTGAAACACTGACACCACCTTAGGGAGAGAACTGGGGACGAGTCCGCAGCTCTGCCCTGTCCGAATGGACAAACAGATATGGGCTTTTTTGAGAAAAAACCACCAATTTGACACTCGCCTGGTCCAGGCCAGGGCCAAGAGCATGGTCACTTTTCATGTGAGATGCTTCAAATCCACAGATTTGACTGGTTTTAAACCAATGTGATTTGAGGAATCCCAGAACTACGTTGAGATCCCACAGTGCCACTGGAGGCACAAAAGGGGTTGTATATGCAATACTCCCTTGACAAACTTCTGGACTTCAGGAACTGAAGCCAATTCTTTCTGGAAGAAAATCGACAGGGCCGAAATTTGAACCTTAATGGACCCCAATTTGAGGCCCATAGACACTCCTGTTTGCAGGAAATGCAGGAAACGACCGAGTTGAAATTTCTTTGTGGGGCCTTCCTGGCCTCACACCACGCAACATATTTTCGCCACATGTGGTGATAATGTTGTGCGGTCACCTCCTTTCTGGCTTTGACCAGGGTAGGAATGACCTCTTCCGGAATGCCTTTTTCCCTTAGGATCCGGCTTTCCACCGCCATGCCGACAAACGCAGCTGCGGTAAGTCTTGGAACAGACATGGTACTTGCTGAAGCAAGTCCCTTCTTAGCGGCAGAGGCCATAAGACCTCTGTAAGCATCTCTTGAAGTTCCGGGTACCAAGTCCTTCTTGGCCAATCCGGAGCCATGAGTATAGTTCTTACTCCTCTACGTCTTATAATTCTCAGCACCTTAGGTATGAGAAGCAGAGGAGGGAACACATACACTGACTGGTACACCCACGGTGTTACCAGAACGTCCACAGCTATTGCCTGAGGGTCTCTTGACCTGGCGCAATACCTGTCCCGTTTTTTGTTCAGACGGGACGCCATCATGTCCACCTTTGGTATTTCCCAACGGTTTACAATCATGTGGAAAAAACTTCCCGATGAAGTTTCCACTCTCCCGGGTGGAGGTCGTGCCTGCTGAGGAAGTCTGCTTCCCAGTTTCCATTCCCGGGATGAAACACTGCTGACAGTGCTATCACATGATTTTCCGCCCAGCGAAAAGTCCTTGCAGTTTTTGCCATTGCCCTCCTGCTTCTTGTGTCGCCCTGTCTGTTTACGTGGGCGACTGCCGTGATGTTATTCCCACTGGATCAATACCGGCTGACCTTGAAGCAGAGGTCTTGCTAAGCTTAGAGCATTATAAATTTACCCTTAGCTCCAGTATATTTATGTGGAGAAAAGTCTCCAGACTTGATCACACTCCCTGGAAATTTTTTCCTTGTGTGACTGCTCCCCAGCCTCTCGGGCTGGGCTCCGTGGTCACCAGCATCCAATCCTGAATGCCGAATCTGCGGCCCTCTAGAAGATGAGCACTCTATAACCACCACAGGAGAGACACCCTTGTCCTTGGATATAGGGTTATCCGCTGATGCATCTGAAGATGCGATCCGGACCATTTGTCCAGCAGATCCCACTGAAAAGTTCTTGCGTGAAATCTGCCGAATGGAATTGCTTCGTAGGAAGCCACCATTTTTACCAGGACCCTTGTGCAATGATGCACTGTTTTTAGGAGGTTCCTGACTAGCTCGGATAACTCCCTGGCTTTCTCTTCCGGGAGAAACACCTTTTTCTGGACTGTGTCCAGAATCATCCCTAGGCACAGCAGACGTGTCGTCGGGATCAGCTGCGATTTTGGAATATTTAGAATCCACCCGTGCTGTTGTAGCAGTATCCGAGATAGTGCTACTCCGACCTCCAACTGTTCCCTGGACTATGCCCTTATCAGGAGATCGTCCAAGTAAGGGATAATTAAGACGCCTTTTCTTCGAAGAAGAATCATCATTTCGGCCATTACCTTGGTAAAGACCCGGGGTGCCGTGGACAATCCAAACGGCAGCGTCTGAAACTGATAGTGACAGTTCTGCACCATGAACCTGAGGTACCCTTAGTGAGAAGGGCAAATTTGGGACATAGAGGTAAGCATCCCTGATGTCCCGGGACACTATATAGTCCCCTTCTTCCTGGTTCGTTATCACTGCTCTGAGTGACTCCATCTTGATTTGAACCTTTGTAAGTGTTCAAAAAATTTTTTAGAATAAGTCTCACCTAGCCTTCTGGCTTCAGTACCACAATATAGTGTGGAATAATACCCCTTTTCTTGTAGTAGGAGGGGTAATTTAATTATCACCTGCTGGGAATACAGCTTGTGAATTTTTTCCCATACTGCCTCCTTGTCGGAGGGAGACCTTGGTAAAGCAGACTTCAGGAGCCTGCGAAGGGGAAACGTCTCGACATTCCAATCTGTACCCCTGGGATACTACTTGTAGGATCCAGGGGTCCTGTACGGTCTCAGCGCCATGCTGAGAACTTGTCAGAAGCGGTGGAACGCTTCTGTTCCTGGGAATGGGCTGCCTGCTGCAGTCTTCTTCCCTTTCCTCTATCCCTGGGCAGATATGATCTTATAGGGACGAAAGGACTGAGGCTGAAAAGACGGTGTCTTTTTCTGCAGAGATGTGACTTTGGGTAAAAACGGCGGATTTTCCAGCAGTTGCCGTGGCCACCAGGTCCGATGGACCGACCCCAAATAACTCCTCTTCCTTTATACGGCAATACACCTTTGTGCCGTTTGGAATCTGCATCACCTGACCACTGTCGTGTCCATAACATCTTCTGGCAGATATGGACATCGCATTTACTCTTGATGCCAGAGTGCAAATATCCCTCTGTGCATCTCGCATATATAGAAATGCATCCTTTAAATGCTCTATAGTCAATAAAATACTGTCCCTGTCAAGGGTATCAATATTTTTAGTCAGGGAATCCGACCAAGCCACCCCAGCTCTGCACATCCAGGCTGAGGCGATCGCTGGTCGCAGTATAACACCAGTATGTGTGTATATACTTTTTATGATATTTTCCAGCCTCCTGTCAGCTGGTCCTTGAGGACGGCCCTATCTATAGACGGTACCGCCACTTGTTTTGATAAGCGTGTGAGCGCCTTATCCACCCTAAGGGGTGTTTCCCAACGCGCCCTAACTTCTGGCGGGAAAGGGTATACCGCCCATAATTTTCTATCGGGGGGAACCCACGCATCATCACACACTTTATTTAATTTATCTGATTCAGGAAAAACTACGGTAGTTTTTTCACATCCCACATAATACCCTTTTTTGTGGTACTTGTAGTATCAGAAATATGTAACACCTCCTTCATTGCCTTTAACGTGTGGCCCTAATAAGGAATACGTTTGTTTATTCACCGTCGACACTGGATTCAGTGTCCCTGTCTGTGTCTGTGTCGACCGACTAAAGTAAACGGGCGTTTTAAAACCCCTGACGGTGTTTTTGAGACGTCTGGACCGGTACTAATTGTTTGTCGGCCGTCTCATGTCGTCAACCGACCTTGCAGCGTGTTGACATTATCACGTAATTCCCTAAATAAGCCATCCATTCCGGTGTCGACTCCCTAGAGAGTGACATCACCATTACAGGCAATTTCTCCGCCTCCTCACCAACATCGTCCTCATACATGTCGACACACACGTACCGACACACAGCACACACACAGGGAATGCTCTGATAGAGGACAGGACCCACTAGCCCTTTGGAGAGACAGAGGGAGAGTTTGCCAGCACACACCAAAAACGCTATAATTATATAGGGACAACCTTATATAAGTGTTTTCCCTTATAGCATCTTTTTTATATATTTCTAACGCCAAATTAGTGCCCCCCCTCTCTGTTTTAACCCTGTTTCTGTAGTGCAGTGCAGGGGAGAGCCTGGGAGCCTTCCCTCCAGCCTTTCTGTGAGGGAAAATGGCGCTGTGTGCTGAGGAGATAGGCCCCGCCCCTTTTTCGGCGGCCTCGTCTCCCGCTCTTAACGGATTCTGGCAGGGGTTAAATATCTCCATATAGCCTCCGGAGGCTATATGTGAGGTATTTTTAGCCAAAATAGGTTTTCATTTGCCTCCCAGGGCGCCCCCCTCCCAGCGCCCTGCACCCTCAGTGACTGCCGTGTGAAGTGTGCTGAGAGGAAAATGGCGCACAGCTGCAGTGCTGTGCGCTACCTTTAGAAGACTGAGGAGTCTTCTGCCGCCGATTCTGGACCTCTTCTTATTTCAGCATCTGCAAGGGGGCCGGCGGCAAGGCTCCGGTGACCATCCAGGCTGTACCTGTGATCGTCCCTCTGGAGCTGATGTCCAGTAGCCAAGAAGCCAATCCATCCTGCACGCAGGTGAGTTCACTTCTTCTCCCCTAAGTCCCTCGTTGCAGTGATCCTGTTGCCAGCAGGACTCACTGTAAAATAAAAAACCTAAGCTAAACTTTTCTAAGCAGCTCTTTAGGAGAGCCACCTAGATTGCACCCTTCTCGGCCGGGCACAAAAATCTAACTGGCTTGGAGGAGGGTCATAGGGGGAGGAGCCAGTGCACACCACCTGATCGGAAAGCTTTACTTTTGTGCCCTGTCTCCTGCGGAGCCGCTATTCCCCATGGTCCTTTCAGGAACCCCAGCATCCACTAGGACGATAGAGAAATAAACATAAGCAAGCCTACCCACTCTGGGTAGGATAAGTCTATTGGATGCTTACCCGACTACAACACTCCCTCAAGTGCATACATTGCAAATAAGGTCAAAGTATAGAAATAAGTTTTCACTTAGCTGCCTGTGTATAATCCTTTGTGACCGGGCTCTGCGTCGACCAGGAGTTGACTGTCATAATTTTCTCTCCGCGTTGTGAAGAGAATAATATTCGGACTCCTTGAGGGGATCGAAACCAACTCGTCACGGCCAATCTAGAGCTTAATCAACAGAGCGATCAGCACATGATAAGAATACCATTATTTCAGCATTCATGGATAAACATCAAGTAATACCCAATAAAACACATATCCTAACTATGCATATATAATCTATATCTACATATATATACACATATAGATATAACCTATACGCAAGTGGATTGTCCCGACCTGTCAGGTCTCTAGTGACAGTAATGTGTTGCGAATGTGTATGACCATGTACTGACATGTCCCCGATGTGGAACTACCAGAAACGTTATGGTCGACAGAAACTTAGTAAATGTCGACAGCAAGTAAAAGTAAGTGGGCAAAAACAAAACAAAACATTTTTTACTAATAACCACGGAACCCCGAGGGGTCTGAGGGAAGCATACAAATACAATTTTGATAACACTCCCCCCACATATACCTATAAATATACATATATATATATATATATATATATATATATATATATATATATATATATATATATATATATATATATACACACATATACAGGTACAAGGCAATGACAGCCTGATAATTCTTTACCCAGGAAATACCGTTGATGCCGACAGGGCATCCACAAACGACTGCACCTTCCCTATCGTGTTTACTGTTGTAAGCTCACAAACATCAATCTGCTAATACTTAATTTTCCGAATCAACTATCGCCATGCACCGGTGAAGCCGTCAAATATTCCCAGAGCAGCTCGTGACCAAGCCCTCACGCCTGCCGACATGTGTCGACTAACTGATAGTGGGTAAATAAACAGTGAAATTATGTATTACAACACGGAATATGCGTGCATTATCAAACTTAATGCTATATGACACCCCTATAGCATTAAAACCACTGTGCCCCCCCTCCATCTTACAATACAGTAAGTCCTTGCAGGGATCTTGAAGAAAATGGCACTTACTCTCTGAGAAGGCTAAGCTCCGCCCCTTCCCGACGCTCTGCCACCACTTATCACAAATTTATTGGCTGGCCTCGTATATAGTGTAGATACACTATATACTATCTAAACTGCCGTGCAGAGCGCCCCCCCCCCCCCCCCCCTTCGCCCTGCACCCAGGTAAAAACATTGGTGTGTGGGAGCTTCGGCGCGGTATGAGTGGGGGTATTGCGTGCGGCGCCCGGGGCCCTGTAAGCCGGCAGCGGGGGAGAATTGTCGCGTATCGCATTAACACACGCTGGCGGGGGTCCGGGACACGGAGCCCCCGGCAGTGCCACATAAAGACTGAAAGATGCTGCTCAGAGCGCTCCCTCCCCAGCGTCCTGCACCCGCGGGAGCCAGCGGCGGGGGAGAGAAAAGACGCGCAGCGCGCTAACACGCGCTGGCGGGGGTCCGGGACACGCAGCGCCAACGGAATGCCTCTCTAACACGCGCTGGCGGGGGTCCGGGACACGGAGCCCCCGGCAGCGCCAACGGAAAGCCTCTCTAACACGCGCTGGCGGGGGTCCGGGACACGGAGCCCCCGGCAGCGCCAACGGAAAGCCTCTCTAACACGTGCTGGGGGGAGTCCAGGACACGGAGCCCCCCGGCAGCCCGCCAAATATAAATATAATTTGTTGCTCAGGGTGCTCTCCTCCCCAGCGCCCTGCACCCGTGGATGCCGGCGGCGGGGGGTCAAGGCGCGTAGCGCGCTCTACCATGCTGGCGGGGGAATGATACACGGTGCCTGGGCACCGAACACACTTTCAAAGCCAGTCTAATTAAAAACTACAGTAACCTGCCGCCCAGGGCGCCCCCCACCCCAGCGCCCTGCACCCTCTGAGTGCCTTTGTGTGGGAGCACGGAGCGCAGCACTACCACTGTACCTCCGTTACTGAAGTCTTCTGCCGTCTGAAGTCTTCTTTTCTTCTAATACTCACCCGACTTCTTTCTTCTGGCTTCTGTGAGGGGGTGACGGCGTGGCTCCGGGAACAAGCAGCTAGGCGCACCAAGTGATCGAACCCTCTGGAGCTAATGGTGTCCAGTAGCCGAGAAGCAGAGCCTTGAAACTCACAGAAGTAGGTCCTGCTTCTCCCCCCTCACTCCCACGCTGCAGGGAGCCTGTAGCCAGCAGGTCTACCTGAAAATAAAAATCCTAACAATAAAGTCTTTCAGAGAAACTCAGTAGAGCTCCCCTAGTGTGTGTCCATTCACTCCTGGGCACAAAGTCTAACTGAGGTCTGGAGGAGGGGCATAGATGGAGGAGCCAGTTCACACCCAGGATTAAGTCTTTATAGTGTGCCCAAGCTCCTGCGGATCCGTCTATACCCCATGGTCCTTTTGGAGTCCCCAGCATCCTCTAGGACGTAGGAGAAATATTTTTTCCTACATGTCTCAATAAGAAACTTTTGGCCTTGGGGTGCCGTGAAACAAAATTCTGATACCCTAGGGCTGCGTCGGACTGGATGACCGGGAAACCGCTTCCGGTCCATTTATGCCGGGACAATGGGGGTCATTCCGAGTTGATCGCTCACTAGCAGTTTTTAGCAGCCGTGCAAACGCATTGTCGCCGCCCACCAGGGAGTGTATTTTCGCTTTGCAGAAGTGCGAACACTGTGCAGCAGAGCGCCTGCAAAAACATTTTGTGCAAAACAAGACCAGCCCTGTACTTACTCTTCGGGTGCGTTGATTCTAACGTTGGTGGGTTGGCTTTTGACGTCACACACCCGCCCAGTGTTCGGCCAGCCACTCCTGCGTTTTCCCTGGCACGCCTGAGTTTTTCTAAGCGCTCCCTGAAAAAGGGTCAGTTGACACCCAGAAACGGCCCCTTCCTGTCAATCTTCTTGCGGCCGCCAGTGCGAATGAAAACGTTGCTAGAACCTGTGCAAAACCACTTTGTACCCATACGTTGCGCATGCGCATTGCGGTCCATACGCATGCGCAGAAATGCCGAACAACGGCAGCTAGCAATCAACTCGGAATGACCCCCAATGTTTGGAGGCACCCGGTTCTCTGCACTCACACCTGCAATCATCTGCGATGCAGGTAGCGGGTGTAAACAGTTGGGTGCGTCTAAACATTGTTTAGACACTGCCCTAGGGTGCTGTGATTCAAGGAAGTTTGGGAACCACTCGGATTAACTATTGACCATAGAGAGCAGTGTCCAGCATTTCTATATGTAGTCTCTTATGTAGGTGAAGAATATGCAGAAAAAATGTCTTATACTCTCCCAGCTTCTTGATGGTAATTCACAAATTTAAGGGGTAACTCTCCCCTGATTGGTGACCGGGTGTGGCTTATGAGGTGAGCCTAGGTGCACCACTGATTGCATGCAAATATGTAAATATCTTCGCCAGTACACTGGCGTTGGTGTCATGACAACAGCATCAATGCATACGGCAGAAAACCATGGAGGATGGAGCCGCCTGTCACTCAGCAATGCTATGGGAGTCTGTATCCCTGCAGCGCTGCTATAGAAATCTGGGGATTGTACTCACCCGGTACAAAATGGTACAGCCCGTTTGCCAATACAGACCATTAAAAAACGGTACTGTAGCAGCTAAATCGATATAGAAAAAAATAAGATTTTACTCACCGGTAAATCTATTTCTCGTAGTCCGTAGTGGATGCTGGGAACTCCGTAAGGACCATGGGGAATAGCGGCTCCGCAGGAGACTGGGCACAACTAAAGAAAGTTTTAGGACTACCTGGTGTGCACTGGCTCCTCCCACTATGACCCTCCTCCAGACCTCAGTTAGGATACTGTGCCCGGAAGAGCTGACACAATAAGGAAGGATTTTGAATAACCGGGTAAGACTCATACCAGCCACACCAATCACACCGTATAACTCGAGATGCTATACCCAGTTAACAGTATGAATAACAACTGAGCCTCACCAACAGATGGCTCATAACAATAACCCTTTAGTTAAGCAATAACTATATACAAGTTTTGCAGACAATCCGCACTTGGGATGGGCGCCCAGCATCCACTACGGACTACGAGAAATAGATTTACCGGTGAGTAAAATCTTATTTTCTCTGACGTCCTAGTGGATGCTGGGAACTCCGTAAGGACCATGGGGATTATACCAAAGCTCCCAAACGGGCGGGAGAGTGCGGATGACTCTGCAGCACCAAATGAGCAAACTCAAGGTCCTCCTTAGCCAGGGTATCAAACTTGTAGAATCTTGCAAAAGTGTTTGAACCCGACAAAGTAGCAGCTCGGCAAAGTTGTAAAGCCGAGACCCCTCGGTCAGCCGCCCAAGAAGAGCCCACTTTCCTCGTGGAATGGGCTTTTACAGATTTAGGATGCGGCAGTCCAGCCGCAGAATGTGCAAGTTGAATCGTGCTACAGATCCAGCGAGCAATAGTCTGCTTAGAAGCAGGAGCACCCAGCTTGTTGGGTGCATACAGGATAAATAGCGAGTCAGTTTTTCTGACTCCAGCCGTCCTGGAAACATATATTTTCAGGGCCCTGACTACGTCCAGCAACTTGGAGTCCTCCAAGTCCCGAGTAGCCGCAGGCACCACAATAGGTTGGTTCACATGAAAAGCTGATACCACCTTAGGAAGGAATTGGGAACGCGTCCTCAATTCCGCCCTAGCCATATGAAAAATCAGATAAGGGCTTTTGCATGACAAAGACGCCAATTCTGATACACGCCTGGCCGACGCCAAGGCCAACAGCATGACCACTTTCCACGTGAGGTATTTTAGCTCCACGGTTTTAAGTGGCTCAAACCAATGCGACTTCAGGAAATCCAACACCACGTTGAGATCCCACGGTGCCACTGGAGGCACAAACGGGGGCTGAATATGCAGCACTCCCTTAACAAAAGTCTGAACTTCAAGCAGTGAAGCCAGTTTTTTTTGGAAGAAAATGGACAGAGCCGAAATCTGGACCTTAATGGAACCCAATTTTAGGCCCATAGTCACTCCTGACTGTAGGAAGTGCAGAAATCGACCCAGTTGAAATTCCTCCGTTGGGGCCTTTCTGGCCTCACACCAAGCAACATATTTTCGCCAAATACGGTGATAATGTTTTGCGGTCACATCTTTCCTCGCCTTAATCAGCGTAGGAATGACTTTCTCCGTAATGCCTTTTTCCTTTAGGATCCGGTGTTCAACCGCCATGCCGTCAAACGCAGCCGTGGTAAGTCTTGGAACAGGCAGGGTCCCTGCTGCAGCAGGTCCTGTCTGAGCGGCAGAGGCCATGGGTCCTCTGAGATCATTTCTTGAAGTTCTGGGTACCAAGATCTTCTTGGCCAATCCGGAACCACGAGTATAGTTCTTACTCCTCTCTTTCTTATTATTCTCAGTACCTTGGGTATGAGAGGCAGAGGGGGGAACACATACACCGACTGGTACACCCACGGTGTTACCAGAGCGTCCACAGCTAACGCCTGAGGGTCCCTTGACCTGGCGCAATATCTTTTTAGCTTTTTGTTGAGGCGGGACGCCATCATGTCCACCTGTGGCCTTTCCCACTGGTGTACAATCATTTTGAAGACTTCTGGATGAAGTCCCCACTCTCCCGGGTGGAGGTCGTGCCTGCTGAGGAAGTCTGCTTCCCAGTTGTCCACTCCCGGAATGAACACTGCTGACAGTGCTAACACGTGATTCTCTGCCCAACGGAGAATCCTTGTGGCTTCTGCCATCGCCATCCTGCTTCTTGTGCCGCCCTGTCGGTTTACATGGGCGACCGCCGTGATGTTGTCTGACTGGATCAGCACCGGCTGTTGTTGAAGCAGGGGTCTTGCCTGACTTAGGGCATTGTAAATGGCCCTTAGTTCCAGAATATTTATGTGTAGGGAAGTCTCTTGACTCGACCATTGTCCTTGGAAGTTTCTTCCCTGTGTGACTGCCCCCCAGCCTCGAAGGCTGACATCCGTGGTCACCAGGACCCCGTCCTGTATGCCGAATCTGCAGCCACCACAACAGCGACACCCTGGCCCTTGGAGACAGGGTTATCAGCCGATGCATCTGACGATGCGACCCGGACCACTTGTCCAACAGATCCCACTGGAAGATCCTTGCATGGAACCTGCCGAATGGAATTTCTTCGTAAGAAGCTACCATCTTTCCCAGGACTCGCGTGCATTGATGCACCGACACCTGTATTTGTTTTAGGAGGTCTCTGTGTCCAGAACCATACCCAGGAACAGTAGACGCGTCGTAGGAACCAGCTGCGACTTTGGAATATTCAGAATCCAGCCGTGCTGTTGTAGCACTTCCCGAAATAGTGCTACTCCGACCAACAACTGCTCCCTGGACCTCGCCTTTATAAGGAGATCGTCCAAGTACGGGATAATTATAACTCCCTTTTTTCGAAGGAGTATCATCATTTTGGCCATTACCTTGGTAAATACCCTCGGTGCCGGGTATTGGTAATGACAGTCCTGTTTCACAATTTTGAGGTACTCCTGGTGAGGAGGGTAAATGGGGACATGCAGGTAAGCATCCTTGATGTCCAGTGATACCCTGTAATCCCCTTCGTCCAGGCTTGCAATAACCGCCCTGAGCGATTCCATTTTGAACTTGAACCTTCGTATATAAGTGTTCAAGGATTTCAATTTTAGAATGGGTCTCACCGAACCGTCTGGTTTCGGTACCACAAACATTGTGGAATAGTAACCCCGGCCTTGTTGAAGGAGGGATACCTTGATTATCACCTGCTGGAAGTACAGCTTGTGAATTGCCGCCAGTACTACCTCCCTTTCTCCGAGGGCAGCAGGCAAGGCTGATTTGAGGTAACGGCGAGGGGGAGTCGCCTCGAACTCCAGCTTGTATCCCTGTGATACTACTTGCAGAACCCAGGGATCCACCTGTGAGCGAGCCCACTGGTCGCTGAAGTTCCCGAGACGCGCCCCCACCGCACCTGGCTCCACCTGTGGAGCCCCAGCGTCATGCGGTGGACTCAGAGGAAGCGGGGGAAGATTTTTTATCCTGGGAACTGGCTGTCTGGTGTAGCTTTTTCCCTCTTCCCTTGTCTCTGTGCAGAAAGGAAGCGCCTTTGACCCGCTTGCTTTTCTGAAGCCGAAAGGACTGTACCTGATAATACGGTGCTTTCTTAGGCTGTGAGGGAATCTGAGGTAAAAAAAAAATTCTTCCCAGCTGTTGCTGTGGATACGAGGTCCCAGAGACCATCCCCAAACAATTCCTCACCCTTATAAGGCAGAATCTCCATGTGCCTTTTAAAATCAGCATCACCTGTCCACTGCCGGGTCCCTAATACCCTCCTGGCAGAATGGACATTGCATTAATTCTGGATGCCAGCCGGCAAATATCCCTCTGTGCATCCCTCATATATAAGACGACGTCTTTAATATGCTCTATGGTTAGCAAAATAGTATCCCTGTCTAACAGGGTAACAGACCACGCTGCTGCTGCAGCAGCACTACACCTCCATGCTGAGGTAATTGCAGGTCTCAGTATTATACCTGAGTGTGTATATACAGACTTCAGGATAGCCTCCTGCTTTTTATCAGCAGGCTCGTTCAAGGTGGCCGTATCCTGAGACGGCAGTGCCACCTTTTTTGACAAACGTGTAAGGCCTTATCCACCCTAGGGGATATCTCCCCACGTGACCTATCCTCTGGCGGGAAAGGGTACGCCATCAGTAACTTTTTAGAAATTACCAGTTTCTTATCGGGGGAACCCACGCTTCTTCACACACTTCATTCACTCATCTGATGGGGGAACAAAACACTGGCTGCTTTTTCTCCCCACACATAAAACCCCTTTTTAGTGTACTTGGGTTAATTTCAGAAATGTGTAACACATTTTTTATTGCCGAGATCATGTAACGGATGTTCTAGTGGATTGTGTATATGTCTCAACCTCGTCGACACTGGAGTCAGACTCCGTGTCGACATCTGTGTCTGCCATCTGAGGTAGCGGGCGTTTTTGAGCCCCTGATGGCCTTTGAGACGCCTGGGCAGGCACGGGCTGAGAAGCCGGCTGTCCCACAGCTGTTACGTCATCCAGCCTTTTATGTAAGGAGTTGACACTGTCGGTTAATACCTTCCACCTATCCATCCACTCTGGTGTCGGCCCCACAGGGGGCGACATCACATTTATCGGCATCTGCTCCGCCTCCACGTAACCTTCCTCATCAAACATGTCGACACAGCCGTACCGACACACCGCACACACACAGGGAATGCTCTGACTGAGGACAGGACCCCACAAAGTCCTTTGGGGAGACAGAGAGAGAGTATGCCAGCACACACCAGAGCGCTATATAATGCAGGGATTCACACTACCCTGCAGTGATTTTTCCCTTATAGCTGCTATAATACACAATTTTTCGCCTAAATTTAGTGCCCCCCCTCTCTTTTTAACCGTTTGAGCCTGAAAACTATAGGGGAGAGCCTGGGGAGCTGTCTTCCAGCTGCACTGTGAAGAAAATGGCGCCAGTGTGCTGAGGGAGATAGCTCCGCCCCTTTTTCGGCGGACTTCTCCCGCTTTTATTAAATTAATGTGGCAGGGGTATTTTACACATATATAGCCTAGTAGGCTATATTATGTGTGTTTGCCACCTGTAAGGTCCTCAAATTACTGCCCAGGGCGCCCCCCCCCCCCAGCGCCCTGCACCCATAGTGACCGGAGTGTGTGGTGTGCACAGGGAGCAATGGCGCACAGCTGCAGTGCTGTGCGCTACCTTAATGAAGACAGGAGTCTTCAGCCGCCGATTTTGAGGAAGATCTTCTTGCTTCTGGCTCTGCAAGGGGGACGGCGGCGTGGCTCCGGGACCGGACGATCATGGACGGGCCCAGTGTTCGATCCCTCTGGAGCTAATGGTGTCCAGTAGCCTAAGAAGCCCAAGCTAGCTGCAAGCAGGTAGGTTCGCTTCTCTCTCCTAAGTCCCTCGTAGCAGTGAGTCTGTTGCCAGCAAATCTCACTGAAAATAAAAAACCTAAAATATACTTTCTTTTTCTAGGAGCTCAGGAGAGCCCCTAGTGTGCATCCAGCTCAGCCGGGCACAAAATTCTAACTGAGGTCTGGAGGAGGGTCATAGTGGGAGGAGCCAGTGCACACCAGGTAGTCCTAAAGCTTTCTTTAGTTATGCCCAGTCTCCTGCGGAGCCGCTATTCCCCATGGTCCTTACAGAGTTCCCAGCATCCACTAGGACGTCAGAGAAAGGGTACGGTACTGCACACGTGCAAGGATTTTGGGTTAGTTAGTTACCATAGATTCTATTTATGAAGCAGTGAACCTGTGGAGAAGTTGCCCATGGCAACCTATCAACTGCTCCGTACAATTGTAAAGTATGGAAATTATAAATGTTACTTCTATGCTGATTGGTTACCATGGGCAACTGCTACACACTTTTCACTGCTTCATGAATAGACACCCATGTCTATCCTTACCAGCTCAGCTGCTGCTCCAGGTCACCTCCTGAACTGCACCCCCCTACTCTGCAGTGTGCAAGTGGTACAGATACCAGTGCCAGTGACCGGGGGGGGGAGGACATGTACCTGGTGAGATAGGATAACAGCCAAAATCAGATCCCACACTCACACTCAGAGGATCACTCACACTCACAATGGATGTACATCACCAGTTCAGACCTCTCTTCCTCCCCCAGAAACACCCTCCTCTCCACCAGGAAATACATAGGGTCCCACAATGAAATGTTATCTGCGAACCACACCAAGATGGCCGCCGCATTTTCAGTGTATACGTGACCGAGGACAACAGTCTGCAGCACTAGTAAAGAAAAAGGCGGCCGCTCCTATTCAGATGTACTGTAGGTATCTTTCTAATGAGAATCAGCCACACTATGAGATCTGTAGTAGCTAGTAACACAGTATATTAACATATACAATACATGTCCTTACTGCAGGGGTCAGCGGCCATTTTCCCGGATACCAGTCCGGCTGCAATATGTTCCTAGTAGTGTTGGTGAAGTTACTAGAAGAACTTCGGACATTTCCTGTGGTTTAAACTCTGCTCTCCTGACATCAATTCTATGCTCCCCCGCTGCTGTGTATTTCCTGTTTGTGCCAGATTTGTTACCGGTAATAACCTGAGCTTTATTATTACTGTTATCACTAATACTAATATTATTATTATTAATAATAATAATAATGTAATTATTATTATGTATGAGGTGTAATGCTGGGCAGTGACTGTGGGTATGGGGGTATATGTGCTGGGCATGAGGCTGTATAATGTGTGCCCAGGTGTGTATGTTTGAGGTGTAATGCTGGGCAGTGACTGTGGGTATGGGGGTAAATGTGCTGGACATGAGGCTGTATAATGTGTGCCCAGGTGTGTATGTATGAGGTGTAATGCTGGGCAGTGACTGTGGGTATGGGGGGTATATGTGCTGGGCATGAGGCTGTATAATGTGTGCCCAGGTGTGTATGTATGAGGTGTAATGCTGGGCAGTGACTGTGGGTATGGGGGTATATGTGCTGGACATGAGGCTGTATAATGTGTGCCCAGGTGTGTATGTATGAGGTGTAATGCTGGGCAGTGACTGTGGGTATGGGGGTATATGTGCTGGACATGAGGCTGTATAATGTGTGCCCAGGTTTGTATGTATGAGGTGTAATGCTTGGCAGTGACTGTGGGTATGGGAGGTATATGTGCTGGACATGAGGCTGTATAATGTGTGCCCAGGTGTGTCTGTATGAGTTGTAATGCTGGGCAGTGACTGTGGGTATGGGGGTAAATGTGCTGGACATGAGGCTGTATAATGTGTGCCCAGGTGTGTATGTATGAGTTGTAATGCTGGGCAGTGACTGTGGGTATGGGGGGTATATGTGCTGGACATGAGGCTGTATAATATGTGCCCAGGTGTGTATGTATGAGGGTGTAATGCTGGGCAGTGACTGTGGGTATGGGGGTAAATGTGCTGGACATGAGGCTGTATAATGTGTGCCCAGGTGTGTATGTATGAGGTGTAATGCTGGGCAGTGACTGTGGGTATGGGGGGTATATGTGCTGGGCATGAGGCTGTATAATGTGTGCCCAGGTGTGTATGTATGAGGTGTAATGCTGGGCAGTGACAGTGGGTATGGGGGTATATGTGCTGGACATGAGACTGTATAATGTGTGCCCAGGTGTGTATGTATGAGGTGTAATGCTGGGCAGTGACAGTGGGTATGGGGGTATATGTGCTGGGCATGAGGCTGTATAACGTGTGCCCAGGTGTGTATGTATGATGTGTAATGCTGGGCAGTGACTGTGGGTATGAGGGTATATGTGCTGGGCATGAGGCTGTATAAGGTGTGCCCAGGTGTGTATGTATGAGGTGTAATGCTGGGCAGTGACTGTGGGTATGGGGGTATATGTGCTGGACATGAGGCTGTATAATGTGTGCCCAGGTGTGTATGTATGAGGTGTAATGCTGGGCAGTGACTGTGGGTATGGGGGTATATGTGCTGGACATGAGGCTGTATAATGTGTGCCCAGGTGTGTATGTATGAGGTGTAATGCTGGGCAGTGACTGTGGGTATGAGGGGTATATGTGCTGGACATGAGGCTGTATAATGTGTGCCCAGGTGTGTATGTATGAGGGTGTAATGCTGGGCAGTGACTGTGGGTATGGGGGGTATATGTGGTGGGCATGAGGCTGTATAATGTGTGCCCAGGTGTGTATGTATGAGGTGTAATGCTGGGCAGTGACTGTGGGTATGGGGGGTATATGTGCTGGGCATGAGGCTGTATAATGTGTGCCCAGGTGTGTATGTATGATGTGTAATGCTGGGCAGTGACTGTAGGTATGGGGGTATATGTGCTGGACATGAGGCTGTATAATGTGTGGCCCAGGTGTGTATGTATGATGTGTAATGCTGGGCAGTGACTGTGGGTATGGGGGTATGTATATGTGCTGGGCATGAGGCTGTATAACGTGTGCCCAGGTGTGTATGTATGAGGTGTAATGCTGGGCAGTGACTGTGGGTATGGGGGTATATGTGCTGGACATGAGGCTGTATAATGTGTGCCCAGGTGTGTATGTATGAGGGTGTAATGCTGGGCAGTGACTGTGGGTATGAGGGGTATATGTGCTGGACATGAGGCTGTATAATGTGTGCCCAGGTGTGTATGTATGAGGTGTAATGCTGGGCTGTGGGTATGGGGGTATGTATATGTGCTGGGCATGAGGCTGTGTAATGTGTGCCCAGGTGTGTATGTATGAGGTGTAATGCTGGGCAGTGACTGTGGGTATTGGGGGTATATGTGCTGGACATGAGGCTGTATAATGTGTGCCCAGGTATATTATTGTGTATCTGTCACTGAGTAGACATAATAGCAGATGGTAGAGACACTGACCAGGACTGTTTGTCTCAGGGAACAGAGGAGAATGTAATGATAACTCAGTGATACATATCTGCATATATTACATGTACTCTGTGATGTTTATTATAATAACTATTTCTGCAGCAGGGTACATTGGTTTCCACAGGGAATACATTGGGTGTAGAGTAGATCATGTTGATCTAGAGAGGCACCAACAGGCTAAAGCTTTTAGGCTTTCCCAGGATGCATTGTGGGGCCTCCTCTATAACCCTGCCTCCAGGCACTGTGAGCTCAGTTTTGAGTTGGTGCCTGCAGAAGCAGTCACTAACAGGAGGGCTGTACTGGGCAGCCCTGAAAAGTTTTTTCTGCAGCGGGGTACACTGGGTTCCACAGGGATAACATCGGGGTGTAGAGTAGGATCTTGATCCGAGGCAACAACAGGCTAAAAGCTTTGACTGTTCCCAAGATGCTCAGAGCTGCCTCCTCTATAACCCCGCCTCCGTGCCCTGGAGCTCAGTTTGTAAGCTGGTGCCTGCAGTGCAGGCAGCTAACAGGAAGGGCTGCTCCAGCAGCCCTGAAAAGAGCTTTTAAAAGTGAAGATTGAAGACTTCAAGGGCTGCAGCAGAGGCACTGTCCGTGCTAGATGTCATTCTGACATCTCCTGCTGCAGTGGCGCTGTATACTCCCGTGTCCTGGTTGCTGGGTACTTACAGCGGAGGCTCAAGTTCTCTACTTCAGGCACACACACCAGCTGCAGCTCTCTGGGATCGCGTGGCCGCATTCAGGGAGGAAGTAAGAGGGTCCCCCAGGCAGGAAATCGCGATCTGGCACGGCCATTAGGAGGCAGGCCGCACGCGCTTGCGTGGACACTGTGTCAGTACAGGGACCTCACTAGACCACCAGGGCAGGGGCACAGGTTGGTTTTACTAAAAAACGTTTTCATATGGCCCACAGTAAACGGTGGTGAAGTCCAGCAAGGGGATAAGGCTCTGACCTTTAGCCCCAACTCCAGGGCGCCATTTAGAGTAAATGTTCCCGCCCTGGAGCTGCATCTCTCTCTCTCTCTCTCTCAGCGTTTGGGCGCCATCTTCACATGCTGAGCTGATCCTGGGACTGTATGGGCAAAGCCTCCTCTGTAAAGCCGCCAGTATCATCAGCCAGCGCTGTGTATTTACAGGACACTTAAGTATTCTTCATGTCTGTTGATAGTGTTCGTTAAGAAACGGTGCATTATTTCAGGGTTATGTAGTACAAGTACCCTGTGATATACATCCAGTCTTTACTGTGCATTGTTATATCTATTAGTCTGTATAACTTTACTTAGTATTACTTAGTATTGCTAGTCCAGTGCAGTTTTATTGTTTGTCATAATTTCTGCATTGTACATGTGACTGTGTGTGTGTGCATATAGCTGCTGGGTGATCTCTACTCCGTGTATCTCACTCAGATTGCTATCCCTATATTCTGTACACTGAGGTGGGCTAAGTGCGTCAGGGTTATTATTTGATATAGATGTTTCACAGGATATACTTATTGTGTATTTTTATCTGTGATTTTTCAGTCACTGTATGCCTCTTGAATCCTTGGTTTGTGATTTCACACTGTACAGGGTGTTCTTGTTAAGGTATTGTACTGTGTTGCCCGTGTTTACCCTTTCAGATATGTCAACCTCAAGGGGTGACGGTGCTGTGGCTGATCCCACAATACGTGGTGGTGACGCTGCAGGAAAACATAGCAGCAGAGGGTTCAGGTTCTGGTGGGTTCACTACCCCCCAGTAGGGCCGTAGCAACGGGGGGGTCCATAATGACCCACCTTGGGCTACTTTCTCTACTACAGATCTTCTGTCCACTCAGTTACAGCAATTGAACCACTCACTGAACAAACAAAAATCTAACCCTCGCCCGCCTAAAACCAAGGGGTCCTCTAAACGGGCCATCACAATCCACCAATATTCCAGACACTTCGTCTGATGAAGACGGCGTATATACTGACCCCTCAGACACTGATCCAGATGTTTCTGATGGGGAATCTGTTTCACAGGTGGATGTTCCTGACCTATTGGAGTCGGTCAGGCTGATTCTTCATATTGATGATGACCCAGAACTTTTTGTTGCCTCTAAGAAACCAGATTTAAATGTCAGAAGGTTATTAAACAAGTTTTACCTCATTCTGACCACTTAGTTGACATACGTCAGGAATCCTGGGAAAATCCAGGAAAGAAATTCACACCTCCACAAGAAGATGCTGACTCACTATCCCCTCGCTGCGGAGCTAAGTAAGAATTGGGAAACACCGCCGCCAATGGATTCGCAAGTGGCGCGTCTGGTGGTGTCCTCTGCTCTGCCTGTAACTACCGTCACCTCTCTCAAAGAACCGACGGACAAGCGTGTGGAGTGTTGCTTAAAAGCTATTTACACCATTGCAGGAGCTGTGCATCGACCCACTATTGCAGCTACTTGGGCTGCAGAAGCTATTGAAGCATGGGCTGAGGAGGTGGAAGCAGAGCTGCTGTCCACTTTTTCTGATAATGCTAGACAATGTCTCTCGTATATTGTCACAGCATCTCATTACATTAAGGAGGCGGCTTCTGATGCCGGTATTCTGGCGGCCAAGGCTTCTACTATGTCCATTTTGGCTCGTCGGATTCTCTGGTTACGGTCCTGGTCTGTGGATCTGGACTCTTAAGAAAACCCTGGAGGTGCTCCCTTTTAAGGGAGACATTCTTTTTGGTGAGGCTCTCAACAAGATTGTAGCTGACGTAGCTTCTGCTAAGACGGCGTGTCTTCCCAGTACTGCTCCTTCGGTCCCAAAGGTTAAGAGTACTTCTTTTTGATCCTTTCGTCCTCCAGGTAAAGCATAGAGTCAGGCGTACTCGAAACAGGCTTGCACTTCCAAAACCACTAAGCCCAAACCTAAACGTGCCTGAGCTGCCCATCACCCTGCTTCCAAATCAGACAAGCCTACTGCATGATGGAATAGCCCTCACCCTGGGGGGATCCCAGGGTGGGAGACCGACTTCTAAGGTTTACCCAGGAATGGTTGAAGACCACTTCCGACACCTTGTTACGGAAAGTCGTCACTCTCGGATACACCACATCCTTCAAGAATCGTCCCCCTAATCGATTTTGCCTGACGGATATCCCTTCGGATCAGGTGAAGGCAAAAACTCTTTATTTGGTGGTACAATTCCTCCTAGACACAGGAGTGGTAGTACAGGTGCCTCTGGCTCAGAGGGGCAAGGGGTACTATTCACCGCTGTTCCTAGTCCCAAAACCAAATAGTTCCTCCCGGCCCATTCTCACCCTCAAGTCCTTGAACAAATTTGTGAGAGTCTCCATGTTTAGTATGGAAACTCTTCGCTCTATTGTTCTGGCTTTGAAGCATGGGGACTATATGGTCTCCCTGGACATACAGGATGCTTACCCCGTTTACCTCAGGATCTTACCTATATTCTGATTGCCATGTCGCATCAGCAGTACCTGCGGTTTGCTATTGGCAACCTCCATTATCAATTTTGGGCTTTACCTTTTGGTTTGACCACGGCTCCATGAGTCTTCACGAAGGTTATGGCGGTAATGACGGCTTTACGCCGCCGTCAGGGTGTCAGGATCCTACCCTATCTGGACGACCTGCTGATCCTGGCGAATTCCCCAGAAATTCTCCTCGGTCATCTGGATCTGACGGTCCAGTTTCTGAAAGCCCACGGTTGGCTCATCAACTGGAAGAAATCTTTCCTGGTCCCTGCTCAGAGCATGGTGCACCTGGGGGCATTGTTGGACACTCACAACCAGAGGTTGCTCTTGTCTCAGGAGAAGGTCCTGAACCTTCAGGACAGAATTCGTTACTTCCTCTCTCGACCACGAGTGTCTATTCACTCGGCGATGCAAGTACTAGGCCTCATGGTGTCGACTTTCTATGGTGGAGTACGCTCAATTTCATTCCCGCCATCTGCAGAGATTGATTCTTGCCAAGTGGGACGGCCTGCCTCACCGGATCAGGTCTCCCATGATCTCATTGTCACCGGAGGTTCGTCGGCCACTGAGCTGGTGGCTCCTGGACCATCGATTGAGAAGGGGTCGTCCCTTCTGGATCTCCAACTGGGTCCTTCTGACGACGGATGCCAGTCTGAGGGGTTGGGGCACGGTGTTGGAGCAACACTACCTTCAGGGTCGGTGGACCAAGGAGGAGTCTCTCCTCCCGATAAACATTCTGGAATTGCGGGCGGTGTTCAATGCTCTGATCTTGGCCCAGCATCTGATGCAGAACAGGCCTGTTCAAGTACAGTCGGACAACACCACCACGGTGGCGTACATAAATCATCAAGGCGGCACTCAAAGCTGCATGGCAATGATGGAAGTGTCAAAGATTCTTCAGTGGGCGGAACGCCATCTGCCAGCCATATCGGCAGTGTTCATTCCGGGGGTCCTAAACTGGTAAGCGGACTTCCTCAGTCGTCAGGACGTACACGCCGGTGACTGGAGCCTCCATCCAGAAGTATTTCAACTCCTAGAGGACAAGTAGGGCCTACCAGACGTAGACCCGATGGCGTCTCGACACAATCACAAGGTTCCGGTCTTCGGAGCAAGGACAAGGGATCCTCAAGCAGCATTCGTGGATGCACTGGCAATTCCATGGAATTTTCGGCTGCCGTACGTGTTCCCTCCGGTGTCACTTCTGCCCAGGGTGATACGGAAATTCAAACAAGAAGGAGGAATCTTGCTTCTAATCGCCCAGCATGGCCCAGACTTCATTGGTTCTCCGACCTTCAGGTTCACTCGATAGAGAGCACCCTTCTACTTCCGCAATGCCCAGACCTCCTCGTTCAGGGCCCTTGTGTATACCAGTATTTAACCCGGCTGGCTTTGACGGCATGGCTCTTCCAGATTCAGTTCTGAGGGCCAAAGGATTTTCTGTGGCGGTCATTCAAACCATGTTGAAGGCCCTTAAACCGGCTTCGGCTCGGATTTATCATAGGGTCTGGAATTCTTGCTTTGCTTGGTGCGCAGCTAATAATCATGACGCTTACAAGTTTAGTACGGCCAAACTTTTGGCCTTCCTGCAACAGGGCCTGGACTTGGGCCTTCGTCTGGCCTCCATCAAGGTTCATATTTCTGCCTTGTCGGTTTGGTTTCAGAGAAAAATTGCGACTCTGCCTGATGTTAAACATTCACTCAGGGTGTGTTGCGGATTCAACCTCCCTATGTCCCGCCTGTGGCTCCTTGGGATTTGTAGGTGGTTCTGGAGGACTTGCAAGAGTGTCCGCTTGAACCTCTTGAGTCTGCGGACCTTAAGTTGCTTACTCTTAAGGTTTTATTTCTGCTGGATATTGCCTCTGCTAGACGGGTTTCTGATTTGGGGGGCCTTATCCTGTAGGTCTCCCTTTCTGATTTTTCACCGTGACCGGGCGGTTCTTCGGACACGCCCTGGTTATCTACCTAAGGTGGTGTCATCTTTCCACCTTAACCAGGAGATTGTGGTTCCGGCCTTTATCTCTCCTGATTTGTAATCCTAAGAGCGGTCTTTGGATGTGTATGGGCTCTCCGTATCTGTGTGAAGAGGACAGCCTCCGTTAGGAATTCTGATTCTCTTTTTGTACTTTTTGGATTTCACAAACGTGGCTGGTGTGCAAATGACCAGACCCTGGCCAGTTGTATTAGAATGTGATTGCACATGCTTATGTACAGGCTGGCCTTCCAACTCCTGCTACCATCAAAGCCCATTCTACTCGGTCTGTTGGACCTTCTTGGGCGGGCCGCCGTGGTGCGACCCTTGAACAATTGTGCAAGGCAGCTACGTGGTCCTCAGTGAACACGTTCATAAGGTTCTATGCCTTCGATACTTCCGCCTCCCAGGATACTTCCTGTGGACACCGGGTTCTTGTGCCCGCTACAGTGCGTCCCCTCCCATGAGGAACTGCTTTAGGACATCCCTGATGTTATCCCTGTGGAACCCAGTGTACCACACTGCAGAATAGTAGATTTATAGTAAGAACTTACCGTTGTTAAATCTCTTTCTGCGAGGTACTCTGGGTTCCACAGGGCGCCCACCCTGACGCACTTAGCTTCTTTGGGTTTGTATGGCATTAGCCGCTGATACCTTCTCCTGCAGTGAGAATGTGGTGTATGTGGCTACTAACGGTTGTCGTCTCTTTTGCCTGCTACTGCATTGGACTGGTTAACGAAACTGAGCTCCTGTGCATGGAGGCAGGGTTATAGAGGAGGCGGCGCTGAGCATCTTGGGAACAGTCAAAGCTTTTAGCCTGTTGGTGCCTCGGATCAAGATCCTACTCTACACCCCGATGTTATCCCTATGGAACCCAGTGTACCTCGCAGAAAGAGGTTTTGCAAAGGTAAGTTCTTACCATAAATCTCCTTTTTCTGGCAGAAAATTTCTTCAAAACTGGGCTGTAGGCACTGTATGTCCTGGTGACACTTAAGCGCTGCAGTTCCATCACTTCCCAAGCGGCGTCACATACTTCCGCGGCCTGTTCCTGGATACTTGCTGCTGAGACGCTCCGGCTCTAGGCACACTGTTGCAGACGTTCTCCTGGTTCGCGTGGCTGCTACGGGGAAGGAGGTAAAAGGGTCCCCCAGGCGGGACCCGCCACTAAATCGTGTTACTGTCGCAGTCTAGGGAGACGGACTGCGATGCTGGCGTGGACACTATAACCGGGCAGGGACCCCACTATATCAACCAGGGCATAGGAGTACAGGTCGGATATACTAGTATCCATTTTAATAAGACTCCATAGTACCAGGTAGTGAAGTCCAGTATAGGGGAATTGCCACTTGACCTGTATCCCCTCCCCGGCCCCGGGCGCCATCTACTGCTGGTGTTCCCGCCCTGAAGCTGCCTCACACTCTCCCTCACTCCTTGACTGAGACGCTGGGCGACATTTTCTAAAATAGATGCGACTGGTCTCCAGGACTGCAGGGCAAGGTCTCCTTTGTAAAGCTGCCTGTACATCAGCGCTGTGGTTTTACAAGCACTTAAGTATTCTACATGTCGATATTAAGATTAGTTAAGAACACGTGTACCTGTGCCAGAATATATTGTACGAGTATTCTGATATATACATCCGGTCTCAGACCGTGCATTGTTATATATAATATACATATACTAGTCCAGTGCAGTTTTATTGTATTATTAAAATAATTATCTACATTGTCACTGTGTGTGCCTGTTTCTGCTGTGTGGATTTCACTTTCAGTGTACCTCAGCTATATCGATCACTGTATTCTGTACCCTAAGGGGCTAGGTGCGTCAGGGTCCATATATAGTGCTTCACAGTATTTACAGATTAAAGTGTACTCTACTGTGTACTCAGTCACCTAATACCGGATTTATTTGCTGGTGTTGTGTACTGCGGGCTCAGTCGCATAATACCGGACTTATTCGCTGGTGTTTGTGTACTGTGTACGGAGGTCACATATTAGGGAATTTATTCGCAGGTATTGTACTCTGTCGGCTGTATCGTACTAATACGCTCTGCGGTTGCATTCACTAATAATGTCTAACACAAAGGGCGGGAAATCCGAGGATACTCCTGCATCATGCAGCGCATGCGCCAAGGATGTGCCTGAGGGGGAAGTTTCGTATGACAGTCTGTGTACTATGTGCCATACATCTCCCCATCAGTCCGCGGCTCCTGTAACCAATCAGGAACCACCTTGGGCGGCGTTCTCAACTATGCTCAATACGCTTGTGACACACCTTACGCCCCCTATGAGACCTCCTGTGCAATTACAGCCACGTATTGTCCCTATGGTAAATCCGCCGTGGGCGGATAATTTGTCTACCCAGTTGCAGCAATGGAGTCACTCCTTGGTTAGACCTAAAACTGCCCCAAGTCACTCTCGCGTCACGGGGTCATCTAAGTGGGATACTTCCTCCTCACAATCCAGTAATCTCTCAGAAGATCCTTCTGATGAGGATGGGGAGTATACTGTCCCGCCAGACACTGATACAGCTGCTTCTGACGAGGAATCCACAACTCAGGTTGATGTCCCTAACTTAGTGGTTGCTATTAAGCAGGGGTGTAGTACAGGTGACCGGCGTTCTCCTGACCGCTGGTCAGCTTACCGACGCCGGGATCCCGGCAGCATACCGACGCCGGGATCCCGGCGGGGAGGGGCGAGTGCAGCAAGACCCTTGCGGGCTCGCTGCGCTCGCCACGCTGAGGGCTCGGTGGCGACCTGCGGTCGCCACGGGTTCTATTCCCACTCTATGGGTGTCGTGGACACCCACGAGTGGAAATAGTCCCTGTTGGTCGGCATGCCGACCATCGGGATAGTGAGCCGTCGGGCTCGTGGAGGAGGTCATGTGACTGTCGGTCAGCTGACCGGCGGTCACATGAATACCACCCATTAAGCAGATCCTACAAATCACTGATGATGATGACAAGGATTCCACTCCAGTGTCTAAGAAACCTGATAGGTTTGAACGTCAGAAGGTAACTAAAACGTTATTGCTTCTGACCATCTAGTGAACATACGACAAGAACCCTGGTCTTTTCCAGGAATTAAATTCTCCCTGTCTAAAAGGATGGTAGCTCACTATCCTCTCCCTACAGAGTTGTGTAACAAGTGGGAAAATTCACCCGTCTTGTGGTGTCGTCTACTCTGCCTGTCACTTCACTGAAGGAACCGGCAGATAAGCGTGTGGAAGGATGCCTGAAGTCTATTTAGTCCCTTACAGGTGCTGTACATAGACCCACTATAGCAGCCTCCCAGGCTGCAAAAAGGAATTGAAGCAAGGGTCAGGCATTAAAAGAAGAGCTGCCTCAGGATATATTTGACATTGCCAGACAGTACCTGTCTCACATGACCACCACTGCCTATTACATTCAGGAGGCATCCTCTGAGGCAGGTGTATTGGTGGCCAAGGCATCGACTGTGTCCATCCTGGCTCGCCGTATTCTGTGGTTGAGGTCATGGAAGGTGGACCTGTACTCCAAAAAGACCTTGGAGGTACTTCCTTTTAAGGGAGACATCCTGTTTGGGGAAGACCTCAATGAAATTGTGGCTGACTTGGCGGCTGCTAAGACTGCCTTTCTCCTTAACACTATTCCTTCTGCACAGAAGGCAAAAGGTACCACTTTTTGCTCCTTTCGGCCTCAACGGAAAGCAAAAGGTCAGACATACCCGAGACAATCTCGTGCTTCCAAAACTACAAAGCCCAAGGCTAAACATTCCTGGGCATCCCATCAGCCTGCTTCTAAACAAGACAAGCCTGCTGCATGACGGGACAAGACTCCCCCTGGGGGACCCCAGGGTGGGAGGTCGACTTCTTTGATTCATCCAGGTCTGGTTAAACACCACTTCAGATGCATGGGTGCGAGAAGTTGTCTCTCACGGGTACGCAGTCTCTTTCAAGAGGCATTACCCTCGCTAGTTCTGCACAGCGGTTATCCCTTCAGATGAGTTACAGGCGCAAGCTCTACAAATGGTTGTGAGTTCCCTCCTGGATACAGGAGCGATGGTGCCGGTACCTCTATCCCAGAGAGGCAGAGGATACTCGACCCTGTTTTTTTAGTTCCGAAACACAATGGGTCTTTCCGGCCTATACTCAACCTCAAATCACTGAACAAGTTTGTGAGAGTATCCAAGTTCCGTATGGAAACACTGCGCTCAATTGTACTGGACATGGAACCCGGAGATTAGATTGTATCCCTGGATATACTACATGCTTATCTGCATATACCTATTGCCATATTGCATCAGCAATATCTGCAGTTTGCTATTGGCAACCTTCACTATCATTTCCAGGCTCTGCCGTTTGGACTGGCCACGGCCCCTCGGATCTTCACCATGGTTATGACCGTGATGACGGCTCATCTCTGTCGCCAGGGAGTAAGGATCCTGCCATATCTAGACGACCTGCTGATCCTGGCAAACTCCTACGATGTCTTCCTCAGTCATCTGCAACTGACTGTAAACTTCCTACAAGCCCACAGATGGCTCATCAACTGGAAGAAGTCCTCGCTGGTCCCTGCTCTGAGCATGGTGCACCTGGGGGCACTGCTGGACACACACAGTCAACGGCTGTTTCTGTCTCCAGAGAAGGTCATGAAGCTTCAGGACAGGATAAGATACTTCCTCTCTCGTCCAAGAGTTTCGATATACTCAGCGATGCAAGTACTAGGCTTGATGGTGTCGGCCTGCGACATGGTAGAGTACGCTCAATTTCACTCTCGCCCTCTGCAGAGGTTAATTCTTTCCAAGTTTGACTGCCTACCTTATCGGATCAGGTCTTACATGATCTCCTTAGCTCTGGAGGTTCCTCTATCGCTGACCTGGTGGCTACAGGTCCAGCAGTTCAACAGGGGCCATCCCTTTTGGATCCCCAACTGAGTCTTGCTGACTACGGATGCCAGTCTGAGGGGCTGGGGCATGGTGTTGGAGCAACACTCTTTCCAGGGTCGGTGGGCCAGGAGGAATCACTCCTCCCCTTAAACATTCTGGAATTGTGGGCAGTGTTCAATACTTTGTCTCTTGCCTTGCCTCTGTCAAGTACTGTCAGACGACGCCACCACGGTGGCATACATCACTCAAAGCAGCTTGGCAATGATGGAAGTGTCAAAAATCCTTCGTTGGGCGGAACACTATCTGCCAGCAATAGCGGCAGTGTTCATTCCGGGAGTCCTCAACTGGGAAGCGGATTTCTTCAGTCGTCAGGACGTGTATGCCGGAGAGTGGAGGCTTCATCAGGAAGTCTTTCAACTCCTAGTGAACAAATGGGGCCTACCAGATGTAGACCTGATGGTGTCTCAACACAGTCACAAAGTTCAAGTCTTCGGATCAAGAACAAGGGATCCTCAAGCAGTGATCATGGACGCACTGGCAATTCCATGGAACTTTCGGCTGCCCTATTTGTTCCCTCCAGTGTCAGTCCTGCCCAGGGTACTACGGAAGTTCAAACGAGGAGGAATACTACTTCTAGTTGCTCCAGCGTAGCCCAGACGGCATTGGTTCTCAGACCTGCAGTGTCTATTGATTGAGCGTCCTCTTCTACTTCCTCAATGCCCAGACTTCCTCGTTGAGGGCCCATGTGTCTACCTGGACCTGGCCAGAGTAGCTTTGACGGTGTGGCTCTTGAAGCATCACTCCCGAGGGCTAAAGAATTCTCTGAGGCGGTTATCCAAACTATGCTAAAGGCCCGAAAACCGGCATTTGCACAGATATATTACAGGGTCTGGAGTTCTTACTTCTTCTGGTGTGCTGCTAATAATACGATGCATACAAATTCGGAACTTACAGATTTCTGTTTTTTCTGCAACAAGGCCTGGACTTCGGCTTTCGTCTGGTCTCCCTCAAGGTTCATATATCTGCCTTGCCAATGTAGTTTCAGAGGAAAATTGCATCTATTCCTGACGTTCATACTTTCACTCAGGGTGTTTTACGGATTCAGTCTCCCTATGTCCCTCCTGTGGTTCCATGAGATCTGTCTGTCCTGAATACCCTACAAGAGTCTCCATTTGAACGTCATGAGTCAGTGGATCTTAAATGTCTCACGGTCAAGGTCCTATTCCTACTGGCTATTTCCTCTGCTAGGAGGGTGGCAGACCTAGACGCTTTGTCCTGTCGTCCAGCCTTCCTGATATTTCACCGTGACCGGGCAGTTCTTAGAACTCTTTTCACCTAAACCAAAAGATTGTGGTTTCTGACCTTTATCTCTTCTGGTGTATAAGAGTGGTCTTTGGATGTGATACAAGCTCTTCATATATACTTGGAGAGGACTGCCTCTGCCTGCGCCTTAGCACGTCCGCTGAACAATTGTGCAAGACATCTGCGTGGTCCTCGGTGAACACGTTCATTAGGTTCTATGCCTTTGATACTTCCGCCTCCCAATATGCTTCCTTTGGATGCCGGGTTCTCATACCCGCTAAGGACGTCCCCTCCCTTGAGGAACTGCTTTAGGACATCACTCGATGTTTCCCTGTGGAAACCAATGTACTCTGCTGCAGAAAAGGAGATTTATGGTAGACTTACCATTGTTAAATCTCTTTCTGCGAAGTACATTGGGTTCCACAGGGCGCCCACCCTGTCGCACCTAGCTTCTATGGGTTTTTATGGCATAAGCCGCTGTTCCCTTCTCCTGTCGTGAGAATGTGGTTCTATGTGACTAACATCTGCCTTCTCTTTTGCCTGCTCCTACATTGGACTGGTTAACAAAACTGAGCTCACAGTACATGGAGGCGGGGTTATAGAGAAGGCCCCACAATGCATCCTGGTACAGCCTAAAGCTTTAGGGGGTCATTCCGAGTTGTTCGCTCGTTAGCTGCTTTTAGCAGCATTGCACACGCTAAGCCTACGCCTACTGGGAGTGTATCTTAGCTTAGCAGATTTGCTAACGAAAGCTTCGCTAATTTTCTCGTAACGATTACCCCGCAGTTCCTGAGTAGCTCCAGACTTACTCAACCATTGCGACCAGCTCAGTCCTTTTCGTTCCTGGTTTGACGTCACAAACACACCCAGCGTTTGCCCAACCACTCCCCCGTTTCTCCAGCCACTCCTGCATTTTGCAACTCGAAGAGCCTGAGTTTTTCCGCGCACTCCCATAAAACGGCCAGTTTCCGCCCAGAAACACCCACTTCCTGTCAATCACACTATGATCAGCACAGCGATGAAAAAACTTACGCCGTGAGTAAATTACCAAACTTTTGAGCTAATTTACTTGGCGCAGGCGCACTGCGTACATTGCGCATGCGCAGTTTGCGACTAATCGCTCCGTAGCGAAAAAAAATACAGAGCGAACTACTCTGAATCACCCCCTTAGCCTGTTGGTGCCTCTCTGGATCAAGATCCACTCTACACCCGATGTTTCCCTGTGGAACCCAATGTACTTCGCAGAAAGAGATGAAACAATGGTAAGTCTACCATAACTCTCCTTTTTTGTTCCTAGACAATTGAGCTGTGTGGTCCGCAAGTCTTTATTAGAGATCACGTGAGGATGAGATACGTCACTGATTCGCTGAGGATGGAAAAGGACAGGAGTCACATGACTGAGAGGATAGTAACTCTCACCCTGGAGATTATCTACCTGCTGACTGGAGAGGTGAGGGAGTACTGGAAACATCACAGTGACTTCACCTATATTATTATTATTATTATTATTAATATTTATTATTGTTGTTGTGTTTTATATATATATATATATATATATATATATATATATATATATATATATATATATATATATATAAAGAAAAAAAAATTTTTAAGAAATAACAGTACAATTAAACAGAAATGGCATTCACGTGTAAGATTTCCAGATTCTTTTTTTTTTTTTTTTTTTTTAATATTTTTATTGAGGTAACAAAGATGATACAAGCATACCACAATAGTTACAATGTTGCTTTGATACTTCTAGTAACAACATGCGGTTTAAACTGAATTAGTACATTAACACAGATTCTCATTATAGTAAAATCTATGATGCAAATAAGTCAATCTGAGTATAACAGTAAATGTTCAAGGTGTACATCTCTAGATGTCGAGGAAATCTGTAATCGTCAACAGCTATGTCTCAAAACTAAATTCTGAACACAGAAACACCAATAAGACTGCGAGTCCTGAGATTTCCAGATTCTAATAAAACTTTGAAAAATGAAAAGAGGACAAAGCAAGGTATTGAGGGAAGGGGTAACACTATGGCGCATAGGGGAATGAAACCTGCATACTAATACAGGTAATTTTCCTAGTTTACACAATTAGAAAGCAATTCGTTGGAGCGAGATAGCTAATGTAGATGTCTAGCCATAATCTCCATTTACTCAGAAGAAACTGAGGTTGAATATGTGGAAATCTTCCAACACCTTGATAGTGGCTTAATTTCTTCTTAAGGGTCTTCCAGTAAAGGTCCACTCAAACAATGCCAGATGATGGCGTATATATATTGCCAGAGAGGTGTGAAGAACCCCTTAGCCATGAAGGAAACTCTTTTCATCCTTCGATGGACACCGCTTTATAGTCTGAACATAAGGCCTGTGTTTATTGGTAGAAAATTTGGAGACAGATTATCTCAACTCCAGGATCTTCATCCAGAAGTATTCCAGTCTCTGTTGGAGCTATGGGCTCTTCTCAACGTTGATCTTATGGCAAAAGCAATTTGTTGGAGCGAGATAGCTAATGTAGATGTCTTGCCATAATCTCCATTTACTCAGAAGAAACTGAGGATGAATATGTGAAGCCAAGAGTCTCCATCTCAAAACTATGCTGGAAATAATTTGAGATATGTGGGAAAAGTCGTCTCTTCCAACATTGAGCCAGTGCTGCTCTTAGTGCTATTATGATGTGGCCAATTACATATTTGTTATATATTTGTTATAAGATTGAACTGAAGGAGGAAAATGGTGCTATTTCACTGTCGTGACCTGAGAAATTAGATGGTAGACTTCGATTGTCTGAATTATTGGGCATGACCAGAAAGTCTTTATTAAAGAGTCCACCTCACCACAGTTCCTCCACCAGAACAATGATGAATCAGGTCACATTTTTTTGTAGTGTAATCTACAGTTTGTTTTCATAGGCGATTTTGAACATCATTTCAGAATGGTTAATGTACTTTGCTATTTTTTTTTTTTAATATATTTCTTTATTAGACAGCCATAAAGTCACAACATACATTGTCAGACATTAAAGTACAAGGTTATTCAGCCGTGACATACATTCAAAGTCTAGTATGAATAAAATACAGAGGATTGAAGGCTGTACCGTTTTTTTTTTTTTTTTTGTAGGAGAAGTAGAAAAATAAATGCAATTCACAGCAAATAATGCAAACTCAACTGTCTAGTAATAATGGTAGTAGTGGTATCAGGGGGGGGGGGGGGTGTGCCCAACATACGTGCACCCCCTCCTCCAAGAATAAGAAACAGACCAAACAAATGAGTTAAATATCACATCATTTAAGGAAAAGTAGGGATAGGAAAGAGAAAGGAAGAAAGAAAAAAGAGAGGAAATAAAGGGGAAAAAGATATGTTAGAGAGCAAAGAGAAGGCCTTAGTACCGAGGTATCATAGATGGTTAGCGTTCGTTGCCGGGGGGGGGGGGGGGGGGGGGTCAAATCCTTATTTTGGGCAGGAAGAGCAGCTCATGGGTTTGGAGTGAATGTTGTGCTATGTTAATCTCTAATGATGACTGTCTACGCTGTAAGCTAGGCATCTCAGTTAAATCCATCCTTCATCTCATCTGTGGTCAAGTAATGGTTCCTACTATCCGACTGGTCCAATACCATGTAGTGTCGCGGAATACTTTCCAGATACATTCACGCCTGTCTAGGGGTAAAGTCTCTATATAGGTTCCCCATTTTTTGTGGAAAAGCTTCACTCCATTTTCAATTTGAAAAGTGGCCATTCGCCTCTCACAAAACAGTATATCTAATAAGGCAGATTCCCATTGATGGAGCAGTTTTATATATCCAGTGTCTCAGTATCACCTGTCTCGCCACCGTGACCATCACAGTCAGTAGTGGGATCATAGGAGCAAGATCAAACTGAGACAACCAGGATGAAAAGTCCGCAAACAGCAACGGGCCCACCTCTTCTGGAAGGGGTAATTTAAGTAAACGGGATAGATATTGGAGAAACTTGCGCCAGAACCGTTTGATTTTCCCACATAACCAGAAATTGTGGATGAGGGATGCTCCACTCCCTCCACATTTAGGGCAACTACCCGTCTCACCGGGGCGGAAGTGCTGTCTTTGAGAAGGGGCTATATACATCCTGTTTAAAGTTCTTAAATGTATTTCCTGTAGTGTGGCGGATTTTAGAGCTTTGAGGACCAGTTCAGTGTTCTTAGATATCTCGTCCATCGCGGGTGCCTCCGGGAGTTCCCGCCGCCATGAAGCAGAGAGGGGGGACCAAGAGGGTGCTGACGCCTCAATCAGGTCACTATAAAGGTAGCGAATTTTGAATGGGTTATGTCTGCAAAACGTGAGAGTATCGAGTATTGTTCGAGTAGAGGCCTTTTTACCCAGGGGGTCACCTAGGGAGGTAATGTAGTGTCGCGCTTGGAGATACATAAAAAAATTAGTGTGGGGCAAAGAAAATCTGTCACGTAGTTGTTGAAAGGAGAGCATCTGGCCACCAGGATCAAAGACATCCCTGATAGAATAAATTCCTCTACACTTCCACATGTAAAAGTGGCGATTATCTAAAGAAGAGGGGAAATTAGGGTTGCCCCATAAGGGAATATATGGAGACTCAAATGGGTTAGTATGGAATAATTTATGAGTGGAGATCCAGGCCCTATAAGTGTCCCAAAACAGAATGTTAGTCTTTAGTTTCTGAGGTAGTTTGGAGAGTGGTGTGTGAAGCAACGCTGCAGGGGAGTAAGGAAAAAATAATGCTTCTTCCAATTCCAGGTTCGTAAATAGATCTGACCGGAGGAGCCAGTCTGAGGCGAATTTAAATAGTGCTGCTCTAGCAAACATCGTCACATTGGGCATACTCAGACCACCTTTTCGTTTGTTAATATAAGTTCGGGCTTTGGGCATACGAGGTTTAGCGTTTTTCCATATGAATTTTGAAAATATTTGCGAGCAAAGTAGGGAGTCTTGTTTAGTAATCGTGACAGGGAGCATTTGGAGCAAATAAGCCAGTTTAGGGAATATAACGGATTTTATCACGACTATTCTGCCTAGTAGGGAAAGCTTAAGATCTTTCCAGGTTTCTAATCGTGTTTTGATTTGTTGGATAATGGGTGTGTAGTTGAATATATACAGTCGGGAGAGTTCTGAGGGGATATAAATACCCAGGTATTTCAACTTAGTAGGAGTCAGCGTAAATTGGGAAGCGAAATCAGTATAGATGTGGGGGTCTTTTATGTTAGTCAGTGGGAGTAATTCGGATTTATGTGTGTTTATGCGGTAGCCAGCAAAGGTACTAAAACAGCTTATGGTGTCAAAAATGGCTGGTATCGAAGTACGAGGGTTGGAGACAAATAAAATCATATCATCTGCAAATAATCCAAGTTTAACTTCTCTTTCTCCTATCGAGATCCCCGAAAAGGTTGGTAATTGTCTCAATGCTATGGCCAGTGGTTCCAATGCAGCCGCAAAAAGCAGAGGGGATAAGGGGCATCCCTGTCTAGTTCCCCTATGAATCATTAAGGGCTGTGATAGGTATTTGTTTGTGAAAATTTGTGTAGATGCATTATGATAAATAGTGCGTATAACGGCTATAAATCTGTCAGGGAAACCGAAACGTCGGAGTGTCTCAAACAGGTGGTCCCACGTCACCAAATCAAACGCCTTTTCGGCATCTAAAGACAATAGGAAACTGGGATCACCAGTCTCCATCTCGCTCAGGGACTGTATAACTGTCAGGACCTTGCGGATATTGGTTACAGAGTGTCTGCCTGAGATAAAACCGGTTTGGTCTTCATGAATTATTTCTGGCAGGATAAATTTTAGGCGATCTGCCAACCGTTTAGTAAACAGTTTGTAGTCTACATTAAGCAAGGAGATAGGGCGATAGGAGGACGGGAGTAACGGGTCTCTACCAGGTTTGGGTATAACTCGAAGTAGGGCCGAGTTGAAATACTGTGGGATAGTAAGGTTGGAAAAAATAGAATTAAAAAAGGCCGTTAGAGAGTCCACTATTTTAGGAGAGAGCAATTTAAAGAATTCTCCGGATAAACCATCTGGTCCCGGGGTTTTCAATGGTTTAAGGTTTTTAATAGCTTCTGTCACTTCAGTGACAGTGACAGGGGCCATGATAGAGTCTGACTGATCTGGGGAGATCTGAGGCAGTTGTATTTTTTCCCAAAAGGAGTTTTTAGTAGGTTGTTCGATGTCACTGTGTGAGTAGAGATCGGTATAAAAGGAGTGAAAAATATCTGTGATCGCCTTTCCTTCAGATTGTATATCAGAAGAAGGGTCTTTCAGAGCAGTTACATGTTGGGGTCCCTTATCGTACTTTGCTATTTTAAAAACGGTTGTAAACCAGGAAAAACGATCTTCCATTACGGCGATCTGGAAATATTCTTCCCATTTAGTTTAGATATATATAGCTTATTTTCTTCTATGGAAGACAAAAGGATTCTGTACCATATTGTTACACCACCTTTGTGTCCTGGAGGGGAGAATTTGGAGGATATATGAGGAGGGGGGAAGATAAAGGCCGTGAGTGAGTCACATTGGAAGAAATGTTCTCTCCCCAGAAGCAGGTGGCCTTGAAGGAGACAGTGTAGAAACTAATTCATTTGGGGTGGTAGCCCCAGTTCCCATGTCTCAGAGAGCTCAGCGATTTTATTCAAACCTGTGTTGCTGCCGAAACTGGATAGTAAAATCTTTAAATGTGCATCTCCACTTCCACAAGTTCAATAGAGAGCATGGAGAAGGTGAAATTTCTGGTCTCAGTAGACCCTGGAACTTCACCAGGCATTCGTTTTGATTTGCAATTCTCGTAGCCAACTTTCAGTTCAGGACTCTCCGCTTCAGGATTTTTTGGGTATTTACCAAGATAATGGTGGCTCACCTGTGATCATTGAGGATAACTATCATTCCTTATATTGACAACCTCCATATAAAGGCTCTATCAGCAGAGGTTCTTCATTCCCATGTTCGCTTGGAACACCATGTCCTTGTAACTCATGGTTGGATTGTCAACTTCACAAACCCTGTCTCAGTGGTTGCGTTTCCTTGGTATGGTAGTCGACAAGTCCTTGCACAGGATTTTCTTACAGCTATACAAGATAAAGTCCTTACAGATATTAGTGCATTTGGTTCTCAAGAAAGAGATGGTCTCTATTGATTTATGCATGCACCTCTTGGGAAAACTGGTCTCATCCTTTGAGATGATCTAATTTGTCAGGTTTCACTCTTGAGACATTCAGTTGGGTCTGATGCCCAAGTGGAATGGATATCTTCTCCATTTATCAAGGAGAAGTCACCTGTCCCCTCGGGCCCGACTATCCCTTCTCCGGTGGTTGGACTCCAGCCACCTGCAACTGAGAAAACTATTCTCAATTTGGAATAAGACCTTAGTAACCACAGACACCAGTCTCAATGTGTTGGAACTCAGGGCAATCTTTAACACCTTGATAGTGGCTTAATTTCTTCTTAAGGGTCTTCCAGTAAAGGTCCACTCAAACAATGCCAGATGATGGCGTATATATATTGCCAGAGAGGTGTGAAGAACCCCTTAGCCATGAAGGAAACTCTTTTCATCCTTCGATGGACAACTCATTATAGTCTGGACATAAGGCCTGTGTTTATTGGTAGAAAATTTGGAGACAGATTATCTCAACTCCAGGATCTTCATTCAGAAGTATTCCAGTCTCTGTTGGAGCTATGGGCTCTTCTCAACGTTGATCTTATGGCATCTCGCCTAACTCATGAGGTTCTCTATGCTACCCCAGGACGAGACGTCTGGCAGCCAATGCAATGTCTCTGCTGTGGGCCTATAATTTAATTTACCTCTTTCCAAGACTTCTTTTGCTTCCGTGGGTACTCAAACGGATCAAGATAGGGATTGCTTGTCCATCTTCCTCATGGGTACAAATTGGTCTTATCAAGCGTGTTTCTCTGATCGTTTAGGTCTTTTCAGGTCTTCCTCTTTGTCCAGACTTTCTATAGCAGGGATCATTCCTCCACCCTGCTGTATTTCAGCTGTATTTAATGATGCCTTTTGAAACCTCAGTCTCGGGATCTCAGGGGCTTCTAGAGTCAGTCATTCAGATTATGCTGAGCGCTCAGAGCTATTTTCTGCTGCTCACTTTCATTGCATCTGATGGGTTTATGTAATCTGGTGTGAATAATGGGGTTTCCCTCTGTGGTCTTTCAAGTTATCTTGCCTTCTGTTATTCATTTAGGCAGGGCTGGATGCTGGTTTGTGCTTGGATCTCTGGAGGTACAGGTTTTTGCATTATTATATTTCTTCCAAAGACGTTTGGCATTACTCCCTGTGATTCAGACTTTCATGCAAGGGGTTATTCATCTTCAGCTTTCGTATCTCCCTCCCACTGTTTCAAGGGATTTGAATCTTGCACTACAGTTTTTGAAATCCGATTTGTTTTGAACCACTTGATCTCAAATTCTTGCTATGTCCTTGGTTAGAAGATTATCGGATTTTAGTGCCTTATTTTCTCATTTTCATTTTTGGATTTTCATTATGACAGGGCAGAACTTTGGAGAACTCTTTCCTTTTTGTCAAAAGTGGTTTCAAATTTCATATAAATCAACCTCTTCTGGTTCCAGCAGTCTCTAGTGGGGATGCTTTGGTTCATTTCTTGGAGGTGGTAAAGGCTCTGTGTATGTATCCTGTACTTCACAGTTGTGGAACTCTGTTGCTTTGTTTCTTATCTACAATTCTCACAAAAGGGTTGTCTGGCTTCAAAGCAGACAGATTCCTGATGGATCCAGGAGGTTATCCAACAAACTTACATTGCCCAGTGTCACGTGGTACCTACGAGAATTTTGGCTCATTTTACTTAGTTGGTGGGTGCATTGTGGGTGGCATGTCTGGGGCTTCTGCGGCTCAGCTCTGTCGGGCTGCCACCTGGTCTTCTAGGATAACTTTTGTCAATGTCAACGGTTTTGACACTTTTGTGTCGAAGGTGCATAGTTTTTGGTGCAAGGTGCTTTGTGCGCCTACAAAGCGTGCCCTTCCGTGAGGACTGCTTTGGGACACGTGAACTTCAGTGTCCCGCAGGGTAGGAAAAAATGCAAGTTTTGTACTTACCTGTAAAATCCCTCTCTCTGATTCCATGGGGACACACTCCCTGTGCTTCTGTGTTCAGAGTATACAGTTTTGCTTGAGTTTGGCTGTTGCTGTGACCTGTTGGTCTTTGAGGAGTTTGTTCTTCCTCTCTCCTCTGTCTCTCTACTTCGCTACTTAACTTAAACTGAAGTCAGGTGGGGAATAAGGGGAAAGAGCCAAGCCAAAATCTCTCAAGATTTAAAGTGCCATATTCCACACACCATCAGGAATCAGAAAAAGAGATTTTACTAGTACAGGTTGAGTATCCCATATCCAAATATTCAGAAATACGGAATATTCCAAAATACGGACTTTTTTGAGCTAGAGTGAGATTGTGAAACCTTTGTTTTTTGATGGCTCAATGTACACAAACTTTGTTTAATACACAAAGTTATTAAAATATTGTATTAAATGACCTTCAGGCTGTGTGTATAAGGTGTATATGAAACATAAATGAATTGTGTGAATGTACACACACTTTGTTTAATGCACAAAATTATAAAAAATATTGGCTAAAATTACCTTCAGGCTGTGTGTATAAGGTGTATATGTAACATAAATGCATTATGTGCTTAGATTTAGGCCCCATCACCATGATCTCTCATTATGGTATGCAATTATTCCAAAATACGGAAAAATCCCATATCCAAAATACCTCTGGTCCCAAGCATTTTGGATAAGGGAGACTCAACCTGTAACTACAAATTCCTGTTATTCTGCATCATTAAAGGAGTATTTGTTAGACTAGACCTGGACAAACTGTGACTCTCCAGGCAAGAATCTACAAACCCCAGCCTGCTTTGACCTTCTAGCTGGCACGGAATGCTGGGACTTCCACTTGACCTCTTCAAAGATTTGATAAATCTCTCCCAAAATCAACACCATGCAACACAGTATTTTCTCCTGCCAGATCCCTCACATCCCACCCACCTTCTCTTTCACTCCTCAGTCCACCCTCTGCTCATTCTCCCCAGTAACTAGACTATAACCACTACTCTCATCTCGCCATATAACCCTACTTCTCCGCTACCTCTCCTCTAATGTATGTCCTCCTCTATCTCATATCACCCTGCTTCTCTCCCTCTCCTCTGTTTCATATCACCCTACTTCTCTCCCTCTTCTCTATCTCATATCATCCTACTTCTCTCCCTCTCCCCTAATGCATGTCCTCCTCTATCTCTTATCTCCCTACTTCTCTTCCTCTCCTCTCTCATATCACCCTACTTATATCCCTCTCCCCTAATGTATGTCCTCCTCTATCTCATATCACCCTACTTCTTTCCCTCTCCCCTAATACGTGTCCTCCTCTATCTCATATCACCCTGCTTCTCTCCGTCTCTCATATCACCTTGCTTCTCTCCCTCTCCCCTAATGAATGTCCTCCTCTATCTCATATCTCCCTACTTCTTTCCCTCTCCCCTAATGCATGTCCTCCTCTATCTCATATCACCCTACTTCTATCCCTCTCCCCTAATGTATGTCCTCCTCTATCTCATATCACCCTGCTTCTCTCCCTCTCTCATATCACCCTACTTCTCTCCCTCTCCTCTTTCCTATCACCCTATTTCTCTCCCTATCCCCTAATGCATGTCTTCCTCTATCTCATATCTCCCTACTTCTTTCCCTCTCCCCTAATGCATGTCCTCCTCTATCTCATATCACCCTGCTTCTCTCCCTCTCTCATATCACCCTACTTCTCTCCTCTCTCCTATCACCCTATTTCTCTCCCTCTCCCCTAATGCATGTCCTCCTCTATCTCATATCACCCTACTTTTCTCCCTCTCCTCTATCTCGTATAACCGTTTCCCTCTCCCCTAATGCATGTCCTCCTCTATCTCATATCACCCTACTTCTCTTCCTTTCCCCTAATGCATGTCCTCCTCTATCTCACCTCCTCAGCCTGTCTCTCCCCACTGGCACATCTCCATCCTCCTTGGAACATGAATGCTAAAAAAACTAATATCTATAGACTCCTCCTTTCTTCCCTACTTCCATACTATCTCTCTTACCTTATTTCTCAGTAGCCGATCTCATTTTCTGTCCTCTCTATTCTCAGCTCAGCAGTCTGGTTCCTGCTCCCATCATTCCTCTGTGGCCACTCTCTCACACACATTATCCCATGGTCCCCTTACAGCAAAGTTTAAGGGTCACTTGTAGTCTCTCAGCACTTGGAAAGTCACTGGTTGTCCAGGCCTGAGATATAGGGGGAGATTCAAATGTTTGAAAAGTCAGTTGGGAGTTTGTTTTCTCCTATCTAATAGACAGGAAAAGACAGACACCCAACTGACTTTTCAAACGATTGAATCTCCCCCATAGAGTCTCAAATAATATAATCTGTCCCACAGTCTTCATACAATATAGGTAGAATGGCAGTCATGTGGCCGACGAATCCCAACAGCACTCGGGAGACCGGTGTCGGAAAACTGGCCCAATGACATCCCGAAGGTAAGTATCAGGGAGACCTGTAGACCTAGGGGCAGGGAGGTTAGGGTTAGGCACTAGTAGGGTTAGCCCTAGCCGCAAAGCTCCCCCCTTCCCCGCACCCGAAGGGTTAGCGCTTACCACCACCCCCAGAGGTTTAGTGTAGAGGTGTGTGTGAAGGGGGGGGGGGGGGGGGTAAAAATACGTACCCCCTCCGCCTTCGGGATCTTCAGTGTTGGTATGCCCGTGTTGGTCATGTGACTGCCGGCATCCTGACCACGATAGAACATAGTCAGTTTTTCACAATATATTATTTATGGCAGGAGCTGCAGAATAGGAGTTATATACTCCCCAATGCACTGTATGTTGGAAACCTATAACAGGATGTGGGGTTGTATTTGTTAACTAAAATCATCTTGTATATTATGCACAATTATATTTTAAAATACAGTTCCAAGTAGATGGAGTTTAATTTAACTGTTTATTGATGTCTCTCATTACACAGGATTACACAGTAGTGAAGAAGACATCCGGTGAGTGTGAGACACCCAGTAGTCATCCCTGTGCTTCGGGAGGACCGAGCAGGACCCAGAGCCCCATCACGGAGCCTCCACCTCACTCACTGATACATGAGAGAGACAATGAGCAGAAGATCCTGGAACTCACCAACAAGATCATTCAGCTGCTGACTGGAGAGGTGACTGCTGGGAATGGGACATTATACAGTAACACCAGGGGAGGTGTCTGGGTGATGACTGGAGAGGTGACTGCTGGGAATGGGACATTATACAGTAACACCAGGGGAGGTGTCTGGGTGATGACTGGAGAGGTGACTGCTGGGAATGGGACATTATACAGTAACATCAGGGGAGGTGTCTGGATGATGACTGGAGAGGTGACTGCTGGGAATGGGGCATTATACAGTAACACCAGGGGAGGTGTCTGGGTGATGACTGGAGAGGTGACTGCTGGGAATGGGGCATTATACAGTAACACCAGGGGAGGTGTCTGGGTGATGACTGTATCATTGTGTGTGTCAGGTTCCTATAAGGTGTCAGGATGTCACTGTCTATCTCTCCATGGAGGAGTGGGAGTATTTAGAAGAACACAAGGATATGTACAAGAATGTGATGATGGAGAATCAGCGGACCCTCACATCACTGGGTAAGAGGCGACTTTCATTTATTGTATTTAAGTGTTTTGAAGGCCTACACATATGTTTAATTTGATAATCATTATTACAAAAATGTACTTGGTCATGGTGTGTGTCTCCTACAGATGGTTCCAGTAACAGAGATACCCCAGAGAGATGTCCCCGTTCTCTTTATTCACAGGATTGTACAGAGGAAACTCACAGGACCCTACAGGAGAATCAGGTGAAAGGAATTTAGGGTCTCGACAAAATACCAAAGTGACTTTTCACTACATAATCTGTAGAGCAGCTATTTGTGTTTTATTTACTTGGATTATTCTATTGTTTTGTGGGTAATTTAGGGTGAAGGTCTGGCTGTTAATATGGTAGAAGATATAGAGGTAGAAGAAGTGACGTATGTTATGGGTGATCAGCAGTGTAAGGAGGAGGAAATCCCTACAGATATCAGCACAGGTGAGTAATAATCACTTATTACAGAGAGGAGTCACATATTCTCCTTGTTCTGTCACTACAGCAGTCTCTTATTCTACACCCTCCTCTGTCAGTACAGACTAATGGGGACAATGTATCTCACAGCAATATACTGTTATACAGTATAGCCCAGAATAATTACACCCAGTAAACATTCTCTCCTATGCACAGTATATATCTGTGCGACCCCACAATTACATCTCACAATCAGATCTGTCTGTTTCATCCACCACATCTCACAATCACATCTGTCCATCGCAACAATCGCATCTGAAGTTTAGAGCTATCTGGGGTCTATTCATGAAGCAATGAAAAGTTTGGAGAAGTGAACCAGTGGAGAAGTTGCCCATGGGGACCAATCAGCATTGAAGTAACATATACAATGAATAGACCCCTCTGTCTCTACCCATCTCCCTTTTCCGCTCCTGCACCTACACATCACTGAAGAGGGCAATGTTTCTGTCCAGTGGGGGAGTAAGGAACCATCAGCCCCTATGATACTCCTGCTCTCCTCCTCACATCATGTCACTGTGTTACCAGCCTCGAGATCTGACCAGTTTCCTCCCAACACACTCTGGTGTATCTCATACATCATGAGACATCAGCCCCTATTATACTCCTGCTCTCCCCTCACATAATGTCACTGTGTTACCAGCCCAGATATCTGACCAGTCTCCTCCCCACAATCTCTGGTGTATCCCATACATCAGGAGCCATCAGCCCCTATTATACTCCTGCTCTCCTCCTCACATCATGTTACTGTGTGTTACCAGCCCAGAGATCTGACCAGTTTCCTCCCCACACTCTCTGGTGTATCTCATACATCAGGAACACCCGCCCCTATTATACTCCTGCTGTCCTCCTCACATCATGTCACTGTGTGTTACCAGCCCAGAGATCTGACCAGTCTCCCCCCACACTCTCTGGTGTATCTCATACATCAGGAGCCATCAGCCCCTATTATACTCCTGCTCTCCCCCTCACATCATGTCACTGTGTTACCAGCCTAGAGATCTGACCAGTCTCCTCCCCACACTCTCTGGTGTATCTCGCACATCAGGAGCCATCAGCCCCTATTAGACTCCTACTCTCCTCCTCACATCATGTCACTGTGTGTTACCAGTCCAGAGATCTGACCAGTCTCCTCCCCACACTCTCTGGTGTATTTCATACATCAGGAGCCATCAGCCCCTATTATACTCCTGCTTTCCTCATCACATCATATCACTGTCACCAGCCCAGAGATTAGATCTGACCAGTTTCTTCCTGGTGTTTCTTATACATCATGAGACAATAGCCCATTAAACTTCTACTCACATTGTGTCTCTGGTCAGATATCTGACCAGTCTCCTCCTCCCTGTACTTTAAAACCACACATGCTCCCATCACAACAAACGCCATGTATGCACACACACAAAACTGTAACCACGCTCATCACTGCACAATCCTTCTACCAGTGCTTACCAAAAAGAATCCTTCATCCTAAAATAGTAGCCTGACTTGGGCAACGGGACTGTGCCACCTGTGTGTGACTAGATAGACGTATAGTGGCATTTTCAACCTTTGTGTCCACCTGGAGAACTCTGAGTAATGCTAACCAGTGACTAGCACACATTGCTAGGTTTGCCCACAGCTACTGTACTTCCACGTCACCAGTATGTGCGTGTGAGAGAAGTGACTGGTTGCACAGTGTCACTGGCTTATGTGGTTTCCTGCCCCATACTGTGCAGCAAGAGCCATATTTGTTGTATATACATTTATATAAGTTTGCAAATTAAAATTAGACAACATGGGCTCACTAATGGTATTATTTTTAGTTTGGGGTTTTGTTTTTTTTGTTTAAATCGTGTTTTATTTCTCATACGTCCTAGAGGATGCTGGGGATGCTTCAAGAACCATGGGGTATAGACGGGATCCGCAGGAGACATGGGCACACTATAAGACTTTGAATGGATGTGAACTGGCTCCTCCCTCTATGCCCCTCCTCCAGGCTCCAGTTGGATTCTGTGCCCAGTGAGACTGGATGCACACTGAGGAGCTCTCCAGGGTTTCTCAGGAAAATACTTTATTAGGTTTGTTATTTTCAGAGAGACCTGCTGGCAACAGGCTCCCTGCATCGTGGGACTGAGGGGAGAGAAGCAGTCCTACTTCTTAAGAGTTCAAGGGCTCTGCTTCTTAGGCTACTGGACACCATTATCTCCAGAGGGTTCGATCACTTGGTACGCCTAGCTGCTTGTTCCCGAAGCCGCGCCGTCACCCCCCTCACAGAGCCAGAAGATTGAAGCCGGGTGAGTATGAGAAGAACTGAAGACTTCAGTGACGGCAGAAGACGCGTCTGAGGTACCGCGCAGCGGCTGTGCTGCGCGCCATGCTCCCACACAGATTACGGCAGGGGGGGCGCCCTGGGCAACATTGGGGGACCTCAGACAGCACTGGCATAGTAGTTAACAGTGCCCGGGCACTAGTTAAGGGACCCCCGCCAGTATAAAGATTTTGAGCGGGACGGAAGCGCGCCATGTAGTGGGCGGGGCTTAGCCCGCACAGCTCTGACCAGCTCTTCACAGAAGGCTGCAGAGACGCTGGCCCTGACCTCCACACTGTGCAAGTAACAGAGTGCAAAACGGGGGGGGAAGGGGGGGGGGGGGGGGAGGATTTTGGCACTGGCATATTTGGTGGTTTATTTTATATGATAAAGCACTAGCAGGTCTGGGCAGTCTTATTACTAGCCTCAGTACCGGGATAGGCGCTGGGTGTGAGCTGGCAGAACTCTCTCTGTATCCCTCTTGCAGGCTTTATTGTGGGTCTGTCTCCTATAGCCCCAGTGTGGTTGTGGGTGTCGGTACGTGTGTGTCGACATGACTGAGGCTGAATGCTCTTCCCAGGAGGAGGCTGAAGTGCGGACAGAAAATAATGTGAGGACTTCCGGTGGGCGGGCCATCCAGCATGGCTGCTTTTTAGCTGAGCTCCAGCCTGCAGGTGGAAAATCCACTAACATCCCCTGCTATCCGGCATCTATTCTTCTGACAGACCCTCTACATTAATCCCTACATCACAGGGAACCGGGAAAGACCCTGCAGGGGTAGGAGCGTAATTGTGTGCCCCCGAAGTTTGGCCTTCAAGGAGACGGCCTGCATGTCCGCTGGTGTGACACCTGGCGCGAAAACTGGAGGCTTGGCAACATTCATCCCCAGCCGCTTACACTGGGTTCTCACCTTACCCGCAGCCCTTTGGGGATGACCCATCCATTGGGAATCAGTGCGGAGGCTCCGAGTTCTGCTGGCGGGGCTGTGGCTTCTGTGGTGATCGCTGGCCCCTGCTGCCCCTGGACGCGAGTGGAAGCCCCCACGGCAGGCTGTTGTGTGGCGCTGCACCGGCGGCGGTCTCTGAGGCGTTGTGTGGACCTGACCCGGCTCCCCCCCGCTTCTGCTCCCGAAGCTGTGCGGCAGTGACTGGGGACGGGACTGAGCGGCGGGACGGGCTCCGGCTGCCGGCGGTGAGGAGCTGACCCGGAGGCGGCCCCTGAAGCGGAGGACACTGACCCGGCTCCCCCCCCCCCCGCTTCTGCTCCCGAAGCTGTGCGGCAGTGACTGGGGACGGGACTGAGCGGTGGGACGGGCTTCGGCTGCCGGCGGTGAGGAGCTGACCCGGAGGCGGCCCCTGAAGCGGAGAACACTGACCCGGCTCCCCCCCCCCGCTTCTGCTCCCGAAGCTGTGCGGCAGTGACGGGAGACGAGACTGAGCGACGGGACGAGCTTTGGCTGGCTGCGGTGAGGCGCTGACCCGGAGGCGGCCCCAGCAGCGGAGAACATTGACCCGACTTCCCCCCGCTTCAGCTTCCGAGGCTGTGCGGCGGTGTGTGGAGGCGAGAGGCGGGACGGGCTTCGGCTGGCGGCGGTGAGGCGCTGAACCGGAGGCGGCCCCTGGAGCGGAGGACCCTGACCTGGCTCCCCCCCTGCTTCTGAATCTGCGCTGCGGTGTCCGAGGACTGAGTTGGACGCCCGTCAGTAAGCGTCTTCATTATCAGGCGCTGCCGGGGGATCCCAGGAGGCATCTATTATTATCTGAGGGGTGGCTGCTGATACCCTCGAAGCCCAGGGGGTTGGGTTCTCTATCCTGCCCTCTGATCCTGTTTGGACATCCGGACTGCTGAGTCGGGGTACAGTGTGGAGATGGTGAGTGGTGAGATAGGCCCTGTACCTGCTCGACTGGCCCCTCGATAGTGGCTAAAACTGCCCTTGGACACACTCTAAAGTGGAGAACGCTACCCTGGGAGATAGTGGAAATTATTTCTTCTGTTACTTGCTGAATCCTCCCCTTTATTTCTTTCCTTTTTTCTCTCCCTATCTGCCCACCATCAACACTGTACGTAATAGTAATGTGTGAAACTGCCTTAGGTGACACTGGTAAATCAGTTTATTGAAATCTCTGCTATCCCTGTGCAGGAATTTTTGAGGTTATATCGCCACCTGGTGGCTACCTAAGGTTAGGGAACTTAACTGGCTATGTTAATCTAATGGTATCTTTTACAAAGCCCCTTACTTGGGGAAATTTGAAATATTTCTCATAATAATCGTTTTTTTATTGTTTTTGCCCCGACCTCTGCTTTAATCTGGAGGTTTTAGGGTGCACCGCCTCGGTAAGACTTTTATCTGTATAACATATCGAGTTGATGTCTATTTAAATTTTGTTCCTACTTTTTTGCTGAGTAGCTTTGACATATTCTCTGACTCAGGCCACTACGTGAGGTGTTTTGTTATCATATACTACTGTGTGTTTGTACACGAACCCCCAGTGTATTGCACATAGAGGTCTACGGACCGGGGGATGGACAAATACGTCCACAAAACTCCAGCGGTTAGATCCTCCCAATCCTCAGTCACTACAAGAATGAGTAAGAATAAGAACACGGCGGGGAAGCCTAACCCCCCCTCTCCCCAAGAGGTAGGGAACTCCCGGGACCAAACTCAGGAAATGGAGGCGCTACCTGATCAGCCCTCGTTGCTGCATATTGGCCAGGAGCTCTCCCGGCTTCTCATGCCCCAAATTGATAAGAAACTTGAAAATATTCCTTTAATTGACAAGAGGTTAGAACAGATACAGACACTACTTGATTCGACACTTGCGAAAATTGATCATAACACCTCACGGATCACCTCATTAGAACAGCGGGTTAGTGATGGGGAAGACCAGATACACACACTCCAGCGATCTAATGACACTCAAGATTCCTCTCTTAAAAACTTACAGGCAAAAATAGATGAGCTTGAAAACAGGGATAGGAGATCGAACCTACGCTTTGTGGGCATCCCCGAAACAGTTAAAGACAGGCAATTGTCAGATTTTGTAACGACTAAGATATTCCAGGCTTTAGGAATTACAGATGCCCCATTCTTAACACACATTGAAAGGGTGCATAGAATTGGTGCTGCTCGACCTGATGCTGAAGTGAAGCCGAGACCAGTCATTGCGAAATTCATGGACTTTCGTATGAAGGAACATGTACTGCGCTCATATCGCAAGCTCCCGCAGCTGGTGGTGCAGGGAAAACGTACTTTGATTTTTCAGGATTTCTCAGCCTCTGTTGCGCAAAAGAGAAGGGAATTCTCGGGTGTTTGCAAAGTACTCCATGAGAGCAATACTAGATTCGCATTGATGTATCCAGCTAAATTGCGCATTCATGATAATGGTCGCACACTGATATTTGTTGATCCAGCCACTGCACAATCCCATGTTACACACATGTTGAACCCTGGGAATCCACCACACCAACACTAGACATATTGTTGTTATATATTTTATGCCCTGAGTCGGTTTAATTTCCACATGAGAGAGACATTTAGTCTCATTACATGCTACTCAGCTTGAATTTAAATGTTATATTTACTCCTGATAAGTTTCTCGCCAGTGCTACCGGAGGGTCTAGCACTGGCGTTATTATTAGTTTGGTTTGGAAAAGATGAAAAATGTTACGTGAAGCAATGTATGTTTTTTTTTTGTTTTGTTTCTTTTTGTTCCACCCGTGCCGTGCCTCCCTCGCCCGATCTGTTCCTGAGCTCTATGGTACAATTTGGTTTCGGTCGTGCCTCTCCGCTCGCTGGGAAGGAGGGGGGCGACTCTGTGATGAGATGTTCCAGCTGGAGTGCCACCCTCGGGTGGGTATAGGTTAACAGACTTATGACTGATCCTAGGGTAGGGACCTCTTCATCCGATTCCTGCTTTAAGATTTTATCCTGGAATGTGGGCGGCCTTAATTCCCCAATAAAACGTAAAAGAGCTGTCACACACCTGAAGCGGTTTAAACCTCAAATTATATTTCTCCAAGAGACCCACTGGATGGCGGGCGCCTCCTCTGCTCTTCGGGCACCATAGTTAGATAATTGTGTTTCTGCAGATAACGCGAGAAAGACTAGGGGGGTGGCGATCCTATTTAGCAAACACCTACATTACACTATTTTAAACACTGTTGCTGACCCGGAGGGGCGTTATTTAATTTTTGATGTGGAAATTTGGGGTAACAAATACACACTGGTTAATGTCTACGCGCCCAATGGTGAGACAGCTGCTTTTCTACAAGAATTAAGCTCTCAGCTGTTACAACGTGATAATTCTCCATTTATCCTGGGAGGTGACTGGAACACAGTTGACGATCCTACTATTGATAAACGTCCTGTCCCGCGTAACTCCGGGTCCTCCTTTTGGACGCATCTCCAAACGTTAAAAGCCTCCCTTCAGCTTACTGATATTTGGCGTCTCCTTAATCCCTCTGACAGATCATTTACTTTCTTTTCCGGGGTTCATAGCTCCTGGTCCAGGATTGACTCAATCTTGGTTGCAGACTCCCTGGTTACGCAAGTCGCGCAAGCTGATATTCACAACATTTTGATATCGGACCATGCTCCTGTGACATTGACGATGCGGAGAACTCTTCAGTCGGGAGGCTCCAGGATTTGGAGATTTCCGAGTTATCTGTATAATTGTGATTATTTTAGGAAATTTTTGATAGCAAACTGGGCCAACTATTTGGACGACAACCTGGAACACTGGAACCGCCCAACTATTCTTTGGGGAGCGGCAAAAGCAGTTCTAAGGGGTCAAATTACTGAATATGTTCATAGATTAAAAAAGAAAAATTTGGCGATTTACAACACCTTACACTCAGAATTAACTGATACACTGCAACGTCACCTTGACCTGCAGACTGAAGAGTCTTTGCAGCTTTACCTACAGGCTAAGCAGCTCTTAAATGACCACTTGTTGGCGCGAGCAAAGCGTGACGTGGTGTTTTCTTCTCATAAATATTACCAATGGGGAAATAAATCCGGTCGACTACTGGCAAATATGGCTAGGAAAAAAACCACTCGCAAATTCATAACGGCTGTTAGACACCGAACCTCAGGACAACTCCTTACCAGATCCCCTGCCATATTAAAACATTTTGAATCTTATTTTGCTGACTTATACTCTTATCTCCCCTTCAGCGAACCTACTCATACCACACTTCTACCAGACACAGTAGTACCACCAATAACGAGTGCACAGTCGGATCTACTGGTGAGAACTATCACTGAGGAGGAACTTGTCTCGGCAATGTCCAAACTTAAACTGCACAAGTCTCCAGGCCCTGACGGCCTCTCCAATGAATTTTATAAAATCCTTCAGCCTCACGTGGTTCCGACTCTGCTGGAGTTGTTCAATAGCCTTTTGTAGCATCGCACCCCCTTTCACCACTTCACAACAGCACATACTATTTTAATCCCCAAACCCACACAGGACCCACAATTGGTGACCTCATACAGGCCTATTACGTTATTAAATACCGATATAAAACTATTTACTAAGATCTTAGTAGATTGGCTACAAACTATTCTTCCCCACACTTTAACTAATCACCAATTAGGCTTTGTTCGCAATACACATTCGGTTAGGGGCATTAGGGCGGCGATCGCTGCAGTTATAGCTTCTGCTCATTTGCCCCAATCAAAAAATATACTCCTCAGTTTAGACACCACTAAGGCTTTCGATACAGTACTTTGGCCCCATCTATTCAAGGTCTTAGAACGTAGACTATTCCATAATGACTTCATTGATATTATTCGCTACCTATACGATTCTCCCTCTACTGCCCTCGTGCTTAACGGACACATTGGCAGCCCTGTGGTTATGCGTCGTGGCACGCGGCAGGGTTGCCCCTTGTCTCCCTTACTGTTCAACTTGGCCATAGACCCCCTACATCGCTTGCTGTTAAATGACACTCAATTTCATGGAATTAAGGTTGGTCGTAGTGACCTGAAACTTACTGCATTTGCCGACGATTTGCTGTTTTATATCTCAGACCCGGAGGCTTCATTGACCCATATATTTAATCTACTGCAGGCTTATGGACAAATTTCAGGCTTCAATGTTAACTGGGCAAAATCGGTAGCGCTCAGATTGGGGAATGGTTCATTTTTGAAGCAGGGGGCAAGGAACCTACCATTGCAATGGAGTTCAGATCACATAACTTATCTAGGGATTCGAATTTCGAGACAGCCGGAGCGATTATATGCCCTAAATTTTACCTCGACCATCCGATTAATTGAAACAGAACTTGAGTCCTGGAAATCTATGCCTTTATCATATATGGGGAGGGCTAACTTGATCAAGATGATATCATTCCCCCGTTTGATGTACTTCATTCAAACCATGCCGCATGTACTTCTACCTAAAGACGTTCAACGTCTCAATTTTCTTTTTAGAAGATTTATTTGGCAGGGAGGGAGACCGCGCATAGCGTTGATCAAACTCTAGCAGACTACAGGAAATGGGGGAATTAACTTCCCTAATATTCTCTGGTACTCCCAGACGGCCCAACTACGATACCTTCATGATTGGATACACAATGACAACACGTACACAAACACAGAATTAGATAGGGAATTTTTACAAGGGGGGGATCTAATTACCTTTCTACATCTGCACGATTGGGGGGGTGGCCGAGGAGCTGAGGAGCTGAGGAGGAACCCACTAGTGTGGAGCATTAAGAAACTATGGATGGATATGCGACATAAACTTGATTTAAATGCCCACAAATCATTACACCTTCCATTCATGGCTAATCCTGACTTCCAAGATGGTCGGGCTCAATATCCGTTTACTATATGGCGGTTGGGGGGGGTGTCCAGGATTGGTGATCTGGTGGATGTGCGGGGCTCGAGGCCGCTCACATTTCAGGAGGCCACTACTAAATATCCAACTTTGCTGGCCTTTCCTGTGGTCTTCCTTTTGGCTCAACATTATGTTTCATCCATTATTGGATGTTTATCACCTGGGGATTGGGACAATCCGCTGGATAGAATGCTGAAACAAACCCCTAAGGTTCGTAAGGCAATCTCGACTACATATGGGTACTTTCGGAATGTCCTAGACCATTCGAGGGGACGGGGAGGTATTGTGTCTTGGAAGGATTATCTCCCAGACATTGAGACTACGGACTTACTTGCGGCACATGTTAAAGCCTGCAAATTATTTCCATCTTCTCGGTATAGAGAAATGTCGCTCAATATATTACATAGGACTTATCTATCACCTCATAAACGACACTTGATAGGACTTGCTGACACACATGCATGTTGGAAATGTGGCACTCCTCAGGCGGATCTATTTCACTGCCTGTGGACATGCCCTATAATCAGACAGTTTTGGATACAAATAAGAAACTACCTGACGACCAATCTGGTGAGCTATTGGAGATTGTCTCCGGAATGGGCGCTTTTCGGTATCTTACCACCGAATCAACGTCTCTCTTTGGGAAGTAAAAAATTGCTGATGGCAGTTAGCATAGCGGCTAGAAAAGCCTTTCTGCAAGTGTGGATAGCTAGGGATCCACCTACTCTATCACTATTTAAAGCCAAACTATTCTACCTCTTTAGGATGGAGTGGATAAGCGTTTTGATGGAAAAAGATACTAAGATACATAATTTTTTTGCAGTTTGGGAGAGCTATATAACGACCTTATCGACAACGGTTAGGAAACAGCTCCATGACTCCTTGTCCAATACAGAATGGTTTCTAACTAGAATGGCAGCGGGAGACCCGCCGATTGTGCTTTAAAATTGAATGACACTTGGGGATTCGGGGACGGATGGGTGGGGAAATAAGGTACGGCCACGGTGGGTTTTTTTATTCTTTCTTTTTATTTCCTTTCTTTTCTTCTAATGTATAAGTCTGGGTCAAACGACTGAGCTGGATTTTTGATCGGTGAAGTTGGTGGTCTCTGGGGAAATGTTTTATGCGGATGTGATGCTGTTGCTTGCTTATAATGGATTTGTCTCATGACTAGGGACTCAACTGTATCCTCCCGCATTCTGTTTTCATATGTCACCATTCTACCAAAAATTGACTTATAGTGAATGTTTATGTATGTATTGCATGTATTGCTTCAATAAAAAATTTATGTTAAAAGAAAATAATGTGAGAGTGACCGTGTCGGCACCGCCGACGGATGATTGGGTGAATATGTTGAGTGTTTTAAACGCAAACGTGACTAAGTTGACTAAGAGATTTGATTAATCTGAGTCTAAGAACCAAACATGGAGGAAATCCATGGAAGATGCTTTGTCACAGGCCCAGACCCCTTCGGGGTCACAGAAACGTGCATTTACCCAGATAGCAGATACAGATACCGACACGGACTCTGTTTCCAGTCTCGACTATAGTGATGCCAGATTACATCCAAAACTGGCTAAGAGTATTCAGTACATGATTGTGGTGATAAAAGACTTATTACATATCACTGAGGACCCTGCTGTTCCTGATACAAGGGTCTGTATGTCTAAAGGAAAGAAACATGAGGTAACGTTTCCTCACTCTCGTGAACTAATCGCGCTTTTTGAAAAGGCTTGGGAAAATCCTGACAAAAAAGATACAGGTTCCCAAAAGAATTCCAGTGGCATATCCGTTCCCCTCTGGGGAGAGGGAAAGGTGGGAGTCAATCCCCATGGTAGACAAAGCTTTATCGCGTCTATCCAAAAAGGCGGCGCTTCCGTCCCCTGACACGGCAGCCCTAAAGGATCCTGCGGATCGTAAGCAGGAAAATACACAAATCCATTTATGTCACTACAGGGTCGCTACTCAGGCCGGCCGTTGCTACGGCATGGGTGAGTAGCGCTATTGAAAGGTGGGCAGATAACTTGTCATCTGAGGTAGATACCCTAGACAGGGATAATGTGCTTTTGACTCTGGGTCACATCAGGGATGCTGCTGCATATTTAAAAGAAGCTGCAAGGGATATTGGCCTTTTGGGTTCAAGGGCCAATGCCATGGCAGTCTCGGCAAGGAGAGCGTTGTGGATACATCAATGGAATGCTGATGCTGACTCCAAGAAGGCGATGGAGTGTCTTCCGTTTAACGGTAGGGTCTTGTTTGACGACGGCCTCACTGACCTGGTGTCTACGGCTACCGCGGGTAAGTCTTCATTTTTACCTTATGTCCCTGCACAGCAGAAGAAATCGCCTCACTATCAGATGCAGTCCTTTCGGCCCAATAAATTCAAAAAAGGACGTGGGGGTCCTCCTTCCTTGCTGCGAGGGGGAGAGGACGGAGGAAAAGGTCACAGGCTGTGGCAAGTTCCCAGGAGCAGAAGTCCTCTCCGGCTTCTACCAAATCCACCGCATGACGCTGGGGCTCCGTTGCGGGAGTCCGCACCAGTGGGGGCACGTCTCAAACTCTTCTGTAAGGTCTGGTGCACTCGGACCTGAATCCTTGGATAGTAGACATAGTAACCCAGGGATACATGTTAGAGTTTCAAGACGTGCCCCCTCACCGATTTTTCAAACCGACCTTGCCAGCTTCTCTTCCAGAAAGGGAGATAGTAAGCGCTGCAATACTAAAGTTGTGTAAAAATCAAGTGATTGTCACGATACCCCCGTCTCAACAGGGGGAAGGGTTATAGTCGAGCCTGTTCGTGGTCCCGAAGCCGGATGGCTCAGTCAGACCGATTCTAAACCTAAAATCCCTCAATTTCTTTCTGAAAAAATTCAAGTTCAAGATGGAGTCTCTACGAGCAGTGATCTCCAGTCTAGAGAAGGGGGATTTTATGGTGTCGGTCGACATAAAAGATGCCTACTTACATGTCCCCATATATCCTCCACATCAGGCTTACCTGAGATTTGCTGTGCAGGATTGTCATTACCAATTTCAGACGTTGCCGTTTGGTCTGTCCACGGCTCCGAGGATTTTCACCAAAGTAATGGCGGAAATGATGGTTCTCCTGCAAAAGCAGGGAATCACAATTATCCCGTACTTGGACGATCTCCTCATAAAGGCGAGGTCCAAGGAGCAATTGTTGAAGAATGTTGCCCTTTCACTGACGATTCTGCAACAACACGGTTGGTATCCTAAATTTGCCAAAATCACAGTTGGATCCAACGACACGGCTGTCGTTCCTGGGTATGATTCTGGATACAGAACTACAGAGTTTTTCTTCCAGTGGAAAAAGCTCTGGAAATACAGAACATGGTAAAACAGATTCTGAAACCGGCAAAGGTGTCAGTTCTTCACTGCACTCGGTTGCTGGGGAAGATGGTGGCGGCCTACGAGGCCATTCCGTATGGCAGGTTCCATGCCAGGGTGTTTCAGTGGAACCTGCTGGACCAGTGGTCCGGGTCTCACCTGGACATGCACCGGAAAATAGTTCTATCTCCCAGGTCCAGAATTTCCCTTCTGTGGTGGCTGCACAGTTCTCACCTTCTGGAGGGACGCAGGTTCGGGATTCAGGATTGGATCCTGGTGACCACAGATGCAAGCCTCCGAGGCTGGGGAGCAGTCACACAGGGAACAAACTTTCAGGGAAAGTGGTCAAGCCAGGAAGCTTGTCTACACACAAACATTCTGGAATTAAGAGCCATCTACAACGGCATACTGCCAGCAGAACATCTTCGAGGTCTGCCGGTCTTGATTCAGTCAGACAACGTGACAGCAGTGGCGTACATAAACCGCCAAGGCGGAACAAAAAGCAGAGCGGCGATGGCCGAGGCCACGAAGATTCTTCGCTGGGCGGAAAGACATGCCAGCGCTCTGTCAGCGGCCTTCATTCCAGGAGTGGACAACTGGGAAGCAGACTTCCTCAGCAGACACTATCTCCATCCAGGAGAGTGGGGTCTTCATCAAGAGGTCTTTGCAGAAGTGACAAGTCATTGGGGAGTTCCTCAAGTGGACATGATGGCATCCCGCCTCAACAAGAAACTTCAGAGATATTGTTCCAGGTCAAGAGACCCTCAAGCAATAGCGGTGGACGCCCTAGTCACACAGTATGTGTTTCAGTCGGTCTATGTGTTCCCTCCACTTCCACTCATTCCAAAGGTGATAAAAATTATAAGAAGAACAAGGGTTCAGGCGATCTTCATTGTTCCGGATTGGCCAAAAAGGGCCTGGTATCCAGATCTACAGGAGTTGCTCATAGAAGATCCCTGGCCTCTTCCTTTTCGGGAGGACCTGTTACAACATGGGCCGTGCGTGTATCAGGACTTACCGCGGCTGCGTTTGACGGCATGGCGGTTGAAAGCCAAATCCTAGCCCGAAAGGGTATTCCCAGTGAAGTCATTCCTACACTTCTTTAGGCTAGAAAAGAAGTAACTGCAAAGCATTACCACCGTATTTGGAGAAAATATGTGTCTTGGTGTGATTCCAAGAAGGCTTCTACGGAAGAATTTCACCTGGGGCGTTTGCTCCATTTCCTACAAGCAGGTGTGGATGTGGGCCTAAAGTTAGGCTCGATTAAAGTACAGATTTCGGCCTTCTCAATCTTTTTTTCAAAAAGAATTGGCCTCCCTTCCAGAAGTCCAGACCTTCGTAAAAGGCGTGCTGCACATCCAACCTCCCTTTGTGCCCCAGTGGCACCATGGGACCTTAATGTGGTGTTGCAATTCTTGCAATCACATTGGTTTGAACCTTTGCGCAAGGTTGAGTTAAAATTCCTTACTTGGAAAGTGGTTATGTTGTTGGCCTTGGCGTCTGCAAGGCGAGTGTCTGAGTTGGCGGCTTTGTCTCACAAAAGCCCTATTTGATTTTCCATGCTGATAGAGCAGAGTTGAGAACTCGTCAGCAATTTCTGCCAAAAGTGGTTTCATCATTTCATGTTAACCAGCCAATTGTGGTGCCAGTGGCTACTGACACCTTGGCGGAGATAAAGTCTCTCGATGTGGTCAGAGCTTTGAAAATCTATGTCGCCAGAACGGCGCAGATTAGGAAAACAGAGGCTCTGTTTCAGGGCCGTTTCTAGACAATTTGGCTCCCAGTGCGAGATTTAAAAATGCGCCCCCCCCCCCATTGCTATAAAAAAAATTGCGTCCCCCCCATATAGCTATAAAAAGAAAAAGTATGCGCGCGCTCCCGACAAGGCGTGGCCTCATCTGATATCATCACGCCCACCACAGGAAAAAAAAAAAAAAAAAGTCCCCATTTTACACATTACAGCAGCCAAGTGTCCCCATTTTACACAGTGCGGCAGGCAGGTGTCCCCATTTTACAGAGCGCAGCAGGCAGATATCCCCATTTTACACAGTACGCAGGCAGGTATCCCCATTTTACACAGTGCGGCAGGCAGATATCCCCATTTTACACAGCGCGGCAGGCAGGTATCCCCATTTTACAAAGTGTGGCAGGCAGATATCCCCATTTTACACAGTACGCAGGCAGGTATCCCCATTTTACACAGTGCGGCAGGCAGGTATCCCCATTTTACAAAGTGTGGCAGGCAGATATCCCCATTTTACACAGTACGCAGGCAGGTATCCCCATTTTACACAGTGCGGCAGGCAGGTGTCCCCATTTTACACAGTGCGGCAGGCAGGTGTCCCCATTTTACACAGTGCGGCAGGCAGGTGTCCCCATTTTACACAGTGCGGCAGGCAGGTGTCCCCATTTTACACAGTGCGGCAGGCAGGTGTCCCCATTTTACACAGTGAGGCAGGCAGGTGTCCCCATTTTACACAGTGAGGCAGACAGGTGTCCCCATTTTACACAGTGAGGCAGACAGGTGTCCCCATTTTACACAGTGAGGCAGGTGTCCCCATTTTACACAGTGAGGCAGGTGTCCCCATTTTACACAGTGCGGCAGGCAGGTGTCCCCATTTTACACAGTGCGGCAGGCAGGTGTCCCCATTTTACACAGTGCGGCAGGCAGGTATCCCCATTTTACACAGTGCGGCAGGCAGGCCCCCATTTTACACAGCGCGGCAGGCAGGCCCCCATTTTACACAGCGTGGCAGGCAGGTGTCCCCATTTTACACAGTGCAGCAGGCAGGTATCCCCAGTGTGGCAGGCAGGTATCCCCAGTGTGGCAGGCAGGTGTCAAGTGGTGGGGGGGAAGGAAGGGGGAGAGAGAGAGATATACTTACATGTTCCGCTCTTCGGATCCCGCCGCCGGACGTCCCTTGCGCCGGCCGCCGCCTCCTTCCAGGCTTCTCTCCTCCCTCTCCCCGAGCGCTCCTGCTCGGGGGGCGGGGCTTCGTGGAATGACGCGTTTGCGTCATGACGTCACGACGCAAACGCGTCATTTCGCGAAACTCCGCCCCCTCGAGCAGGAGCGCTCGGGGAGAGGGAGGAGAGGGGAAATAACACTTAAAGTGCCGCGGCGGGCGCCCCGTGCGGTTGCACGGCTCGCCCGCCGCTAGAAACGGCACTGCTCTGTTTGTCCTGTGGGCTCCCAACAAGATTGGGGCTCCTGCTTCTAAGCAGACTATTGCGCGCTGGATTTGTAATACGATTCAGCAGGCTCATTCTACGGCAGGATTGCCGTTACCGAAATCGGTGAAAGCCCATTCTACCAGAAAAGTGGGCTCATCCTGGGCGGCTGCCCGGGAAGTCTCTGCGTTACAACTTTGCAGAGCTGCTACTTGGTCGGGTCCAAACACTTTTGCAAAGTTTTACAAGTTTGATACCCTGGCTGAGGAGGACCTCTTGTTTGGTCAATCGGTGCTGCAGAGTCATCCGCACTCTCCCGCCCGTTCTAGAGCTTTGGTATAAACCCCATGGTTCTTGAAGCATCCCCAGCATCCTCTAGGACGTATGAGAAAATAGGATTTTAATACCTACCGGTAAATCCTTTTCTCTTAGTCCGTAGAGGATGCTGGGTGCCCGTCCCAGTGCGGGCTGTATCTGCAGTTTGGTTATGGTTACGCTTATGTTGCGTTGAGTTCAGTTAATCTGTGACTGTTGTTGGTCATGCCGTTGCATGCGTTGTTGTTGAATGCCATGTTGTACGGCGTGTTGGGGGTGTGAGCTGGTATGTATCTCACCTGAGTTTAGAATAATTAAATGAACCCTTTTCCTCGAAATGTCCGTTTCCCTGGGCACAGTTCCTATAACTGGAGTCTGGAGGAGGGGCATAGAGGGAGGAGCCAGTTCACACCCATTCAAAGTCTTATAGTGTGCCCATGTCTCCTGCGGATCCCGTCTATACCCCATGGTTCTTGAAGCATCCCCAGCATCCTCTACGGACTAAGAGAAAAGGATTTACCGGTAGGTATTAAAATCCTATTTTTTGCTATTTTTTTTTACTATACACCCATAGCAGTAAAATATACCTGAGGCAAAACCTATGCATGTAAGAGGATAGCACAGTAGGGTGCAGGATATTGGCATACATGAGATCCACAATAAACACACAGATGGCAAGGATATGGGAATAACGATGAAAACGCCCAAGCGAAAGGTGATGGAGCACCCAAGTCGCATCTAAACATAAGCCAGTATGTAGCAAGAATGATAATAACAAATGATAAATCAGTGTAGGTAGCTAGACTCCATAGGATAGACTGATAATCGGACGAGTGCCCAAAGACGCCAGTTAAGGCCCCCCTCCCTGTAAACAACTAAAAAATATAATAGGGGAAGAGGCCGACACTAGCGGGATAGAAGGGAACTCCATCCCAATCCAAACGAAAGAGAAAAGCAAGTAGCGGAAACCTTAGAGAGTCAAATGACATGCCGCCAATATGAAAATGATCTAAAAAAAAAAAAATACTCAACCGTCTATGCCCTAAAAGAATGGACTGGAACTAAAACCGTCCAACCCCCAAAACCCTCCACCCTGTATGACCATCCCCCCAATTTATGGCACACCTGGATCCTCTAAACCCCCCTTCCCCCCAACCTAAACTATAGAATGAGGGCAATTATCCCATGAACCATAACGGAATGGTACCCCCAGCCTAGTATCAATGAACCACTGTGGATATTTCAGAAGGATATTTTAAACGTTGCTAATTTAACCCTGGATGCAGAGTGACATCCGGAAATACAAAAATAATATACAAACAGAATGTGAAAACAAAAAAATAGAGATTAAGATGTGCATACGTGTACATAAACAGTAGTGATACTAATAAGGGTAATAATAGAGAAAGTCCGCAAAGTCCGTCAAGGTGCGTCAGACTGTCTTGAGGCTTTCAACACCAGGCAGTTCCAGAGAGAATCAAGGATAGGTGGACACATCCCAAAACCTTGTTGGTACCAGCCACAGTTCCCCAGCCCTTGAAGTCCAGTAAAGTGAAGAGCAATACCAGGAGAGTCACATTGCAAGGTTGTTGCGGCAAATATTGACACAGAGGAAAGGATAGCTTGGAGGATTTGCTCCGTAACCATATTAGTGGACAATGGTACTGTAAGGGTTCAGGGACAGGTAAGTGAGATAGTAAGGATATTTCAATGAGGAAACAGCAGACTGGAAAACAAAGCAACAGAATCCACCAGGAAACCGCTAATAATCAGGTTCCACTCACAGACAGGAACCATCAAATGCCATCAGGCGGGAGGTTAATAAACTGCGAGAGAGCCTCCAAAATAACCTCGGCATGCATGTAGTCCAACCGCCAGATCTCACCACCAGAGACAAGGTCGCCAATAACAGAGTAGCAGCGAGTTTCAAAGCAGCATCCGTTAGTCCTGTGAGCCAGGAGTCAAAAATGGATACCCCCACCAACAACAGAGAAATCTGTCAGGAGGAAACAAAGATGGCCGCTCGGTATCAGCAACAGATGAAGGCCGAGGAGTAGGACCAGTAGCGGGATCGGCAATTGGCAAGTGGAGCTCCTCCAAAGCACCCCCGGAGAATCTGAAGAAGGCTCTGCACCAGATTAGGTAAGTAAAAAGTCCACAGGTGGCTACAGTATGAGAAATCAGGATGCTTAGGCTGGGGCATAGCAAGACTGACTTCTCACTCCATCCCCGACCAGGCCACGCCCATTATCATTAGCTTTTTTACTTATATGGGGTCCTCGGTGCCTTATAAAGTATATAAACAGAAAACACTGCAAACATTAGTAAAATGGTGTAAAAGACTTGGTACAAAACATTGTAGAACATGAGACACAAGCTATAACATCAGACTTGGCACAAAAACATTGTAGAACATGAGACAAAAGCTATAACATCATTGCAGCATATGCAGTCAGAATACCCACAAAAGCAGTGCCGGCTAAGCTCAATGGTTCGGTGGCGCTGTTTGATATTGGCGAAATGATATAGGTCAGTATAGCAAAGGCAAGAGGGCCCTGCTCATTACAGCTTACAATCTGTAGGTGGAGGGGCTGACAGAACTGGGTGACACAATGCAGAGAGACAGTGAGGAGCATACAGAGGTGGTTTAGAATGAGAGCAGGAAAGCATTAGAAACAAAGCAGGGTTTGAGATCCTGTCTGAAGCTTTGGAAAAGGTGGAGAGTCAGAGAAGGTGAGAGTTCCACTGGTGGGTAGCAGCATTGGCAAAGTCTTGGAGGCTGGAGTGGGAGCAGGTGATTAATTGGGAGGAGAGGCACGGGTCATTGGCAGAGCAAAGTCGGCAGGAGTGTGGATGGATATGTAGAGGAAAAAGTGATTAATTGAGGTATTGGTTGCTGAGTGTGAGGAGTTTAAATTAAGTTCTTCAGGGGATGGAGAGCCAGTGTAAGGCCTGAGGGGTGGCAGAAGCACCTTGGACACTATATGCCGTGCAGTTGCATTGAGGCCAGACTGGAGTGGAGAGATGGGAGTTGGGGAAGCCACATAGAAGGAGGTTACAGTAGTCAGTCTGGAGATGACCAGTGAGTGGTTATGGGTCTTGGTTGCCTCCAGGGTTATGGGTCTGATCCTGGAGAAATTTTGAAGGTGGAAGCAGCAAGACTGGAAGTGGGACTGAATGTGGGGATTGAAGGAGAGGACCAAGTTAAAGATCACGCCAAGCCAGTGGACTTGCTGAGTAGATGGTGAATTTGTTGATTGATTGTAAATTTTAGGGTTGTAAAAAGTCTCCAGATGAATGGAAGATGATCAGCTCAGTTTTAAACATGTTACTTTTAAGAAAACTCTGAGACATCCATGAACATTCGTTCCTTAGTGTAAACAGTTATGCTTATTTTTATACATTTGTTAACAGCAGACGGGCGCACAAGCAGGAAAACTTTGGAGGAAGAACTCATTGTGTCTCCAGATTTTAAAATAGAAGATAACAACATCAGACAAGATTTTCCTGAAGACCATTCTATTACCTTAAATTTACATCCAGCACTTCACATTGCATATATACCATCTGGTCCCTATAATCATGAGGGATGTTCTCCTGATAATTCAGATGTTGCGATACAAAATACAACTCACAAATGTGATACAATATCATCCAGTTCTGAATTTGGTAAATGTCAGTCAGTTTTTATTAGACATCAGAAATCTGACACAGGTCAGAACCTGTTTCCATGTTCTGAGTGTGGGAAATGTTTTACATACAAATCTTATCTTGTTAGACATGAGAGATGTCACACAGGTGAGAAACCATTTACATGCTCCGAGTGTGGGAAATGTTTTAAACATAAATCCAGTCTTGTTGAACATAAAAAAACTCACACTGGTGAGATGCCATATCCGTGCTCTGAGTGTGAGAAAAGTTTTACACGGAAATCGGATCTTGTTAAACATCAGAGATGTCATACAGGTGAGAAGCCATTTCCATGCTCTGAGTGTGGGAAATGTTTTTCATATAAATTCCACCTTACTACACATGAGAGAATTCACACACATGAGAAACCAGTTTCATGTTCTGTGTGTGGGAAATATTTTGCACAGAAATCGTATCTTGTTACTCATCAGAAAAGTCACACAGGTGAGAAACCATTTTCATGCTCTAAGTGTGGGAAAGGGTTTACATACAAATCTTATCTTGTTAGACATGAGAAAAGTCACACTGGAGAGAAAAAAAACATTTACGTTCCCTAAGTGTGGAACATATTTAAACATAAATTCCATCTTGATAAACATGAGAAAAATCACACATGAGAAAACATTTACATGCGAGTGTGTAAAATGTTTTAAACAGAAATCCTGGGGCGTATGTAATGGGGTCCGAGATTACCAGAGGTTTATTTAAAGCGGTAATCATTTACAAGGCAAAACCATGCCTTGTAAATAATTGGCGCTTAAAAAAAAGTCCGATATTTCGCACCTCCAGAAAACTCTGACCCTATTACATATGCCGCCCTATCTTGTTGAACATGAGCGAAGTCACACAGGGTTGAAAGTATTTCCCTGTTCTGAGTATGGGAAATGTTTTACAGTTTTGCGGTACATCAGAGGACCCACACAGGAGAAACCATTTCCATGCTCTGAGTATGGGAAATGTTTTACAGACAATCGCATCTTCTTACACATCAGAAAGCTCACACAGCTTCAATGAGCTGATAGACATTGACAGGGTTGCATCAGTACTAAATATTATAAAAGCTTTGTGAATACATTTACAGAGCCTACATACTCCAAGGTATAATTACATCACTGGGGTCTTATTCATGCTGCACTGCAGGTGGGCCAGATGTAACATGTGCAGAGAAATTTAGATTTGGGTGGGGTGTGTACAAATTTGAAATTGCAGTGTAGAAATTAAGCAGCCAGTATTTACCCTGCACAGAAACAATATAACCCACCCAAATCTAAATCTCTCTGCTCGTTACATCTGCCACACCTGCAGTGAAACATGGTTTTGCCCAATTGCTAACTTTTTTGGTTTGCTAACAAACCTGAAAAACCCCCAGAGTTACTGAGGGCTGTTCAAATCTCCAGGGCTAGATTTATTTATATTAAATGCAAAACACACATGGTTTTAAATTTATATTTATTGTAGTTTCAAATTCCAGGGTGAAAACTGCAGAGCATCAGCCACTTGCAAAAGCAGCTGCTTAATAAATGTAGCCCACAGTCACACAACTTAACGTGATAATGTTACTACCAATAGCGGACCACATTATTGGTACATTGATAACCAAGTAATATATAATCCCTGCAATGGGCTGGTGATATAGGGGTGCATGTAAAGTTTGACTCAAATTTTGGTCCTTTTCTTATCGCACATGCATTACACATAGATGTAGCCATGCCGACTGAGTCACATGTTGCATCCATCTCTTCTACGCTCTAGGGGCAAAGGTACATGTATGTGTGGCCAGAGTTTAATAAGACCATGCTCACGTTAAATGTGTCTATATGGGGCTGATTACTTGCAGTTTCTCCACCTTTGGTGCAAGTTGCAAACTTGTAATGTTGCGTCCACATCTGATTGTCTGAATGCGTCTAACTCATTTATGCTCATATTTTAGTTATTGCTGTCTCAGTTTATTTGCATAATTGCAGTGAAATGAGTGATTGGTTTGCAATAAGAATCCATGTTTCCTAGTTTGCTTTTAAATGGAAAAGCAACTGGTATATTTATGTTTGCAGCAAATACAAAAAACTGTAATTGACTGTTTTTGTTTAATAAGCTCCCTGCAAAGTACATTTCTTCAGGGTTCATAGGGGTTCCACAGGGAACATCAGGCTTGTAGGTGGTGGATGAGAGTCAGGGCACCAAACAGTTAAAGCTTTCATTGTGGGATACCACAATGCCCCACTGTCCAGAATAACCCCGCCTTCATGCTCAGGCATTCAGTTTTTTGATGCGACCCCCCCACCCCACCCTGGCGCTGAAACTCCTGCTTGGCCAGTGTCTTAGATGGGAACTTGCGGCAGGGGGCCACAAACTGTGACTAGCACCACTTGCTGCTGGGACTGCGTGGCCAACAACGGGAGGCTGGGAGAGGGGTCCCCTACCAGGACCCGCATTTAAATCGCAGTATGCCGCGCATCCAGGGAGACAGACCACGGCACTGGCGTGGACACTGTCTGTGGGCAGGAACTCCACTAGACCACCAGGGCTATGGGGCACAGGTCCAGGTGCTGAAAACACCTATTTCCCAGGCCCTGCATGTACCTGGGGTGGAAGACCAGCATAGGGGAGGCGGTGCTTGACCAGTATCCCCTCCCCTAGCTCTGAGCACCAGTCTGCAGCAGATTTCCCAACCTTAAGCTGCCTAATCCTCCCTCCTTCACTCAGAGACCTGGGCAGCCATCTTACAGCAAGGCAGCGAGCAGGTCTCCGGGAACGCTGGGCACGGTCTCCCTGTAAAAACGTCAGCAGCAAGCCAGGTTTTTGGTATCCGTTCACATGGTCGACCATGTTATGGTCGACAGTCATTAGGTCGACCACTATTGGTCGACATTGACATGGTCGACATGGACACATGGTCGACACATGAAAATGGTCGACACATGAAAGGTCGACATGAGTTGTTGTTTTTTTTTTCTTTTGGGGAACTTTTCCATACTTTACGATCCACGTGGACTACGATTGGAACGGTAATCTGTGCCGAGCGAAGCGGTAGCGGAGCGAAGGCAACATGCCCGAAGCATGGCGAGCGAAGCGAGGGGACGCGGTGCACTAATTGGGGTTCCCAGTCACTTTACGCAAAAAACGACACCCAAAAAAGTTAAAAAAACTCATGTCGACCTTTTCATGTCGACCTTTCACGTGTCGGCCATTTTCATGTGTCGACCATGTGTCCATGTCGACCATGTCAATGTCGACCAATAGTGGTCGACCTAATGACTGTCGACCATAACATGGTCGACCATTCATACCGGAACCCAGGTTTTTACAGTCGCTTATATCCTACCTGCTTACAAAACAAGCTGAGTAGTTGATTCAAGTGTTCATTGCAGTGATATTGTAGATTTATCTGCATTGTATGTGGCTGTGTGCTAGTTCTGCTGTCTGACTTTCAGCTTCATCATATATACCTATCTCCGTTATATACCCTGTGCAGGTTCTTTCAGGGCTGTTTCTCACAGCACATACTTGGCTGTGTTTAGTCACATACACACAGTGTGGTATCTATATTATAATATTTCAGAGTGTAAAGGCACCCAAATTGTTTTGCTAAAATGTCTAACAAAAAGGGATGCAAACAAGCAGAATCCCCTGTGTTGTTCTCCTGTAGAGTTTGTTCGGCAGGGTTATCTGCAGATAATGTTATATAGGATGGCCTCTGCGTTAACGGTTATACTCCTCCTAGTCAGTTCACAACTCCTGCTCCTACGCAGGAGCCTCCTTGGGCGGCTTTCTCTCAACTTTTAGGTACAATGGTGAACCGACTTACACCCGCTATGGACCCTCGCTACCACCCAGTATAGTACCAATAGTGAATCCACCCTGGGTGGGTACCCGTTCTACTCAGGTTCAGCAGCTAACGCAAACTCTGACTAGAAAAAAGAACCTGATAGGGCATAAACATACCACTGGTTCCTCTAGGCAGGCTACTTCTTACTCTCAATCTAGTCTTATTAGATTCTAATGTGTCATCTGAGGAAGAGGGTGATGATATAGCGCCCTCTGTTACAGATTCCTGTGCAGCAGAGGAGGAAACTCCCATTCTGGTAGATGTGCCTGCCCTAGTTGATGCTATTAAACAACTTTCTGAAGAGGAACCCACACCTGTTGCTAAGAAAACTGATGTGTTTAAAAAAAAAAAAAGATAATCAGAGTTCCCACATTCTGATCATTTAATGGAAATTAGACAGGAACCCTGGAACACTCTTGGTAAAAAGTTTCCTTTGTCTAAACGTGCATTATCACGCTATCCTCTCCCAGCAGCAGTGTGTGCAAAGTGAGCACTCCACCTCCAGTGGATTCTCATGTCACACGTCTGGTGATGACGTCCATTTTGCCTGTCACAACCGTCTCCTTACTGTAGGAACCGACTGATAGAAGAATAGAAAATTGTCTAAAATCCATTTATTCTCTCACAGGGGCTATTTGTAGATTTACAGTGGCAGCTTCATGGGCCGCAAAGGCTATCGAAGCATGGTTACAGGGCATTGAAGAGGAACTGCCTTCAGATATGTCTGATGAATACAGGATGTACCTAGATCATGTTAAGACAGCGACTTCTTACATTGGGGAAGCATTATCAGAGGCCGGAGTTCTCGCAGCAAAAGTATCAGCAACCTCTGATACGTATTATTTTGCTGCATTCTTGGAAAGTGGATTTAGATTCCAAGAAAACTTTAGAAATTCTACTCTATGCAGGAGACATTCTTTTTGGCGAAGAGCTGAACAAGATTTTAGCATCATTGGCGGCTGCCAAAATAGCCTTTTTGCCCCCGGCTTCTACTCAGCGGGTCAAAAGCTCCAATTTTCGTACCTTTCTTCCACAAGGAAAAGCTAAAGGACTTCTATTTCATTGGCAATCACAGACAATCACATGCGACAAAGACCTCTAAGCCCAAGACCAAGCAATCCTGGGGTGCACGTCAACCTACTGCAAAGCCTGACAAGCCCGCAGCCTGATGGGGCAGGCCTCCCCCAGGGGAACCTCAGGGTGGGAGGCCGACTTCTGCACTTTGCGCAGGTTTGGTCCACGACCACTTCAGATGCTTGGGTGCAGGAAGTAGTCTCCATGGGTATGCCGTCTCGTTCAAGGGACACCCCCCTTAACAGTACTTCACTACGGGCATTCCATCAGATCAGGAAAAGGCTCAGATATTACAAAACATGGTCAACTCGCTCCTACATTCTCGGGTGATAGTGCCAGTTCCTCATTCTCAACGGGGAAGAGGCTGCTATTTGACCCTATTTCTGGTACCAGAGCCCAAAGGGTCACATCGGCCAATTCTCAACCTCAAATCTTTAAACAGGTTTGTGATCCATAGTTTTGGCCATGGAACCTGGGGACTTTATGGTTTCACTGGATATACAGGATGCATATTTGCATATCCCTATTGCACTCTCGCATCAGTGATTCTTGCAGTTTGCTATTTGCAACCAACATTATCAGTTCCAGTGTCAGGGCAGGGTGTTTCTGTGGATCCGCTGGACTTTGACCAACCGAAGGAGCAGAAGCCCCTGAGTGCTTGGAAGCAAGGAGGACGAAGATAATTCCTTTTCATATATTTATTAAGGATAACAGATCAGAATGAGACTGTAGGAAGACTGAGACTAATTAGTTCTGGATTGGAAAACTGCAGGAAAGGAAGTCACTGAATGATACGAGGCTGAGACTGAAGAACAGTGAAGAATATGCTTTAGTTGGTACAAAGACGTAGCTGAAGAACCGTGAAGTTGAGTTGTTGACTGATGCGAAGTCGAAGCTGAAGAACTGTGAAGACTGTGTGCCGGTGATCGCGCCGCGTCCCCATGCGGGCGCACAGCACCTCAAGCAGCCGCACCGGCAATGGACGGACCTCGGAACTCACAGCGGTAAGTGTCTGCTTTCCAGGCACTGCTATTTGGCCTAGCTACGGCACCCAGGATATTTAACAAAGTCATGGCTGTCATAGCAGCACACATTCGTCATCAGGGAATCAGAATTTTCCCGTACCTGGACAACCTGCTGAACCTGGCAAACTCACACAAGGTTCTCCTCTGTCATCTCCGACGCAGTAGCCTTCCTACAACGTCACAGATGGCTGATAAATTGGAAGAAGTCCTCCCTTACGCCGGTGCAGCGGGTGTTCCACCTGGGAGCACTTCTGAACTCTCTATCACCGGACAAGATTTTGAAATTGAGGAACAAACTATGCCAGTTCCTTCACCATCCTCGAGTGTCAGTTCACTTGGCAATGCAAGTTCTCGGTCTGATGGTGTCCACGTTCGACATGGTCGAATTCACACAGTTTGACTCAAGCCCTCTACAGTGGCTGATTCTTTCCAAATGGAACAGTCAGCCTGATCGCATCAAGGGCCTAATTCTGAGTTTATCGCAGCAGCAAATTTGTTAGCAGTTGGGCAAAACCATGTGCACTGCAGGAGGGGCAGATATAACATGTGCAGAGAGAGTTAGATTTGGGTGGGGTGTATTCAAACTGAAATCTAAATTGCAGCGTAAAAATAAAGCAGCCAGTATTTACCCTGTACAGAAACAAAATAACCCACCCAAATCTAACTCTCTCTGCAAATGTTAGATCTGCCCCCCCCCCCTGCAGTGCACATGGTTTTGCCCAATTGCTAACAAACTTGCAGCTGCGATCAACTCAGAATTACCCCCCAAGTCACAAATGATAACTCTGACTCCGGAGGTTCGACTTTCACTAACTTGGTGGCTCCACGACAAGCACCTGGACAGGAGACGACTCTTCTGGATCCCCAACTGGGTGCTTCTCACAATGGATGCCAACCTTCGTGGCTGGGGATCTGTAACTGGACAACACTCGTTTCAGGGGCGATGGAGCCTGGCAAAGTCTCAATTATCAATCAATGTGTTGGAATTGAAAGCGGTGTACAATGCGTTCACTCAAGGCCACACTGTTCTTCAGGGCAGATCTGTTTAAGTTCAGTCATACAAAGCTGTGACATATATCAATCATCAGGGTGGCACTTGCAGCAAAATGGCGATGCAAGAAGTGACCATGATCCTCCAGTGGGCCGAACATCATCTTCCGGGCTATATCAACGGTGTTCATTCCAGGCGTACTCAACTGGGAAGCGGGTTTCCTCAGTCATCAGGAAATTTACGCAGAAGAATAAGGCTCTTCACCCAGAGCTCATCCAACTCCTAGTGGACAGATGGGGTCTGCCAGACGTGGCTCTCATGGCCTCACGCCACAACCACAAAGTTCCGGTATTCGGATCCCGTTTCAGGGATTTTCAGACAGCATTCGTAGACGCCTTGTCAGTCTAGTGGACATTTTCGTCTACCGTACATCTACTCTCTGGTATTCCTTCTACCTCAGGTCCTTCGGAAGTTCAAACAAGGAGGAAACCTCATTCTGGTAGCCCCAGTGTGGCCCAGATGGCATTGGCTTTCCACCTCTCTACAGAACTTCAAACGGACTCTCAAGACCCACTTCTTTACCAAACCCAGCCAAATCTCATCCTAACCCTCTGTCCCATGCTCGGTCTACCCCACCTGTGTCACCCCGTCTGTCTGCCCCCTCCCCTTTAGAATGTAAGCTCTCACGAGTAGGGCCCCCTTCCCTCATTAGATTATCCTTTTCTTACTTTTATAATCCTCAGATTCCCAAATCCTGCAGTTCTCGGCCACCTTGATACTTCTCAGTGTCGTCTACTGATGTAGTTATGCTTAGTTACCCTGTACATGTCCGATATTGTCTTCAACTGTGAGTCACTGTTTTTCTGTTTTGATCATGCGCATATGTACTCTGTAATTGGGCGATGCGGAACCCTATAAAGGATGATAATAATAATAATAATAATAATAATTGGTTCTCCGATCTCCAGGGCTTCTCAGTGGGAGCCCCCCCTAAACTTCCTCAGTGACGGGACCTTCTATTTCAGGGCCCATGTCTCCATCCAAATCTAGTCCATCTGTCTTTAATGGCGTGGCTCCTGAATCATCAATCCAAAGAACAAAAGGATTTTAAAATGCTGTAATTCAAACTATGTTCAAGGCACGTAAACCTGCCTCAGCATGTATATATTATAGAGTGTGGCATGTTTACTTCACATGGTGCGCTACCAAGTGTTATGATGCAACTATCTTTAAAATCTGAAGAATACTTGCTTTTTTTCTATGAGGTTTTGATTAAGAAGAAATTGTAAACTAAACACAATAAATCAGGCGCTTTTTTTTTGCTATAGTTAAACTGATGGTCAATCAATTATGGAGAAATGCTGCTCCCATGGGTAATCTAGATTACCATAAAACTGCATCAAAATATTCAACCAGTGAAAATGAGGGAGCGCATAAACAATCTAAACAATTTAATAGCATTAATTAATAACAATTTAAAAACCATAAGTGACATACATGGTCTCCAGACCCGCAGTAACCAATTGGTTGTTATATAGATTAATGGTATATCAGATGTTTAAATGTCTGTGTGGCACAGTTCCTGTTTAAATGAATGTGGCAAAGATATTTTGCTCATATGTAAATTGTTCCAGCCAGTAGGATGTAAGCTTGGGCATACAGCTTGCATGGATGGTTATTGAGCTGTCGCCTGGAGACACCGCTCGGGACCGCCTGAAAGCCGCGCTATACTACCACCTCCCCGCCACCGCATACGCTCACCAGCTTGATGTGAAATCTTCTGTTCCCGTATGTGTGACGGGTGAGCTATGCAGGATTTAGGCTTATGACTTTCCTCTCTCAAAGTGCACATTTCTGCATTGTCTATTTGGCTCCAACGCAGAATGACCTCACTTGTTACACGTATATTCCTTCATGGTGTCATCCGCATATAACCTCCTTATGTTGCTCCAGTAGCTCCATGGGATCTGTCTGTTGTGCTGGATGCTCTTCAAGAGCCCCCCTTTGATCCTTTGGAGTCAGCCGATCTCAAATAACTGACGGTGAAAGTGCTGTTTTTGCTTGCCATTGCATCGGCCAGGAGGGTGTCGTATTTAAGAGCCCTCTCCTGTTTCCCCCTTCCTGATTTTTCATCACGACAGGGCGGTTCTCTGGACTAGGCCTGGTTACCTCCCTAATGTGGTTTCTGAATTCCACCTTAATCACAAAATTGTGGTTCCAGCCTTTGTCGCAACAGACTTATAAGCAAACGAACGTTCATGCTCTACGTGTCTATATAGACCGCACTAGCCCCATCAGACGGTCTTATGCTCTGTTCATTCTTTTTGGATTTCACAAGTGTGGTTGGCCAGATGGATTAGAATGGTCATTACACAAGCTTACATTCATGATGACCTTCCTGTACCAGCTTCAATTTCAGCCGATTCTACTCGTTCTGTTGGGCCTTCATGGACGGCACGTCGTGGTGCGTCCACAGAACAATTGTGCAGGCTGGCTACGTGGTCTTCGGTCCATGCGTTTATTAGGTTTTATGCCTTTGATACATTCGCCTCCCAGAATGCTTCTTTTGGATGCCGGATTCTTCTATCCTCTCGGGCACATCCCCTCCCTTGAAATACTACTTTAGGACATCCCCGATGTTGCCTGTGGAACCCCTATGAACCCTGAAGAAGAAAACGAGAGTTATGGTATACTTACCTTTGTTAACTCTCTTTCTTAAAAGTTCATAGGGTCCACTGTCTCTCCTGTCTGCGAAAATGTGTTCTTATGTGCCTAACATCTTTTTTTTGCCTAACATCTTTTTTTTGTCTCGTTATATTCTTCCTGTTTTGAGCTGGTTAACAAAACAGAATGCCTGAGCATGGAGGCGGGGTTATAGGGGAGAGGAGCAGAGCATTCTGAGATATGCTGAAAGCTTTAACTGTTTGGTGCCCGGACTCTTATCCACCACCTACAACTCTGTGTTCCCTGTGGACCCTATGCACTTTGAAGAAAAAGAGTTAACAAAGGTAAGTCTACCATAGCGGTCATTATTTACTAATTACACTGTGTGACCATGTACTGTAATATTGTATACTGATTTTGGAACCGTCACTATGAATCCACCCTTTTGCAAAGTCGGCCACATTCCGTGTAACACGCAGCACACAAGCCTGGCACCATGCACCTTTTATAAAGCACATCTTGCATCCAGTAGATAGATGCAACTTCTATCCAACTGCACACGCGCCCCATAGTGTGGGAACTTGGACACAATTACACTGTACGTCATACTCCGTATGTGACGGTGGGAATTTCTATACTCTGTTCTGTTATGTGTTACTCTCTAACTGGGGGTCAGAGCTGCAAGATAATGTGTTTTCACGGGGCAGATGCAGATTTCTGATGCTGTGTGACAAATGCATCCATTATATAAACATGAACTAATAACATGCGACCCATTGCAAATGTATTCTTTGTGTCACCTTACTATTGTTTTTAGATATCAACAAAGAGATTTTCCTAACATAGTAGCAGTGTACAGAGCCATCGGTTGTATTGTTTCACACTACACTGCATATTGGAACCTTCGTACTGTCCTGGTATACACTGTCAGGATCTGTGTTTTGTTTGGGCTGTGGACTGGCACCATTGGGCAAGACTGGTTGGGGATGGTGTGATTGAAGGTAGCTGGTCTTCTGACGCTCTTCCTCATATCGTATCCATCACAGAGGCTAATCTAAGAGTATCAGAACTGAACAGGAATGGAAGTCAGGGTGAAGCACAAAGCTGGGAATAACTGATATCCTGCCCTGCAATGGAAGCAGGCACTTGCTGGAAGAGCTTCCTGTCAGGTGTACAGGAGTAGGCTCTACTGAAGGACTAAGGGGGTCATTCTGAGATGATCGTAGCTGTGCTAAATTTAGATCATTCACACTGACATGCAGGGGGACGCCCAGCACAGGGCTATCCCGCCCCGCATGTCAGTGCCTGGCATGCGCAGTTCTGACCCGATCGCACCGCTGCGATAAACTGCAGCGTGCGATCGAATCAGAATGACCCCCTAAGGGGGTAATTCAGAGTTGATCGCAGCAGCAAATTTGTTAGCAGTTGGGCGAAACCATGTGCAGTGCATGGGGGCAGATATAACATGTGCAGAGAGAGTTAGATTTGGGTGGGGTGTATTCAAACTGAAATCTGAATTGCAGTGTAAAAGTAAAGCAGCCAGTATTTACCCTGCACAGAAACAATATAACCCAATCAACCCCCTAAGGGCCTAATACAGACCTGATCGCAGCTGTAAAATCTTTCTCTAATGGACAAAACCATGTGCACTGCAGGTGTGGCGGCTATAACATTTGCAGAGAGAGTTAGATTTGGGTGGGTTATTTTGTTTCTGTGCAGGGTAAATACTGGCTGCTTTATTTTTACACTGCAATTTAGATTTCAGTTTGAACACACACCACCCAAATCTAACTCTCTCTGCACATATTACATCTGCCCCACCTGCTGCGATCAGGTCTTAATTAGGCACTCGTTTGGAAATAGTGGAAAATCCACTACCTTTTCGCCTGCTGACTAAAATAAATGAGTATAAATATAAATGTGTCAATCTAGCAGCAAAAGGGAGTTGGAAGTATGCCAAGCTTCCAAAATGTCACAAAATCCAACTATCCACTGCGCTTAAGATGATAGGTAAAAAAATAAGATTTTACTTACCGGTAAATCTATTTCTCGTAGTCCGTAGAGGATGCTGGGACTCCGTAAGGACCATGGGGAATAGACGGGCTCCGCATGAGATAGGGCACTTTAAGAAAGCTTTGGATTCTGGGTGTGCACTGGCTCCTCCCTATATGCCCCTCCTCTAGACCTCAGTTAGGGAAACTGTGCCCAGAGGAGATGGACAGTACGAGGAAGGATTTTTGTAAATCTAAGGGCGAGATTCATACCAGCCACACCAATCACACCGTATAACTTAAGATAAACTTACCCAGTTAACAGTATGATCAACAACATAGCCACGGTATCACCGAAAACTATAACATAACCCTTATGTAAGACTAACTATATACAAGTCATGCAGAAGAAGTCCGCACTTGGGATGGGCGCCCAGCATCCTCTACGGAGTACGAGAAATAGATTTACCAGTAAGTAAAATCTTATTTTCTCTAACGTCCTTGAGGATGCTGGGACTCCGTAAGGACCATGGGGATTATACCAAAGCTCCCAAACGGGCGGGAGAGTGCGGATGACTCTGCAGCACCGATTGAGCAAACAGGAGGTCCTCCTCAGCCAGGGTATCAAACTTATAGAACTTTGCAAAGGTGTTTGTCCCCGACCAAGTAGCTGCTCGGCACAACTGTAATGCCGAGACCCCTCGGGCAGCCGCCCAAGAAGAGCCCACTTTCCTAGTGGAGTGGGCCTTAACCGATTTCGGTAACTGCAATCCTGCTGTAGAATGCGCCTGCTGAATCGTGTTACAGATCCAGCGAGCAATAGTCTGCTTTGAAGCAGGGGCGCCAACCTTGTTGGCCGCATACAGAACAAACAAAGCTTCAGTCTTCCTGATCCGAGCCGTTCTGGTCACATAAATCTTCAAAGCCCTGACTACATCCAGGGACTCGGAATCCTCCAAGTCCCTTGTAGCCACAGGCACGACAATAGGTTGTGTATGGGGTGAACTGACAGCGCCAGAAAAATTTGTAGATAAAGTTTTTCACAGTATGTCTATTATACTCCCTGTGAAATGTTAGTTCTCTACGATACCACTCCCCTTTCTTTATGGGGCGTCTGCTCAATCTTAAATAAAACCTACACTTGTACGTGTGTAGGAAAAAGAGATTTTCGAAAAAGTGGATAAGATCAGAGCGACCACCGGTGGTAAAAAAGTATAAAACTAGAGATATATATTTAAAAGCACAGGCGGGATTTATTTAAAACGAACGTAATCAGTTAAAAAAATTCTTTGACACACATGTCAACAATATAAAAAAGGTATTTTTTCTAAAAAAGTTTTCTGTTTAAAAGTATACAGTAAAATATATTCAGAAAAAAGGCATACAAAAAGACACAAATGAGTACTAAAAACAGGTCCTCATGGTCGTAATATAGGTATCATGCGAGGTATAAATATATCTAAAATTAGTTAAAAAAAAGAGAAGTGATGAATATAATGAACAGCTTATCTTTGGATTTTCAGTAATGGCAGGAATCACCCAACGCGTTTCGTCTTGTTTGACTTCATCAAGGGGTAGTGAGCACAGTGGGACATGTCATCTATTTATACCCCTATGGGTCAGGAAGTAATTAGTGACATCACTTCCTGTGACAGGATGTGCAGAATGCAAAATACGTTATTATGTTAAGAAATATAATATAAATGATGTCTGTATATAGGGATATTGGTATCATATAAAAGCGCCTTGATTGCGCTAAGAAAATGTGTCCAGAATCAATGAAAATAAAGAAGTACTTTTCGTTTCTTGAAGTCCCGTTTTTGACGCGAATTGCGTCATTTCCGCCCCACTTCCGGTGTCAGTGGATCCTTTCCGCGCATGCGCCGGTTGCTGTGAGAGCAGGTGCGGCGGCCATTTTCTTAGAGTCCGTGTGAGGAGACCAGTATCCAGGCTGGAAGCAGATGCCGGCGGCCATGTTTTCATAGTTTATATACATAGACTTCTGCAGTTTAGGTGCACTGACTCCGTCTCCACACAGGAAGTCAAAACATAAGAATGGGAGAAACAAGTGTCAGTGAAACTGCAGATTGTTCTAAAAACGTTTCATTTTACTGTCTTATTTACAAAGAACACTGATTTAGTACAAGTTATATTTGAACTGTGCATCACAACACTAGTCACTAGATAATAAAGTACTTTGATGCAACTATTAAAATGACGTCTATTTTGCGGCGTCAGATGATTTCTATGTGTTCGCATAGATTAATATCATACAGATTTATGTTGAATGAAAAAAATTTTTTTGGGGTGAGAGTGGCATTAAAATAGGATTTATGGATGCATATGCATAATTTAAAGAGCCATACGAATATTGACTGGGTCTAATTAAATGGATGAAAAAATAAATAAATATAAGGTGTGAATTGAAATTAGGTAGGGAAGAAGGGGAATGGGGGAGGAGGCGGAGAGATATTATGAAGGAGATTGCAGAAAGAACACTAGCCCATGTTCCAACTGCTATTACAGTACCCGGTCTTCTTGGGATGTTCCCATGCCCAGTACTGGCCGGGCCAACACTGCTTGGCTTCCAAGATCGGACGAATTTGGGCATATCCAGTGTGGTATGACTGTAATCTGAGGTCAGGGTAGTGGAAGAAGTGGTCCAGAGGTTGGGGTGCCCATTGCTCCGTATTCCAACCTGGACTGAGTTAGAAAAAGGGGAAGCGGATATAATCCACAATTTAAGGAGTCAATAGGTTGGTTCACATGAAAAGATGAGACCACTTTTGGCAGAAAGTGAGGACGAGTCCTCAACTCTGCCCTATCCATGTGAAAAACCAAGTATGGGCTTTTATGCGATAAAGCCGCCAATTCTGAAACACGTCTCGCCGAAGCTAACGCCAACAACATGACCACTTTCCACGTGAGGTATTTCAACTCCACAGTTTTAAGTGGTTCAAACCAAGGTGACTTGAGGAAACGTAACACCACGTTAAGATCCCAAGGCGCCACCGGAGGCACAAAGGGAGGCTGAATATGCAGCACCCCCTTCACAAAAGTCTGTACCTCAGGAAGAGAGGCTAATTCGGTTTGAAAGAAAATGGATAAGGCCGAAATCTGGACGTTTATGGACCCTAATTTTAGGCCCAAGGACACTCCTGTTTGAAGGAAGTGAAGTAGACGGCCCAAATGGAACTCCTCCGTAGGAGCAGCTCTGGCCTCACACCAAGAAACATATTTCCGCCATATACGGTGATAATGTTTCAACGTCACGTCTTTCCTAGCCTTGATCAGGGTAGGAATGACCTCCGGAGGAATCCCTTTTTCCGCTAGGATCTGGCGTTCAACCGCCATGCCGGCAAACGCAGCCGCGGTAAGTCTTGGAACAGACAGGTCCCCTGCTGCAGCAGGTCCTGCCTTAGAGAAGGAAGAGGCCACGGATCTTCTGTGAGCAACTCTTGCAGTTCCGGATACCAAGTCCTCCGTGGCCAATCTGGAACAATGAGGATTGTTCTGACCCTGCTTATTCTTACAATTCTCAACACCTTGGGTATGAGAGGAAGAGGAGGAAACCCATAGACCGATCTGAACACCCAAGGTGTCACCAGAGCGTCTACCGCTACCGCCAGAGGGTCCCTTGACCTGGCGCAATACCGCTTTAGCTTTTTGTTGAGATGGGACGCCATCATGTCTATTTGAGGCAGGATCCGCGATCTGTGCAAAGACTTCTTGATGAAGTCCCCACTCCCCCGGATGCAGGTCGTGCCTGCTGAGGAAGTCCGCCTCCCAGTTGTCCACCCCCGGGATGAACACCGCTGACAGCACGCTTACATGGCCTTCCGCCCAGCGTAGAATCCTGGTCGCTTCTGCCATGGCCACTCTGCTCCTTGTTCCGCCTTGGCGGTTTATATGAGCCACTGCCGTGACATTGTCTGACTGAATCAGAACCGGTCTTCTCCGAAGTAAGTTCTCCGCTTGACGCAGGGCGTTGTATATGGCCCTCAACTCCAGGACGTTGATGTGGAGACAAGTCTCCAGGCTTGACCAGAGACCTTGGAAATTTCTTCCCAGTGCCACTGCTCCCCAGCCTCGGAGGCTTGCGTCCGTGGTCACCAGGACCCAGTCCTGAATGCCGAACCTGCAACCCTCTAGAAGGTAAGCACTGTTCAGCCACCACAGGAGAGATACCCTGGTCCTGGGAGACAGGGTGATCCTTTGATGCATTTGTAAATGGGATGCGGACCACTTGTCCAAGAGGTCCCATTGAAAAGTCCTCGCATGGGATCTGCCGAAAGGGATGGCCTCGTATGAAGCCACCATCTTCCCCAGGACCCGCGTGCACTGATGCACTAAAACCTTCTTTGGTTTCAATAGGTTCCTGACCATGGTCATGAGTTCCTGAACCTTTTCGATCGGAAGAAAAACCTTTTTCTGGTCTGTGTCTAGGATCAGGCCCAGAAAGGTCAGACGCGTCGTAGGAACTAGATGGGAGTTCGGTATATTGAGAATACAGCCGTGTAGCTGCAACGTCTTCATGGACAGAGACACGCTGTCCAGCAACTTCTCCCGAGATCTCGCCTTTATGAAGAGATCGTCCAAGTATGGGATAATTGTGTCCCCCTGCCTTTACCATCATTTCCGCCATTACCTTGGTGAAAACCATCGGGGCCGTGGAAAGCCCAAACGGCAACGTCTGAAATTGGTAGTGACAGTCCTGCACTGCAAATCTCAGGAACGCCTGATATGGGGGGGGGGGGGGGAATATTGGAACATGATGGTATGCATCCTTTATGTCCAGGGACACCATCCAATCCCCCCCTTCCAGGCTGGCGATGACCGCCCGGAGTGATTCCATTTTGAACTTGAACCTTTTCAAGTACAAGTTCAGAGATTTCAGGTTTAAAATGGGCCTGACCGAACCGTCCGGTTTCGGGACCACAAACAGGGTTGAATAATATCCCTCTCCCTGCTGGAGATGAGGAACTGTGACAATCACCTGTTGAACATACAATTTTTGGATTGCTGTCAACACTGACTCCCTCTCTGACGGGGAAGTCGGCAGAGCCGATTTGAAAAACCGGAGAGGAGGTAAGTCTTCGAATTCTAGCCTGTATCCCTGAGCAACAATCTCTACTGCCCAGGGATCCACCTGCGATTGAACCCAGACGTGGCTGTAAAACCGAAGACGAGCCCCCACCAGATCTGCCTCCCCCCGGGAAGCCCCAGCGTCATGCGTTGGACTTTGCAGATGCAGGGGAGGACTTCTGCTCTTGGGAACTAGCTGTGTGCAGCTTGTTTCCCCTGCCTTTTCCTCGTAACAAAGGACGATCCCCGCACCTTTTTGTTTTTATTGGAACGAAAGGACTGCATTTGATAATGAGGTGCCTTCTTAGTATGCTGCGGGGGGACACAAGGTAAGAAATTCGTCTTACCAGCCGTAGCCGTAGAGACAAGGTCCAAGAGGCCGTCTCCAAACAACTCCTCCCCCTTGTACGGCAAGGACTCCATGTGCCACTTAGAATCGGCATCTCCCGTCCACTGCCGGGTCCACAGGAGTCGCCTAGCAGAAATAGACATAGCATTTATTCTGGAGCTTAATAAACAAATGTCTCTCTGAGCATCTCTCATATACAAGGCAGCATCTCTGATATGCTGTATGGTCATTTGAATGGCATCCCTATCTAAGGTGTCAATCTCCGCAGATAAGGAATCTGCCCATGCCACAACCGCACTACAAACCCAGGCCGACGCCATAGCCGGTCTAGCAATAGTATCGTAGTGAGTGTAAATGTGCTTCAAGGTAATTTCCTGCCTGCGATCAGCCGGTTCCTTGAGGGAAGCCGTATCCTGAGAAGGCAGTGACACCTTTTCGGACAAGCGTGTCAGCGCCTTGTCCACTTTTGGTGAAGATTCCCAGCGTATCCTCTCAGTTTGTGGAAAAGGATACGCCTTAAGAATCCTTTTGGGAACTTGTGGTCTCCTATCTGGAGAGTCCCAAGCCTTTTCGCACAATTCACTTAATTCAAATGATGATGGAGAAGTGACTTCAGGCTTTTTCTCTTTATACATGTGTACCCTCGTGTCAGGGACAGGGGGTTCCTCAGTAATATGAAAAACCTCTTTAATGGCCATAATCATGTACCGTATACCCTTAGCCACCTTTGGCTGTAATTTTGCATCTTCATAGTCGACACTAGAGTCAGTATCTGTGTCGGTATCTGTGTCATCGATCTGGGATATGGTGCGCTTCTGAGACCCCGAAGGGCCTGGCGCCACAGGGACAGGCATGGACTGGCTACCTGACTGATCCCTAGCTTCTGCCTTGTATAACCTTTTATGCAATAGATTGACATTTGCATTCAAGACATTCAGCATATCCACCCATTCCGGTGTCGGCGTTGCCGACGGCGACCTGACATTCAAACACTCCCCCTCCACAGTAAGCGAGCCTTCCTCGTCAAACATGTCGACACACGCGTACCAACACACTTCACACACACACACAGGGAACCCCTTTTCAGAAGACAGTATCCCTCTCAAGGCCCTTTGGAGAGACAGAGAGAGAGTATGCCAGCACACACCCCAGCGCAATAACCCTGGAGACCAACACAAAATGTTTTTCCCCAGCAGCGCTGTGTAATATGTAAACCGCCAATTATGTGCCCCCCCCCCTCTCTTTTAAGCACCCTTTCACCGTGTGTAAGCAGGGGAGAGTCCGGGGAGCTTCCTCTCAGCAGTGCTGTGGAGAGAAAATGGCGCTAGTGAGTGCTGAGGGAGAAGCCCCGCCCCCTCGGCGGCGGGCTTCTGTCCCGCTCAAACTTAGTAAAATATGGTGGGGGCTCTGTTATATACATGTACAGAGCCCACCTGTACATGTATATAGTCTTTTTGCCATGCAGAGGTTTATATTGCTGCCCAGGGCGCCCCTTCCTGCACCCTTACAGTGACCGGAGTGTGTGAGGTGTATGGGAGCAATGACGCACAGCTGCAGTGCTGTGCGTTACCTCAGTGAAGCTGAAGGCTTCTGCCGCCTGAGACGTCTTCTGACTTCTGTACTTGTGGCTCTGTGAGGAGAACGGCGGCGCGGCTCCGGGGGTGGACGCCCAGTAAGAACCTACGTTCACCCCCTCTGGAGCTAATGGTGTCCAGTAGCCGAGGAAGCAGAGCCTATCTTTGACAAGAAGGTCTGCCCCTCTCTCCTCAGTCCCTCGATGCAGGGAGCCTGTTGCCAGCAGTGCTCCCTGTTAAAAAGTAGTAAAAAGTAGAAAGAAAAATCCAAACAAAAACGCTTTCAGGCAGAGAACTCTGGAGAGCTCTCTGCAGTGCACCCATCTTGCTCTGGGCACAGTGTAAAACTGAGGTCTGGAGGAGGGACATAGAGGGAGGAGCCAGTACACACCCAGAATCCAAAGCTTTCTTAAAGTGCCCTATCTCCTGCGGAGCCCGTCTATTCCCCATGGTCCTTACGGAGTCCCAGCATCCTCAAGGACGTTGGAGAAATTACATTTTTATGGCATAATGAATCGGATTCCTATTAAGATGGAGATACTCAGGGGTATATTCAAGAACTGTCGGAAGCTGCCATCTTGTTGGAAAGACGGCAGCTTCCGACAGTTGTAGGTGGGAAGGGGTTCCGACCAATTCATTACGGCCCCATTTTTTCCGACAAGTCTTGGCGAAAAGCTGTCGGAATGCACGTGGATTGGCGGAATAGTCGCCGATCCGCGTGCTGCTGTCGGAAAAGGGACCAAATCCGACAGGTTTTGGTCCCGTTTCCGACAATGTCAATCCGACTTTGTATAAAGTCGGATTGACATTGTCTGAACAGGGGAGATGAGAGGGGGGATCAGGGACAGGTAGGAAGGGACGGAGACCATGCATGCCGCACTAGTGATGACGCCAGGTCACCCTGTACGATTCCCCCCTCCCCCCATGTACATACACCGGGCACACTGACTGCACTTGCGGTCATAGTCACCGGGCTCTGTACGGGCCGGATCCACCGCTTCCCGGCAGTGCTGCCCGTGTGCACTCACCCCCTTTGGAACAGGTCCCCAGTCCGGGCTGTCACGGTGTCGCTGCCCGGGCTGTCACGGTGCTGGGGATAGTGTAAGCGGACGTAACAGGTGCTGTGTGCTGAGCCGTCTCCTTTCGCTACACTGCCGCTGCTGCCTGGCTTCCAGGTCTCCCCACAGCTGCCAGTCACCCAGCACCCCGGCCCCGCCACTCACATTGCTGTGCGGATCGATGGCCTGCGAGGAGAGGAGCGGAGACGTATGAGGAGGAGTGGGTCAGCCGTCCCCGCCAGTACTTGTGATAGTTGTCGGGAACAGCCGCTCATTGAATAGTCATTGTCGGATCCATTCCGACAAATGCATGTCGGAATGGATCCGACTCATATTGAACACCCCTCAGGCTCAAATAAAGATTAATATTTCAGTATAGCAAACATACAATCACAGTTGGAAACAAAACATACTGTTTCTGCTTGTGGACTATTGATCAAATAAACAGCAGCAGATGGGATCAGTATGATTTGCAGATAGACGGGATGCCGTCTGGCAGTATATCGACTGCGGCATACCGACCATCGGAAATCCGACAACACCCCATTAAGGACCCTAACCCTCCCCAGTGATGCCTAACCCTCCCCATTTGGTGCCTAGCCCTAACCTTCCTTCCCCGCTGCCTAAACTTAACCCTCCCCGCTTGATGCCTAACCTCCCCCTCTAAGTGCCTAAACATAACCCTCCCTCCCCGATCCCTAACCTTCCCGCCCTGCACCCTAACCCCCCTTCTCCTGCCTAAACCTAACCTATCCCAAGCCCCCCTCCTCCACGATCGGGTTGCTGGCTGTCGGTAATGTGATGCTGGCATACCGAGGGGCGTCGGTATATAGATGCCGGCATTGTGTCCTCCATCAGGCTCCCGGCATCAGTATATTGACCACTGGGATCCCATCCGTCGGGAAGCTAACTGCTTCCCCAGCGGATACAATGTATTTCGCTAATGGTATGTTCTATTTAAAGAGTGTGTGCTGTTCCAGAATGAAGTATCAAATCCAGAACACTTCATGCATAAGTTCTAATGCAGTTTAGCAAAGCGTGCTTTGGTTGTGTACTTCCACAGTGCCAGGCCCAGCAAGAAGGAGTCTAGAGTCTGTTGCATGAGACCAACATACCCTCCAACATTTTACACACAAAAATTGGTACAAATTATGAAAGGGGTGTTTCCATGGGCAAAGGGGGCGTGGCCACACCCCATTTCTCATACGCACTAGAGGATGCTGGGGTCCACTTCAGTACCATGGGGTATAGACGGTTCTGCAGGAGCCATGGGCACTTTAAGACTTTTCAAGGGTGTGAACTGGCTCCTCCCTCTATGCCCCTCCCCCAGACCTCAGTTTTAGAAATGTGCCCAGGCAGACTGGATGCACTCCAAAGGAGCTCTACTGAGTTTCTCTGAAAAGACTTATGTTAGGTTTTTTATTATCAGGGAGTACTGCTGGCAACAGTCTCCCTGCTTCGAGGGGGCAGAAGTAGGAACCAACTTCCTAAAGAGTTTCATGGCTCTGTTTCTGGCTGACAGGACACCATTATCTCCTGAAGGGAACTGAATGCTAGCCGTGCCTAGATGCTCACTCCCACAGCACGCCGTCACCCCCCTCACAGAACCAGAAGTCAGAAGACAGGTGAGTGTTAGAAGACAGATCTTCAATCAAGAAAGTGATGGCTAAAGGTACCGCGCGGCTGGCGGGAGCGCAGCGCGCCATGTTGCCCACACATACACAGGCACAGCAGGGTGCAGGGCGCGGGAGGGCCCCCTGGGCAGCATGAAACCTATGGAAACTGGCATAAATAAGGGGCATAAGTTGCTGAGACACAGTCCTACCCCCGCCAGTATAAAAAATTACCTCATAAAAGCTGAGGAGAAACACATCATTAAAGAGTGGAGCTTCCTCCTCAGTCAGCCAGCACACTGCTCAGCGCCATTTTCTCTCTCTCCTCAGGCTGCAGAGACAACGCTGGTCCTCCTCCACTACTGAACAAGTATCAGGGTGCAAAACAGGGGGGGTCACAGTGAATTTGGTGCTATATAATTGTGTGATTAGCATTATAAATGCGCTGCATGTTAGTGGGCATTTTGTGTTCACAGACATTGTGTTACTGACGCTGGGTTGTGAACTGGCAAATCCTATCTGTGTCCCTCTGACATATTTTACTGTGGGTCTGTCCCCTATAAGTCCCGGAGTGTCTGTGGTGTGGTTGTGCACGTGTGTGACATGTCTGTGGCAGGAAACTCTGGAGAAACACAGAGGTGTAATATGACACCAAGAGCCTGACTGGGTGAAAGGTTACATGATAGTGTGAATCATATCAGTAAGAGGTTGGACTGAATCTCATACAGAAAACTGAATATAATCTGTTGAAGATGTGATTTTTAATAGTTCTGCCTTTCATCCACAGGGACCCCTCTTGGTCACATACAAACAAGTAGTACAAACTGATACCGACACGGACTCTGATTCCTGTGTTGACACTAGTGATTCCAGGGGAATACTGTAGGTCCTAAGTTAGCAAAAAGCATTCAAAACATGTTTTAGCTATAAAGGAGGTGTTAGAAGTTACGAGGGTTTACTTTAGTAAAGAAATAATGTAATTTTCCCTCCACCTCAGGAGTTGAACAGTCTCTTGGAGGGAGTCTGATTTAACCTGAAAAGAAATTTCAGATTCCCAAAAGGAATTCAGGTAGCTTACCTTTTTCCAAAAGGTGGGAGTCACCCCGCATTTTAGACAGGGCCCTGTCATAAAAGAGAAAAGGTGTTTCTCCCTGCGCCTGGAATGGCTTCACTTAAGGAGCCGACAGACCGCAAGTGAGTGAGGTGATCTATTGATGTGGCCAATGGGACACTACTCAGACCTACCATTGTCTGTGCGTGGGTGAGTAGGGCTATTGAAAAGTGGTCAGAAAACTTGTCATTAGACATTGACACAATAGATGGAGACGAGATACTCCTAACGTTAGGTCATATCAAAGACGCTGCTGCGTACGTACTAGAAACCATGAAATATATTGGTTTCTTGGGATCAAGAACCGCTACCATGGCAGTATCGGCTCGGAGGGCGTTGTGGATTCACCAGTGGAATGCTGATGCAGATTCCAAAAGAAATATGGAGGCTCTCCCGTATAAAGGTGAGGCCTTGTTTGGTGATGGGCTGGATGCGTCTCGGCGGCTACCGCAGGTAAGTCGACATTCTTGCCTTATGCTCCTACACCGGCGAAAAAGACACATCACTCTCACATACAGTCCTTTCGGCCCAACAAATACAAAAAGGCCAAAGGTTCACCCTTTTTTGCAGGTAGGGGAAGGGGAAAAGGAAAGATATCCGCAGCATCTCCCGGATCGCAAGAGCAGAAGACCACCCCTGCTTCTACCAAATCTGCAGCATAATGCTGAGGCTCCCTTGCGGGAGTCCGCTCGGGTGGGAGCACGTCTGAAACTCTTCAGCCAAATCTGGATTCAATCTGGCCTGGACCCATGGGTCTTACAAATAGTGTCCCATGGGTACAAACTAGAGTTTCAAGACGTCCCCCCATGCCGATTTTTCAAATCGACCTTGCCAGCTTCTCTTCCGGGAAGAGAGGCAGTAACAACGGCAATTCAAAAATTATGTCAGTATGAATGCCAAATTGATTTCTCACAAATATTTAAAATGCCCGCTCTAATATATATTGTAAATGCCTGCACCACTTACTACCATATACGATAAAAGTGCGCTGTACATCGCAAAACACTGTATCCCATAAGAGAAAACAATACACTCACACATTATCTGAGTTCCAAAGCTCATTGATGTATATATTTGTTGTTAAAAGGATATGGATTCAATATATATTACAAAGTACAGTATACCTATAGTTTCATGAATACAACTCACACAGTAAACAGAACATAGTTAAAACACAGTTACATATAGTTACAGTTAAATGCCAGCGATACAATTACCAGGTCTTTCTCATATAAGTTTGTCCCTCCATATGACTCTCTCTTCCTCTCTTTCCTCTGTAAAATCATGCAAGTCCTCCATCTCTGTCTGAGTCCAAAAAGCAAGTAAGTCTGAGCCCACAAGAGACAGGAACTACCTTCCTGTGTGACTAGTTCCTGGGGGAGGGGTCTCTCCTTCATGATTGAGTCACTATTCTCTTTGTATATGCTGATCAGGTTCAGCCCTGAAGACTGCCAAAGGGGCTGACCTGAGTTCTCTGTCCACTGTATCATTCATTGTTCTAACAAAGTGATTTTAGCTTTTATACATTCAATCATAATTATCCGCTGCAATGTCCTACAACTTAATTACAAGTATCAAATTAATCTACACACCAATCTGCTTGTTTTAAAAGTAAACATGACAGGTGTATCTGGTTCCGTTCAAATAATACACATTCATGACATTAATTCATTAGGTGATTTTAAATCACCATGATGTCTGGCGCTTGATATTATTATAATTATGTACTGTGTGAAATAAGTGTCGAATCCATTTCTGTGGCATGTCCGTGTAAATGCGTGTGTTACCATATATTGCTGTGCTCGCTGCGCATATTCGCAAGTATAGCGACTTAAATGTGTGTGGTTTGTATGTTCTCTTTATGTAATCTTTTTTTGACTTTGACAGTCCACCCTTTGGCAGTAAACAATAACTGCCATCAATTATTAACATAAGAAAAAAAAATATTTCATACCATAATCGGTGACCTAGACACAAGTATGTATGCATTTCGCAAATCAGACACGACTATATTTGGGGAAGACAGGGAGGAGGACGAGACATCCTCTATATGCACTCGGCGGTCACGGGACCACTGGTTGGGTGTGGGACAACATTCAACCTATAGAGTATGCTGGGACAGTGCTTTGGCCTATAATGTCTGATTTGCGGCGAACATTTCACACATACATGTACCTACGTCTTTGTACACTGATGTTTGGGTTCGATTGAGGTTCTGCTGGGTAGATGAAAAAGACACAAATAAATCGTGACAATGACATATAAAATTTTCATGATCTATATATTCCTATCATTTTCTGAACATTGTTTCCATTTCTGGAACGTGTGCTAGGTCTGTTTAATCATTGAACAAGGGTTATAAGTAGTGTCCTTCCTAAATAACATAAACCTTCGGAGTTCGAGGAGAGCCACTCATAAACCTTTCTTCCACATATGTTAGTGAGCTCTTTATCTGCAGTGTGTGAATAGCCATTTTCTGACTGTTCCTGATCACCTCTGAACTCCATAACTACTAGACCTTTGATTTTTCTCTGACTTTAACAAACTGATCGGCTAATCCTGGGATCCTATAAGGAGATCACTCCTTCCTACAGAACCAGTTCCAGTCCCACACTCGACTCCTCATAAAAAAAAAACCTCGCAAAAATAGAATAACCTGAAAGAAAATGTTTGTCAGCGCGAAAGAGAGAAAATATAAATAGAACAAAACAACTCTTGTTCATAACAAATCAATTACAATAACTGGTCTTTCTGCAGTCCTTTAGTACGCTCAGGTAGTGTTCAACAGTGCCGCCTCTCAGTCTTCACGGAACAGAGTCTCTGGTGATACTTTTGCGATCTCTTTGCCTTGCTCTTTGAATACACAGTTCACTTGGAACACACAGTTCACTTTGCTCTCCACCTTGCTCTTTGAACACACAGTTCACTTGGAACACACAGTTCACAAACTCCACAAACTCGATGAATGTGAGCAATAAACTACTTTGTCACGAGTTCTCTCCGGGTCAGCGACCTTCTTGCAGTGGGACGAGTGGACCCAAATCTCTTTCGGCGACCTTTAGTGCTGTCAACAAATCTTGTTATGGTCCTTCCCACCTGTCTATTAGGCAACCTGAGCATAAGAACAATCACACAGTCTCTTGGTTCATATTCAAGACAGTTAGTATTTGGAATACCAGCAATCAACAGTTTCCAGTTCTTTTGTCAAGTTCTCAAAAGCTGGCTCATCTCAACAAGGTTCTGTACTGTCACCTCATTGGTGTATTTCTGATCATTGTGCAGATCAATCATGATATGAGGTTGTCTTCCAAAACCAACCAAAAGACACAAATACCAAAACAAAAACAAATTTCGAAGAGGGTGATTCGTCGAGTGAAGATCTGGGAGTGGTTCCGATTATCTACACACAAATTTCTGCGCAATTTTTCTTTGCGGTAAACACAGCAGCATCCGTGGCGGCAGGAAATGCCTCTACCCAGTTTGAGAAAACATCAGTGCACACCAATACATAACAATAATTCCTAAAGGGTGTTTACTGTACGAAGTTGATTTGTATTTCCTGAAACGATCCGTCTGCAGGAGGGATATGGGATGGCTCTGTTGGTATTGCTTTACCAATATTCTTCCTCAAGCAAGTAAGACAGGTCATTGCTCTCTTACCTGCATGAGAATAGATCCTGGCGCACACCAGTAGGCTCTCATCAGCCTGTACCTACCCTCTTTGCCTAGATGAGTCAGACCATGTGCCACCTCAGCTAGACTTGGAAGGTATGCTCTGAGGGCTACTGGCGTACTGTGTCCACCTGCCCACAGTCCTGAGGACTCCTGGCCATACCCCTTTGTCCTACAGACTGCCACTTCCTGCAGGGAACACAAATTTTTGTATCTTAATTTAACTATTGTGTGTTTGCAATGTAGAGTACCATGAGCATAACTCAAAAAGAAAAGAAAAAAGAAACATCTCTAGAGGAGAGAAGGAAGAAGAAAATGGAAACAGAAAATGTCAGGTTTGCCATTCACTAACAGGCATATCAGTGTCTATACAAAATTTCTCTTCACCAGTATTCCCATTCTCCACCCTTTGTGCATGACAAGGCACACTGCAGTAATACTGGTGTTATCGTGCTGTTGAGATATACTGGGTTTGGGCAGAACTCTGAAGAACCTAGGCATGTGGAGTTTGAACTGTACTTGGGTCCATGTATTGTACCACCCTGTGTGAACGAAAAAGATGAAGAGGAAACTGTAGAGAAACAGAATAGAGGTTGGTGACAGATGAGTTTTGTAGAGGTGGAGAAGATTGTATAAAAATTTGACAACTGGATTGGGCACTACGGGGAAGTGATTCTCTACTTGGTCTACTCCCCTTAAAAAAAAAAATTCTGTGGGTCTTATCTCTACTGGGACTATCCCAGCCATCAATCCAGTGTCCTGTCCATCCTAAGTTCATAGGGAACCCGGTAACTGTGAGATAATTTCCTCTACCTGTGATGGACATGCATCTAGAACAGCGAAATGTAACATTAGTAAGTTGCATTTATTCTGTTCTTCCCATTAGCCGAATCTGTGTTTTCTATATGGCTTATGATTTCTTTACTATATGTCCCTTGGTCCCGTCTATGTGTTTAATAATGTGGCTTGTGTTTTCTGTCTAAGGGATCTATATTGACTATGTGTCCTACTACTCCTACAATCTCTGGCAAAATGCCCTTCCTTCCTACAAGTGTAACATATTATTGACCATTTGGGATCTGGGGTTTGGACTGATGGGTCTTTCCTGTATGTGTCAGTATACTTACCGTCCTCAACCTCTCCACCTGTTGTTCTCTGCGCCTAACACTATTCTTGTGATGTTCATTAGCACACTATCTAAGATTAGCTACTGTGACCTTTCCAATTTTGCAAAGAAGTCTGCACCCTGACACTCAATGCCTTATTGAGCCCGTCCATTTGCACAGAGACAGCCACCTCCCATTTGCCGAATTAGTGTTTACCAGTCGTCTTATCCAGATGGAGAGTTTTCTATTACTGCAAGAGACAAAAACAAAAAAAGTTTAACAAGCTTCTAGGTCATGCGAAGTATTCATTCAATCCTTCTCATCCCGTATTAAGGGTCTGTACATGGTCCATCAAACATTTCCGAGCTCATCTTTACTAGGGGCATTACTAGGAACGAATTCTTCTTATATGGTAACTGAAAGAAATACCCTGGGGTTACCTTGTCTCTGCCCGCTTTCCTACTGGCAAATACTAATGTGCGGACAGGTTTTTCTCTATTTCTGACGTTACTTTCTTGATTTTTTGTTTTAATTTTTGGATTTTACTATATATGTACACGAATGATACCATACTTACCTGTTCCACTGGTCTCAGCCACTTCCCTTACAGGCTACTGCTCTTCTTTTACTGGTTGGATACTCCACTGGGTGCATGAGAAATGGCTGAAAAGGATCAGGTCACCTTCTCCTAAATAAAACTTCAACATTCATTAGTGTATATATATATATATATATATATATATATATATATATATATATATATAGGTTACAGTCATATTTTTTTATTATTTTCTATAGCTTGTACGCTGGCCGTAACTGCTTCCACATCTACATAAGGCGGTGTACTTGCATTCTCTTTTTTTCCTCTTCCTACTTATTTATTGTTGCTACAAGTTCAAACAGTTCTTATTTTTCCATTCTTGTCTTATATGACTTTGGTAAAACATACCACCTGCAATACCTTTGGATCAAACTCACCAAACCCTCTTGCTGTCACAGGTTTAAACAATTTGTATGTCTGACCCTTTGTTTTCGGGATTTTATCAGACATATTCTTATCCTTAAATTCTGCAATACCTCTGGTTCAAAACTGCCTACCTTAGGGAATGGTTCCCTATCTCCCGCAGTCATACGTTCCCATTCATTGCATAAAACTTCTGTGTGTGGTCCATGCTTCTCACACATTATGAACCTCGCTGACCCCCTGGGCTGCGGTATGTCAACCTGAACCCTGGTTGAACGTCCCTTACTTGAGCAACTGGCCCCCATATTTTGCAGGTTTAATCCCTTTCGGCTAATCCCACAAAAAAACAAAATACTCAATATAAGGCAACGGTGAAAGTTCTCCGAGCGCTCGTCACCCGCTCACCGCCCACGTTGGCCAGTACTACCATACACTGTCGATAGCGAAGGCAATGTACCCAACTTAGGGCCCCTATGTAACATCTATTTACTGGAAGTTTCTGGGAATAACTTACCCTTTCCAGTAAATATAGGCCGTTGGAGATTTCCTGAGAGAGGGCAGCGAAAACTCCCTAAACCTTTATTATACACAAATCACATTTGCGTATGATATATACAGCGCTAATGATACCGCGATTTTACGCAAAGCTCATAAAAAGGTTATCACGTTCCGCTAAATATTGCACCCACAAACGCGCGGTCCAATCGCAAAGCATATAGGTACTTGTTACTTATCCGCCGTACGACCACTGGAATCGAATCACAAGCTGCGAAACCTCAGCTGGAGCGTATAAAAAAAAAAACTAAATGGGTAAACCTTCGCTAACCCCCTGGGCCGCGGTACTCTAACACAATTGGCTACCTTGCTCCTTTGTACTTAAATCTATATTAACATGAGTCAGCTGCCTCACGCCACCAAGTCTCCACTCACTTGATGTACCACTCGACGTGATCCCGAATTCCCTGGGTCCACTACGTTCTTTGTTACGTTCGCTCACTCAAATACACTTTGGTTTTTTTCTGTACAGAAAATTATCTGTCATTCAGATAAACAGCTTTACTCCCAGAGGCAATACAGTAAAAAAGGTTTTATTTAAACTAAATCTTGGAAACCGAGCAATTTGTGCTAATGTAGCGTGGCTACTGTCCCGCCCCTAAACTAAAAGAGACTATTGTGTAATTTGTACTTAGCGGTCGTAACCCTTACGCACGTTGCGTAAACACGCGACCGTGCGTATGTCTTTACGTTGCGTACGCAGTCCCGTACTTTGTCCGAGACACGTGTACAAAAACCGTACGTCCGCAATAGTACAAATCCCACACTTTACCTATAATCGCTCACTTAACACAACACAGTTTCTTTCTGCATAAACCTTTTTAACTAGGCCAGACTGTGTTTGTGTTTTACGTTTACTTCCTTAAATATTTATTTTAGTTTTAACTATATAGCAACAAATATCTCCGGTTTCACACAGATCTATAATGACTCTAGCAATAATCAATAATTTAAATGATATGATTCAGATTGGATAGCCATCTTGCAGAACATACATTGATATAAACACCCACATAATTATAATAATATTATATATATGTATCATTCACTGGTCTCCTCTGAAACTCATTTACCCATTTAGTGCTTCTAATTTGCATATCAAAGCTGTGTGCTTTTGACTGCCTGTTCAAGAGGTTGTTCACTGCTAAGAAAAAGCAGTTACACAGGTTAATTAACATTTCAATGGCTATCTTATAGCAAGCAGAGTTACCTAAATCCTAGAGGTAAAAGAAAAAAACAAAAAAAACTTTGTTTTTTATCTGTGTGTACATCTTACATCAAGTATTCATCTCACTATTAACTTTCACTAAGCCCCATTGAAACTATTTGTAATTGACTATGGCATGGGTTAAATAAATGCATTGGTAACTCATAAATTGTGTTTCATGTGACAAAGGAAAGTTGATTATCCTTGAGCAGACTGAAAATCAGCCATTTAGAAAAATGACCTTCCCAAAATGGCCGCTGCTCCTCCCCCTTCCACATCCATGAGGGTTACACAAAATGGTGGACAGGCCATCTGGTTAGTCCAAAATGGAGGACGGACCATGCGGCTTCCTTTGTCACAAAGAAATCACACACCATGCAAGCACCTGAAGTTATTTTAGGCCTGAGTTAAAAGAAAACACTATATCAAGGCTATTGCAGCAACTTTTAAATGTACTTTTAACCCTACTTAACAGATAAGCAATCCAATCTGAATCAAACACAATATGACTTATTTGAACCGTGTTTTGCAACAATAAAAATAAATTTTAGCATCTTAAATATTATGAGAAACGCATTGTCCCTTAAATTTCATATCGGCATCTTACTAATAACACAACACAATACACGTGGATGTGATTCGTCAGCATTTTGCGATGCGTCCATCATTAGCCTGGTGATCACAGCCGCGTTTGTAATGTACAGTGCATCATTAATAACGTGATATCCCGTGAGAGCCCCCATCTATGAATGCCAAATTGATTTCTCACAAATATTTAAAATGCCCGCTTTAATATATATTGTAAATGCCTGCACCAAGAGTGGAGCTTCCTCCTCAGTCAGCCAGCACACTGCTCAGCGCCATTTTCTCTCTCTCCTCAGGCTGCAGAGACAACGCTGGTCCTCCTCCACTACTGAACAAGTATCAGGGTGCAAAACAGGGGGGGCCACAGTGAATTTGGTGCTATATAATTGTGTGATTAGCATTATAAAAGCGCTGCATGTTAGTGGGCATTTTGTGTTCACAGACATTGTGTTACTGACGCTGGGTTGTGAACTGGCAAATCCTATCTGTGTCCCTCTGACATATTTTACTGTGGGTCTGTCCCCTATAAGTCCCGGAGTGTCTGTGGTGTGGTTGTGCACGTGTGTGACATGTCTGTGGCAGGAAACTCTGGAGACATGTTAGGAACACAGAGGTGTAATATGACACCAAGAGCCTGACTGGGTGAAAGGTTACATGATAGTGTGAATCATATCAGTAAGAGGTTGGACTGAATCTCATACAGAAAACTGAATATAATCTGTTGAAGATGTGATTTTTAATAGTTCTGCCTTTCATCCACAGGGACCCCTCTGGGTCACATACAAACAAGTAGTACAAACTGATACCGACACTGACTCTGATTCCTGTGTCGACACTAGTGATTCCAGGGGAATACTGTAGGTCCTAAGTTAGCAAAAAGCATTCAAAACATGTTTTAGCTATAAAGGAGGTGTTAGAAGTTACGAGGGTTTACTTTAGTAAAGAAATAATGTAATTTTCCCTCCACCTCAGGAGTTGAACAGTCTCTTGGAGGGAGTCTGATTTAACCTGAAAAGAAATTTCAGATTCCCAAAAGGAATTCAGGTAGCTTACCTTTTTCCAAAAGGTGGGAGTCACCCCGCATTTTAGACAGGGCCCTGTCATAAAAGAGAAAAGGTGTTTCTCCCTGCGCCTGAAATGGCTTCACTTAAGGAGCCGACAGACCGCAAGTGAGTGAGGTGATCTATTGATGTGGCCAATGGGACACTACTCAGACCTACCATTGTCTGTGCGTGGGTGAGTAGGGCTATTGAAAAGTGGTCAGAAAACTTGTCATTAGACATTGACACAATAGATGGAGACGAGATACTCCTAACGTTAGGTCATATCAAAGACGCTGCTGCGTACGTACTAGAAACCATGAAATATATTGGTTTCTTGGGATCAAGAACCGCTACCATGGCAGTATCGGCTCAGAGGGCGTTGTGGATTCGCCAGTGGAATGCTGATTCAGATTCCAAAAGAAATATGGAGGCTCTCCCGTATAAAGGTGAGGCCTTGTTTCGTGATGGGCTGGATGCGTCTCGGCGGCTACCGCAGGTAAGTCGACATTCTTGCCTTATGCTCCTACACCGGCGAAAAAGACACATCACTCTCACATACAGTCCTTTCGGCCTAACAAATACAAAAAGGCCAAAGGTTCACCCTTTTTTGCAGGTAGGGGAAGGGGAAAAGGAAAGATATCCGCAGCATCTCCCGGATCGCAAGAGCAGAAGACCACCCCTGCTTCTACCAAATCTGCAGCATAATGCTGGGGCTCCCTTGCGGGAGTCCGCTCGGGTGGGAGCACGTCTGAAACTTTTCAGCCAAATCTGGATTCAATCTGGCCTGGACCCATGGGTCTTACAAATAGTGTCCCATGGGTACAAACTAGAGTTTCAAGACGTCCCCCCCATGCCGATTTTTCAAATCGACCTTGCCAGCTTCTCTTCCGGGAAGTGAGGCAGTAACAACGGCAATTCAAAAATTATGTCCGTATGAATGCCAAATTGATTTCTCACAAATATTTAAAATGCCCGCTCTAATATATATTGTAAATGCCTGCACCACTTACAACCATATACGATAAAAGTGCGCTGTACATTGCAAAACACTGTATCCCATAAGAGAAAACAATACACTCACACATTATCTGAGTTCCAAGGCTCATTGATGTATATATTTGTTGTTAAAAGGATATGGATTCAATATATATTACAAAGTACAGTATACCTATAGTTTCATGAATACAACTCACATAGTAAACAGTTAGAACATAGTTAAAACACAGTTACATATAGTTAGTTAAATGCCAGCGATACAATTACCAGGTCTATCTCATATAAGTTTGTCCCTCCATATGACTCTCTCTTCCTCTCTTTCCTCTGTAAAATCATGCAAGACCTCCATCTCTGTCTGAGTCCAAAAAGCAAGTAAAGTCTGAGCCCACAAGAGACAGGAACTACCTTCCTGTGTGACTAGTTCCTGGGGGAGGGGTCTCTCTCTCCTTCATGATTGAGTCACTATTCTCTTTGTATATGCTGATCAGGTTCAGCCCTGAAGACTGCAAAAGGGGCTGACCTGAGTTCTCTGTCCACTGTATCATTCATTGTTCTAACAAAGTGATTTTAGCTTTTATACATTCAATCATAATTATCCACTGCAATGTCCTACAACTTAATAACAAGTATCAAATTAATCTACACACCAATCTGCTTGTTTTAAAAGTAAACATGACAGGTGTATCTGGTTCCGTTCAAATAATACACATTCATGACATTAATTCGTTAGGTGATTTTAAATCACCATGATGTCTGGCGCTTGATATTATTATAATTATGTACTGTGTGAAATAAGTGTCGAATCCATTTCTGTGGCATGTCCGTGTAAATGCGTGTGTTACCATATATTGCTGTGCTCGCTGCGCATATTTGCAAGTATAGCGACTTAAATGTGTGTGGTTTGTATGTTCTCTTTATGTAATATTTTTTTGACTTTGACTTCAGGATCAGGTCATAGTCCTGGTACCCTTGGCACAGTAAGGAGAAGGTTTTTTTATTCAAGCCTCTTCGTAGTTCCGAAGCCGGACGGCTCGGTCAGACCGATTTTAAACCAGAAAAATCTGAATCTCTACCTGAAAAGGTTCAAGTTCAAGATGGAATCCCTGAGGGTAGTGATTTCCAGTCTGGAAGAGGGGGACTTCATGGTGTCAGTAGACATAAAAGATGCTTACTTGCATGTTCCCATTTATCCTCCTCACCAAGCTTATCTGAGATTCGCAGTACAGGATTGCCATTACCAGTTTCAGACGTTGCTGTTCGGACTCCACGGCACCGAGGGTATTCACCAATGTGATGGCGGAGATGATGGTCCTCCTTCGTTAAAAAGGAGTCAATATAATTCCTTATCTGGACGATCTCCTGATAAAAGCGAGATCCAGGGAACAGTTGGTGCAGAACATCCCACTCTCCCTGTCAATACTCCAACAACACGGTTGGATCATGAATTTTCCAAAGTCGCAGTTGGAACCGACGACAAGATTGTCCTTTTTAGGGATGATTCTGGACACAGAAGCACGGAGAGTATTTCTTCCAGTGGAAAAGGCTCTGGAAATCCAGAAAATGGTCAAACAAATATTGAAACCAACAAGCGTGACGATCCATCAATGCATTCGGTTGTTGGGGAAAATGGTAGCGCCCTACGAGGCCATACAGTTTGGCCGTTTTCATGCCAGAGTATTCCAGTAGGACCTGTTGGAGAAGTGGTCCGGATCCCACCTACACATGCACCGGAAAATAATCCTGTCCCCCAAAGCCAGGATTTCGCTCCTGTGGTGGCTACACAGTTCTCACCTACTAGAGGGATACAGGTTTTGGATTCACGACTGGGTCCTAATAACCACGGATGCAAGTCTCCGAGGCTGGGGAGCTGTCACACAGGGGGAAAGCTTCCAAGGAAAATGGTCAAGTCAGGAAGCCTGCCTTCACATAAACGTTCTGGAATTGAGAGCCATTTACAACGGCCTTCTACAAGCGGTACATCTTCTTCAAGATCCCGTGCAGATCCAGTCAGACAATGTAACAGCAGTCGCGTACATAAACAGGCAAGTCGGAGCGAAAAGCAGAGCGGCAATGGCGGAAGTGGCAAGGATTCTCCTCTGGGCAGAAAGACTTGTTAGAGCTCTGTCAGCAATTTTCATTCCGGGAGTGGACAACTGGGAAGCAGACTTCCTCAGCAGACACGATCTCCATCCAGGAGAGTTGGGCCTCCACCAAGAAGTCTTCGCAGAGGTGACAAGTCTTTGGGGAGTTCCTCAAGTAGACATGATGGCATCTCGTCTAAACAAGAAGCTTCAGATATTGTTCCAGGTCGAGAGACCCTCAAGCAATAGCAGTGGATGCACTGGTGAACCAGTGGTTGTTTCGGTCGGTATATGTTTTTCCTCCTCTTCCACTGATTCCAAAAGTTCTCAAAATAATAAGAAGAACAAGAGTTCGAGCAATCTTCATTGCCCCAGACTGGCCAAGGAGGGCTTGGTATCCAGATCTTCAGGAGTTGCTCATAGAAGATCCTCATCCTCTTCCTCGAGAGGACCCACTACAGCAGGGGCCGTGTGTGTATCAAGACTTACCGCGGCTACGTTTGACGGAATGGCTGTTGAGCGTCGGATCCTAGCCCGAAAGGGTATTCCCAAGGAAGTCATCCCCACTCTTATTCAGGCCAGGAAAGGAGTAACGTCTAAACATTACCACCGTATTTGGAGAAAATATGTGTCTTGGTGTGAATCCAAGAAGGCTCCTACGGAAGAGTTTGAGTTGGGACGTTTTCTCCATTTTCTGCAGCCTGGTGTGGATGCGGTCCTTAGATTGGGGTCAATCAAGGTCCAGATTTCGGCCTTATTAGTTTTCTTTCAAAAACAATTGGCATCCTTTCCAGAAGTTCAGATGTTCGTGAAAGGGGTTCTGCACATCCAGCTTCCATTTGTGCCTCCAGTGGCACCATGGGACCTTAATATGGTGTTGCAGTTCTTTCAATCAGATTGGTTTGAACCTCTGCAGGAGATAGAATTGAAGTTTCTCACTTGGAAAGTGGTGATGCTTTTGGCCTTGGCACCCGCAAGGCGGGTGTCTGAGTTGGGGGCCTTGTCTCACTAGAGCCCTTACCTGATCTTCCATGAAGATAGGGCAGAGTTAAGAACTCGTCAACAATTTCTTCCAAAGGTGGTGTCGTCCTTCCACATAAACCAACCTATTGCGGTGCCAGTAGCTACTGACACTTTCACGGAGTCACAGTCTCTAGATGTGGTTAGAGCTTTGAAGATTTATGTCGCAAGAGCAGCTCGATTACGGAAAACAGAGGCTCTGTTTGTCCTGTATGCTCCCAACAAGATTGGGTGTCCTGCTTCTAAGCAGACTATTGCGCGCTGGATCAGAGGGACAATTCAGCACGCTCATTCTACGGCAGGCTTGCCGGTACCGAAGTCGGTGAAGGCTCATTCTACTAGGAAAGTGGGCTCATTCTGGGTGGCTGCTCGGGGCGTCTCGGCTTTACAACTTTGCCGAGCATCTACTTGGTCAGGGTCAAAAACATTTGCTAAATTTTATAAGTTTGACACCTTGGCCGATGAGGCCCTCAAGTTCGGTCAATCGGTACTGCAGGGTCATCCGCACTCTCCCACCCGTACTGGAGCTTTGGTATAACCCCATGGTACTGAAGTGGACCCCAGCATCCTCTAGGACGTATGAGAAAATAGGATTTTAATACCTACCGGTAAATCCTTTTCTCCTAGTCCGTAGAGGATGCTGGGCACCCGACCCAGTGCGTACTTTACCTGTAGTTTGTTCTTTTTAGTTACACAAGTTGTGTTTCATTTGTTTTCAGCATGTTGCTGTAAATGGTTCATGCCTGTTGGCGTGTGTCATGTTGAATGCCATGTTGTGCGGCATGGTTGAGGTGTGAGATGGTATGAATCTCACCATTAGTATAAAAGTAAATCCTTTCCTCGAAATGTATGTCTCCCTGGGCACAATTCCTATAACTGAGGTCTGGGAGAGGGGGGCATAGAGGGAGGAGCCAGTTCACACCCTTTCAAAGTCTTAAAGTGCCCATGGCTCCTGCGGAACCGTCTATACCCCATGGTACTGAAGTGGACTCAGCATCCTCTACGGACTAGGAGAAAAGGATTTACCGGTAGGCATTAAAATCCTATTTTCCTATACCTTCAATGGAAGTTTGGAGAGCCAAAAATCGGTACAGACCATAAAATAAGGCACTGTACCTGTTAAAAAGTGCAGCTGGAGGGTATGGACCAATAGGTGTTTTTATGTATAATTTGGACATTCTGAAAGCGACAGGAGGGAATATAACAATATCAAATTTGAATATATTATGTAACATTTCCCCTGAGATAAATGTTTGGAGCTTTTGGTATGCAGGACATGGGAAGGGTTAAATGATGGTATGAATGTCTGTAAAGGATTTCCTCCCAGGTAACAGGCTTTAGAAGTCAGGGAGGATTCTCTTTCAAAAGGGACTAATTGCCACAGGGAGGCATTATTATACCTCTGTATGGTACGGAGACACCAGTCTGTCCCCTACTAACCCATTGTTACCACTGCATAAGTGTTTCATGTTTTTCTGTGAAAATAAAGTTATAAGCAGAGAGTTATTTAATCTTGGAGAGAAATAAAATGGAAAAGTTGCTCATAGTAACCAATCAGTAACTGTCCTTTTATCTAAATGACAGAATCACTGGCGTATCTATAATGGGTGCAGTGTGTGCGGTGCAGAGGGGGCCCCCACCGAACACACTGCACCCATTTTTAAAATACTCACCCCACCGAAGTCCAGCGCCGGCATCCGCAGCGCTATTAGAACACAGTGAAAATGGCTCAGCGCACATTTTCAAAGAGTTCTGCGCATGCGCAGTAGAGAAATCTCAGGGAAAATGGCCACCACACCATTTTCCCGGAGATCTGCGCATGCGCGGTAGAGTCTGAACCCTCTAGTGCTCAGACTCTACAGCGCTTCGGGCAGAGAGGAGGGAACCCGAACGGAGGAGGCTGAACACGGGCCTCCTTCTCTCTTAAAACGCCCCTAGACAGAATGACAGAAGCTAGTTGGTTGCTATGGACAATCTTTCCACTTCATCACTCTCCAAGATTTGATAAATCTCCCCCATAGCTCTTGGCTGCAGACTCCGTGTCATTTCAAGCTGTAAAATATGGACATAATTCTGGGAGACATACGTCCTGTGACACACCTGGGTGTGGGGCCTATGCTTGCTGATAACCCAGCCTGTGATGCATGTACTCGTGTAACTACAGCACACAATCCGTCCTTGCACAGGTAATGCTCACAGCACATTGGATCAGTAACTATAGCCATATAAATGGTTCATCTGCCCATTATGGTGTACTGTCTATTAGGCTAGGTAGGGTGCCTGGCACTGTCACACTTCCTGTGGAGTCTCACCTGGAGGGGGCAGGAGAGGGTTTTAAAAAGGCATGTGATGATACTGGAAACATTTATCTCTGTGATTTCCTGGTCCAGCTGGAAAGTCTGTGCTAGCCTCTCACACCAGCCGCAGGACACCCGACTAGGTCATCTCATGTAGTGTTACTCTGGTTATTATTCTATTTGTTTTGTACTGTATTTCTGTATGTAACCAACAGGGCCGGTTCTAGGGCTTCTGGCGCCCCGGGCGGGTAATAGGGGCGTGGCTTCATACAGGGGGCGTAGTCAGTTACGCCCCCTGTACAGTAGTAGCGCCACGGAAATGATGTGCGGTGCGCGATGAAGTCATCGCGCACCGCACCGCAAAGGTCCTCTCCACGAAGGGAAACTAGATGCTACGCGTCTAGTTCCCTTCACAGCGGGACAGAGCGGGCAGCGGGGGGCACAGCAGCAGCGGATCTTGCCATGGTGCGGCGCCCTCCGGAAGGCGGCACCCCGGGCAAAAGTCCTGTTTGCCCGTGGCAAGATCCGCTGCTGGTAACCAAGCACTGTACTATTTTTTATATTAAATCTTTATATTAATAGGTTTCTGTCCTTATACTGTCATCACACTCCGCAACCTGCCCAGAAGACAGCAGAGTGCGTTTGGCCATGTTATCTGCTGAATTACAAACTAGTCACCCATCTGACCGCTAATGAGCGTTGTTAGCATTTTGCTGAGTGTGTGCATTTGTGATTAAGGTTAGGGTCCTATTACCATGATCTAATAATCACTAGTGGCTGTTGCTATGACTTACATAGTGTGAGGATGTCCGAAAGTTTTCACAAATATATATGTTTTTTTTTATCTGTATATAGGGGTAGGGGGCACCAATATTTATCTTAGCTCCAGGCGCCTGGGATGAACTTATGCCACTGTGACTAGGTAGGGTATTACTGCAGTCTTGAGTCCTAGAATGACCCACTCGATGTGGCGTACTGACCAGTGTTTCTGATGGAAATGGATCACGGTACAACAATCACAGAGTTCACATTTTAGTTGCCCCGTGATTGTTGGCGCCAGTCCACCTGCAGTTACTGAGCCAGTTCGGAAAGGTTCCTTTATACTGATGCAGCTGGTGATGGCTTGATCATGGAGTACAAATACAAGTCCTCATGCAATAAATGAATTTGCATTGGGATTACCCTGTGCACTGATGCACAGAGCTCCACAAGACACAGGATTGGTGTGTCTGAGTCGGGGCCAGATTAAGGGCCACATGAGTATGGGCAGTGTCGGACTGGGGTATGAAGGGCCCACCGGGGGGGATGCAGTTATAGGGGACCATACTTAGGGGTGTGACCAGCCTACAAAGGGGGTGTGGCCAGCCTCCACCAAGGCTTGAAATGCGCAATAGTCTTGTGCAGTGTAATGCAACATATCTACCATGTATAATACAAGTGCACAATCTGGAACCTCATCCCTAGAGGAAGGAGTGGGCCCTCAGGCAGTGGGGCCCACCGGTGGTTTCCCCTGTACCCCTGTGGGCCAGTCCGACCCTGGGTATGGGGTTGAAAATGATCAAGGACCTATTGTGAGCTGAGGAGGTGTGGCCAGTGCTGGGTGGGTGTGGCCAGTGTTGAGTGGGCATGACCCGTGCTATGTGGAACTGTATAGCCCCACACTATGTACCCAAACATCTCCCTATAATGTAAAATTAGAAATATTGAATAATTTTGTGATGAAAACAGAAATACAGTTGTTAATAATGATTTATGGCAACTGGTGGCCGGCCACCATTATGCCGTCATGATGATGGGCCTATTTTTATGTGGAGGCCTGGAGCTGTATATTATCTGCCCCATTGTTAATCTGGCCCTACTCCTGAGTAGTCTGTTGCAAACTTCAATCCTGAAAGTGGATTTATTTACCAAGCTTTGGGTTCTAAACCTGACACTTCCTATTGTGTTCATGCCTGAAGTTTAAAAGTACAATGCTTTTTCTGGCAGTGTGAACTCCTAAGGGGTAAATTTACTAAAATGGGAGTTCTATTTAAGATGGGATGTTGCCTATAGCAACCAATCAGATTCCAGGTATTATCTTCTAGAAGGTGCTAGATAAATGAGAAATAGAAGCTGAGTGGTTGCTATGGGCAACATCCCAGCTTAAATAGAACTCCCATCTTAGTAAATTTACCCCTAAATGCGGTCTACAGTGTATATAAAGTAACCTGTTGAAGGAACAGGGTCCGAGCTGATATTGCACAAATTCTTGACACTAACCGCTTTTCCTGAGCCTTGGGCACTGGAGCCATGTAAGAGTGGGCACTATATATCTGTGTTGAAAGGGGGAGCATGGGTCACATCAGTAACTGGTAACCCACCTGGCATCCATGTTACACAGAATATAAAGCTAAGTTTTTTTTAATTCTACTAATCTAAAGTATGTTACTCACGTTTTTCTCTTATACGCATCCATCTCCTATACAGGTTTCTTATGTTACCCTCCAAAAACTTTTCACATGACTGTGTGACTAAAGCACAAAATCCAGCAAGGGGTTTTCTCTATCGTCCTAGTGGATGCTGGGGTTCCTGAAAGGACCATGGGGAATAGCGGCTCCGCAGGAGACAGGGCACAAAAAGTAAAGCTTTTTCCGATCAGGTGGTGTGCACTGGCTCCTCCCCCTATGACCCTCCTCCAGACTCCAGTTAGATTTTTGTGCCCGGCCGAGAAGGGTGCAATCTAGGTGGCTCTCCTAAAGAGCTGCTTAGAAAAAGTTTAGCTAGGTTTTTTTATTTTACAGTGATTCCTGCTGGCAACAGGATCACTGCAGCGAGGGACTGAGGGGAGAAGGAGTCAACTCACCTGCGTGCAGGATGGATTGGCTTCTTGGCTACTGGACATCAAGCTCCAGAGGGACGATCACAGGTACAGCCTGGATGGTCACCGGAGCCACGCCGCCGGCCCCCTTGCAGATGCTGAAGACAGAAGAGGTCCAGAATCGGCGGCTGAAGACTCCTGCAGTCTTCAAAAGGTAGCGCACAGCACTGCAGCTGTGCGCCATTTTCCTCTCAGCACACTTCACACGGCAGTCACTGAGGGTGCAGGGCGCTGGGAGGGGGGCGCCCTGGGAGGCAAAATGATTACCTATAAAGGCTAAAAATACCTCACATATAGCCCTAGAGGCTATATGGAGATATTTAACCCCTGCCTAATTTTTCTAAATAGCGGGAGACGAGCCCGCCAGAAAAGGGGCGGGGCCTATCTCCTCAGCACACGGCGCCATTTCCTCTCACAGCTCCGCTGGTCAGGACGGCTCCCAAGTCTCTCCCCTGCACTGCACTACAGAAACAGGGTAAAACAGAGAGGGGGGGGCACATTTATGGCGATATTTTGATATAACAAAGCAGCTATAAGGGAGCACTTAGTATAAGGCTATCCCTGATATATATATAGCGCTTTTGGTGTGTGCTGGCAAACTCTCCCTCTGTCTCCCCAAAGGGCTAGTGGGTCCTGTCTTCGTTAGGAGCATTCCCTGTGTGTCTGCTGTGTGTCGGTACGTGTGTGTCGACATGTATGAGGACGATATTGGTGTGGAGGCGGAGCAATTGCCAAATATGAGGATGTCACCCCCTAGGGAGTCGACACCGGAATGGATGCCTTTATTTATGGAACTACGGGATAGTGTCAACACGCTAAAGCAGTCGTTTGACGACATGAGGCGGCCGGACAATCAATTAGTGCCTGTCCAGGCGACTCAAACACCGTCAGGGGCTGTGAAACGCCCTTTGCCTCAGTCGGTCGACACAGACCCAGACACAGGCGATGACTCCAGTGGTGACGGTGACGAATCAACCGTATTTTCCAGTAGGGCCACACGTTATATGATTTTGGCAATGAAGGAGGCGTTACATTTAGCTGATACTACAGGTACCACTAAACAGGGTATTATGTGGGGTATGAAAAAACTACCTATAGTTTTTCCTGAATCAGAAGAATTAAATGACGTGTGTAATGAAGCGTGGGTTGCCCCTGATAAAAAGCTGATAATTTCAAAGAAATTATTGGCATTATACCCTTTCCCGCCAGAGGTTAGGGAGCGCTGGGAAACACCTCCTAGGGTGGACAAGGCGCTAACACGCTTATCGAAACAAGTGGCGTTACCCTCTCCTGAGACGGCCGCACTTAAAGATCCATCAGATAGGAGGATGGAAAATATCCCAAAAAGTATATACACACATGCAGGTGTTATACTACGACCAGCTGTAGCGACTGCCTGGATGGGCAGTGCTGGGGTAGTTTGGTCAGAGTCCCTGATTGAAAATATTGATACCCTGGACAGGGACAATATTTTACTGTCGTTAGAACAAATAAAGGATGCATTTCTTTATATGCGTGATGCACAGAGGGATATCTGCACACTGGCATCACGGGTAAGTGCTATGTCCATTTCGGCCAGAAGAGCTTTATGGACGCGACAGTGGACAGGCGATGCGGATTCAAAACGGCATATGGAAGTTTTGCCGTATAAAGGGGAGGAGTTATTTGGAGTCGGTCTATCAGATTTGGTGGCCACGGCTACAGCCGGGAAATCCACCTTTCTACCTCAAGTCACTCCCCCACAGAAAAAGGCACCGACTTTTCAACCGCAGCCCTTTCGTTCCTTTAAAAATAAGAGAGCAAAGGGCTATTCATATCTGCCACGAGGCAAAGGTCGAGGGAAGAGACAGCAACACGCAGCTCCTTCCCAGGAACAGAAGCCCTCCCCGGCTTCTACAAAAGCCTCAGCATGACGCTGGGGCTTCTCAAGCGGACTCGGGGACGGTGGGCGGTCGTCTCAAGAATTACAGCGCGCAGTGGGCTCACTCGCAGGTAGATCCCTGGATCCTGCAGATAATATCTCAAGGGTACAGGTTGGAATTAGAGACGGATCCACCTCGCCGTTTCCTGAAGTCTGCTTTACCAACGTCCCCCTCCGAAAGGGAGACGGTTTTGGAAGCCATTCACAAGCTGTACTCTCAGCAGGTGATAGTCAAGGTACCTCTTCTACAACAAGGGAAGGGGTATTATTCCACTCTTTTTGTGGTACCGAAGCCGGATGGCTCGGTAAGGCCTATTCTAAATCTGAAGTCCTTGAACCTGTACATAAAGAAGTTCAAGTTCAAAATGGAGTCACTCAGAGCAGTGATAGCGAACCTGGAAGAGGGGGACTTTATGGTATCCTTGGACATCAAGGATGCGTATCTCCACGTTCCAATTTACCCCTCACACCAGGGGTACCTCAGGTTCGTTGTACAAAACTGTCACGATCAGTTTCAGACGCTGCCGTTCGGATTGTCCACGGCACCTCGGATCTTTACAAAGGTAATGGCCGAGATGATGATTCTTCTTCGAAGAAAAGGCGTATTAATTATCCCATACTTGGACGATCTCCTAATAAGGGCGAGGTCCAGAGAACAGCTAGAGATGGGATTAGCACTGTCTCAAGAAGTGCTAAAACAGCACGGGTGGATTCTGAATATTCCAAAATCCCAGTTAATGCCGACAACTCGTCTGCTGTTCCTAGGGATGATTCTGGACACGGTTCAGAAAAAGGTTTTTCTCCCGGAGGAAAAAGCCAAGGAGTTATCCGAGCTTGTCAGGAACCTCCTAAAACCAGGAAAGGTGTCTGTACATCAATGCACAAGAGTCCTGGGAAAAATGGTGGCTTCTTACGAAGCAATTCCATTCGGCAGATTCCACGCAAGAATTTTCCAAAGGGATCTGTTGGACAAATGGTCAGGGTCGCATCTTCAGATGCACCTACGGATAACCCTGTCTCCAAGGACAAGGGTGTCTCTTCTGTGGTGGTTGCAGAGTCCTCATCTATTGGAGGGCCGCAGATTCGGCATACAGGATTGGATCCTGGTGACCACGGACGCCAGCCTGAGAGGCTGGGGAGCAGTCACACAAGGAAGAAACTTCCAGGGAGTATGGACGAGCCTGGAAACGTCTCTTCACATAAACATTCTGGAACTAAGAGCAATATACAATGCTCTAAGCCAGGCAGAACCTCTGCTTCAGGGAAAACCGGTGTTGATCCAGTCGGACAACATCACGGCAGTCGCCCATGTGAACAGACAGGACGGCACAAGAAGCAGGAGTGCAATGGCAGAAGCTGCAAGGATTCTTCGCTGGGCAGAGAATCATGTGATAGCACTGTCAGCAGTGTTCATCCCGGGAGTGGACAACTGGGAAGCAGACTTCCTCAGCAGACACGATCTTCACCCGGGAGAGTGGGGACTTCATCCAGAAGTCTTCCACATGCTGGTAACCCGTTGGGAAAGACCAATGGTGGACATGATGGCGTCTCGCCTCAACAAAAAACTGGACAGGTATTGCGCCAGGTCAAGAGATCCGCAGGCAATAGCTGTGGACGCGCTGGTAACGCCTTGGGTGTACCAGTCGGTGTATGTGTTTCCTCCTCTGCCTCTCATACCAAAAGTATTGAGAATTATACGGCAAAGAGGCGTAAGAACGATACTAGTGGTTCCGGATTGGCCAAGAAGGACTTGGTACCCGGAACTTCAAGAGATGATCACGGAAGATCCGTGGCCTCTACCTCTAAGGAGGGACTTGCTTCAGCAGGGTCCCTGTCTGTTTCAAGACTTACCGCGGCTGCGTTTGACGGCATGGCGGTTGAACGCCGGATCCTAATGGAAAAAGGCATGCCGGAAGAAGTCATTCCTACTTTGATTAAAGCAAGGAAAGAAGTAACCGTGCAACATTATCACCGAATTTGGCGAAAATATGTTGCGTGGTGCGAAGATCGGAGTGCTCCGACGGAGGAATTTCAACTGGGTCGATTCCTACATTTCCTGCAATCAGGATTGTCTATGGCAGTGGTTCTCAAACTCGGTCCTCAGGACCCCACACAGTGCATGTTTTGCAGGTAACCCAGCAAGTGCACAGGTGTATTAATTACTCACTGACACATTTTAAAAGGTCCACAGGTGGAGCTAATTATGTCACTTGTGATTCTGTGAGGAGACCTGCAAAACATGCACTGTGTGGGGTCCTGAGGACCGAGTTTGAGAACCTGTGGTCTATGGGTCTCAAATTGGGATCTATTAAGGTTCAAATTTCGGCCCTGTCGATTTTCTTTCAAAAAGAATTGGCTTCAGTCCCTGAAGTCCAGACCTTTGTTAAGGGAGTGCTGCATATACAGCCCCCTGTGGTGCCTCCAGTGGCACCGTGGGATCTCAATGTAGTTTTGGATTTTCTAAAATCTCATTGGTTTGAACCACTAAATAAGGTGGATTTGAAATATCTCACTTGGAAAGTGACCATGCTTCTAGCCCTGGCTTCTGCCAGGAGAGTGTCAGAATTGGCAGCTTTATCTTACAAAAGCCCATATCTGATTTTCCATTCGGACAGGGCAGAACTGCGGACTCGTCCGCATTTTCTCCCTAAGGTGGTGTCAGCATTTCATCTGAACCAGCCTATTGTAGTGCCTGCGGCTACAAGTGACTTGGAGGACTCCAAGTTACTGGACTTTGTCAGAGCATTAAAAATATATATTGCAAGAACAGCTGGAGTCAGAAAATCTGACTCGTTGTTTATATTGTATGCACCCAACAAGATGGGTGCTCCTGCGTCTAAGCAGACGATTGCTCGTTGGATCTGTAGCACAATCCAACTGGCACATTCTGTGGCAGGCCTGCCACAGCCTAAATCTGTAAAGGCCCACTCCACAAGGAAGGTGGGCTCATCTTGGGCGGCTGCCCGAGGGGTCTCGGCATTACAACTTTGCCGAGCAGCTACGTGGTCAGGGGAGAACACGTTTGTAAAATTTTACTAATTTGATACTCTGGCTAAGGAGGACCTGGAGTTCTCTCATTCGGTGCTGCAGAGTCATCCGCACTCTCCCGCCCGTTTGGGAGCTTTGGTATAATCCCCATGGTCCTTTCAGGAACCCCAGCATCCACTAGGACGATAGAGAAAATAAGATTTTACTTACCGATAAATCTATTTCTCGGAGTCCGTAGTGGATGCTGGGCGCCCATCCCAAGTGCGGATTATCTGCATAAATTGTACATAGTTATTGTTAACTTATTCGGGTTATTGTTGTAGGAAGCCATCTTTCAGAGGCTCCGCTGTTATCATACTGTTAACTGGGTTTAGATCACAAGTTGTACGGTGTGATTGGTGTGGCTGGTATGAGTCTTACCCGGGATTCAAAATCCTCCCTTATTGTGTACGCTCGTCCGGGCACAGTACCTAACTGGAGTCTGGAGGAGGGTCATAGGGGGAGGAGCCAGTGCACACCACCTGATCGGAAAAAGCTTTACTTTTTGTGCCCTGTCTCCTGCGGAGCCGCTATTCCCCATGGTCCTTTCAGGAACCCCAGCATCCACTACGGACTCCGAGAAATAGATTTATCGGTAAGTAAAATCTTATTTAAACACACATGTGCAAGCATACACTATACTGATACCAGCCCTGACCATTACACTGCTTTGCTGCATTCCACACCTCACAGTGTGAGTCTCACATACACTTAGCTGCACTATCTGATACCGGCCCTGACCATTACACTGCTATGCTGCATTGTACACCTTGTAGTGTGAGTCCCACATACACATAGCTGCACTATCTGATACCGGCCCTGACCATTACACTGCTATGCTGCATTGTACACCTTGTAGTGTGAGTCCCACATACACATAGCTGCACTATCTGGTACCGGCCCTGACCATTACACTGCTATGCTGCATTGTACACCTTGTAGTGTGAGTCCCACATACACATAGCTGCACTATCTGGTACCGGCCCTGACCATTACACTGCTTTGCTGCATTCCACACCTCACAGTGTGAGTCTCACATACACTTAGCTGCACTATCTGATACCGGCCCTGACCATTACACTGCTATGCTGCATTGTACACCTTGTAGTGTGAGTCCCACATACACATAGCTGCACTATCTGATACCGGCCCTGACCATTACACTGCTATGCTGCATTGTACACCTTGTAGTGTGAGTCCCACATACACATAGCTGCACTATCTGGTACCGGCCCTGACCATTACACTGCTATGCTGCATTGTACACCTTGTAGTGTGAGTCCCACATACACATAGCTGCACTATCTGGTACCGGCCCTGACCATTACACTGCTTTGCTGCATTCCACACCTCACAGTGTGAGTCTCACATACACTTAGCTGCACTATCTGATACCGGCCCTGACCATTACACTGCTATGCTGCATTGTACACCTTGTAGTGTGAGTCCCACATACACATAGCTGCACTATCTGATACCGGCCCTGACCATTACACTGCTATGCTGCATTGTACACCTTGTAGTGTGAGTCCCACATACACATAGCTGCACTATCTGGTACCGGCCCTGACCATTACACTGCTATGCTGCATTGTACACCTTGTAGTGTGAGTCCCACATACACATAGCTGCACTATCTGGTACCGGCCCTGACCATTACACTGCTTTGCTGCATTGTACACCTTGTAGTGTGAGTCCCACATACACATAGCTGCACTATCTGGTACCGGCCCTGACCATTACACTGCTATGCTGCATTGTACACCTTGTAGTGTGAGTCCCACATACACATAGCTGCACTATCTGGTACCGGCCCTGACCATTACACTGCTATGCTGCATTGTACACCTTGTAGTGTGAGTCCCACATACACATAGCTGCACTATCTGGTACCGGCCCTGACCATTACACTGCTATGCTGCATTGTACACCTTGTAGTGTGAGTCCCACATACACATAGCTGCACTATCTGGTACCGGCCCTGACCATTACACTGCTTTGCTGCATTCCACACCTCACAGTGTGAGTCCCAGAAGGGAGCTAAGGCCAGGAATGTTACCCTTCTGTAGTAGCAGCACTGTCACTAAGGCCCTCATTCCGAGTTGTTCGCTCGGTAAAAATCTTCGCATCGCAGCGATTTTCCGCTTAATGCGCATGCGCAATGTCCGCACTGCGACTGCGCCAAGTAAATTTGCTATGCACTTAGTAATTTTACTCACGGCTTTTTCATCGGTCTGGCGATCGTAATGTGATTGACAGGAAATGGGTGTTACTGGGCGGAAACAGGCCGTTTTATGGGCGTGTGGGAAAAAACGCTACCGTTTACGGAAAAAACGCAGGAGTGGCCGGAGAAACGGAGGAGTGTCTGGGCGAACGCTGGGAGTGTTTGTGACGTCAAACCAGGAACGACAAGCACTGAACTGATCGCAGATGCCGAGTAAGTCTGAAGCTACTCAGAAACTGCTACGAGGTGTGTAATCGCAATATTGCGAATACTTCGTTCGCAATTTTAAGATGCTAAGATTCACTCCCAGTAGGCGGCGGCTTAGCGTGAGCAACTCTGCTAAAATCGCCTTGCGAGCGAACAACTCGGAATGACCTCCTAAGTACAGGGATTGTTGTGTTAGTCACTGTGACCCTCATGTAAGGTATATCAAACATTCTTTCATCAATCCTACATGTTATGAACCGACTTGAGCTCCAGTTACTAGAGGCTGAATCAAAAACATAAATTCTACACCATGATATAACAGAACTATGACAAAATAGGACCACAGGTCATGTGATTGTGGCCAAACAGCATTGGGTAGGAGATGCCGGCGATCAGAAGTCCGACCGTAGCATCCTGATGTTTAGAATCCCAACATGGGGAAGGTAAGTATACTTACCTTTCCCCAATGCCCCCTAACCTTCCCTACCTGCAGCCTAAACCTAACCCTACCCCCCTGCATCATAACCTTCCTGGTGGTGCTTAAACCTACCCACCCCTTCCTGCAGCCTAAACCTAACCCTCCCTACCCCGCAGCCTAACCCTCCCTGGGGGGCGCCCCAAACCTAAAATCCCCGCCCTGCAGCCTAATCCTCCCTTTCCCGTCGCCTAAGTCTAACCTTACCCTGCAGCCTAACACTCCTTGGTGGTGCCTAAACCTACCCCCCCCCCCTTCCTGCAGCCTAAACCTAACCCTCCCCTGCAGCCTAACTCTCACTGGGGGCGCCCCTAAACCTAACCTCCCCTCCATGCAGTCTAACCCTCCCTTCCCCGTAGCCTAATCCTAACCTTTCCCCCACAGCATAAACCTAACCACCCCCTCCCTGTGCAGCTTACCTGTCTGGTGGCCCAGAAAACACTTGTTCGGAATCCTGGCGGTCGAGATTCCGGCGCTGAGATGGTGCTCCTTGTTGGGATGCTGGTGCTGTCATTTTGAACAGTGTTGGGATTCCAGCGTCGCCATTTAGACAGTGGGATTCCCACCAGATCCCATCAAACCAACCTGGAGCCCTCTTACAGCTAGGATCGGTGTATTATGTCTATGTTCATCATGTTAACATTACTATATGGATATGGTCTTTATGTTGACACTGAACATATTGACACTGATGCAATGTCAACTTGGTCGTTAATGTGAGAGCATATGTAACCCTAAAGCAAATGTTGACATTTTGAACATCATAGTAACATAGTATCTAAGGTTGAAAAAAGACAATTGTCCATCGAGTTCAACCTATTTGTGGTCTCCTATGCACGATTATTTTGTATAAAATTAGTGTCTATCTACTGTCAACAGCAGGGGTTCTCAAACTCGGTCCTCAGGACCCCACACACTGCATGTTTTGCAGGTAACCCAGCAGGTGCACAGGTGTATTAATTACTCACTGACACATTTTAAAAGGTCCACAGGTGGAGCTAATTATTTCACTTGCAATTCTGTGAGGAGACCTGCAAAACATGCACTGTGTGGGGTCCTGAGGACCGAGTTTGAGAACCTGTGGTCAACAGTGTCACTGTTGACATTGTGGCTGCATCTCCTTTAAGCCATTAGGTAAAAAAAAGCTAGGGAACCAATTGTTTTTCGGTTTGATTCCCACCATGGCCCAGACTGTGTGAAGTTTGTATTTTCTTCCTGTGTGTGGGTTTCCTCCAGGTTCTCCGGTTTCCTCTCACACCAAAACTATACTGGCAGGTTGATTGGCTACTGACTAAAAAATTATTCCTACGGGTAAATTTACTAAGGTGGGAGGTTTTTTTTTTTTTAGAACTGGTGATGTTGCCCATAGCAACCAATCAGAATCTTATCTATTATCTTCTAGAAGCAGCAAGATAAATGTTAAGTATAATCTGACTAGTTGCTATGAGCAACATCACTAGTTCTAAAAAAAAAACCTCCCACATTAAGTAAATTTACCCCCTAGCGTGATTGTGTGTGTGTGTGTACATGTGGTAGGTAATAATGGGGGTCATTCCGAGTTGATCGCTCGTTATTTTTTTGTCGCAACGGAGCGATTAGTCGCTAATGCGCATGCGCAATGTCCGCAGTGCGACTGCGCCAAGTAAATTTGCTATGCAGTTAGGTATTTTACTCACGGCATTACGAGGTTTTTTCTTCGTTCTGGTGCTCGTAATGTGATTGACAGGAAGTGGGTGTTTCTGGGCGGAAACTGGCCGTTTTATGGGTGTGTGCGAACAAACGCTACCGTTTCTGGGAAAAACGCGGGAGTGGCTGGAGAAACGGAGGAGTGTCTGGGCGAACGCTGGGTGTGTTTGTGACTTCAAACCAGGAACGACAAGCACTGAACTGATCGCAGATGCCGAGTAAGTCTGGAGCTACTCAGAAACTGCTAAGAGGTGTGTAGGTGCAATTTTGAGAATCTTTCGTTCGCAATTTTAATATGCTAAGATTCACTCCCAGTAGGCGGCGGCTTAGCGTGTGCAAAGCTGCTAAAAGCAGCTTGCGAGCGAACAACTCGGAATGAGGGCCATAGATTGTAAGCTCCACTGTGACAGTGACTGATGTTAATGACCAAATATACTCTGTAAAGCGCTGCAGAATGTGTGTGCACTACAACTAAGGGCAAAAGTTTTGAGAATTACACAAATATAAATTTTCACAAAGTCTGCTGCCTCAGATTTTATGATGGCAATTTGCACATACTCCAGAATGTCATGAAGAGTGATCAGATGAATTGCAATTAATTGCAAAATCCCTCTTTGCCATAACAATGAACTTCATCCCAAAAACAACATTTCTCTAACGTCCTTGAGGAAGCTGGGACTCCGTAAGGACCATGGAGAATAGACGGGCTCCGCAGGAGATAGGGCACTTTAAGAAAGCTTTGGATTCTGGGTGTGCACTGGCTCCTCCCTCTATGCCCCTCCTCCAGACCTCAGTTTTACACTGTGCCCAGAGGGAAATGGGTGCACTGCAGGGAGCTCCCCTGAGTTCTCTGCCTAGAAAGCATTTTTGTTTTGATTTTTTCTATATTTTTACAGGGAGCACTGCTGGCAACAGGCTCCCTGCATCGAGGGACTGAGGAGAGAGGGGCAGACCTTCTTAAATGATAGGCTCTGCTTCCTCGGCTACTGGACACCATTAGCTCCAGAGGGGGTGAACACAGGTTCGTCCTGGGCGTTCACTCCCAGAGCCGCGCCGCCGTTCTCCTCACAGAGCCAGAAGAAACGAAGTCAGAAGACGTCTCAGGCGGCAGAAGCCTTCAGAGCTTCACTGAGGTAACGCACAGCATTGCAGCTGTGCGTCATTGCTCCCATACACCTCACACACTCCGGTCACTGTAAGGGCGCAGGGGGGGCGCCCTGGGCAGCAATATAACACCTCTCTTATGGCAAAAGACAATATACATGTACAGGTGGGCACTGTACATATATATATATAAAAGAGCCCCCACCAAACATTGAGTGGGACAGAAGCCCGCCGCCGAGGGGGCGGGGCTTCTCCCTCAGCACTCACCAGCTCCATTTTCTCTCCACAGCATCGCTGAGAGGAAGCTCCCCGGACTCTCCCCTGCTTTACACACGGTGAAAGGGGGTTTGAAGGAGAGTGGGGGGGGGGGGCACATAATTGCCGTTTTATTACTACTCAGTGCTTCTGGAAAAGGGCATTCTGTGTTTTGTTTTTTTCAGGGGTATAGCGCTGGGGTGTGTGCTGGCATACTCTCTCTGTGTCTCTCCAAAGGGCCTTAAAGGGGACACTGTCTTCAGAAAAGAGTTTCCCTGTGTGTGTGAAGTGTCGGTACGCGTGTGTCGACATGTTTGACGAGGAAGGCTCGCTTAATGTGGAGGGGGAGTGCTTGAATGTCATGTCGCCGTCGGCAACGCCGACACCGGAATGGGTGGATATGCTGAATGTCTTAAATGCAAATGTCAATCTATTGCATAAAAGGTTAGACAAGGCTGAAGCTAGGGATCAGTCAGGTAGCCAGACCATGCCTGTCCCTGTGGCGCCAGGACCTTCGGGGTCTCGGAAGCGCACCATATCCCAGATCGATGACACAGATACCGAAACGGATACTGACTAGTGTCGACTATGAAGATGCAAAATTACAGCCGAGGGTGGCAAAAGGTATTCGGTACATGATTATTGCCATTAAAGAGGTTTTGCATATTACTGAGGAACCCCCGGTCCCTGACACGAGGGTACACCTGTATAAAGGGAAAAAGCCTGAGGTCACCTTTCCGTCCTCATTTGAGCTGAGCGAATTGTGCGAAAAGGCTTGGGAATCTCCAGATAGGAGACCACAAGTTCATAAAAGGATTCTTATGGCGTATCCTTTTCCACAAACGGATAGGATACAATGGGAATCTTCGCCTAAAGTAGACGAGGCGCTGACACGCTTATCCAAAAAGGTGGCACTGCCTTCTCAGGATACGGCTTCCCTCAAGGATCCTGCTGATCGCAGGCAGGAAATTACCATGAAGCACATTTACACTCATTCAGGTACTATTGTTAGACCGGCTATGGCGTCGGCCTGGGTTTGTAGTGCTGTTGTGGCATGGGCAGATTCCTTATCTACGGAGATTGACACCTTAGATAGGGATGCCATTTTAATGACCATAGAGCAGAGCTGGCCAAACCAGTCCTCAAGATCTACCAACAGTTCACATTTTCCAGATCACCTAGATGGTGCTCAGGTGTAGTCATTACTAATTAAGATGTGCTGCATTCATTCCTAACTGACAATTCTACAGATCTCCAGGAGGCCTGGAAAACATGAACTGTTGGTAGATCTCGAGGACCGGTTTGGCCAGCCCTGCCATAGAGCATATCAGAGATGCTGCCTTGTATATGAGAGATGCTCAAAGAGACATTTGTTTATTAAGCTCCAGAATAAACGCTATGTCTATTTATGCTAGGCGGCTCTTGTGGACCCGACAGTGGACGGGAGACGCCGATTCAAAGCGGCATATGGAGTCCTTGCCTTACAAAGGGGAGGAGTTGTTTGGAGACGGCCTCTCGGACCTTGTCTCTACTGCTACGCCTGGTAAGTCGAATTTCTTACCTTATGTCCCCCCGCAGCATACAAAAAAGGCACCTCATTATCAAATGCAGTCCTTTCGTTCCAATGAGAGCAAGAAGGTACGGGGATCGTCCTTTGTTGCCAGAGGAAAAGGCAAGGGAAAAAAGCTGCACACAGCTAGTTCCCAGGAGCAGAAGTCCTCCCCTACATCTGCAAAGTCCACCGCATGACGCTGGGGCTTCCCGGGGGGAGGCAGATCTAGTGGGGGCTCGTCTTCTGTTTTTCAGTCACGTCTGGGTTCACTCGCAGGTGGATCCCTGGGCATTAGAGATTGTTTCTCAGGGATACAGGCTGGAATTCGAAGACTTGCCTCCTCGCCGGTTTTTCAAATCGGCTCTGCCGGCTTCCCCGTCAGAGAGGGAGCTAGTGTTGGCAGCAATCAAAAAATTGTATATTCAACAGGTGATTGTCACAGTTCCTCATCTCCAGCAAGGAGAGGGATATTACTCAACCCTGTTTGTGGTCCCGAAACCAGACGGTTCGGTCAGACCCATTTTAAACCTAAAATCCCTGAACCTGTACTTGAAGAGGTTCAAGTTCAAAGTGGAATCACTCAGGGCGGTCATCGCCAGCCTGGAGGGGGGGTTTGGATGGTGTCCCTGGACATAAAGGATGCTTACCTTCATGTTCCGATATTCCCCCCTCACCAGGCGTTCCTGAGATTTGTAGTGCAGGACTGTCACTACCAATTTCAGACGTTGCCGTTTGGGCTTTCCACGGCCCCGAGAATTTTCACCAAGGTAATGGCGGAAATGATGGTGCTCCTGCACAGGCAGGGTGTCACAATTATCCCATACTTGGACGATCTCCTCATAAAGGCGAGATCTCGGGAGAAGTTGCTGGACAGCGTGTCTCTGTCCATGAAGACGTTGCAGTTACACGGCTGGATTCTCAATATACCGAAGTCCCAGCTAGTCCCTACATCCTTCCCAGGACTCGAGTGCAGTGATGCACTGACACCTGTTTTGGTTTCAATAGATTCCTGACCAGTGTCACGAGCTCCTGAGCTCTCTCTATCGGGAGATAAACCCTTTTCTGGTCTGTGTCTAGGATCATGCCTAGAAGAGGCAGATGAGCAGTAGAAACCAACTGCGACTTTGGAATATATAGAATCCAGTAGTGTTGCCGTCACACTTCCAGAGAAAGTGATACGCTGTTCAGCAACTGCTCTCTTGATCTCGCCTTTATGAGGAGATCGTCCAAGTACGTGATAATAGTGACACCTTGCCTCCGCAGGAGCACCATCATTTCCGCCATTACCTTGGTGAATATACTCGGGGCCGTGGAGAGACCAACCGGCCACGTCAGAAATTGGTAATGACAATTCCATACCGCAATTCTGAGGTACGCCTGATGAGGTGGATAAATGGGGACACGAAGGTATGCATCCCTTTTGCCCCGAGACACCATAAAATCTCCCCCTTTTTAGGCTTGCAATGACCGCTCTTAGCGATTTCATCTTGCACTTGAACCCTTCCAGGTATATGTTCAGGGATTTTAAATTCAATATGGGTCTGACCGAACCGTCCGGTTTCGGGACTGCAACATGGTCGAATAATAACCCCCTCCTTGTTGAAGGAAGGGAACCTTGACCACCACCTGTTGAAGATACAACTTCTGAATTGCAGTTGACCCTATTTCCTTCTCGCAGGGGGAGCCGGCAGGGCCGATAGTGAGGAGGCATCTTCTCCAAGTCCAGCTTGTATCCCGGAGACACAATATCTATTGCCCAGGGAACTAATAGGGAGTGAACCCACTTGTGGCTGAACTTCCGAAAGTGTGCCCCCACCGGGCCTAGCTCCGCCTGTGGAGCTTCAGCGACATGCAGTGGATTTTTGTAGAGGCTGGGGAGGACTTCTGTTCCAGGGAACTTGCTGTGTTGCGCAGCTTCTTTCCTCTGCCCCCGCCTCTGGTAAGAAAGGACGCACCTCGGACTTTCTTGTTTCTTTGTTCAGAAGGCTGCATTTGATAATGACGTGCTTTCCTAGGCTGTGCAGGAATATAAGGCAAAATATCAGAATTACCAGCTATAGCTGTGGAGACCAGGTCCGAGAACCCTTCTCCACACAATCCTCAGCCTTCTATATGCCTCTTATGTCGGCATCCTCTGTCCATTGCATATTCTACAGGACACGTCAAGCAGAAATCGACATAGCTTTGACTCTAGGACCCAGTATACACCTGTCTCTTTGGGCATGTTTTATTTTATATATATATATATATATATATATATATAATCTCTTAAGACAGCATCTTTAATATATATATATATATATATCTCCACATATCTATATATATATATATATATATATATATCTATCTATATATATATATATATATATATATATACATACTAGGGTCTCAATTAGTCCACGCCGCCACAGCGCTATAAACCCATGCCGACCCAATCGCCGGTCTGAGTAGTGTATGTGCATGCTATCTGCAGGATCCCTGAGAATAGCTGTTACGTCAGGGCTACATTTTGGGCAAACGTGACACCCTAGGGGAAGATTCCCATCATACCCTGGCCCTAGTGGGGAAAGGATACTGCCTGAGAAATCTTTGTGGGAAGCTGCAGCTTCTTGTCTGAAGATTCCTGCTCTTTTTCCTCATGAGAGGAGGGAAATTTACCTCAGCTTTCTTCCCCCTAAACATGTGTACCCTTGTGTCAGGGACAGATGAGTCATCAGTGATATGCAAATCATCTTTTATTACAATAATCTTTTCTGCCATTTTGGCTGTAACTTTGCAATATCATAGTCGACACTGGAGTCACACTCCGTGTCGACATCAGTGTCTATTATTCTGGATAGTGAGCATTGAGAGACTCTCAAGGTTTCTGCTCCATAGGGACAGACATGGGTAGATTTCCTGTCTGTTCTCTAATCTTTTGTGCAATAAATTCACCTTAGCACTTAATTACACATATCCAAACAGGTGTCGGCGTTGTCGACGGAGACACCCTCTCACACACATTTGCTCCATCTCCTCCTTATGGGAGCCTTTTACCTCAGACATGTCGACACACACGTACCGACACACCACACACACAGGGGATGCTCTATTTGAAGACAGTTCCCCCATAAGGCCATTTGGAGAGACAGAGAGAGGGTATGCCAGCACACACCCCAGTGCTATATGTCCCAGGAATCACACAGTAACTTAGTGTTAACCCAGTAGCTGCTGTATATACTGTTTTTGCGCCAAATTTATGTGCCCCCCTCTCTTTTTACCCTCTTCTACCGTGCAGGGGAGAGCCTGGGGGGGGGAGCTTCTCTCAGCGGATCTGTGGAGAGAAAATGGCGCTGGTGAGTGCTGAGGAAGAAGCCCCGCCCCCTCAGCGGCGGGCTTCTGTCCCGCGAATTTGTGTAAAAATAATGGCGGGGGCTCATGCATATATACAGTGCCCAGCTGTATATATGCCCATTTTGGCAGGAGGTACTCAATTGCTGCCCAGGGCGCCCCCCCCCTGCGCCCTGCACCCTACAGTAACCGGAGTGTGTGGGTGTATTGTGGGAGCAATGGCGCACAGCTGCAGTGCTGTGCGCTACCTCATATGAAGACAGGAGTCTTCTGCCGCCGATTTTGACATCTTCTTGCTTCACTCGCTGGCTTCTGTCTTCTGGCTCTGCGAGGGGGACGGCGGCGCGGCTCCGGGAACGGACGACCAAGGTTAAGTTCCTGTGTTCGATCCCTCTGGAGCTAATGGTGTCCAGTAGCCTAAGAAGCGCAACCTAGCTGCAGTTAGTAAGTTTGCTTCTCTCCCCTCAGTCCCACGTAGCAGAGAGTCTGTTGCCAGCAGAAGCTCTCTGAAAATAAAAAACCTAACAAAATACTTTCTTATTAGCAAGCTCAGGAGAGCTCACTAAAATGCATCCTGCTCTGTCCGGGCACAGATTCTAACTGGAGGAGGGGCATAGAGGGAGGAGCCAGTGCACACCAGTAGTCCTAATTCTTTCTTAGAGTGCCCTGTCTCCTGCGGAGCCCGTCTATTCCCCATGGTCCTTACGGAGTCCCCAGCATCCACTAGGACGTTAGAAAAAAAGGTTTTTCTTCCGATCGAAAAGGTTCAGGAGCTCATAGCCCTTGTCAGGAACCTATTCAAGCCAAAAAAGGTTTCAGTGCATCTTTGCACACGGGTTCTGGGGAAGATGGTGGCTTCATACGAGGCCATCCCCTTCGGCAGGTTCCATGCGAGGACTTTTCAATGGGACCTCTTGGACAAGTGGTCCGGGTCCCATTTACAAATGCATCAAAGGATCACCCTGTCTCCCAGGAACAGGGTATCTCTCCTGTGGTGGCTGCACAGTGCTCACCTACTAGAGCAGGGGTGGGCAATTATTTCAGCTGGGGGGCCGCTTAACACTTCCAGCGAATATTCGAGGGCCACACACAAAATACTCAAAAAGAGTCCCCTTTTTACACATTACGGCAGACAGCGTGCCCTTTTTTACACAATACGGCAGACAGCGTCCCTCTTTTTACACATTACGGTAGACAGCGTCCCTCTTTTTACACATTACGGCAGACAGCGTGCCCTTTTTTACACATTACGGCACACAGCGTCCCTCTTTTTACACATTACGGCAGACAGCGTCCCTCTTTTTACACATTACGGCAGACAGCGTCCCTCTTTTTACACATTACGGCAGACAGCGTCCCTCTTTTTACACATTACGGCAGACAGCGTCCCCTTTTTACACATTACGGCAGACAGTGTGCTCTTTTTACACATTACGGCAGACATCGTCCCCCTTTTTTACACATTACAGCAGACATCGTCCCCCTTTTTACACATTACGGCAGACAGCATCCCCCATTTTTACACATTACGGCAGACAGCATCACCCATTTTTACACATTAAGGCAGACAGTCCCTACCCCCCTTTCCTCCCCTCCCCTAAACCCATATTGCAGTTTTTAATCCCCCTCCCTCCCCACCCCTAAACCTATATGGCAGCTTAAGCACTGATCCAGGGGTTGGCTGGACAGGGGGTTTACCTGTTTGTCACCGTGACAAACGATCCCCGCTGTCCGAAGATCCGCGCTGCTGCTGGCCGGAGTCACCACTGATGTGGCCTCTCCTGCTCCGGCTCGCTGCCCGCCGCTTCTCCTCACTGGCCACCGCTTAATCTCCTCCTCACAGGCCGCCGCTCCTGGTCACTGCAGTGCCCGCTCCCCGTGCCGCCCAGCTAACAGAGGAAATCCCGGTCAGCTGACTCTGTGACGTGACCGGGATTTCCTCAGCGGCGCCGCGTCTGAGAGCAGTGCAATGACAAGCGGCCTGTCGGGCCGCTTGTCATTGCACTCTGGTGGGGCACAGCGGGCCAGGCAGGATCGGTCCGCGGGCCACATCCGGCCCGCGGGCCGCCTGTTGCCCACCCCTATACTAGAGGGTCGCAGGTTCGGCATTCAGGACTGGGTCCTGGTGACCACGGACGCAAGCTTCCGAGGCTGGGGAGCAGTCACACTGGGAAGAAATTTCCAAGGTCTCTGGTCAAATCTAGAGACTTGTCTCCACATCAACGTCCTGGAGTTAAGGGCCATATACAACGCCCTGCGTCAAGCGGAGGAATTGCTTCGGGGGAAAACCGGTTCTGATTCAGTCAGACAATGTCACGGCAGTGGCTCATATAAACCGCCAAGGCGGAACAAGGAGCAGAGTGGCCATGGCAGAGGCAACCAGGATTCTACGCTGGGCGGAAGGCCATGTAAGCGCACTATCAGCAGTGTTCATCCCGGGGGTGGACAACTGGGAGGCGGACTTCCTCAGCAGGCACGACCTGCATCCGGGAGAGTGGGGACTTCATCAAGAAGTCTTCGCACAGATCACGGGTCGGTGGGGACTGCCTCAAATAGACATGATGGCATCCCGTCTCAACAAAAAAGCTAAAGCCGTATTGCGCCAGGTCAAGGGACCCTCAGGCGGTAGCGGTAGACGCTCTGGTGACACCTTGGGTGTTCAGATCGGTCTATGTGTTTCCTCCCCTTCCTCTCATACCCAAGGTGTTGAGAATAATAAGAATAAGCAGGGTCAGAACAATCCTCATTGTTCCAGATCGGCCACGGAGGACTTGGTATCCGGAGCTGCAAGAGTTGCTCACAGAAGATCCGTGGCCTCTTCCTCTAAGGCAGGACCTGCTGCAGCAGGGGCCCTGTCTGTTCCAAGACTTACCGCGGCTGCGTTTGACGGCATGGCGGTTGAACGCAGGATCCTAGCGGAAAAAGGGATTCATCCGGAGGTCATTCCTACCCTGATCAACATTATCACCGTATATGGCGAAAATGTGTTTCTTGGTGTGAGGCCAGAGCTGCTCCTACGGAGGAGTTCCATTTGGGACGTCTACTTCACTTCCTTCAAACAGGAGTGAATTTGGGCCTAAAATTAGGGCCCATAAAGGTCCAAATTTTGGCCTTATCCATTTTCTTTCAAAGAGAATTGGCCTCTTTTCCTGAAGTACAGACTTTTGTGAAGGGAGTGCTGCATATTCAACCTCCATTTGTACCTCCGGTTGCGCCTTGGGATTTTAACGTGGTGTTACGTTTCCTCAAGTCACCTTGGTTTGAATCACTCAAAACAGTGGAGTTGAAATACCTCACGTGGAAAGTGGTCATGTTGTTGGCATTAGCTTCGGCAAGGCTTGTTTCAGAATTGGCGGCTTTATCACATAAAAGCCCATACTTGGTTTTTCACGTGGATAGGTCAGAGTTGAGGACTCGTCCTCAGTTTCTGCCAAAAGTGGTCTAATCTTTTCATGTGAACCAACCTATTGTCGTGCCTGTGGCTACACGGGACTTGGAGGATTCCGAGTTCCTGGATGTGGTCAGGGATTTGAAGATTTATGTGACCAGAATGGCTAGGATCAGGAAGACTGAAGCTGTTTGTTCTGTATGCGGCCAACAAGGTTGGCGCTCCTGCTTCAAAGCAGACTATTGCTCGCTGGATCTGTAACACGATTCAGCAGGCGCATTCTATGGCAGGATTACCATTGCCTAAATCGGTTAAGGCCCATTCCACTAGGAAGGTGGGCTCTTCTTGGGCGGCTGCCCGAGGGGTCTCGGCATTACAGTTGTGCCGAGCAGCTACTTGGTCGGGGTCAAACACCTTTGCAAAGTTCTATAAGTTTGATACCCTGGCTGAGGAGGACCTCCTGTTTGCTCATTCGGTGCTGCAGAGTTATCCGCACTCTCCCGCCCGTTTGGGAGCTTTGGTATAATCCCCATGGTCCTTACGGAGTCCCAGCATCCTCAAGGACGTTAGAGAAAATAAGATTTTACATACCGGTAAATCTATTTCTCGTAGTCCGTAGAGGATGCTGGGCGCCCGTCCCATGTGCGGATTGTCTGCAATACTTGTTTATAGTTATTGTTTACATAAGGGTTATGTTATAGTTTATCGGTTGACCCGAGGCTATGTTGTTGTTCATACTGTTAACTGGGTAGTTTATCACAAGTTATACGGTGTGATTAGTGTGGCTGGTATGGATCTCGCCCTTAGGTTTACAAAAATCCTTCCTCGTACTGTCCATCTCCTCTGGGCACAGTTTCCCTAACTGAGGTCTGGAGGAGGGGTATAGAGGGAGGAGCCAGTGCACACCCAGAATCCAAAGCTTTCTTAAAGTGCCCTATCTCCTGCGGAGCCCGTCTATTCCCCATGGTCCTTACGGAGTCCCAGCATCCTCTACGGACTACGAGAAATAGATTTACCGGTAAGTAAAATCTTATTTTCCACTGCATTTCAGCCCTGCCACAAAAGGACCAGCTGACATCATGTCAGTGATTCTCTCGTTAACACAGTTGAGACTGAGTGTTGACGAGGATAACACTGGAGATCACACTGTCATGCTGACTGAGTTAGAATAACAGAGTGGAAGCTTTAAAAGGAGGGTGGTGCTTTAAATCATTGTGATTCCTCTGTTAACCATGGTTACCTGCAAGGAAACACGTGCAGTCATCATTGTTTTGCACAAAAATGGCTTCACAGGCAAGGATATTGCTGCTAGTAAGTTTGCACCTAAATCAACGATTTATCGGATCATCAAGAACTTCAAGCAGAGAGGTCCAATGGTTGTGAAGAAGGCTTCAGGGCGCCCAAGAATGTTCAGCAAGTGCCAGGACGTCTCCTAAAGTTGATTCAGCTGCGGTATCAGGGCACTACCTGTGCATAGCTTGCTCAGGAATGGCAGCAGGCAGGTGTGTGTGCATCTACACGACTTTTGGAGGATATTCTGGTCTCAAGAAGGGCATTAGAGAAGCCAGTTCTCTCCAGGAAAAACATCAGGGACATATTGATATTCTTCAAAAGGTACAGGGATTGGACTACTGAGGACTGGGATAAAGTAATTTTCTCTGATGAATCCCCTTTCAGATTATTTGGGGTATATGGAAAAACGCTTGTGCGGAGAAGGAAAGGTGTGCGCTACTTTCAGTCCCGTGTCATGCCAACACTATCCTGTCGCTGGCCACGCCTCCCATTTTAGCCACAGAGGGGGCATGGCCAGCACAACGTCTATTCACTGCTACTCTGCTTTGATCTAAGCATAGTAGCAAGTGACATGGGGTCTCCCAACTACCCGCCCCACAGGACTGTTCCACAAAAATCGGGACAGTTGCATACCTTTTTTTATGGTCTGTACCGATTTTTGGCTCTCTAAACTTCCATTGAAAGTATAGGAAAAGGGGCGTGGCCTTTTATAATTTGTACCGCTTTTTATGTGTAAAATGTTGGAGGGTATGCAGTTGGGAAGTATATGCACATGCACCCCTGGTGTGTGTCCCAATTGCCCCCTGCATCTCCCTGACATGCCCCACCCCAGCAAACCCCCCCCCCCCCTCTCAAGCAGCCATTTACCCCTCCTTTGTTACCCAATTGCCGAAGCCAGCATCCCCTGATATGCCCCCTCCCAGAACCCAACATCACTTCTCCCCCAGCAGCAGCATGTTTCCGTTGATATTGACGTCAAATAGCCACATTCATATTACTACTGTACTGGTATATAGGAAAATGGCCGCCGCCCTCCTACACTGACTAAGGACATGTACTGTATAAACAAACGGGTGCAATTGCTGTATATCTTAGTTGCAAAACAGATCACTTGACTAGAGGAAAGAAAAGTGTATTTTACAAGGTGCGGTCGCCATTTTATCGTTTCCCAATTGTGCATGATTATGCCCTTTGTTCAATAATCCAGGGGAAAAAAATAAACAAAACGGCGGCCATTTTCTTGTGGTCCATTGAGTCGTAGTTATCCAGATTTCATTCAGACTGCAGTCGGGAATCTCCAGTCAGAGGACTCGGAGGGTGTTACTGGGGTTCTCTGCGGAGGAATACAGGTCTGTCCTAGTGCTGTACAAACATTGTTATTATATGTATGTGCCAGTGACTGTATAATGTGTGCCCAGGTGTGTATGTATGGGGTGTAATGCTGGGCAGTGACTGTGGATATGTGGGGTATATGTGCCGGGCATGAGGATGTATAATGTGTGCCCAGGTGTGTATGTATGAGGTGCAATGCTGGGCAGTGACTGTGGGTATGGGGGGTAGATGTGCTGGAAATGGGGCTGTATAATGTGTGTCCAAGTGTGTATGTATGAGGTGTAATGCTGGGCAGTGACTGTGGGTATGGGGGTATATGTGCTGGACATGAGGCTGTATAATGTGTGCCCAGGTGTGTATGTATGAGGTGTAATGCTGGGCAGTGACTGTGGGTATTGGGGGTATATGTGCTGTGCATGAGGCTGTATAATGTGTGCCCAGGTGTGTATGTATGAGGTGTAATGCTGGGCAGTGACTGTGGGTATGGGGGGTATATGTGCCGGGCATGAGGCTGTATAATGTGTGCCCAGGTGTGTATGTATGAGGTGTAATACAGGGCAGTGACTGTGGGTATTGGGGGTATATGTGCTGGGCATGAGGCTGTATAATGTGTGCCCAGGTGTGTATGTATGAGGTGTAATGCAGGGCAGTGACTGTGGGTATGGGGGGTATATGTGCTGGGCATGAGGCGGTATAATGTGTGCCCAGGTGTGTATGTATGAGGTGTAATGCTGTGCAGTGACTCTGGGTATGGGGGTATATGTGCTGGACATGAGGCTGTATAATATGTGCCCAGGTGTGTATGTATGAGGTGTAATGCTGGGCAGTGACTGTGGGTATGGGTTGTATACGTGCTGGGCATGTGGCTGTATAATGTGTGCCCAGGTGTGTATGTATGAGGTGTAATGCAGGGCAGTGACTGTGGGTATGGGGGGTATATGTGCTGGGCATGAGGCTGTATAATGTGTGCCCAGGTGTGTATGTATGAGGTGTAATGCTGGGCAGTGACTGTGGGTATGGGGGTATATGTGCTGGGCATGAGGCTGTATAATGTGTGCCCAGGTGTGTATGTATGAGGTGTAATGCTGGGCAGTGACTGTGGGTATTGGGGGTATATGTGCTGGGCATGAGGCTGTATAATGTGTGCCCAGGTGTGTATGTATGAGGTGTAATGCTGTGCAGTGACTCTGGGTATGGGTTGTATATGTGCTGGGCATGTGGCTGTATAATGTGTGCCCAGGTGTGTATGTATGAGGTGTAATGCAGGGCAGTGACTGTGGGTATGGGGGGTATATGTGCTGGGCATGAGGCTGTATAATGTGTGCCCAGGTGTGTATGTATGAGGTGTAATGCTGGGCAGTGACTGTGGGTATGGGGGGTATACGTGCTGGGCATGAGGCTGTATAATGTGTGCCCAGGTGTGTATGTATGAGGTGTAATGCTGGGCAGTGACTGTGGGTATGGAGGGTAAATGTGCCTGGCATGAGCCTGTATAATGTGTGCCCAGGTGTGTATGTATGAGGTGCAATGCTGGGCAGTGACTGTGGGTATGGGGGGTAGATGTGCTGGAAATGGGGATGTATAATGTGTGTCCAAGTGTGTATGTATGAGGAGTAATGCTGGGCAGTGACTGTGGGTATGGGGGTATATGTGCTGGACATGAGGCTGTATAATGTGTGCCCAGGTGTGTATGTATGAGGTGTAATGCTGGGCAGTGACTGTGGGTATTGGGGGTATATGTGCTGGGCATGAGGCTGTATAATGTGTGCCCAGGTGTGTATGTATGAGGTGTAATGCTGGGCAGTGACTGTGGGTATGGGGGGTATATGTGCTGGGCATGAGGCTGTATAATGTGTGCCCAGGTGTGTATGTATGAGGTGTAATGCAGGGCAGTGACTGTGGGTATGGGGGGTATATGTGCTGGGCATGAGGCGGTATAATGTGTGCCCAGGTGTGTATGTATGAGGTGTAATGCTGTGCAGTGACTCTGGGTATGGGGGTATATGTGCTGGACATGAGGCTGTATAATATGTGCCCAGGTGTGTATGTATGAGGTGTAATGCTGGGCAGTGACTGTGGGTATGGGTTGTATACGTGCTGGGCATGTGGCTGTATAATGTGTGCCCAGGTGTGTATGTATGAGGTGTAATGCAGGGCAGTGACTGTGGGTATGGGGGGTATATGTGCTGGGCATGAGGCTGTATAATGTGTGCCCAGGTGTGTATGTATGAGGTGTAATGCTGGGCAGTGACTGTGGGTATGGGGGTATATGTGCTGGGCATGAGGCTGTATAATGTGTGCCCAGGTGTGTATGTATGAGGTGTAATGCTGGGCAGTGACTGTGGGTATGGGGGGTATATGTGCTGGGCATGAGGCTGTATAATGTGTGCCCAGGTGTGTATGTATGAGGTGTAATGCTGGGCAGTGACTGTGGGTATGGAGGGTAAATGTGCCTGGCATGAGCCTGTATAATGTGTGCCCAGGTGTGTATGTATGAGGTGTAATACAGGGCAGTGACTGTGGGTATGGGGGGTATATGTGCTGGGCATGAGGCTGTATAATGTGTGCCCAGGTGTGTATGTATGAGGTGCAATGCTGGGCAGTGACTGTGGGTATGGGGGGTAGATGTGCTGGAAATGGGGATGTATAATGTGTGTCCAAGTGTGTATGTATGAGGTGTAATGCTGGGCAGTGACTGTGGGTATGGGGGTATATGTGCTGGACATGAGGCTGTATAATGTGTGCCCAGGTGTGTATGTATGAGGTGTAATGCTGGGCAGTGACTGTGGGTATTGGGGGTATATGTGCTGGGCATGAGGCTGTATAATGTGTGCCCAGGTGTGTATGTATGAGGTGTAATGCTGGGCAGTGACTGTGGGTATGGGGGGTATATGTGCTGGGCATGAGGCTGTATAATGTGTGCCCAGGTGTGTATGTATGAGGTGTAATACAGGGCAGTGACTGTGGGTATGGGGGGTATATGTGCTGGGCATGAGGCTGTATAATGTGTGCCCAGGTGTGTATGTATGAGGTGCAATGCTGGGCAGTGACTGTGGGTATGGGGGGTAGATGTGCTGGAAATGGGGATGTATAATGTGTGTCCAAGTGTGTATGTATGAGGTGTAATGCTGGGCAGTGACTGTGGGTATGGGGGGTATATGTGCTGGACATGAGGCTGTATAATGTGTGCCCAGGTGTGTATGTATGAGGTGTAATGCTGGGCAGTGACTGTGGGTATGGGGGGTATATGTGCTGGACATGAGGCTATATAATGTGTGCCCAGGTGTGTATGTATGAGGTGTAATGCTGGGCAGTGACTGTGGGTATGTGGGGTATATGTGCTGGGCATGAGGCTGTATAATGTGTGCCCAGGTGTGTATGTATGAGGTGTAATGCTGGGCAGTGACTGTGGGTATGGGGGTGTATATGCTGGCCATGAGGCTGTATAATGTGTGCCCAGGTGTGTATGTATGAGGTGTAATGCTGGGCAGTGACTGTGGGTATGGGGGGTATATGTGCTGGACATGAGGCTGTATAATGTGTGCCCAGGTGTGTATGTATGTAGTGTAATGCAGGGCAGTGACTGTGGGTATGGGGGGTATATGTGCTGGACATGAGGCTGTATAATGTGTGCCCAGGTGTGTATGTATGAGGTGTAATGCTGGGCAGTGACTGTGGGTATTGGGGGTATATGTGCTGGGCATGAGGCTGTATAATGTGTGCCCAGGTGTGTATGTATGAGGTGTAATGCTGGGCAGTGACTGTGGGTATGGGGGGTATATGTGCTGGGCATGAGGCTGTATAATGTGTGCCCAGGTGTGTATGTATGAGGTGTAATGCTGGGCAGTGACTGTGGGTATGGGGGTATATGTGCTGGGCATGAGGCTGTATAATGTGTGTATGTATGAGGTGTAATGCAGGGCAGTGACTGTGGGTATGGGGGGTATATGTGCTGGGCATGAGGCGGTATAATGTGTGCCCAAGTGTGTATGTATGAGGTGTAATGCTGGGCAGTGACTGTGGGTATGGAGGGTAAATGTGCCTGGCATGAGCCTGTATAATGTGTGCCCAGGTGTGTATGTATGAGGTGTAATACAGGGCAGTGACTGTGGGTATGGGGGGTATATGTGCTGGGCATGAGGCTGTATAATGTGTTCCCAGGTGTGTATGTATGAGGTGTAATGCAGGGCAGTGACTGCGGGTATGGGGGGTATATGTGCTGGACATGAGGCTGTATAATGTGTGCCCAGGTGTGTATGTATGAGGTGTAATGCAGGGCAGTGACTGTGGGTATGGGGGGGTATATGTGCTGGGCATGAGGCTGTATAATATGTGCACAGGTATTTCTCTAACGTCCTAAGTGGATGCTGGGGACTCCGTAAGGACCATGGGTAATAGCGGCTCCGCAGGAGACTGGGCACATCTAAAGAAAGCTTTAGGACTAACTGGTGTGCACTGGCTCCTCCCCCTATGACCCTCCTCCAAGCCTCAGTTAGATTTCTGTGCCCGACGAGAAGGGTGCACACTAGGGGCTCTCCTGAGCTTCTTAGTGAAAGTTTTAGTTTAGGTTTGTTATTTTCAGTGAGACCTGCTGGCAACAGGCTCACTGCATCGAGGGACTAAGGGGAGAAGAAGCGAACTCACCTGCGTGCAGAGTGGATTGGGCTTCTTGGCTACTGGACATTAGCTCCAGAGGGACGATCACAGGCCCAGCCTGGATGGGTCCCGGAGCCGCGCCGCCGGCCCCCTTACAGAGCCAGAAGAGCGAAGAGGTCCGGAAAAATCGGCGGCAGAAGACGTTCCTGTCTTCAATAAGGTAGCGCACAGCACTGCAGCTGTGCGCCATTGCTCTCAGCACACTTCATACTCCGGTCACTGAGGGTGCAGGGCGCTGGGGGGGGCGCCCTGAGACGCAATAAAACATGATAAAATACCTTACATGGCAAAAAATACATCACATATAGCTCCTGGGCTATATGGATGCATTTAACCCCTGCCAGAATATACAGAAAAACGGGAGATAAGGCCGCCGAAAAGGGGTGGAGCCTATCTCCTCAGCACACTGGCGCCATTTTCCCTCACAGCTCAGTTGGAGGGAAGCTCCCTGGCTCTTCCCTGCAGTCACTACACTACAGAAAGGGTTAAAAAAAGAGAGGGGGGCACTAATTAGGCGCAGTATTAAAACATACAGCAGCTATAAGGGGAAAAAACACTTATATAAGGTTATCCCTGTATATATATATAGCGCTCTGGTGTGTGCTGGCATACTCTCCCTCTGTCTCCCCAAAGGGCTAGTGGGGTCCTGTCCTCTATCAGAGCATTCCCTGTGTGTGTGCTGTGTGTCGGTACGTTTGTGTCGACATGTATGAGGAGAAAAATGATGTGGAGACGGAGCAGAGTGTCTGTAACAGTGATGTCACCACCTAGGGGGTCGACACCTGAGTGGATGTACTGTTGAAAATTACGTGACAGTGTCAGCTCTGTATAAAAAAACAGTGGTTGACATGAGACAGCCGGCTACTCAGCTTGTGCCTGTCCAGACGTCTCATAGGCCGTCAGGGGCTCTAAAGCGCCCGTTACCTCAGATGGCAGATACAGACGCCGACACGGATACTGACTCCTGTGTCGACGGTGAAGAGACAACCGTGATTTCCAGTAGGGCCACACGTTACATGATTGAGACAATGGAAAATGTTTTATACATTTCTGATAATACAAGTACCACCAAAAAGGGGTATTATGTTCGGTGAGGGAAAAACTACCTGTAGTTTTCCTGAATCTGAGAAATAAAATGAGGTGTGTGATGATGCGTGGGTTTCCCCCCGATAACAATTGATAATTTCTTAAAAAGTATTGGCTGTATACCCTTTCCCGCCAGAGGTTAGGGTGCGTTGGGGAACACCCCCTAGGGGGGATAAGGCGCTCACACGCTTGTAAGAACAAGGGCTCTACCCTCTCATGAGATGGCCGCCCTTAAGGATCCTGCTGATAGAAAGCAGGAGGGTATCCAAAAATGTATTCACACACATACTGGTGTTATACTGCGACCAGCAATCGCCTCAGCCTGGAGGTGCAGTGCTGGGTTGGCATGGTCGGATTCCCTGACTGGAAATATTGATATCCTAGATAAGGATAGTATATTATTGCCTATAGAGCATTTAAAAGATGCATTTCTATATATGCATGATGCACAGCGGAATATTTGCCGACTGGCATCAAGTATAAGTGCGTTGTCCAATTCTACCAGTAAAATGGTCAGGTGATGCGGATTCCAAACGGCATTTGGAAGTATTGCCTTTGAAAGGGGACATTTGGGGTCGGTCTTTTAGACCTGGTGGCCACGGCAACAACTGGGAAATCCACGTTTGTACCCCAGGTCGCCTCTCAAAATAAGACGCCGTATTATCAGGCGCAGTCCTTGTTGGCAAGCGGACAAAAGGTTCCTCTTTTCTGCTCGTGACAGAGGGAGAGGAAAAAGGCTGAAGAGATTAGCCAGTTCCCAGGAACAGAAACCCTTTCCCGCCTCTGCCAAGCCCTCAGTATGACGCTAGGGCCTTACAAGCTCAGGCACGGTGGGGGCCCGTTCTCAATGAATTTCAGTGCGCAGTGGGCTCACTCGCAAGTAGACCCCTGGATCCTTCAGGTAATATCTCAAGGGTACATATTGGAATTCGAGACGTCTCCCCCTCGCCGTTTCCAAAAGTCGGCTTTACCGACGTCTCCCTCTGACAGGGAGGCAGTTTTGGAAGCCATTCACAAGCTGTATTCCCAGCAGGTGATAATCAAGGTACCCCTCCTGCAACAGGGAACGGGGTATTATTCCACACTATTGTGGTACCGAAGCCAGACGGCTCGGTGAGACCGATTCTAAATCTAAAATCTTTGAACACTTACATACAGAGGTTCAAATTCAAGATTGAGTCACTCAGAGCAGTGATTGCGAACCTGGAAGAAGGGGACTACATGATGTCTCGGGACATCAAGGATGCTTACCTTCATGTCAAAATTTACCCTTCTCACCAAGGGTACCTCAGGTTATGGTACAGAACTGTCACTATCCGTTCAGACGCTGCCGTAGGGATGGTCCACGGCACCCCGGGTCTTTACCAAGGTAATGGCCGAAATGATAACCCTTCGAAGGAAGGGAATTTTAGTTATCCCTTACTTGGACGATTCCCTGATAAGGGTAAGATCCAGGGAACAGTTGGAAGTCGGTGTAGCACTATCTCAGGTAGTGTTGCGGCAGCACGATTGGATTCTCAATATTCCAAAATCGCAGCTGGTTCCGACAACTTGTCTTCTGTTTCCTAGGGATGTTCCTGGACACAGTCCAGAAAAAAGGTGTTTCTCCCGGAAGAGAAAGCCAGGGAGTTATCCGAGCTAGTCAGGAACCTCCTAAAACCGAACCAAGTCTCAGTGCATCAATGCACAAGGGTTCTGGGTAAAAATGGTGGCTTCCTACGAAGCAATCCCATTCGTTAGATTCCACGCAAGAACTTTCCAGTGGAACCTACTGGACAAATGGTCCGGGTCGCATTTTCAGATGCATCAGCGGATAACCCTGTCACCAAGGACAAGGGTATCCATCCTGTGGTGGTTGCAGAGTGCTCATCTTCTAGAGGGCCGCAGATTCGGCACTCAGGACTGGGTCCTGGTGACCACGGATGCCAGCCTGCGAGGCTGGGGAGCAGTCACACAGGGAAGGAATATCCAGGGCTTAGGGTCAAGCCTGGATACATCACTTCACATAAATATCCTGAAGCTAAGGGCCATTTACAATGCTCTAAGCTTAGCAAGACCTCTGCTTCAAGGTCAGCCGGTGTTGATCCAGTCGGACAACATCATGGCAGTCACCCACGTAAACAGACAGGGTGGCACAAGAAGCAGGAGGGCAATGGCAGAAGCTGCAGGGATTCTTCGCTGGGCGGAAAATCATGTGATAGCACTGTCAACAGTATTCATTCCGGGAGTGGACAACTGGGAAGCAGACTTCCTCAGCACGACCTCCACCCGGGAGAGTGGGGACTTCACCCAGAAGTCGTCCACATGATTAAAAAAACTCGACAGGTATTGCGCCAGGTCAAGAGACCCTCAGGCAATAGTTGTAGACGCTCTGGTAACACCGTGGGTGTACCAGTCAGTGTATGTGTTCCCTCCTCTGCCTCTCATACCCAAGGTACTGAGATTGATAAGATGGAGAGGAGAAAGCACTATATTCGTGGCTCCGGATTGGCCAAGAAGGACTTGGTAACCGGAACTTCAAGAGATGCTCACGGAGGATCCGTGGCCTCTACCTCTAAGAAGGGACCTGCTCCAGCAAGGACCCTGTCTGTTCCAAGACTTACCGCGGCTGCGTTTGACGGCATGCCGGTTTAACACCGGATCCTGAAGGAAAAAAGGCATTCCGGATGAAGTCATCCATATCCTGATCTAAAGCCAGGAAGGATGTAACCGCAAAAACATTATCACCGCAATTGGCGAAAATATGTTGCGTAGTGCGAGGCCAGTAAGGCCCGACGGAGGAAATTCAACTGGGTCGATTCCTAAATTTCCTGCAAACAGGAGTGTCTATGGGCCTGAAATTGGGGTCCATTTAGGTTCAGATTTCGGCCCTGTCAATTTTCTTCCAAAAAAGAACTAGCTTCAGTCCCTGAAGTTTAGATGTTTGTAAAAGGGGTACTGCATATACAGCCTCCTTTTGTGCCTCCAGTGGCAATTTGGGATCTCAATGTAGTTTGGGTTCCAAAAGTCACATTGGTTTGAGCCACTTAAATCTGTGGAGTTAAAATATCTCACATGGAAAGTGGTCATGCTGTTGTCCCTGGCCTGGGCCAGGCGCGTGTCAGAATTGGCGGCTTTATCCTGTAAAAGCCCTTATCTGATTTTCCATTCGGACAGGGCGGAATTGAGGACTCGTCCTCAGTTTCTCCCTAAGGTGGTTCCAGCGTTTTCACCTGAACCAACCTATTGTGGTGCCTGCGGCTACTAGGGACTTGGAGGAATCCAAGTTGCTGGATGTTGTCGGGGCCCTGAAAATATGTTTCCAGGACGGCTGGAGTCAGAAAGTCTGACTCGCTGTTTATCCTGTATGCACCCAACAAGCTGGGTGCTCCTGCTTCTAAGCAGACTATTGCTCGTTGGATTTGTAGTACAATTCAGCTTGCACATTCTGTGGCAGGCCTGCCACAGCTAAAATCTGTAAAAGCCCGTTCCACAAGGAAAGTGGGCTCATCTTGGGCGGCTGCCCGAGGGGTCTCGGCTTTACAACTTTGCCGAGCAGCTACTTGGTCAGGGGCAGACACGTTTGCTAAATTCTACAAATTTGATACCCTGGCTGAGGAGGACCTGGAGTTCTCTCATTCGGTGCTGCAGAGTCATCCGCACTCTCCCGCCCGTTTGGGAGCTTTGGTATAATCCCCATGGTCCTTACGGAGTCCCCAGCATCCACTTAGGACGTTAGAGAAAATAAGAATTTACTTACCGATAATTCTATTTCTCATAGTCCGTAGTGGATGCTGGGCGCCCATCCCAAGTGCGGATTGTCTGCAATACTTGTACATAGTTATTGTTACAAAAATCGGGTTATTATTGTTGGGAGCCATCTTTTCAGAGGCTCCTCTGTTATCATACTGTTAACTGGGTTCAGATCACAAGTTATACGGTGTGATTGGTGTGGCTGGTATGAGTCTTACCCGGGATTCAAAATCCTTCCTTATTGTGTACGCTCGTCCGGGCACAGTATCCTAACTGAGGCTTGGAGGAGGGTCATAGGGGGAGGAGCCAGTGCACACCAGTTAGTCCTAAAGCTTTCTTTAGATGTGCCCAGTCTCCTGCGGAGCCGCTATTCCCCATGGTCCTTACGGAGTCCCCAGCATCCACTACGGACTATGAGAAATAGAATTATCGGTAAGTAAATTCTTATTATTACTGTGTACCTGTCACTGAGTAGACATAATAGGAGATGGTAGAGACACTGGCCAGGACTGTATGGCTCAGGGATAAGAGGAGGACATAATGATAACTCAGTGTTACATATCTGCATATATTACACGTGCTCTGTGATGTTTATTATTACAATTATATGTATTTCTAGACAATTGAGCTGTGAGGAACACAAGTCATTACTGGAAGTCACATGAGAATGAGATGCGCACTGATTCGCTGAGGATGGACAAGGACAGGAGTCACATGACTGAGAGGATAGTAAATCTTTCCCTGGAGATCATCTGCTTGATGATAGAGAGGTGAGGGGGTTTCGGGAATGCCACAGTGGCATCAGTCTTACCTGTTAATAAGGGAACTGACAGGAGAGGTGAGGGATTCTAGGAGAGAGACTTCACCACTTGCGATCCTGGTCTCTTGTGACACCACCTGTGATTCCAGTTCTAGAAGACTTCTGTGTTTCCAGATCCAGGCCCCCATGACCCTGGTTGCAAAGATGCCAGACCTGCATGGGCCTGGCTTTGTTAAAGTATTAGGACATATTCCTAATCTACTTGGTATATCTGGAATGTACAGTGACTGGAAATGTAGTCATCTTCCTGTATAGTTATCAGATCTGTCTGTTACAGATGACACCTAACTCATGATTCATTATTTGTCAGCTGTTTATAAAGAAACGGAAAAATGCAGTTTGCATAAGTATTCATCCCCTGCAGCCTAGTACATGGTAGAACCACCCGTTGCTGCAGTAGCAGCTGTAGATCTGTTGGATACGTCTCCACCAGGTGTGCACACAGTTTGGGCGTGACACCCTGTCTTTCTGGCAGAGTTGCCCCAGGTTGCTCAGGTTGGTTGGATGATGCCTGTGGACTACAGTTATCACATAGTGCCGCAGAGTCTCAGCAGGACTATGATCTGGACAGTGACTTGGCCGTTCTAGATCAGTCACCTTTGTGTTGTGCAGCCAGTGCTGGTTTATCCCTGTGGTGGGGATTATTGTCCTGCTGAGCAGTGGACCTTCTCCCAAGCTGTAGGTCTCTAGCAGACTGAGTTGTAGTCTTGCAGTAGTTCCCTGTATTTAGCACCATCCGTCCTTCCTTCAGCTGTAAGAAGATGCCCAGTTCCCGCTGAGGAAAAGCGTCCCTGCACCATGTTGCTGCCACCCCCATACCTCACTGTTGGGATGGTGTGTGCTGGGGAATGGGTGGTGTTAGGTTTGTGCCTCACATAGTGCTATGGCCAAAGATGCTCCATGTTTTCTCATCTGGGATTTTGGCCCCAAACTGCTAGGGAATTTGAAACCTAGGATTGGTGCCTCCAGTCCCGGGATTTGCAGGATCTGTTTTCTGTCAGGCAGCACGGAGCACTAGCAGCACTCGGCTGTGCAGCTACACGTGATGTCAGAGAAGTCACGCTGCGCAGCCAAACGCCAGCCCGCCTCTTCAGCTGCCTCCGCCCGCTGGGGTGTGTGGGGGTGGGGGGAGACACGAAAGTTTTATATTTTCTCTAACGTCTTAGTGGATACTGGGGAACTGTACTTTAGTACCGTTGGGTATAGATCGGGTCCACTGGAGCCTGGCACTTTAAAACCTTTAGGGTGTGTATGTGTGTGCTGGCTCCTCCCCTCTATGCCCCGCCTACCAGACTCAGTTTAGAAAAATGTGCCCACAGAGCCGGGTGCATTCCTCTGGAGCTCCAGAGAGTTACCTTTGTTTCTCTTACGTCCTAGAGGATGCCTGGGTCCAAATTAGTACCATGGGGTATAGACGGGTCCACCAGGAGCCATTGGCACTTTAAGGGGTATATGCAATTCACGGCGAATCGCGGCAAATTATCGCCGTTTTTAAATTCGACTCAATTCGACAGGTGAATTCCGGCAGGTGGCTGCCGGAATTCACCATATTCAATGAAAATCGGATTCGACAGAACCGCGGGCGAAAATCGGCTGATTTGGCGGATTTTGCCGCGATTTTAAAAAACGGGAAAAAACGGGAAAAACCCGGAAAAAAAAATGGCGTGGGGTCCCCCCTCCAAAGCATAACCAGCCTCGGGCTCTTCGAGCTGGTCCTGGTTCTAAAAATGCGGGGAAAAATTGGGCAGGGATCCCCCGTATTTTTAAAACCAGCACCGGGCTCTGCGCCTGGTGCTGGTGCCAAAAATACGGGGGACAAAAAGAGTAGGGGTCCCCCGTATTTTTAACACCAGCATCGGGCTCCACTAGCTGGACAGATAATGCCACAGCCGGGGGTCACTTTTATGCCGTGCCCTGCGGCCGTGGCATTAAGTATCCAACTAGTCACCCCTGGCCGGGGTACCCTGGGGGAGTGGGGACCCCTACAATCAAGGGGTCCACCCCCCCCAGCCACCCAAGGGCCAGGGGTGAAGCCCGAGGCTGTCCCCCCCCATCCAATGGGCTGCGGATGGGGGGGCTGATAGCCTTTTGTGATAATGAAAAGAATATTGTTTTTTCCAGCAGTACTACAAGTCCCAGCAAGCCTCCCCCGCAAGCTGGTACTTGGAGAACCACAAGTACCAGCATGCGGGAGAAAAACGGGCCCGCTGGTACCTGTAGTACTACTGGAAAAAAAATACCCAAATAAAAACAGTACACAGACACCTTGATAGTAAAACTTTATTACACACTACCGACACACACATACTTACCTATGTTGACACGCCGACTGCCACGGTCTCCGACGATCCGAGGGTACCTGTGAAAAAATTATACTCACCTTCCAGCGTCCAGAGGTACATCCACGTCCAGATATAAATCCACGTACTTGTTAAAAAAACAAACCGAACACCCGCTCCATACCGGACTAAAAGGGGTCCCATGCTTTCACATCAGACCCCTTTCTCCCGAATGCCGGGACATCACGTGACTCCTGTCACTGAAGTCCCTTCAGCCAATCAGGAAGCGCTACTTCCGTGGCGCTCACCTGATTGGCTGTGCGCTGTCTGAGCTGTGACAGCGCATCGCAAAGCCGCTCCATTAGTTTCAATGGTGGGAACTTAGCGGCTAGCGGTGGGGTTACCCGCGGTCAGCCGCTGACCGGCGGGTGACCTTACCGCTAGCAGCTAAGTTCCCACCATTGAATAAAATGGACGGGGCTGTGCGATGCGCTGTCTGAGTTCAGACAGCGCACAGCCAATCAGGTGAGCGCAACGAAGTTGCGCTTCCTGATTGGCTTTAGAGACCTTTGTGTGACAGCTGTCACTGACAGGTCTCATTCGTGGAAAGGGGTCTCATGTGTCAGCATGGGACCCCTTTCAGTCCGGTGGTCGGGTATTTGCGATTTGTTATTTTGCCAAGTACGTGGATTTATCTCCGGACCATGGCTGAGGTGAGTATATTGAACTTTTCTTTTCAGGTATCCGTGGATTCTACTTGGAGAAGAGGACCGATGTCGGCGTGTGAACATAGGTAAGTATGTGTGTGTCGGCAGTGTGTAATAAAGTTTTACTGTCACGGTGTGTGTGTCCTGTTTTTATTTGGGTATTTTTTTCCCAGTAGTACTACAGGTACCAGCGGGCCCGTTTTTCTCCCGCATGCTGGTACTTGTGGTTCTCCAAGTACCAGCTTGCGGGGGAGGCTTGCTGGGACTTGTAGTACTGCTGGAAAAAACAATATCTTTTCATGATCACAAAAGGCTATCAGCCCCCCATCCGCAGCCCATTGGATGGGGGGGGACAGCCTCGGGCTTCACCCCTGGCCCTTGGGTGGCTGGGGGGGGACCCCTTGATTGAAGGGGTCCCCACTCCCCCAGGGTACCCCGGCCAGGGGTAACTAGTTGGATATTTAATGCCACGGCCGCAGGGCACGGCATAAAAGTGACCCCCGGCTGTGGCATTATCTGTCCAGCTAGTGGAGCCCGATGCTGGTGTTAAAAATACGGGGGACCCCTACTCTTTTTGTCCCCCGTATTTTTGGCACCAGCACCAGGCGCAGAGCCCGGTGCTGGTTTTAAAAATACGGGGGATCCCCTGTCAATTTTACCCCCGCATTTTTAGAACCAGGACCAGCTCGAAGAGCCTGAGGCTGGTTATGCTTTGGAGGGGGGACCCCACGCCATTTTTTTTAAGGATTTTACCGTTCCAGCAATAAAAAAAAAAAAAAAATAATAATAATATTTTAAAAAATATATAAATAATATTTGTGCCTCCAAAAAAAAAAAAAAAAAGTACCTAATCCCTTCTAATATAAATAGATATGCTATTCCTAAAAAAAAAAACACCAAAAAAAACATGTTTAAAATTTTTTTTATTGTTTTCACCCTCCAAAGTGTGGCGGATTGAAAATGACGAATTTGCTGTCTAAAAGCACTGCTGTCGAATTTCCAAACTTGAATTGAATATGCTTTGGTCGAATTGCAGCACTTGTATCATTGCAGAAAAGTCGAATTTGCAAAAATTCGAATTTCAAAAAGTCGAATTTTGAAAGTCCGTTTTTTGGTCGGAAAGCACTGAATTGCATAGGCGAATTTTTTTTTTTGGTCGAAAATTACCCGGAATTCGACAATTTCGGGAATTCGACCGCAATTGCATATACCCCTATGAGTTTGAGAGTGTGGGCTGGCTCCTCCCTCTATGCCCCTCCTACCAGACTCAGTTTAGAAAATGAGCCCGGAGGAGCCGGTCACAGCTAGGGGAGCTCTACAGAGTTTCTTTAGTAAAAGTTTATTTTAGAGTTTATTATTTTATAGGGAGGCTGCTGACAACAGCCTCCCTGCTTCGTGGGACTAAGGGGGTATCATGTCCACCCTGCGGGGTCTGAGCCACTATCTCCGCTGACAGGACACTGAGCTCCTAAGGGGATCGATCGTACCCGCCACAGGGGATCGCTCACCCCAGCAGTATGCCGCCACCCCCTTACAGAGTCAGAAGGTTGGTGGCGAGTGAGTCACTGACCCCCCTAGCAAGCGGGGGGCCGGTGTGAAGATGGCGGCAACAGGGTATGGAGCGCAGTTAGCACCGGGGCTCAGCGGTACATAGTGCAGCGCTGTGAGTGGCGCCTTGAGCCAGCGCCTACACCCTACACTGGTCACACAGCCTGTCGGGGTCCCGGGATCTTTGCCAGCATAATTCCTCAGGCCAGTATAATCCTATGAAGAGCGGGAAGACAGCGCCATTTTGGGGGCGGAGCTTCTCCTCAGAGCGGACCCAGCAGCGTTCAGTTCCATTTTCCTGCCTGCACAGCGCTGTCAGTGAAGAGCAAGTCCCTCCAGAACAACTCCAGCTATCTCTCACGGTACCAGGGAGTTGTAGATGGGAGGGGAGGCTGTATACAGGCTGTGTAACCTATTAAGGTATACAGTCAGCGCTGGTTGGGGTCTCCCTATACCTAAAAAGTGCTGTGTGTGGGTTGGCTCCAATCTCTGTGTCTCTCTTGCCATTCTTGAAGGTGAAACTCTGTCTGCCCTCCCCTGTGTGTGTGGAGTGTCTGTGGTCTCCATTAAGCTATGTCCAGGGACTCTGTGTCATATGCTGCAGAGGATATGTCCTCTCAGGATGATCCCATTCCATGTAATCAGGATTGCACTGTTTTAGCACAGATACCAGCAAGGGAGCCGGAGTGGTTATCCTCTAGCAAATCTATGATTTCTCAGATTTCTACTAGGGTTGCACAGAATGAGTCTGCAACTCAGGCTTTACAGAGCTCTATGGCAGTCTGGCCCAGTTCTGTTACATCAGGGCCCCCCGCTGTTTATTTCCAAAAACGTGCTCTTGCACAGATTATGCAAGATGACACGGATACAGATTCTGACACTGAGGACGGTGATGGGGATGTGTGTTGGGGGGCAGCATCTCTTGCAAAATGGGTGCAGTTGATGATAGAGGCCATTAGGGATGTGTTGAATATTACTGATACAACACCTGTGCAGGTTGAGGAGGCTTACTTTACTGAAAATAAGAAAGCCTCGCTAAACTTCCCTGCGTCAAAATAATGAAATGCTATTTTTGAAAAAGCATGGGAAAACCCTGAGAAAAAATTCCAGATCCCTAAAAGGGTCCTGGTGGCATTTCCTTTCCCTGTGGAGGATAGAAAAAAATGGGAAAACCCACCCATTGTTGACGCAACTTTATCCAGACTCTCAAAAAAGGTGGTTTTACCTGTTCCAGGATCCACTGCCTTGAAAGAGCCGGCTGATCGTAAAATTGATAATACGCTCAAATCCATGTACACGGCTTCAGGGGCTGTACTATATCCCACTATTGCCAGCGCTTGGATTGCCAAAGCTATAGTAAAGTGGTCAGGCACATTACTTGAAGATTTGGATACTATGGATAAATCTGATGTTGAACTGTTTTTGCGTAACATTCAGAATTCGGCAGGATTTCTCATAGAGTCCATGAAAGACCTGGGTTCCATAGCTGCAGGAATTTCTTCCATCTCTGTCTCAGCTCGTCGAGGACTGTGGCTGCGCCAGTGGTCTGCCGACGCGGAATGCAGGTAAAGTGTGGAGACCCTACCCTACACAGGTCAGACTCTCTTTGGGGAAGCGTTAGATGCATGGATCTCCATGGCTACAGCGGTTAAGTCACCTTTTCTTCCCTCAGCTGCACCTGCTACAAAGAAACCATTTTCTTCAACTGCATCACAGCCCTTTCAGGCTGCCAAGCCACGAAAGCCAGTCCGTCCAACACCTTCTTTAGGGGAGGCTGGCCCAAATCCAAGAAACCGGCTGCGACTGGTTCCCAGGAACAGAGACCTGCTTCAGGTACGCCGAAATACTCCGCATATCGGTGGACTGCACGCCCTGAAGGTGGGGCCGGAGGGAGTGAGACTCAGGCTTTTCTGTCACGTCTGGGTGTCGTCCGGCCTGGAACCCTGGGTGCAAGATATCGTGTCCCAGGGGTACAGGCTGGAATTTCAAGATCTCCCTCCTCACCGATTCTTCAAATCAGGCTTGCCAGCTTTGCTGGCAGACAGGGCTGTCCTGCAGGCAGCCGTCCAGAAGTTGGTGGAGGCACAGGTTATTGTACCGGTCCCTCCTCATCTGCAAAACAAAGGTTACTATTCTAACCTTTTCGTGGTACCGAAACCGGATGGTTCGGTCAGACCCATTCTGAACCTAAAATCGCTAAACCCCTTTCTGAAGGAGTTCAAGTTCAAAATGGAATCTCTAAGGGCGGTGATATCAAGTCTGGAAGAGGGGGAGTTCCTGGATATCAAGGATGCGTACCTCCACATTCCGATCTGGCCGCCGCATAAGGCTTATCTCCGATTCGCACTGTTGGACTGTCACTATCAGTTCCAGGCTCTGCCATTTGGCCTCTCCACAACACTGAGGGTTTTCACCAAGGTGATGGCGGAAATTATGTTTCTCCTCCGCAGACGGGGTGAACATAATTCCATATCTGGACGATCTGCTGATAAAGGCACCGTCCAAGGAGAAGCTGTTACAGTCCATCCTTCTCACGACCCACCTGCTCAGGGAACACGGTTGGATCCTGAATCTTCCAAAATCACATTTGGAACCAACCAGGAGGTTGTCCTTTCTGGGAATGATCCTAGACACGGGAGTGCAGAGGGTGTTTCTTCCAGAGGAAAAAGTGTTGGTGATAAAAACAATGGTCCGGGATGTCCTGAAGCCAGCCCGGGTGTCGGTTCATCAGTGCATTTGCCTTCTGGGGAAGATGGTGACCTCTTACGAGGCTCTACCGTATGGGAGGTTTCATGCTCTGTCCTTTCAACTGGATCTCCTGGACAAGTGGTCGGGAACCCATCTACATATGCACCAGCAGATATGTCTGTCGCCAAAGGCCAGGATTTCACTCCTCTGGTGGTTGCCACTCTGGAGGGCCGCAGGTTTGGGATTCAGGACTGGATCCTTCTAACCACAGATGCAAGTCTCCGAGGCTGGGGTGCAGACACTCAAGGGGAGACCTTCCAAGGAAGGTGGTCAAGTCTGTAAGCCGGCCTGCCGATCAACATTCTAGAACTAAGAGCCATCTACAACAGTCTTCTCCAAGCGGCCCATCTTCTGAGAAATCGGGCCATCAAGTGCAGTCGGACAATGTAACGACAGTGGCTTACATCAACCGATAGGGCGGAATGAAGAGCAGAGCTGCAATGTCAGAGGTAACAAGAATCATCCTCTGGGCAGGAAAACACGCGTTGGCACTGTCAGCAATCTTCATTCCGGAAGTAGACAACTGGGAAGCGAACTTCCTCAGCAGAAACGATCTCCATCCAGGAGAGTGGGGACTCCATCCGGAGGTGTTCACGGAGGTGACAAATCTTTGGGGTATACCTCAAATAGACATGTTGGCCTCTCGTCTCAACAAGAAGCTTCGGCGGTATTGTTCCAGGTTGAGGGGACCCGCAAGCCGTGGCGGTGGACGCCCTAGTGACTCCGTTGGTGTTCCAGTCGGTGTACGTGTTTCCTCCACTTCCACTCATTCCAAGACTTCTAAAGCTCATAAGGAGAACAAGGGTTCAAGCGATCCTCATTGCTCCAGATTGGCCAAGAAGGTCTTGGTACGCGGATCTTCTGGATCTACTGCTAGAAGAGCCAATGTCTCTTCCTCTTCTGGAGGACCTGCTGCAGCAGTGGCCGTTCGCCTATCAAGAATTACCGCGGCTGCGTTTGACAGCATGGAGGTTGAACGCCAGATACTAGCTCGGAAGGGCATTCCGAACAAGGTTATTCCTACCCTGATACAGGCTAGGAAAGGAGTTACGTCTAAACATTACCATCGTATTTGTAAAAAAATATGTCTCTTGGTGTGAGTCCAAGAGGTTTCCTACGGTGGAGTTTCAACTAGGAATTTTTCTCCTCTTCCTGCAAGCAGGTGTGGATATGGGCCTGAGGTTGGGATCCATAAAGGTACAAATTTCGGCCCTATCCATTGTCTTCCAGAAACAGTTGGCTGCCCTCCCTGAGGTTCAGACTTTTTTGAAGGGAGTTCTGCACATCCAACCTCCCTTTGTGCCGCCTACGGCTCCCTGGGATCTTAACGTGGTGTTGCAGTTCCTACAGTCGGACTTGTTTGAGCCTCTACAGGAGGTTGAGGTCAAGTTTCTCACGTGGAAGGCTGTCACTTTGTTGGCCTTAGCTTCTGCTAGACGTGTGTCAGAGTTGGAGGCTTTGTCCTGTAGAAGCCCATACTTGATCTTCCATGAAGATAGGGCTGAGCATCGGACACGTCAGCAGTTTCTTCCGAAGGTTGTGTCGGCATTTCATATCAACCAACCTATTGTGGTGCCAGTTGCGACAATTTCATCAAAGTCCTTGGATGTTGTAAGGGCTCTGAAAATCTATGTGAAAAGGACTGCTCGTCTCCAGAAAATCGGACTCTCTGTTGGTCCTGTATGATCCCAAGAAACTTGAGTGTCCTGCTTCTAAGCAATCTCTCGCTGGATCAGGTTCACTATCCAGCATGCGTATTCTACGGCAGGATTGCCGTGTCCTACGTCTGTTAAGGCCCACTCTACTCGTAAGGTGGGTTCTTCCTGGGCGGCTGCCCGGGGTGTCTCGGCTTTACAGCTTTGCCGAGCGGCTCCTTGGTCTGGGTCGAACACGTTTGCAAAGTTCTACAAGTTCGATACTTTGGCCGCTGTGGACCTGAAGTTTGGTCAATCAGTTCTGCAGGAGCCTCTGCGCTCTCCCTCCCGTTCTGGAGCTTTGGTACATCCCCATGGTACTAATGTGGACCCCAGCATCCTTTAGGACGTAAGAGAAAATAGGATTTTGGTTACCTACCGGTAAATCCTTTTTGTCGTAGTCCGTAGAGGATGCTGGGCGCCCGCCCAGCACTTCGTTTTCCTGCTATCGTTCTTGGTTCAGTACAACTTCATTTTAGTTGAGTACTGCATTGTTACTTGGTAAGTAATGTTTCAGCGTTTGCTGCGTTTCAAGCTAGTTAGCTTGATGTGCCTTGTATGTGTGAGCTGGTGTGAATCTCGCCACTATCTGTGTAAAATCCTTCTCTCGAAGATGTCCGTCTCCTCTGGCACAGTTTCTAGACTGAGTCTGGTAGGAGGGGCATAGAGGGAGGAGCCAGCCCACACTCTCCAACTCGTAAATTGCCAATGGCTCCTGGTGGACCCGTCTATACCCCATGGTACTAATGTGGACCCCAGCATCCCCTACGGGCTACGAGAAAAGGATTTACCGGTAGGTAACCAAAATCCTATTTTTTTGATTATTATTTTATTTTCAGGTAGTACTGGTTGGCAACCAGTCTACCTGCTTCGTGGGACTTAGAGGGGGGATCAAACCAACCTCCTGAGGGTTAATGGTTCGTAATCCCTGCTGACAGGATACTGAGCTCCTGAGGTGCTGTTTCACACACTACACTGTGGGGTATATGCAATTGCGGTCGAATTCCCGAAATTGTCGAATTTCGGGTCATTTTCGCCAAAAAAAAAAATTTGCCTATGCAATTCAGTGCTTTCCGACCAAAAAACGGACTTTCAAAATTCGACTTTTTGAAATTCGAATTTTTGCAAATTCGACTTTTCTGCAATGATACAAGTGCTGCAATTCGACCAAAGCATATTCAATTCAAGTTTGGAAATTCGACAGCAGTGCTTTTAGACAGCAAATTCGTCATTTTCAATCCGCCACACTTTGGAGGGTGAAAACAATAAAAAAAAATTTAAACATGTTTTTTTTGGTGTTTTTTTTTTTAGGAATAGCATATCTATTTATATTAGAAGGGATTAGGTACTTTTTTTTTTTTTTTTTGGAGGCACAAATATTATTTATATATTTTTTAAAATATTATTATTATTTTTTTTTTTTTTTTTTATTGCTGGAACGGTAAAATCCTAAAAAAAAATGGCGTGGGGTCCCCCCTCCAAAGCATAACCAGCCTCGGGCTCTTCGAGCTGGTCCTGGTTCTAAAAATGCGGGGGAAAAATTGACAGGGGATCCCCCGTATTTTTAAAACCAGCACCGGGCTCTGCGCCTGGTGCTGGTGCCAAAAATACGGGGGACAAAAAGAGTAGGGGTCCCCCGTATTTTTAACACCAGCATCGGGCTCCACTAGCTGGACAGATAATGCCACAGCCGGGGGTCACTTTTATGCCGTGCCCTGCGGCCGTGGCATTAAATATCCAACTAGTCACCCCTGGCCGGGGTACCCTGGGGGAGTGGGGACCCCTTCAATCAAGGGGTCCCCCCCCCCCCAGCCACCCAAGGGCCAGGGGTGAAGCCCGAGGCTGTCCCCCCCCCCATCCAATGGGCTGCGGATGGGGGGGCTGATAGCCTTTTGTGATCATGAAAAGATATTGTTTTTTCCAGCAGTACTACAAGTCCCAGCAAGCCTCCCCCGCAAGCTGGTACTTGGAGAACCACAAGTACCAGCATGCGGGAGAAAAACGGGCCCGCTGGTACCTGTAGTACTACTGGAAAAAAAATACCCAAATAAAAACAGGACACACACACCGTGACAGTAAAACTTTATTACACACTGCCGACACACACATACTTACCTATGTTCACACGCCGACATCGGTCCTCTTCTCCAAGTAGAATCCACGGATACCTGAAAAGAAAAGTTCAATATACTCACCTCAGCCATGGTCCAGAGATAAATCCACGTACTTGGCAAAATAACAAATCGCAAATACCCGACCACCGGACTGAAAGGGGTCCCATGCTGACACATGAGACCCCTTTCCACGAATGAGACCTGTCAGTGACAGCTGTCACACAAAGGTCTCTAAAGCCAATCAGGAAGCGCAACTTCGTTGCGCTCACCTGATTGGCTGTGCGCTGTCTGAACTCAGACAGCGCATCGCACAGCCCCGTCCATTTTATTCAATGGTGGGAACTTAGCGGCTAGCGGTGAGGTCACCCGCCGGTCAGCGGCTGACCGCGGGTAACCCCACCGCTAGCCGCTAAGTTCCCACCATTGAAACTAATGGAGCGGCTTTGCGATGCGCTGTCACAGCTCAGACAGCGCACAGCCAATCAGGTGAGCGCCACGGAAGTAGCGCTTCCTGATTGGCTGAAGGGACTTCAGTGACAGGAGTCACGTGATGTCCCGGCATTCGGGAGAAAGGGGTCTGATGTGAAAGCATGGGACACCTTTTAGTCCGGTATGGAGCGGGTGTTCGGTTTGTTTTTTTAACAAGTACGTGGATTTATATCTGGACGTGGATGTACCTCTGGAAGGTGAGTATAATTTTTTCACAGGTACCCTCGGATCGTCGGAGACCGTGGCAGTCGGCGTGTCAACATAGGTAAGTATGTGTGTGTCGGTAGTGTGTAATAAAGTTTTACTATCAAGGTGTCTGTGTACTGTTTTTATTTGGGTATTTTTTTTCCAGTAGTACTACAGGTACCAGCGGGCCCGTTTTTCTCCCGCATGCTGGTACTTGTGGTTCTCCAAGTACCAGCTTGCGGGGGAGGCTTGCTGGGACTTGTAGTACTGCTGGAAAAAACAATATTCTTTTCATTATCACAAAAGGCTATCAGCCCCCCCATCCGCAGCCCATTGGATGGGGGGGGACAGCCTCGGGCTTCACCCCTGGCCCTTGGGTGGCTGGGGGGGGGGACCCCTTGATTGTAGGGGTCCCCACTCCCCCAGGGTACCCCGGCCAGGGGTGACTAGTTGGGTAGTTAATGCCACGGCCGCAGGGCACGGCATAAAAGTGACCCCCGGCTGTGGCATTATCTGTCCAGCTAGTGGAGCCCGATGCTGGTGTTAAAAATACGGGGGACCCCTACTCTTTTTGTCCCCCGTATTTTTGGCACCAGCACCAGGCGCAGAGCCCGGTGCTGGTTTTAAAAATACGGGGAATCCCTGCCCAATTTTTCCCCGTATTTTTAGAACCAGGACCAGCTCGAAGAGCCCGAGGCTGGTTATGCTTTGGAGGGGGGACCCCACGCCATTTTTTTTTCCGGGTTTTTCCCCGTTTTTTAAAATCGCGGCAAAATCCGCCAAATCGGCCGATTTTCGCCCGCGGGTCTGTCGAATCCGTTTTTCATTGAATATGGTGAACTCCGGCAGCCACCTGCCAGAATTCACCTGTCGAATTGTGTCGAATTTAAAAACGGCGATAATTTGCCGCGATTCGCCGTGAATTGCATATACCCCTGTGTGTGCCCACGCCAGCAGCAAGCCTCCACCCTCTAACAGATGCCGAAGAGACGCAGGTGCGGTGAGTGTTAACACTGGGATTTCGGTTAGCGGGTCCCCAGTGCTGATTGGCGGCATGTCACGCGGCGGTCACGGGTCACGAGCTGCGGTGCATGTCATGGATTACACTGGCTCAGAAGAGAGCTTTGCTCTACAGGGTACTTAGCATCTGTCAGTATACATTATATTTCTCTGACGTCCTAAGTGGATGCTGGGACTCCGTAAGGACCATGGGGAATAGCGGCTCCGCAGGAGACTGGGCACAACTAAAGAAAGCTTTAGGACTACCTGGTGTGCACTGGCTCCTCCCACTATGACCCTCCCCCAGACCTCAGTTAGAATCTTGTGCCCGGCTGAGCTGGATGCACACTAGGGGCTCTCCTGAGCTCCTAGAAAGAAAGTATATTTCTCTAACGTCCTAAGTGGATGCTGGGGACTCCGTCAGGACCATGGGGTTTAGCGGCTCCGCAGGAGACAGGGCACAATAATAAAAGCTTTAGGATCAGGTGGTGTGCACTGGCTCCTCCCCCCATGACCCTCCTCCAAGCCTTAGTTAGATTTTTGTGCCCGGCCGAGAAGGGTGCAATCTAGGTGGCTCTCCTGAGCTGCTTAGAATAAAAGTTTAAGTTAGGTACACGGCGCCATTTTCCTGCTCAGCTCTGCTGTGAGGAAGGCTCCCAGGCTCTCCCCTGCACTGCACTACAGAAACAGGGTTAAAACAGAGAGGGGGGGCACTTATTTGGCGATATGATTACATATGTGAAAATGCTATAAGGGAAAACACTTGTATAAGGGGTTGTCCCTGTATAATTATAGCGTTTTTGGTGTGTGCTGGCAAACTCTCCCTCTGTCTCCCCAAAGGGCTAGTGGGGTCCTGTCCTCTATCAGAGCATTCCCTGTGTGTGTGCTGTGTGTCGGTACGTGTGTCGACATGTAGGAGGACGATGTTGGTGAGGAGGCGGAGCAAATTGCCTGTATTGGTGATGTCACTCTCTAGGGAGTCGACACCGGAATGGATGGCTTATTTAGGAATTACGTGATAATGTCAACACGATGCAAGGTCGGTTGACGACATGAGACGGCCGGCAAACAAATTAGTACCTGTCCAGGCGTCTCAGACACCGTCAGGGGCTTGTAAAAACGCCCATTTACCTCAGTTGGTCGACACAGACACAGACACGGACACTGACTTCAGTGTCGACGGTGAAGAAACAAACGTATTTTCCTTTAGGGCCACACGTTACATGTTAAGGGCAATGAAGGAGGTGTTACATATTTCTGATACTACAAGTACCACAAATAAGGGTATTATGTAGGGTGGGAATAATCTACTTGTAGTTTTTCCTGAATCAGATAAATTAAAGTGTGTGATGATACATGGGTTTCCTCCGATAGAAAATTATTGGAGGTATACCCTTTCCCGCCAGAAGTGAGGGCGAGTTGGAAAACACACCTTAGGGTGGATAAGGCGCTCACACGCTTATAAAAACAAGTGGCGTTACCGTCTCCAGATACGGCCGCCCTCAAGGAGCCAGCTGATAGGAAGCTGAAAAATATCCTAAAAAGTATATACACACATACTGGTGTTATACTACGACCAGCAATCGCCTCAGCCTGGATGTGCAGCGCTGGGGGGGCTTGGTCGGATTTCCTGACTGAAAATATTGATACCCTTGACAGGAACAATATTTTATTGACTATAGAGCATTTTAAGGATGCATTTCTATATATGCGAGATGAGCAGAGGGATATTTGCATTCTGGCATCAAGAGTAGATGTGATGTCCATATCTGCCAGACGATGTTTATAGACACGACAGTGGTCAGGTGATGCAGATTCCAGACGGCACATGGAAGTATTGCCGTATAAAGGGGCGGTCCATCGGACCTGGTGGCCATGGCAACAGCTGGAAAATCCACTTTTGTTACCCCAAGTCACATCTCAGCAGAAAAGGACACAGTCTTTTCAGTCTCAGTCCTTTCGTACCCATAAAGGCAGGCGGGCAAAAGGCCAGTCATATCTGCCCAGGGTTAGAGGAAAGGGAAGAAGACTGCAGCAGGCAGCCCATTCCCAGGAACAGAAGTCCTCCACAGCTTCTGCCAAGTCCGCAGCATGACGCTGGGGCCATACAAGCGGACTCAGGTGCGGTGGGGGGTCATCTCAAGAGTTTCAGCACGCAGTGGGCTCACTCGCAAGTGGACTCCTGGATCCTACACGTAGTATCCCAGGTGTACATTGGAAATTCGAGACGTCTTCCCCTCACAAGTTCCTGAAGTCTGCTTTACCAATGTCTCCCTCCGACAGGGAGGCAGTATTGGAAAAAAATTCACAGGCTGTATTCCCAGCAGGTGATAATCAAAGTACCCCTCCTACAACAAGGGAAGGGGTATTATTCCACACTATATTGTGGTACTGAAGCCAAACGGCTCGGTGAGATCTAAAAGATTTGAACAATTACATACAAGGGTTCAAATCAAGATGGAGTCACTTAGAGCAGTGATAGCGAACCAGGACGATATGGTGTCACTGGATATCAGGGACGCTTACCTACATGTCCAAATTTTGCCCTTCTCACCAAGGGTATCTCAGGTTCGTGGTACAGAACTGTCACTATCAGTTCAGACGCTGCCGTTTGGATTGTCCACGGCACCCCGGGTCATTTACCATGGTAATGGCCGAAATGATGATTCTTCCTAAAAGAAATATGGACGCTTTCCTGATAAGGGCAAGGTCCAGAGAACAGTTGGCGGTCGGAGTAGCACTATCTCAAGTAGTTCTACGACAGCACGAGTGGATTCTAAATATTCCAAAATCGCAGCTTTTTCCGACGACACGTCTAATGTTCCTAGGAATGATTCTGGACACAGTCCAGAAAAGGATGTTTTCTCCCGGAGAAGAAGGCCAGGGAGTTATCCGAGCTAGTCAGGAACCTCCTAAAACCAGGAAAAGTATCAGTGCATCATTGCACAAGGGTCCTGTGAAAAATGGTGGTTTCTTACAAAGCGATCCCATTCGGTAGATTTCTTTTTTTTTTTTTTTTTTTTTTTGAAAATAAGTTTTATTGGTTTTTATAATGAGAAAAACAATTGCGTAAACAGTAAACAAAACATACGGATCGGTACAGAAGGCCAATAACACTGAGACATCAGCAAGTTATAATAACAGCCTGGTTCCTAGTGATCCGAGTCATAAGATAACAATAAAAAAGAAATGTAACGACAATACAGTTATAGGAATAACAAGTCGAGGTGAGAAAGAAGAAGAAGCCAGAACAAGAGAAAAAGGGAAATGGGGGGGGGGGGGAAGGCGAGAGTGTCAGCCAGTCAAGGTTGGTCACAGTATTGTGTTTTATCCTCTATATAGTTAATGGATCAGATGGTTGTCAATGGGGGTTCAGCATTAAAGTGCATTGTCCATGGCGTCCAAGTACGTATAAAGGTAACTGATGTGTCATGAAGGGCAGCGGTAATGCGTTCCAATTTGTATGTGGTCCATATAGCATTAATAGTGGCGGGAATAGTAGGAGGGGAGGTGGATTTCCAATTTGCTGCAATTAAGCATTTGGACGTATTTAAAATGTGTTTAATTAATCTTGTTAGATGGCTCGAAGTGTCCGGAACAGGGCGTAGAAGTAGAGAGTAAAATGGTGAGTCAGGAATACTCACACCCGTGATTTCCAGTATTAGTTTATGGATCTGACGCCAGTATCGGCGAACGATTCCACAGGACCACCAAACATGCAGCATGGTTCCCCTCCGCCCACAAAGTCTCCAACACCTATCAGAGCAGGAAGGATAAATAGCCTGAAGTCTAGATGGGACTAGGTACCATCGATAATAGATTTTATATGAGTTTTCCTTGATACGAACCGACAAGGAGCTTTTCGCAATTTCTTGTCTAATGTCAGCCCACTCCTCAACAGTCAACGCCTCCCCTATATCTCGTTCCCATGCTAATTCATGGGCCTCTTTCGCAGGGACATTGTGTGAAAGTAAAATTTGGTAGATAGCGGCTAATAAACCTTTTGTAGAGCGTTGACCACAACATAGAGATTCAAATGCCGTTTTGGTCGTGGGATGAGCCGATTTACAAAAAGTAGAATAAAAGTGGCGGATTTGCAGAAATTGATAGAAAGTCGAGTGGGGAAGAGAATAGCGTGATTGTAAATCCGCAAACAAGGGGAACGAAGAGAGAGGGGCCAGATCGATCAAGAAAAGGACATTGTGTGAGGTCCAGTGTCTAAAAGCAAGGTGGTTAGTACCTGGAGGGAACTCAACATTGTCCCAAAGAGGAGTCAATAGCGGATTATAGGAACGAAGACGATAAAAGCGGGTGCAATGATCCCAGACTGACAGTGTAAAGCGCATCGTTGGTAATAAGAGAGACGAGGCCGGGCGGGAACGGTGCTTGCACCATAGCAGGGTTGAGGATGAATACATATTTATTGCCTGAGCTTCCAAAAGCGTCCACAGTCTCTGTTCAGGAGGCGAGTGCCAGAGGACACAGGAGGCTAAGTGTGTAGCCCGATAATAATTAATCAAATCTGGCAAACCAAGGCCCCCTGAGGTACGATGTTGTTGGAGTAATCGTATCTTAACTCTGGGCTTCTTTCCAGCCCAGATGAAGATAGACAGATCCCTCTGCATATTCTTCAATATTTTAGTTGGTATGTGGATTGGGAGGGTCTGCCAAAGGTATAGTAATCGTGGAAGTATGTTCATTTTGACAGCCGTTATACGCCCCAACCAAGAGATATAGAGTTTATTCCATCCAACTAGATCGGTGCGTATAGACGCAAATAAACGTGGAAAGTTAGCTGCATATAGTGACGCGTAAGACTTAGTTAAGTATATACCGAGATACTTAAGTTTGGTGGGTTGCCACTTAAACTGGTAAGAAGATTGTAGGAGGCGTAAATCCCGGGGAGACACGTGTATATCCAGAATCTCTGTTTTCTCAGCGTTGAGTTTGTAATTAGACAGGTGACAATAAGTTTGAATCTCCACAAACAGATGCTGTAAAGATATAAGTGGGTCGGTTAAAGTTAGAATGACGTCGTCAGCATACAACGCTATCTTGAATTCATGATTCCCTACCGCTATGCCCGAGATGTTAGCGTTCAGCCTGATTTTGGCCGCTAGAGGCTCCATCATCAGTGCGAATAGCAAAGGGGAGAGTGGGCAGCCCTGCCGGGTGCCATTCTTAATAGCAAAAGAAGGGGAAGAAAGACCGTTGACGAGAACGGAGGCAGAAGGGTTGTGATAAAGTGAAGTAACGGCATTATAAAAAGCACCGTGTAGACCTATATTTTTCAGGGTTTGTTGGATAAAGGGCCATGCTACCCTATCAAAGGCTTTTTCCGCGTCCAAAGCCACCACCAGGGTCGGTAGGGACTCCCGTTGAGAGAGATGTATAAGATCGATAAGTCGGCGAGTGTTGTCCGCTGCTTGCCGGTTAGGAATGAAACCGACTTGATCAGGATGTACTAAAACCGACAGGAATGGGGCTAATCTGTTCGCCAGAATTTTAGCAAACAACTTGAGGTCCGTATTTAACAACGAGATAGGTCTATAATTTTTCATATCTAGCGGGTCGCGTTCAGGCTTAGGTATAACGATAATATTAGCCCTGGTGGTGGCCGCATCTAGTGAGCCCAGGTCCAGTAAAGAGTTGAATAACGAGTGAAGCATGGGAAGAAGAGATTGCGCATACTTTTTGTAATAGATGGCGGTATAGCCATCAGGACCCGGGGCGGCCGAGCGGCGTAATTGAGCTATCGTAATCAGAATTTCCTCGTTGGAGATAGGGGCATTAAGTATTTCTAGGTCTGAAGCGGAAAGTTTTGGCAGGCGACAGGTGGCGAGGTAGCGTTGCATGTTGGTTATATGAAGAGGATCAACATTGGTAGGTGAGGACAAGTTGTAGAGTGATTCATAGTAATCGTGAAATTGTGAGGCCATAGCTGTGGGGTCATAGGTCACGGATCCGTCAGAGCATTTCAAGGCAAGTATGCGATTTTGCGTCCTCTTTGCCCGGAGACTGCGGGCCAGCATGGTGTCAGCCCTGTCTGACTTTTCATAAAATTTCTGGCGGATCCATAAAAGTGAGTTAACCGTCTTTTTTGTGAGGATTTGCGACAACTGTCCCTTAAGTGAGAGGATCTTAGTATAAAGCCGTTTTTTTGGGAAGCGTTGGTGGAGAAGGATCAGGGACGTCAGTTCTGTTTCCAAGTCAAGAATACGTTTAGTCTCTATTTTTTTGTGAGTTGAAGCAAGATTAATGAGGAGGCCCCGTAACGTGGCTTTGTGTGCCTCCCATAATACCGCCGGGGAAACATCTGGAGAGCTATTGTCGGTAAAATAGGTACGAATCATGGCGTCAATTTCAACAATGTTAGAGGGCTTAAGAAGAAGAGACTCGTTTAAACGCCATGTCCGAGGGAGCGAGCGTGTATGAGGGATAGCAATATCTAAAGTGAGGGCATAATGGTCTGACCACGTAGTGGGAATTATTTGTGCCCCGCGGAGGCTCTGAGTGGAGTCACGATCAACAAAAATATAGTCGATGCGGGTGTAAAGGTCGTGTGGGGGCGAATAATGCGTGTATCCTCGGGCAGAGGGATATAAAGTTCTCCAGCTATCGTACAAGTCATGTGAGGAGATACAATTACGCAGAAGCTTAGCGAGCTTCGTGGTAGAGGATGACCCCGTGCTAGGGTGAGACCTATCAAGATGAGGGTCAAGGGCAACATTACAATCCCCGGCAATTATAATTTTGGAATTTGAGAATTTAGAGAGCTGATCAGAGAAGGTCCCAAAGAAGGAACCCTGCTGCATGTTTGGGGCATATATGGAGGCCAAGGTGATTGGGTGTTGATTGAGGGAACCTGAGAGGATTATAAATCTACCATTGTCGTCATGAAAAGAATCATGAATGATTATAGGGAGATCCCGGTGGAGCATTATCGCAGTACCCCGTCGCTTGGCTGACATAGTAGAATGATAGGTGTGAGGGTATTTTTTACTGTTTAAGGAAGGGTGGGGGTCTTTAAAATGGGTTTCCTGAAGAAATATTATATCCGGCTTATGCCGAGCAAAAAAATGGAACGCCATGGAACGCTTAGTCGGGGAATTAAGGCCATTGACATTTATGGATAACAATTTCAAGGTCATGGAGGGTAATAATGACTCATGTATGGTACAGTGAGCAACCCGTGACGTGGCCAGACATAGTAAAAGCGAAAGGACAGAGAAGAATAGAAGAGAATATGAGCAAGAGGGAACTCAAAAGACAGGCCCATTCCTAAAAGCGGGTGGGGCCCAAAAGAGGAAGGGGTAGTGCCAATCAGGCAGCCCCTCCGGTGTGGGGGGTAGTGGCAATATAAGAAAACTGTAGATAGAAAACAAGAACGTATATAATAAAAATAACAAAGGTATCCTGCGGTCAAGCGCGAGGGCACAGGTATAAACAGGTCAAGACATAAGAAACGAAATTTGACATCCTGACGTAACTAGGCAAACATATAACTAAACAACTACTGTGATAGTCATTAGATACGGGGAGAGGAAAGGGAGAAAAAAAAAAAAAAAAAAAAAACATTTAATAAACACATTGGGGAGAGCAAACAATGTCACATCAAAATATTCAGTGAATGACTATAGTAAGTTACAGCAGGGACCGGGTTACAGTTAGGAGTAGCAGTAATATCGGAGCAGTAATAAGGCCTGAAGTGGGCCCACGCTAATGAGTACAATATTAGCCTTACCAATTCAAGGCACAATAAACATCAATTCAATGGGTCCAGGCAGGAACATCACCCAAATGTCTTATAGATCAGAGAGTCCATAAATCAACCCGAGCAGTGTGTGTAGATTGTCAGGGAGAGGGGGGCGGGGGGGGGGGGGGGGGAAGGAAGGAGAAAAAAAAAAAGAAAAAAAGGGGGGGGGATTATAAGGGAGAGAGGGAAATGTCCCGTAATCAGCCAAACATAGTTACGTATCTGTAGTTATCAATGAGCTCCTTCATTTGGTGGACCAGTCGGGAGTCGGCGCTGCAGGCCTCAACGATGGCGTGGAGGAGAGCTGATTCCTGAGTTCGTCGGGTAAGGTATCGAAAATGCCAAGAGTCTTGAGAAGGTCGTAGCCTTGAGTAGGGGTTTTAATGGAGTGATGGGACCCATCCTTGGTTACTTGAAGTTGAAATGGGAAACCCCATTTGTACTTAATTGAATTTGTACGGAGAACTTTGGTAATCACAGCAAGGTCTCGGCGTTTTCTAAGTGTAGAGGGAGCTAAGTCTTGAAATATTTGCAGTTGAGTGCCAGAGTAATCTACGGATTGGAGTTCCCGAGCGGCCAGCATGAGCTTTTCCTTGGTCTTGTAATAGTGGAAACGAAGAATGACATCTCGGGGTGGTTGGGTCGGAGGAGGCCGAGGACGGAGCGCTCTGTGCGCCCTATCCAGAAGGAGCAGGTCTTTTGGAGTACCGGGGAGTAAATTCAGAAACAGGCCCTCTAGAAAACCTGGTAGGGCCTCCAGAGTAACACCCTCAGGGATATTGCGGATCCTGACATTATTTCTCCTATTCCGGTTGTCCAAATCCTCCAGATGATCCTCGTGCACGTCGACATCGGTGCGGAGGTCAGTTAGCTCCTGTTCGAGTACGGCCTGGTACTGACACACCTCGTCCATTTTACGTTCCAACGAATCAGTACGTGTACCCAGGTCGGTCAGATCTTTTCTAAATTCTGCAAGTGCCGACCTCATTTCGGTTTGAATAGTTTTGGTAACGATAGAGACGACGTCTTGGGTGGTGAGGTGAGCCCTCGGCGATGGAGCATCCTCCGAATCCGACATTCGGTCTGCAATTGATGAGTTACGAGATGTAGTTCCTGCCTTTTCCCATGCACGGAGGATGCTGGGTTTATTAACCGCATTCGATTTACGATTTTTTTGCGACATAATAAAGCGGGAAAGGCAAGGAAGTAAATACCAAGAGAATCAACTTCACGTCGGAAATCTCAGGTGTATCCAGAAAATAATCTCAAGGGAGGCCTCGGTTGGAACAACAGCTGACCCTCTGGCGCTGGGAGACCGCAGGATAAGCTAGTCTAGGATAGGCATCGTGAGCGCCATGGAGCGCCTCTTAGAGCATGGGCCACCATTAGTAGAGAATTATGGTGAGATGGTGTGGAACGGCTCAGTGCCTCGGGCCGTGGGCGGCCACGGAGTATAAAGTAAGTATCAACTGTGTGTAAGGGGGCGGCAAGAGGGGCCTCTACGGGTTAGCCGATGATTTGCAGCAACGATGGGGGGCCACGAGTAATGGGCAACCACGTCCCACCAGTGTGTCCGTGTGAACGTGATATAGCAATCGGGTGGGGAGGGTAATATTGTCCTCTTGTGCCCCGTTTATAATTACTAGGGTTGAGCAACAGGGCAGGGGGGTCAGAGCATTTGTTTTTACTCCGCGAAGGGGGGTCCCAGCATATGGGGTGTCCTGGGCTAGCAGCGTTATGGTCACTGAGGGCGGGGAATGTCACAGAGGCTTTGAGGTGCGCACCCTGATTTAAGATCTACAGTGGAGCTTAATAGCTATGGTGCGATTGAGCACCTCAGTGTGGGCCTGTCAGCTCCGGAACCAGCAGTGAGTAAGTGACGAGAGCGCACCAGGTGAGGGAAGCTGTAAGGAGGCGTCTGTCGTCTCTGGCTGTAGGGGAAGCTGCAGTAAGACGGACACCCGTCAGACAGCGGTCGCGCTTCCTCCAAACACCGCCGCACGAGTCTCCGGACATCAGCGTCGCGGGTCCCGAGCGGCTCTGCAAGCTGGCCAGCGGAGATCAGACGCCAGGAGATGCTCCACCGGGCCCTGGGCACCCGTCAGACGGCGGCCGCGCTCCCGCTGATCACCGCTGCACGGTTCTCCGGGTGTCAGCGCCGCGGGTCCTGAGAGTCTCCGGCAGCAGGTAGTCTGAGGTGGGACGCTGGGGGATGCTCCACTGGATCTCGGGTGCGCTGTACGGCGGATTGATATGCCGTGGCCAGTCCCGCTCTGTCCCGGAAGTCCAAGCCGGATACACCAGCTACTCAAGGCCCCGGCTTCAATCTGGGGAGAGGGCCGCAACCCGCAGGAGCGCACTAAGTCACTCCCCGATTCCGCGGAGTCTCCCCAGTGTAATTCTAGGAGGGTGGAGGGTAGTAAGGGTATAATTAAGGTGGGAAGGGATGATGATGAGGGCTATAAAGAGGGCTTTTTATATGTTATTGAGCAGGAGCCCCAGGGCAGCACGACTGTTCTCTTCAGCAGCTAAGCCACACCCGTCCATTCGGTAGATTTCACGCAAGAACCTTTCAGTGGAATCTGCTGGGAAAATGGTCCGGATCGCATCTTCAGATGCATCAGCGGATAACCCTGTCTCCAAGGACAAGGGTGTTTTCTTCTGCGGTGGCTGCAGAGTGCTCATCTATGAAAGGGCCGCAGATTCGACATTCAGGACTGGGTCCTGGTGACCACGGATGCCAGCCTGAGTGGCTGGGGAGCAGTCACACAAGGAAAAAATTTCCAGGGAGTGTGATCAAGTCTGGAGACTTCTCTCCACATAAATATACTGGAGCTAAGGGCAATTTACAAGGCTCTAAGCTTAGCAAGACCTCTGCTTCAAGGTCAGCCGGTATTGATCCAGTGGGACAACATCACGGCAGTCGCCCACGTAAACAGACAGGGCAGGGCGGCACAAGAAGCAGGAGGGAAATAGCAGAAACTGCAAGGATTCTTCGCTGGGCGAAAAATCATGTGATAACACTCTCAGCAGTGTTAATTCCGGGAGTGGAAAACTGGGAAGCAGACTTCCTCAGCAGGCATAACCTCCACCCGGGAGAGTGGGGACTTCAGCGGGAAGTCTTCCACATGATTGTAAACCGTTGGGAAAAACCAAAGGTGGACATGATGGCGTCCCGCCTGAACAAAAAACTAGACAGATATTGCGCCAGGTCAAGGGACCCTCAGGCAATAGCGGTGGACGCTCTGGTAACACTGTGGGTGTACCAGTCAGGGTATGTGTTCCCTCCTATGCATCTCATACCAAAAGTACTGAGAATCATAAGAAGGAGATGAGTAAGAACGATACTCGTGGTTCCGGATGGGTCAAGAAGGACTTGGTACCCGGAACTTCAAGAGATGCTCACGGAAGAACCGTGGCCTCTACCTTAAGAGAGGACCTGCTCCAGCAGGGGCCTTGTCTGTTCCAAGACTTACCGCGGCTGCGTTTGACGGCATGGCAGTTGAACGCCGGATCCTGAAAGGGCATTCCAGATGAAGTCATCCCTACCCTGGTCGAAGCCAGGAAGGATGTAACCGCAAAACATTTTCACCGCATTTGGCAAAAATATGTTGCGTGGTGTGAGGCCAAGAAGGTCCCTACAGAGGAATTCCAACTGGGTCGTTTCCTACATTTCCTGAAAACAGGACTGTCTATGGGCCTAAAATTAGGGTCCATTAAGGTTCAAATTTCGACCCTGTCGAATTTTTTCCAGAAAGAACTGGCTTCAGTGCCTGAAGTTCAGACGTTTGTAAAAGGGGTACTGCATATACAGCCTCCTTTTGTGCCCCCAGTGGCACCTTGGGATCTCAATGTTGTTTTGAGTTTCCTAAAGTCACATTGGTTTGATCCACTCACCACTGTGGAATTAAAATATTTCACATGGAAGGTGAAGATTCTATTAGCCCTGGCTTCAGCCAGGCGTGTGTCAGAATGGGCGGCTTTATCATATAAAAGCCCTTACTTAATTTTTCATTCTGACAGGGCAGAATTGAGGACTCGTCCTCAATTTCTCCTTAAGGTGTTTTCTGTTTTTCACATGAACAAACCTATTGTGGTACCTGCGGCTACTAGGGACTTGGAGGACTCCAAGTTACTTGACGTTGTCAGGGCCCTGAAAATATATGTTTCCAGGACGACTGGAGTCAGAAAATCTGACTCGCTGTTTAGCCTGTATGCACCCAACAAGATGGGTGTTCCTGCTTCTAAGCAGACGATTGCTCGCTGGATTTGTAGTACAATTCAGCTTGCACATTCTGTGGCAGGCTTGCCACAGCCAAAATCAGTAAAAGCCCATTCCACAAGGAAGTGGGCTCATCTTGGGCGGCTGCCCGAGGGGTCTCGGCTTTACAACTTTGCCGAGCTGCTACTTGGTCAGGGGCACACCCTGACTGAGGAGGACCTGGAGTTCTCTCATTCGGTGCTGCAGAGTCATCCGCACTCTCCCGCCCGTTTGGGAGCTTTGGTATAATCCCCATGGTCCTGACGGAGTCCCCAGCATCCACTTAGGACGTTAGAGAAAATAAGAATTTACTTACCGATAATTCTATTTCTCGTAGTCCGTAGTGGATGCTGGGCGCCCATCCCAAGTGCGGATTGTCTGCAATACTTGTACATAGTTATTGTTACAAAAATCGGGTTATTCTTGTTGTGAGCCATCTTTTCAGGGGCTCCTTCGTTGTTATCATACTGTTAACTGGGTTCAGATCACAGGTTGTACGGTGTGATTGGTGTGGCTGGTATGAGTCTTACCCGGGATTCAATATCCTTCCTTATTATGCACGCTCGTCCGGGCACAGTATCCTAACTGAGGCTTGGAGGAGGGTCATGGGGGGAGGAGCCAGTGCACACCACCTGATCCTAAAGCTTTTATTATTGTGCCCTGTCTCCTGCGGAGCCGCTAAACCCCATGGTCCTGACGGAGTCCCCAGCATCCACTACGGACTACGAGAAATAGAATTATCGGTAAGTAAATTCTTATTTCTCTATCGTCCTAGTGGATGCTGGGGTTCCTGAAAGGACCATGGGGAATAGCGGCTCCGCAGGAGACAGGGCACAAAAGTAAAGCTTTCCGATCAGGTGGTGTGCACTGGCTCCTCCCCCTATGACCCTCCTCCAAGCCAGTTAGATTTTTGTGCCCGGCCGAGAAGGGTGCAATCTAGGTGGCTCTCCTAAAGAGCTGCTTAGAAAAGTTTAGCTTAGGTTTTTTATTTTACAGTGAGTCCTGCTGGCAACAGGATCACTGCAACGAGGGACTTAGGGGAGAAGAAGTGAACTCACCTGCGTGCAGGATGGATTGGCTTCTTGGCTACTGGACATCAGCTCCAGAGGGACGATCACAGGTACAGCCTGGATGGTCACCGGAGCCTTGCCGCCGGCCCCCTTGCAGATGCTGAAGTAAGAAGAGGTCCAGAATCGGCGGCAGAAGACTCCTCAGTCTTCTAAAGGTAGCGCACAGCACTGCAGCTGTGCGCCATTTTCCTCTCAGCACACTTCACACGGCAGTCACTGAGGGTGCAGGGCGCTGGGAGGGGGGCGCCCTGGGAGGCAAATGAATACCTATTTTGGCTAAAAATACCTCACATATAGCCTCCGGAGGCTATATGGAGATATTTAACCCCTGCCAGAATCCGTTAAGAGCGGGAGACGAGGCCGCCGAAAAAGGGGCGGGGCCTATCTCCTCAGCACACAGCGCCATTTTCCCTCACAGAAAGGCTGGAGGGAAGGCTCCCAGGCTCTCCCCTGCACTGCACTACAGAAACAGGGTTAAAACAGAGAGGGGGGGCACTAATTTGGCGTTAGAAATATATAAAAAAGATGCTATAAGGGAAAACACTTATATAAGGTTGTCCCTATATAATTATAGCGTTTTTGGTGTGTGCTGGCAAACTCTCCCTCTGTCTCTCCAAAGGGCTAGTCGGTCCTGTCCTCTATCAGAGCATTCCCTGTGTGTGTGCTGTGTGTCGGTACGTGTGTGTCGACATGTAGGAGGACGATGTTGGTGAGGAGGCGGAGCAATTGCCTGTAATGGTGATGTCACTCTCTAGGGAGTCGACACCGGAATGGATGGCTTATTTAGGGAATTACGTGATAATGTCAACACGCTGCAAGGTCGGTTGACGACATGAGACGGCCGACAAACAATTAGTACCGGTCCAGACGTCTCAAAAACACCGTCAGGGGTTTTAAAACGCCCGTTTACTTTAGTTGGTCGACACAGACACAGACAGGGACACTGAATCCAGTGTCGACGGTGAATAAACACGTATTCCTTATTAGGGCCACACGTTAAAGGCAATGAAGGAGGTGTTACATATTTCTGATACTACAAGTACCACAAAAGAGGGTATTATGTGGGATGTGAAAAAACTACCATAGTTTTTCCTGAATCAGATAAATTAAATAAAGTGTGTGATGATGCGTGGGTTCCCCCCGATAGAAAATTATGGGCGGTATACCCTTTCCCGCCAGAAAACACCCCTTAGGGTGGATAAGGCGCTCACACGCTTATCAAAACAAGTGGCGGTACCGTCTATAGATAGGGCCGTCCTCAAGGACCAGGAGGCTGGAAAATATCATAAAAAGTATATACACACATACTGGTGTTATACTGCGACCAGCGATCGCCTCAGCCTGGATGTGCAGAGCTGGGGTGGCTTGGTCGGATTCCCTGACTAAAAATATTGATACCCTTGACAGGGACAGTATTTTATTGACTATAGAGCATTTAAAGGATGCATTTCTATATATGCGAGATGCACAGAGGGATATTTGCACTCTGGCATCAAGAGTAAATGCGATGTCCATAAACTGCCAGAAGATGTTATGGACACGACAGTGGTCAGGTGATGCAGATTCCAAACGGCACAAAGGTGTATTGCCGTATAAAGGAAGAGGAGTTATTTGGGGTCGGTCCATCGGACCTGGTGGCCACGGCAACTGCTGGAAAATCCACCGTTTTTACCCTAAGTCACATCTCTGCAGAAAAAGACACCATCTTTTCAGCCTCAGTCCTTTCGTCCCTATAAGATCATATCTGCCCAGGGATAGAGGAAAGGGAAGAAGACTGCAGCAGGCAGCCCATTCCCAGGAACAGAAGCGTTCCACCGCTTCTGACAAGTTCTCAGCATGGCGCTGAGACCGTACAGGACCCCTGGATCCTACAAGTAGTATCCCAGGGGTACAGATTGGAATGTCGAGACGTTTCCCCTTCGCAGGCTCCTGAAGTCTGCTTTACCAAGGTCTCCCTCCGACAAGGAGGCAGTATGGGAAAAAATTCACAAGCTGTATTCCCAGCAGGTGATTATTAAATTACCCCTCCTACTACAAGAAAAGGGGTATTATTCCACACTATATTGTGGTACTGAAGCCAGAAGGCTAGGTGAGACTTATTCTAAAAAAAAATTTTTTGAACACTTACAAAGGTTCAAATCAAGATGGAGTCACTCAGAGCAGTGATAACGAACCAGGAAGAAGGGGACTATATAGTGTCCCGGGACATCAGGGATGCTTACCTCTATGTCCCAAATTTGCCCTTCTCACTAAGGGTACCTCAGGTTCGTGGTGCAGAACTGTCACTATCAGTTTCAGACGCTGCCGTTTGGATTGCCCACGGCACCCCGGGTCTTTACCAAGGTAATGGCCGAAATGATGATTCTTCTTCGAAGAAAAGGCGTCTTAATTATCCCTTACTTGGACGATCTCCTGATAAGGGCATAGTCCAGGGAACAGTTGGAGGTCGGAGTAGCACTATCTAGGATACTGCTACAACAGCACGGGTGGATTCTAAATATTCCAAAATCGCAGCTGATCCCGACGACACGTCTGCTGTGCCTAGGGATGATTCTGGACACAGTCCAGAAAAAGGTGTTTCTCCCGGAAGAGAAAGCAAGGGAGTTATCCGAGCTAGTCAGGAACCTCCTAAAAACAGTGCATCATTGCACAAGGGTCCTGGTAAAAATGGTGGCTTCCTACGAAGCAATTCCATTCGGCAGATTTCACGCAAGAACTTTTCAGTGGGATCTGCTGGACAAATGGTCCGGATCGCATCTTCAGATGCATTCAGCGGATAACCCTATATCCAAGGACAAGGGTGTCTCTCCTGTGGTGGTTATAGAGTGCTCATCTTCTAGAGGGCCGCAGATTCGGCATTCAGGATTGGATGCTGGTGACCACGGAGCCCAACCCGAGAGGCTGGGGAGCAGTCACACAAGGAAAAAAGTTCCAGGGAGTGTGATCAAGTCTGGAGACTTTTCTCCACGTAACTATACTGGAGCTAAGGGTAAATTTATAATGCTCTAAGCTTAGCAAGACCTCTGCTTCAAGGTCAGCCGGTATTGATCCAGTGGGAAAAACATCACGGCAGTCGCCCACGTAAACAGACAGGGCGACACAAGAAGCAGGAGGGCAATGGCAAAAACTGCAAGGACTTTTCGCTGGGCGGAAAATCATGTGATAGCACTGTCAGCAGTGTTTCATCCCGGGAATGGAAACTGGGAAGCAGACTTCCTCAGCAGGCACGACCTCCACCCGGGAGAGTGGAAACTTCATCGGGAAGTTTTTTCCACATGATTGGAAACCGTTGGGAAATACCAAAGGTGGACATGATGGCGTCCCGTCTGAACAAAAAACGGGACAGGTATTGCGCCAGGTCAAGAGACCCTCAGGCAATAGCTGTGGACGTTCTGGTAACACCGTGGGTGTACCAGTCGGTGTATGTGTTCCCTCCTCTGCTTCTCATACCTAAGGTGCTGAGAACTATAAGACGTAGAGGAGTAAGAACTATACTCATGGCTCCGGATTGGCCAAGAAGGACTTGGTACCCGGAACTTCAAGAGATGCTTACAGAGGTCTTATGGCCTCTGCCGCTAAGAAGGGACTTGCTTCAGCAAGTACCATGTCTGTTCCAAGACTTACCGCAGCTGCGTTTGTCGGCATGGCGGTGGAAAGCCGGATCCTAAGGGAAAAAGGCATTCCGGAAGAGGTCATTCCTACCCTGGTCAAAGCCAGAAAGGAGGTGACCGCACAACATTATCACCACATGTGGCGAAAATATGTTGCGTGGTGTGAGGCCAGGAAGGCCCCACAAAGAAATTTCAACTCGGTCGTTTCCTGCATTTCCTGCAAACAGGAGTGTCTATGGGCCTCAAATTGGGGTCCATTAAGGTTCAAATTTCGGCCCTGTCGATTTTCTTCCAGAAAGAATTGGCTTCAGTTCCTGAAGTCCAGAAGTTTGTCAAGGGAGTATTGCATATACAACCCCCTTTTGTGCCTCCAGTGGCACTGTGGGATCTCAACGTAGTTCTGAGATTCCTCAAATCACATTGGTTTAAAACCAGTCAAATCTGTGGATTTGAAGCATCTCACATGAAAAGTGACCATGCTCTTGGCCCTGGCCTGGACCAGGCGAGTGTCAAATTGGTGGTTTTTTCTCAAAGAAGCCCACATCTGTTTGTCCATTCGGACAGGGCAGAGCTGCGGACTCGTCCCCAGTTCTCTCCCTAAGGTGGTGTCAGTGTTTCACCTGAACCAGCTTATTGTGGTGCCTTGCACCTACTAGGGACTTGGAGGACTCCAAGTTGCTAGATGTTGTCAGGGCCCTGAAAATATGTTCCAGGACGGCTGGAGTCAGGAAAACTGACTTGCTGTTATCCTGTATGCACCCAACAAACTGGGTGCTCTTGCTTCTAAGCAGACTATTGCTAGTTGGATGTGTAATACAATTCAGCTTGCACATTCTGTGGCAGGCCTGCCACAGCCAAAATATGTAAATGCCCATTCCACAAGGAAGGTGGGCTCATCTTGGGCGGCTGCCCGAGGGGTCTCGGCTTTACAACTTTGCCGAGCAGCTACTTGGTCAGGGGCAAACACGTTTGCTAAATTCTACAAATTTGATACCCTGGCTAAGGAGGACCTGGAGTTCTCTCATTCGGTGCTGCAGAGTCATCCGCACTCTCCCGCCCGTTTGGGAGCTTTGGTATAATCCCCATGGTCCTTTCAGGAACCCCAGCATCCACTAGGACGATAGAGAAAATAAGAATTTACTTACCGATAATTCTATTTCTCGGAGTCCGTAGTGGATGCTGGGCGCCCATCCCAAGTGCGGATTATCTGCAATACTTGTACATAGTTACAAAAATCGGGTTATTATTGTTGTGAGCCATCTTTTCAGAGGCTCCGCTGTTATCATACTGTTAACTGGGTTTAGATCACAAGTTGTACGGTGTGATTGGTGTGGCTGGTATGAGTCTTACCCGGGATTCAAAATTCCTCCCTTATTGTGTACGCTCGTCCGGGCACAGTACCTAACTGGCTTGGAGGAGGGTCATAGGGGGAGGAGCCAGTGCACACCACCTGATCGGAAAGCTTTACTTTTGTGCCCTGTCTCCTGCGGAGCCGCTATTCCCCATGGTCCTTTCAGGAACCCCAGCATCCACTACGGACTCCGAGAAATAGAATTATCGGTAAGTAAATTCTTATTTTTTAGGTTTTTTATTTTACAGTGAGATCTGCTGGCAACAGACTCACTGCAGCGAGGGACTAAGGGGAGAAGAAGCGAACCTACCTAACTGGTGGTAGCTTGGGCTTCTTAGGCTACTGGACACCATTAGCTCCAGAGGGATCGACCACAGGACCCGACCTCGATGTTCGGTCCCGGAGCCGCGCCGCCGGCCCCCTTACAGAGCCAGAAGCAAGAAGTGTTCCGGAAAATCGTCGGCAGAAGACTTCTGTCTTCAACAAGGTAGCGCACAGCACTGCAGCTGTGCGCCATTGCTCCTCATGCACACCTCACACTCCGGTCACTGATGGGTGCAGGGCACTGGGGCGGGGCGCCCTGAGGGCAATATAATATACCTTGGCTGGCAAATCATCACAATATATAGTCCCAGGGCTATATATGTGATAAATTACCCCTGCCAGAATCCATGAAAAAAGCGGGAGAAAAGTCAGACGAAAAAGGGGCGGGGCTATCTCCCTCAGCACACTGGCGCCATTTTTTCTTCACAGTGCAGCTGGAAGACAGCTCCCCAGGCTCTCCCCTGTATTTTTCAGGCTCAAAGGGTTAAAAAGAGAGGGGGGCACTAAATTTAGGCGCAATATGTGTATACAAGCAGCTATTGGGGGAAAAATCACTCACTTATAGTGTTAATCCCTGCATTATATAGCGCTCTGGTGTGTGCTGGCATACTCTCTCTCTGTCTCCCCAAAGGACTTTGTGGGGTCCTGTCCTCAGTCAGAGCATTCCCTGTGTGTGTGCGGTGTGTCGGTACGGCTGTGTCAACTTGTTGGATGAGGAAGGTTACGTGGAGGCGGAGCAGAGGCCGATAAATGGGATGTCGCCCCCTGTGGGGCCCACACCAGAGTGGATGGATAGGTGGAAGGTATTAACCGACAATATCAACTCCTTACATAAAAGGCTGGATGACGTAACAGCTGTGGGACAGCCGGCTTCTCAGCCCGCGCCTGCCCAGGCGTCTCAAAGGCCATCAGGGGCTCAAAAAACGCCCGTTACCTCAGATGGTAGACACAGATGTCGGCACGGAGTCTGACTCCAGTGTCGACGAGGTTGAGACATATACAGAATCCACTAGGAACATCCGTTGCATGATCTCGGCAATGAAAAATGTGTTACACATTTCTGACATGAACCCAAGTACCACATAAAAGGGGTTTTATGTTTGGGGAGAAAAAGCAGCCAGTGTTTTGTTCCCCCATCAGATGAGTGAATGAAGTGTGTAAAGAGCGTGGGTTCCCCCGATAAGAAAATGGTAATTTCTAAAAAGTTACTGCTGGCGTACCCTTTCCCGCCAGAGGATAGGTCACGTTGGGAGATATCCCCTAGGGTGGATAAGGCGCTCACACGTTTGTCAAAAAAGGTGGCACTGCCGTCTTGGGATACGGCCACTTTGAAGGAGCCTGCTGATAAAAAGCAGGAGACTATCCTGAAGTCTGTATATACACACTCAGGTACTATACTGAGACCTGCATTTGCCTCAGCATAAATAGTGCTGCTGCAGCGTGGTCTGATACCCTGTCAGATAATATTAATACCCTAGACAGGGATAATATTTTGCTAACATAGAGCATATTAAAGACGTCGTCTTATATATGAAGGATGCACAGAGGGATATTTGCCGGCTGGCATCCAGAATTAATGCAATGTCCATTCTGCCAGGAGGGTAGTAGAGACCCGGCAGTAGACAGGTGGTGATGCCTTTAAAAGGCACATGGAGATTCTGCCTTATAAGGGTGAGGAATTGTTTGGGGATGGTCTCTGGGACCTCGTATCCACAGCAACAGCTGGGAAGTAAAAATTTTTACCTCAGGTTTCCTCACAGCCTAAGAAAGCACCGTATTTTCAGGTACAGTCCTTTCGGCTTCAGAAAAGCAAGCGGGTCAAAGGCGCTTCCTTTCTGCACAGAGACAAGGGAAGAAGGAAAAAGCTGCACCAGACAGCCAGTTCCCAGGATCAAAAATCTTCCCCCACTTCCTCTGAGTCCACCGCATGACGCTGGGGCTCCACAGGTGGAGACAGGTGCGGTGGGGGCGCGTCTCGGGAACTTCAGGGACCAGTGGGCTTGCCCACAGGTGGATCCCTAGGTTCTGCAAGTAGTATCACAGGGATACAGGCTGGAGTTCGAGGCGACTCGCCCTCGCCGTTACCTCACATCAGCCTTGCCTGCTGCCCACGGAGAAAGGGAGGTAGTACTGGCGGCAATTCACAAGCTGTACTTCCAGCAGGTGAAATCAAGGTACCCCTCCTTCAACAAGGCCGGGGTTACTATTCCAAAATGTTGTGGTACCGAAACCAGACGGTTCGGTGAGACCCATTCTAAAATTGAAATCCTTGAACACTTATATATGAAGGTTCAAGTTCAAAATGGAATCGCTCAGGGCGATTATTGCAAGCCTGGAGAATTTCATGGTATCACTGGACATCAAGGATGCTTACCTGCATGTCCCTATTTACCCTCTTCACCAGGAGTACCTCAAAATTGTGGTACAGGATGGTCATTACCAATTCCAGACGTTGCCGTTGGTCTGTCCCCGGCACCGAGGGTATTTACCAAGGTAATGGCCGAAATAATTATCCCGTGCTTGGACGATCTCCTTATAAAGGCGAGGTCCAGGGAGCAGTTGTTCGTCGGAGTAGCACTATCTCGGGAAGTGCTACAACAGCACGGCTGCATTCTGAATATTCCAAAGTCGCAGCTGGTTCCTACGACGCGTCTACTGTTCCTGGGTATGGTTCTGGACACAGAACAGGATAAAAAGGGTTTCTCCCGGAGGAGAAGTCCTAGGAGTTGTCGTCTCTAGACAGAGACCTCCTAATACAAATACAGGTGTCGGTGCATTAATGCACGCGAGCCCTGGGAAAGATGGTAGCTTCTTACGAAGAAATTCCATTCGCCAGGTCCCATGCAAGGATCTTCCAGTGGGATCTGTTGGACAAGTGGTCCGGGTCGCATCTTCAGATGCATCGGCGGATAACCCTGTCTCCAAGGGCCAGGGTGTCGCTGTTGTGGTGGCTGCAGAGTGCTCATCTTCTAGGGGGCCGCAGATTCGGCATACAGGACTGGGTCCTGGTGACCACGGATGCCAGCCTTCGAGTCTGGGGGGCAGTCACACAGGGAAGAAACTTCCAAGGACTATGGAAAAGTCAGGAGACTTCCCTACACATAAATATTCTGGAACTAAGGGCCATTTACAATGCCCTAAGTCAGGCTAGACCCCTGCTTCAACACCGGCCGGTGCTGATCTAGTCGGACAACATCACGGCGGTCGCTCATGTAAACCGACAGGGCGGCACAAGAAGCAGGATGGCGATGGCAGAAGCCACACGGATTCTCCGATGGGCGGAAAATCATGTGTTAGCACTGTCAGCAGTGTTCATTCCCGGAGTGGACAACTGGGAAGCAGACTTTCTCAGCAGACACGACCTCCACCCGGGAGAGTGGGGACTTCATCCAGAAGTCTTCCAAATGATTGTACACCGTTGGGAAAGGCCACAGGTGGACATGATGGCGTCCCGCCTCAACAAAAAGCTACAAAGATATTGTGCCAGGTCAAGGGACCCTCAGGCGATAGCTGTGGACGCTCTGGTAACACCGTGGGTGTACCAGTCGGTGTATGTGTTCCCTCCTCTGCCTCTCTTACCCAGGGTAATGAGAATAATAAGAAGGAGAGGAGTAAGAACTATACTCATTGTTCCGGATTGGCCAAGAAGAGCTTGGTACCCAGAACTCCAAGAAATGATCTCAGAGGACCCATGGCCTCTGCCGCTCAGACAGGACCTGCTGCAGCAGGGGGCCTGTCTGTTCCAAGACGTACCGCGGCTGCGTTTGACGGCATGGCGGTTGAACGCCGGATCCTGAAGGAAAAGGGCATTCCGGAGGAAGTTATCCCTACGCTAATTAAAGCTAGGAAAGAAGTGAACGCAAACCATTATCACCGCATATGGCGGAAATATGTTGCGTGCTGTGAGGCCAGGAAAGGCCCCAAAGGAGGAATTTCAGCTAGGTTGATTTCTGCACTTCCTACAGTCAGGGTGACTTCCAGGGCGGCAGAGCGCAAGATTCTGCTTCGCCCGCGCCCGCGGCTGACTCACCCGCTCACCATACCCCCACCCGGAGGGCGGCCACTGACCTGTTGGGTCCCTACTTGGCGGCACCAAGGCGCTGGGCAGCCAGGAAGAGGCTTCTCCTCAGGCTGCATCACATCTCCCCCCTGCATCTGGTGGCCATCTTGGAGGAGGCGAGCTGGTAAGCTGAAGCTCCCTGCTACAGGCAGTCAGCTGTGGTCACTGGCAGGTCCGTGATCCTTGCTGGCTGTCCTCTCTGGCCAGGTTGGAACCTGCTAAATTGGACCTGGGATCTCATACCCTCTCCTTATTATACCTCCAACTTCTACACTCTATTTCTGGAAGAAACATCATTCATCTATAATACATCTATTATCTCATTGCACTTATTGAACTCCCTCTGCTGGAGGAACATTATATTGCGGCTCATATTATTATATATCTCAAGCTGTCTACGGCCGCACTCACTGCTGTTATTATCTCATTATTCTGATGATGGACAAATTTGCGGCCAAACCGTCGCAGGGCACTCGTAGCAATCAGTCGGGTAGGGGCCGTGGCCTTGATAACTCCTCGGTCGACAGCCCTCCGTCACCCTCATTGGGTTCACATTCTAGCCCCCGAAGCCAACCTGTGTCCGTATCCGCAATGGATTCTGCAAAATCCTGCACGACGAAAGAGATAACAGATATCCTGTCTAAGTTATTAGACCAAAAATTGGCTCCTCTAAAAGACTCGCTTGACTCCACTCTCACTCAACTGAACCAACATGCTCAGCGACTCACCGAGGCAGAACAGAGAATATCCGACCTAGAGGATGATCTCACTACGGCTAAGACGGCTCTCTCTGACCAAGAAAAATTTGTTGCATCTATTCAGGATAAGCTTGAGGACCTGGAAAACCGTAACAAGAGAAACAATGTGTGCCTCATCGGCCTACCGGTGTCGGTGAAACCTCATGACGCTCGTCTCTCAATGGATGCCCAGGGAGCTGGGCTGTGTTTCGGGTTCTGGATCCATAGTAGTGAAAAGTGTACACCGTATTGGCCCTGAACGGCAATCCACAAGAGACAGACCTCGGCCCGTCATCCTGAGAGTCCTCAACTACGCTGACAAGGTCATGATATTGGACGCCTATAGAAAATGTGCTGATTTGAAATACCAAGACGCTAAATTGCTGCTTTTCCAGGACTTTTCCTATATGGTTGCTTCCAAACGTAGGGAATTCTCGCCTGTCTGCAAGAGACTTTCTGAACTGGGCCACCGCTTTGCGCTTCTCTATCCGGCTAAATTGAGAGTCACTCATGCGGGAAAGGCCTACTTCTTTGAGACTCCAAAGACTGCCAAGAACTTTGTAGATTCACTTTCCTCACACTCCTCTGCCGGGATGGACGATGAGGACTGATACCCGTTGGCCTTGTATATTTGCATCTTCTTGAACAATACACTTTCAGGTTCTTAGTAACTACTAAGAGTGGGTCCTACCACTGGTTGATATATAGTTTGTTTATCTCTATATACGTGGGTATATTGTCACCTATACCCTATTGCATTTCCCGAAATATTCTCTCTCTCGGTGACCGCTTATCCTATTGTTCTCAATTCTTCTTGAAATGCTCTCTACTTTCTTTGACTCTTTTTCTTCCTCCTCTTCTCCGACTAAACTCCACCCCCCTTTTTTCCTTTCCTTATCTGTTATTGTTATGTTTGATTATTGTACGGTCTCTTGGCGCGGTTCTCCACTATACGCATGTTTTAGGTTGGAATCAATTAGTCGTCTCGGTTGGCCGCTCCATTGACCTCAACACTTTGGTTCGTATAATATTTAAAATAATTTTGAGTTGGGATTTTGATATAGATGTTGTACAAATTTATTGTACGTCATTGTCACAATTGTTCCTCTTATCCTTATACTGCTTTGGTACAGGTATTTTGTTCGCTGGCCCGCTTGCTGGGACGGGCTGGTTGGGTCTATCATTACTAGTTAAATGGGAATTTTGGCCTAGAGTAGGTATAGGTTAATGTCCACGAATGCTGCCACCTCCACTAGAGTACAGTCCCACATTAAATTTGTAACCTGGAATGTTGAGGGCTTAAACACCCCAGTCAAAAGGAGAAAGATTCTCTCCTATCTTAAACGTTTAAAGCCTGACATAGTTCTCTTACAAGAGACTCATTGGAAAAATGCGGACCCTAATGTTGTGAGAGATTCCTGGATAGGGGAATTCAAATCGGCCTCTTATTCAGCCAAACGAAGGGGTGTACTGATTCTTTTTAATAGACGCTTCACGTATCAAATAAATGATAGTCTCAGTGACCCTGAAGGCCGCTATTTATTTATAAAAATCACTATTTTCGGTGTTCTCTACACCATAGCTACTATCTACGCACCTACTGGCCCCAACTCACTCTTTTTTTCTAATATTTATAATAAGTTGCAAGAATGGGCGGAGGGGGAGATTATTTTAGGCGGAGACTTCAATACTGTCCAGTCTCCGGGTTTGGATAGATCCACCTCTGCTAGATCCCATATATCTACACCACCCCAATCCCTATCCTTATTAACTGACTCACTGCGGCTCTGCGACCCCTGGAGATGCCAACACCCTGACTCCCGAGAGTACACATTTTACTCTCATCCACATCATTCCTCTTCTCGCCTTGACTATTGGCTAATCACTGACACCCTATTACAGCGCGTGGCTGAAACTAAAATAGAACCCATATCATTGTCCGACCATGCCCCAGTTTGGTTTACCCTTAATTTACACTCTCCTATCTCTCAGTCATATAATTGGAGATTTCCAGCCTATCTTATAAAATCCTCTGATTTTTGCACACACCTAGAACAAACGTTTCGTAATTATGTAGCAGACAATAGTACGCATATGGAGGACATCAATTTGTTTTGGTCGGCTTCGAAGCCAGTGATTCGTGGACATATTATGGAATATGTTTCTAGGAGACGCAAGCTACTCGCTACCCAATTACAAGACCTTGCTTGTAACCTGACCAAAACTTATGACGCACTCTTGCTGAGGGACTCACCCGGCAACCGACAGGCCTATCTTGCTGCTAAGCAACTATATGACTCATTACATACGGAGCGGGCGAGATTTTCATACGATTTACAACGGAATAGATTTTTCAGAGGGGGAAATAAATCCGGGAGATTGTTGGCGAATCTGGTTCGGTCGTACTCCGCCCCTTCTCGTATTCCCCAACTACTCACAGATTCGTCTGCAGCCATCTTTGATACTCCCTCAATCTCTAAGGCCTTCTTACAATATTATAACACTCTCTATGAAGCCCCCTTGGATCATCCGACTCTTGGAATACAATTCCTTGAGAGAGCAAAATTACCTGTTTTAACGGAAGAGGAAAGAAAATCCTTAACAGAACCGGTCACAGAACCGGAATTACTTTCTTTGATTAAATCACTGCACAATGGTAAGTCTCCTGGCCCGGACGGATTTAGGGCGGAGTATTACCGAATTTTGGCCCCCCATTTATCACCCCATTTATTATCTCTTTTCAATGCACTGCTAGAGGGTAAACCACCCCCCATGGGATTTAGTGAAGCCAGAATTGTGCTGTTTACGAAACCGGGAAAAGATCCCCGATATACTCAATCTTATAGACCTATTTCATTATTGAATCAGGACATGAAGCTTTTTACAAAACTAATTGCAACAAGACTTCAACCAATTCTGAATCGGGTTCTGCATCCTGCTCAAACAGGGTTTGTCAAAGGTAGAACCTCAGTTCATAATATACGTACGCTGATTGCAGCAATGTACAGTGCACAACAATCTGCCTGCCCAAACGCTCTTTTTGTAAGCTGTGACGCCGATAAGGCGTTTGACCGCGTCTCCTGGTCTCATTTGCTTCGTATTTTTCATGTCCAGCAATTTGGTGAGGAATTTATTCATCTATTCAGAATGTTATATACATTACCCCAGGCGCATCTGACTATAAATGGTTTAAACTCGTCTGCCTTCATGTTAGGTAGAGGGACCCGTCAGGGATGCCCTCTTTCCCCCCTGCTATTCAATCTGGCCCTAGACCCTTTGATACGTAATTTTATACTAGATCCCACTTGGCAAGGTGTTATGGTAGGCAACAACGAAGTCAAGGTGTCTGCTTTTGCTGACGACCTGTTACTATATTTTACCGACCCCAAACAGGCATTTCCATCATTACTAACCACACTGCATGATTTTAATTTAATTTCCGGATTTCTTATTAATTTTGACAAGACAGAGGCGCTGGCATTGGGAGGAGAGGCGGCACAGGATTGGGGCGACTCATTTCCCTTCAGATGGGCCCACCGATATTTAAAATATCTAGGCCTCCGCATCCCGCCACTCCTCACTGACCTATATACAGTGAACTTTTCTTACCACATCACTCAAATGACGAATGACTTTTTGAAATGGCAACATCTTCCGATCTCTTATCTGGGTAGATGCCACTTATATAAGATGGTTTCCTTCCCTCGACTACTTTATCCAATCCAGATGCTCCCATTCATATTGTCCAAACGTGATGTCCATTCTATTAATAAAGCCCTTACTAAATTTATCTGGGCAAACAAACGTCCCCGCATTGCACTTTTTAAATTAAAACAACCCCCGTCACTTGGTGGTATTAATCTCCCCTGTCCTGAAGACTACTCCCTTGCCGCCAACTATAGATACGCTCTGGATTGGATAGGGGATAGTGACAATTTTGTTAATAGAGCTTTGGAACAGGCTTTCTCACCTCAACACACTTTGGTACATTTATTGCATTTTGCTGATATCCCTCCTCAACGTGACAGACTCCATAATTCATTATTACATGCCCCATGTACAGCTTGGCGTAAACTTAGGAAACGTTTAGACCTCTCCCTAACGGATTCTCTATTTCAACCTTTATTGTGTAATCCACAATTCCAGGGAGGAGAGGATAATGGGATTGTTCGTGGCTGGCATCTCCAGGGCCTATCCTTCTTATATCAATTTCTGAATGTAGAATGCTCTGCGATATTAACTTTAGCACAACTAAAAGTAAAATACCCCACTCTTCATTTTCCTCTGTTTGCCTATTTCCAAATTCGTAGCTTTGTTACTAGCAAATTGTCACGATTGCACTCCTCTGACTTCACCTTTCCTCTTGATGGCCTGGTACGACAGTCTCCAGGAGCCCCATATAACACTTCTTTGATCTATTCCCATACTAGGCGAAGGTTGGATCTATCTAAGCTCACAACAGGGATGGCCAAATGGACAGACACCCTCCCTGACACTGATCTCCTGACAGTGATTCGGTGGTGTGGTATGCTAAATAAACAACTAGTTTCATCTTCCTATGCAGAGATGCACTTTAAAATACTACACAGAGCCTACTACACCCCTAGACTTAGGTTCCTCACTGGAGTATCTGACAACTCTTCATGTTTTAAATGAAATTCTCCCGAAGCCGATATTATTCATTGTCTCTGGGCATGCCCGGTAGTACAAACATTCTGGACGGCAGTCCAAACGTATATTAATGTGGAACTTCACATTTCTTTTAATATTACTATGGTCTGGGCTTTCTGGAACTTCATAAATACTCAGGATCCCCCATATTCCAAAGGGACGAAATTACTGTTGGCTCGTGCGGCTGCTGCAGCAAAGAAAACCATTCTATCCCAATGGATACATTCGGAGCTGATACCCTTTTCCCTCACGTTACCACGTTTAACATACCTATATCAAATGGATTGGGTTGATTGTTCCCTAGACGCAGAGTCGCGCTCGTCAAAAATTTTTGCCATCTGGTTACCCTACCTACTCATGCTACCAACTACCACCAGGGAATATGTGCGCAAAGTAGTTCGATTAACAACATGGTATAATACGGAATCCCTCATTAAAGGCTCACCACCCTTTTAAAAATTAAATAGACTGATGTTACGTTCTCCTGCTTGAACTATATGGTTGATTGTCCTCATAACCTTGTTAATACTATTTAAAGTGTTTGTTCAACTCTTTTATTGCCAATTTCTGTTCCTTGCAGTGGTTGACTGTTTTCTCACAAGCATTGTGACATACGACTTGTATTTTATTGCATGTTCCTTCTCAATAAACATATATTTAAAAAAAAAAAAAAAAATAGGTATTTGTCCCAACTGTTTATGTGCTCAGAGGTAATGAATTGAAATTTGTGGTAAAATTGCTGCAAGTCCGTTTTCGCGGACAATTGAATGGGCATTTTTTTTATGATTTGCGGTAAAATCACGTTTTTTTACCACAAAAATGGCTTTTCGCATGTAATTGAATTTGGCTCTACTTCTTTTACCCTATTTCCCAGTTGCCAATCTAATTCCTGTCCTCTCATTCTATTCTCAGCAATCTGGTCCCTACACTCATCATTCCTCTGTGGCCGCTGTCACCCACATTATCCCATGGTCCCCTTACAGCAACGTCAGAGGGTCACCTGTAGTCTCACAGCAGCTGGAGAGCCACTGGTTGCCCAGACCTGAGATATAGAGACTCAGTATCTGCCCCACAGTCTTCATACATTATAGATATATAGATAGATCATGTTACATTTCTCACAATGTGTTATTTATGGCGGGAACTGCAGGAGATGTACTATATACTCCCCAATGTACTATATGTTGGAAAAGATAACCGATAGGAGAGGGGTCATATTTGTAAAATGATCTCTTTTTCTATTTTATGCATAAATAATTCTTAAATAAAGTTCCCTATAAGTGGAGTTTAATTTAGCTGTTGATTGATGTCTCTCATTCCACAGGATTACACAGTAGTGAAGAAGACATCCGGTGAGTGTGAGAAACCCAGTAGCCATCCCTGTGTGTCAGGAGGATTGGTCAGGACCCATCGCCCCATCACGGTGCCTCCACCTCACTCACTGATACATGGGAGAGACAATGACCAGAAGATCCTGGAACTCACCAACAAGATCATTCAGCTGCTGACTGGAGAGGTGACTGCTGGGAATGGGGTATTATACAGTAACACCAGGGGAGGTGTCTGGGTGATGACTGGAGAGGTGACTGCTGGGAATGGGGCATTATACAGTAACACCAGGGGAGGTGTCTGGGCGATGACTGGAGAGGTGACTGCTGGGAATGGGGCATTATACAGTAACACCAGGGGAGGTGTCTGGGTGATGACTGGAGAGGTGACTGCTGGGAATGGGACATTATACAGTAACACCAGGGGAGGTGTCTGGCTTCTGACTGGAGAGGTGACTGCTGGGAATGGGGCATTATACAGTAACACCAGGGGAGGTGTCTGGGTGATGACTGGAGAGGTGACTGCTGGGAATGGGGCATTATACAGTAACACCAGGGGAGGTGTCTGGGCGATGACTGGAGAGGTGACTGCTGGGAATGGGACATTATACAGTAACACCAGGGGAGGTGTCTGGGTGATGACTGGAGAGGTGACTGCTGGGAATGGGACATTATACAGTGACACCATGGAGGTGTCTGGGTGATGACTGGAGAGGTGACTGCTGGGAATGGGACATTATACAGTAACACCAGGGGAGGTGTCTGGGTGATGACTGGAGAGGTGACTGCTGGGAATGGGGCATTATACAGTAACACTGGGGGAGGTGTCTGTGTGATGACTGGAGAGGTGACTGCTGGGAATGGGGCATTATACAGTAACACCAGGGGAGGTGTCTGGGTGATGACTGGAGAGGTGACTGCTGGGAATGGGGCATTATACAGTAACACCGGGGGAGGTGTCTGGGTGATGACTGGAGAGGTGACTGCTGGGAATGGGACATTATACAGTAACACCGGGGGAGGTGTCTGCGTGATGACTGGAGAGGTGACTGCTGGGAATGGGGCATTTTACAGTAACACCAGGGGAGGTGTCTGGGTGATGACTGGAGAGGTGACTGCTGGGAATGGGGCATTATACAGTAACACCAGGGGAGGTGTCTGGGTGATGACTGGAGAGGTGACTGCTGGGAATGGGACATTATACAGTAACACCGGGGGAGGTGTCTGGGTGATGACTGGAGAGGTGACTGCTGGGAATGGGACATTATACAGTAACACCGGGGGAGGTGTCTGCGTGATGACTGGAGAGGTGACTGCTGGGAATGGGGCATTATACAGTAACACCAGGGGAGGTATCTGGGTGATGACTGGAGAGGTGACTGCTGGGAATGGGGCATTATACAGTAACACCAGGGGAGGCGTCTGGGTGATGACTGTGTCATTGTGTGTGTCAGGTTCCTATAAGGTATCAGGATGTCACAGTCTATCTCTCCATGGAGGAGTGGGAGTATATAGAGGGGCACAAGGATATGTACAAGGATTTGATGATGGAGAATCACCGGCCCCTCACATCACTGGGTAAGAGGAGACTTTTATTCATTGTAAAGAACAGGAGCATTTTGAAAGCCTATACATACGCATCGTATGGTAATCATACTAAAACAGTGTACTTAGTCACTATGTGTCTCATACAGATGGACCCAGTAACAGAGATGCCATAGAGAGATGTTTCTATCCTCTTTATTCACAGTATTGCACAGAGGAAAGTAACAGGACTCCACAGGAGGGTCAGGTAGGTGGGATTTAGTGACTTTATGCTATATGATCTATAGAGAAGCTGTGCATGTTTTATTTACTGGGAGTATTCAATAACGGCTGGAAAGATGGCACTTTCCGCAGATAATCAGAACTTTCCGACACTTCAATATTCAATTGGAGTGCCGTTCTTCTGCCCTGTCGGAAATTCCAACAATTCGAAAAACACATGGATGAGCGGAATCTCTGCTCATCCATGTGTTTTCGCCCCCGCCTCTTTAGAAAACGGGACGTTTTCGACTATTCATTTCCAGCCATGAGAGAGGGCGGAAATGAATGGTCGAAATTGGGGGGGGAAACGGCCCGCTATTGAATAATGACGTGTCGAGAGGATCCGACTTTAATTGATAATACCCCTTAATGTGAATTCATTGAATCAGGAATATTTGTGTTATTTTATTGTTTTGTTGATTACTTAGGGTAAAGGTCTGACTGATAATAAAGCAGAAAATATAGAGGGAGAAGAAGAGACGTATGTGAGGGGTGATCAGCAGTGTAAGGAGGAGGAAATCCCTACAGATATCAGCACAGGTGAGTATAATCACTTATTACAGAGAGGGGTCACATATTCTCCTTGTTCTGTCACTACAGCAGCCTCTTATTCTACACCCTCGTCTAGTATCTGTAGAGGTGAAGGAGTCCCACATAAATAATCTAATATAGATATGCCCAAGCGGCCATTTAGAGGCCTGGTAGCGTTGTTCCACAGCGGACCTCCACCAAGCCCCTCAGGATACACCCACTGACAAAGTGAAAGCGCTGCAAACAAGGGGGTAATTCAGATCTGATCGCTGGGCTGCGTTTTTTCCTGTCCTGTGATCAGATAGTCGCCGCCTACAGGGTTAGTGTATTTTCGCTGTGCAAGTGTGCATTCCTATGTATTGACAGAGCTGCTAAAAATCAGTTTGTGCAGTCTCTGCGCAGTCCAGGATGTAATCTTCCAGTGCGATTCAATCCTGCTGATCGGGGCTGGAGTGGACGTCAGACACCCTCTCTCAAACCGCTTGGACACCCCTGCGTTTTTCTGGACACTTCCTGTAAACGGTCTGTTGCCACCCACAAATGGCCTCTTCCTATCAATCAGCTTGCGTAGGCCCGTGCGAATGGATCCTTTGCACCATCCGGTCTCTGACCGGGGAAGCCAGATGTAGCTGTGCATACACATGCGCAGTTTGGACCTGATCGCCCGCTGTGCGAAAAAGCACAGCAGCGATCAGATCTGAATTACCCCCTAAATATGGAACTCGGTTGTTCAAACAAGAGAAGTTGGATGAACGATCAAGATCATGCTACTGGCCAGCGAATGTGCCTGGTAGCTGGCCAATCCTCACTATGAACATTGTACAGAGCATGGCCCGTGCCATGTACAGCGAATCAAGGAAAGAACATGAGAAGATGAGGCCCCACGTTAGCCAGACAGCTTAAAATGAAATGGAGAAACCACCATAGGAAGACAAGCAGGACTGGTGCGGAGGATTGCCAAGTTCTGCGGGGATCAGTGCGATGAACCAGACCGAAAAGGCCCAGATGTTTTCCTTCAAGAAGAGAGATGGAGACTGAAATCCAACCTTCCTCGTAAAAAGTATAAGACCTAGAACAGCCAGAAAGCTGTCGGATTCAGAATCCGTACTGGGCATAAGACCAGAGAGGCACACATCACCCAATAATAGACTCTCGGTGACCCTGGATTCCTGGTGCAAATCCTGATGTGTCCTCAGCATCCAGAAAACACCTCCAGATTTGATGAAGCTCGTTTCAACAACCAACATGTCAAGCCAGTTCAGTGAGCTTCAGTGGTAGGCCCGGACCCTGGAGAGAACGTTTATCCCCAGAGAAAAACTCCAAAGGGATGGGGGTCTACAGACAGCTGTCAAAGGTCCCTATATCAAGGCATGTGAGGTGGGTTGCGGTCGTTAGGTCGACATGAATTGGGTCGACCACTAAAGGTTGACATGCATTAGGTCGATAGGTTCATTAGGTCGACATGTGCAAGGTCGACAGGTCAAAAGGTCGACATAAGTTTTTCACGATTTTTTGACCTTTTTCATACTTTACGATCCACGTGGACTACTAATGGGAACGGTAATCTGTGCCGAGCGCAGCGGTAGTGGAGCGAGGCACCTTGCCTGAAGCATGGCGAGGAGACGCAGTGCACTAATTGGGGTTCTCCGTCACTGTATGAAGAAAATGACACCAAAAACAGTCAAAAAACCCATGTCGAACTTTTGACCTGTCGACCTTGCACATGTCGACGTAATGACCCTGTCGACATAGACACCATGTCGACATAGACACCATGTCGACCTTTAGTGGTCAACCCAATGCATGTCGACCTAATGTGTGTCGACCCCACGACCCATACCCTGTGAGGTGAAGCTGGGGTCGCCAGAATGGCCAACCCTCCTACTAGCCTAGCTAGTGGAGAACTGTCATAACCAGGCACAGAGGCGGAAAGATGTACCATTCAGGGTATGGAAAGATACATCTACCAGACGAAACCCTGGAGTACTCCACCATAGCAGGACCTGTCCACTCTGTTGGTCAGGGGCTGATAAATAGCATTTCCCTATTCATTCATATCCTTGTAGGGAGAGAGTAAAGGGCAGAGGAACGTCTAGAACCAGTTCTAGAGTGTTTTGCAAAGAAAAGAGGTGTGGTTCCGCACTTACCCAATAATTCAAACTAACATCACAGAAGACATAATAAGGACCAACATTCTAATGATACACTCCTGAATAGGTTCAAGTGGCTCTGTTGGTAGTGCACCCTAAAGTTATGTATTTGTAACAGGCAACAAAGATATTTTTGTATCTAAAACGTAATAATTATATTGGTATGCTTTAAAAGTCAGTACGATTTCCAAATACCAGCAGACACTACAAACCGGTATGTATGGGGGAAAGGGTGACACATGTGATAGAGGACATTGATATAAAAAATGATTACATGACATAAATGTTGCACCATATATGTGACTACATAGGGTAGTTTCACCGATCACAGAGTAGATCCCCACTTAGGACACACAAAGAGTGTACACAAAACATTTGTTAATTGTATGTGATATACTGTAGTGTGTAACAGCCAATGTTGTAGGTAATGAATGTCAGTCACTCTTTTTTCATGGCTGTATTTGTCGAGCATGTGCAAAAAAAAAAACAACAAAAAATAAATAAATATATATATATATATATATATATATATATAATTATATATATAGGCAAAATATGCTTGGCGCTCATGCTTGTCTGTGAACAGCAGGGTCCGGTGCGCAACCTCTCATGTGAGTATGTAGCTTCAAGTCAATGGAGGCACTCAGAGAGAAATAATGGACAACACCTTTGCCGGTACGCCAACGTTTCGGGGATCTCTCCCCTTTATCAAGACACAACCAGCCATTACAAACATTGCAGTATAAATACACAAACAGAAGATCCGCTTTCCCGCCGCCGCCTGGCCACACAGGTGTAACACCCGTCTCCGTGGTCCGCGTTGAAGGGCGGAAGGGGGGGGGGGGGGGCGCGGCTATCTCCAGCTGAGCTCCGGTTGCCTAGCAACTACCTGAGCTAGATGCCCTAGCCAATCAGTGCTTCGTCCGGTCAATGACGCCGTGCGTGACTCACACACCACATGATCGCGATCCGAAGGAGTAGCATCCGGCGGGTCTGTCATAGCATAGGATTGCCTAGCAACCGCTCCAAGCCGGATATACACACAAATAGGATATATATACACCAAAAGACATAAAAACTATAAAAAAAAACAAAATAACATAAACATCAAATGTACTACCTTTACATAAGGTTAATAATGAAGCATCCCTGTGATTACTACAAAGCACTGCACATCCACAGAAATACATTATAGTAGACTAATCTATATTACTATATGGAAGCTCCACACAAAAATAACTAAAATACTATGTTAATAAGTAGCTACTGTATCATAAAGGCCAAAGGCAACTGAGTAGCTATAATATTACATAACTAACCACTGTAAGCTCATTTCTCTAACGTCCTAAGTGGATGCTGGGGACTCCGTAAGGACCATGGGGAATAGCGGCTCCGCAGGAGACTGGGCACAAAAGTAAAAGCTTTAGGACTACCTGGTGTGCACTGGCTCCTCCCCCTATGACCCTCCTCCAAGCCTCAGTTAGATTTTTGTGCCCGAACGAGAAGGGTGCACACTAGGTGGCTCTCCTGAGCTGCTTAGTGAAAAGTTTAGTTTTAGGTTTTTTATTTTCAGTGAGACCTGCTGGCAACAGGCTCACTGCACCGAGGGACTAAGGGGAGAAGAAGCGAACTCACCTGCGTGCAGAGTGGATTGGGCTTCTTAGGCTACTGGACATTAGCTCCAGAGGGACGATCACAGGCCCAGCCATGGATGGGTCCCAGAGCCGCGCCGCCGGCCCCCTTACAGATCCAGAAGACTGAAGAGGTCCGGAAAATCGGCGGCAGAAGACGTCCTGTCTTCAATAAGGTAGCGCACAGCACCGCAGCTGTGCGCCATTGCTCTCAGCACACTTCACACTCCGGTCACTGAGGGTGCAGGGCGCTGGGGGGGGGGCGCCCTGAGACGCAATATAAACACCTTAGATGGCTAAAAATACATCACATATAGCTCCTGGGCTATATGGATGCATTTAACCCCTGCCAGAATTCACAGAAAAACGGGAGATAAGGCCGCCGAGAAGGGGGCGGAGCCTATCTCCTCAGCACACTGGCACCATTTTCCCTCACAGCTCCGTTGGAGGGAAGCTCCCTGGCTCTCCCCTGCAGTCACTACACTACAGAAAGGGTTAAAAAAGAGAGGGGGGCACTAATTAGGCGCAGTATTAAAGATACAGCAGCTATAAGGGGAAACACTTATATAAGGTTATCCCTGTATATATATAGCGCTCTGGTGTGTGCTGGCAAACTCTCCCTCTGTCTCCCCAAAGGGCTAGTGGGGTCCTGTCCTCTATCAGAGCATTCCCTGTGTGTGTGCTGTGTGTCTGTACGTTTGTGTCGACATGTATGAGGAGAAAAATGATGTGGAGATGGAGCAGATTGCCTGTAATAGTGATGTCACCCCCTAGGGGGTCGACACCTGAGTGGATGAACTGTTGGAAGAAATTACGTGACAGTGTCAGCTCTGTATAAAAGACAGTGGTTGACATGAGACAGCCGGCTACTCAGCTTGTGCCTGTCCAGACGTCTCATAGGCCGTCAGGGGCTCTAAAGCGCCCGTTACCTCAGATGGCAGCTATAGACACGGATACTGACTCCAGTGTCGACGGTGAAGAGACAAATGTGACTTCCAGTAGGGCCACACGTTACATGATTGAGGCAATGAAAAATGTTTTACACATTTCTGATAATACGAGTACCACCAAAAAGGGGTATTATTTTCGGTGAGGAAAAACTACCTGTAGTTTTCCTGAATCTGAGAAATTAAATGAGGTGTGTGATGATGCGTGGGTTTCCCCCGATAACAACTGATAATTTCTAAAATGTTATTGGCATTATATCCTTTCCCGCCAGAGGTTAGGGTGTGTTGGGAAACATCCCCTAGGGTGGATAAAGCGCTCACACGCTTGTAAGAGATGGCCGCCCTTAAGGATCCTGCTGATAGAAAGCAGGAGGGTATCCTAAAATGTATTTACACACATACTGGTGTTATACTGCGACCAGCAATCGCCTCAGCCTGGATGTGCAGTGCTGGGTTGGTGTGGTCGGATTCCCTGACTGAAAATATTGATACCCTAGATAGGGACAGTATATTATTGCCTATAGAACATTTAAAAGATGCATTTCTATATATGCGTGATGCACAGCGGAATATTTGCCGACTGGCATCAAGTCTAAGTGCGTTGTCCATTTCTGCCAGTAGAGGGTTATGGACACGACAGTGGTCAGGTGATGCGGATTCCAAACGGCATTTGGAAGTATTGCCTTATTAAAGGGAGGAGTTATTTGGGGTCGGTCTTTCAGACCTGGTGGCCACGGCAACAGCTGGGAAATCCACGTTTGTACCCCAGGTCGCCTCTCAACATAAGAAGACGCCGTATTATCAGGCGCAGTCTTTTCGTGGGCAAGCGGGCAAAAGGTTCCTCATTTCTGCCCCGTGACAGAGGGAGAGGAAAAAGGCTGCAGAAATCAGCCAGTTCCCAGGAACAGAAGCCCTCTCCCGCCTCTGCCAAGCCCTCAGTATGACGCTGGGGCTTTACAAGCAGAATCAGGCACGGTGGGGGCCCGTCTCAATGAATTTCAGCGCGCAGTGGGCTCACTCGCAAGTAGACCCCTGGATCCTTCAAGGGATATCTCAGGGGTACAAATTGGAATTCGAGACGTCTCCCCCTCGCCGTTTCCTAAAGTCGGCTTTACCGATGTCTCCCTCTGACAGGGAGGCAGTTTTGGAAGCCATTCACAAGCTGTATTCCCAGCAGGTGATAATCAAGGTACCCCTCCTGCAACAGGGAACGGGGTATTATTCCACACTGTGGTGGTACCGAAGCCGGACGGCTCGGTGAGACCGATTCTAAATCTAAAATCTTGAACACTTACATACGGAGGTTCAAATTCAAGATTCAGTCACTCAGAGCAGTGATTGCGAACCTGGAAGAAGGGGACTACATGATGTCTCGGGACATCAAGGATGCTTACCTTCATGTCCCAATTTACCTTTCTCACCAAGGGTACCTCAGGTTTGTGGTACAGAACTGTCACTATCAGTTCAGACGCTGCCGTATGGATGGTCCACGGCACCCCGGGTCTTTACCAAGGTAATGGCCGAAATGATGATACTCCTTCGAAGGAAGGGAATTTTAGTTATCCCTTACTTGGACGATTCCCTGATAAGGGTAAGATCCAGGGAACAGTTGGAGGTCGGTGTAGCACTATCTCAGGTAGTGTTGCGGCAGCACGATTGGATTCTCAATATTCCAAAATCGCAGCTGATTCCGACGACTCGTCTTCTATTCCTAGGGGATGATCCTGGACACAGTCCAGAAAAAGGTGTTTCTCCCGGAGGAGAAAGTCAGGGAGTTATCCGAGCTAGTCGGGAACCTCCTATAACCGAGCCAAGTCTCAGTACATCAATGAAAGGGTTCTGGGGAAAATGGTGGCTTCCTACGAAGCAATCCCATTCGGCAGATTCCACGCAAGAACTTTCCATTGGGACCTGCTGGACAAATGGTCCGGGTCGCATCTTCAGATGTATCAGCGGATAATCCTGTCACCAAGGACAAGGGTGTCTCTCCTGTGGTGGTTGCAGTGTGCTCATCTTCTAGAGGGCCGCAGATTCGGCATTCAGGACTGGGTCCTGGTGACCACGGATGCCAGCCTGCGAGGCTGGGGGGGCAGTCACACAGGGAAGGAATTTCCAGGGCTTATGGTCAAGCCTGGAGACATCACTTCACATAAATATCCTGAAGCTAAGGGCCATTTACAATGCTCTAAGCTTAGCAAGACCTCTGCTTCAAGGTCAGCCGGGGTTGATCCAGTCGGACAACATCACGGCAGTCACCCACGTAAACAGACAGGGTGGCACAAGAAGCAGGAGGGCAATGGCAGAAGCTGCAAGGATTCTTCGCTGGGCGGAAAATCATGTGATAGCACTGTCAGCAGTATTCATTCCGGGAGTGGACAACTGGGAAGCAGACTTCCTCAGCAGATACGACCTCCACCCGGGAGAGTGGGGACTTCACCCAGAAGTCTTCCACATGATTATAAACCGTTGGGAAAAACTCGACAGGTATTGCGCCAGGTCAAGGGACCCTCAGGCAATAGCTGTAGACGCTCTGGTAACACCATGGGTGTACCAGTCAGTGTATGTGTTCCCTCCTCTGCCATCTCATACCCAAGGTACTGAGAATTATAAGATGGAGAGGAGTAAGCACTGTATTAGTGGCTCCGGATTGGCCAAGAAGGACTTGGTAACCGGAACTTCAAGAGATGCTCACGGAGGATCCGTGGCCTCTACCTCTAAGAAGGGACCTGCTCCAGCAAGGACCCTGTCTGTTCCAAGACTTACCGCGACTGCGTTTGACGGCATGGCGGTTGAGCGCCGGATCCTGAAGGAAAAAGGCATTCCGGATGAAGTCATCCCTATCCTGATCAAAGCCAGGAAGGATGTAACTGAAAAACATTATCACCGCATTTGGCGAAAATATGTTGCGTGGTGCGAGGCCAGTAAGGCCCGACGGAGGAAATTCAAATGGGTCGATTACTACATTTCCTGCAAACAGGAGTGTCTATGGGCCTGAAATTGGGGTCCATTAAGGTTCAAATTTCGGCCCTGTCAATTTTCTTCCAAAAAGAACTAGCTTCAGTCCCTGAAGTTCAGACGTTTGTAAAAGGGGTACTGCATATACAGCCTCCTTTTGTGCCTCCAGTGGCACCTTGGGATCTCAATGTAGTTTTTTGGGTTCCAAAAGTCACATTGGTTTGAACCACTTAAATCTGTGGAGTTAAAATATCTCACATGGAAATTGGTCATGCTGTTGGCCCTGGCCTGTGCCAGGCGCGCGTCAGAATTGGCGGCTTTATCCTGTAAAAGCCCTTATCTGATTTTCCATTCGGACAGGGCGGAATTGAGGACTCGTCCTCAGTTTCTCCCTAAGGTGGTTTCAGCGTTTCACCTGAACCAACCTATGGTGGTGCCTGCGGCTACTAGGGACTTGGAGGACTCCAAGTTGCTAGACGTTGTCAGGGCCCTGAAAATATATATTTCCAGGACGGCTGGAGTCAGAAAATCTGACTCGCTGTTATCCTGTATGCACCCAACAAGCTAGGTGCTCCTGCTTCTAAGCAGACTATTGCTCGCTGGATTTATAGTACAATTCAGCTTGCACATTCTGTGGCAGGCCTGCCACAGCCAAAATCTGTAAATGCCCATTCCACAAGGAAGGTGGGCTCATCTTGGGCGGCTGCCCGAGGGGTCTCGGCTTTACAACTTTGCCGAGCAGCTACTTGGTCAGGGGCAAACACGTTTGCTAAATTCTACAAATTTGATACCCTGGCTGAGGAGGACCTGGAGTTCTCTCATTCGGTGCTGCAGAGTCATCCGCACTCTCCCGCCCGTTTGGGAGCTTTGGTATAATCCCCATGGTCCTTACGGAGTCCCCAGCATCCACTTAGGACGTTAGAGAAAATAAGAATTTACTTACCGATAATTCTATTTCTCATAGTCCGTAGTGGATGCTGGGCGCCCATCCCAAGTGCGGATTGTCTGCAATACTTGTACATAGTTATTGTTACAAAAATCGGGTTATTATTGTTGTGAGCCATCTTTTCAGAGGCTCCTCTGTTATCATGCTGTTAACTGGGTTCAGATCACAGGTTGTACGGTGTGATTGGTGTGGCTGGTATGAGTCTTACCCGGGATTCAATATCCTTCCTTATTGTGTACGCTCGTCCGGGCACAGTATCCTAACTGAGGCTTGGAGGAGGGTCATAGGGGGAGGAGCCAGTGCACACCAGGTAGTCCTAAAGCTTTTACTTTTGTGCCCAGTCTCCTGCGGAGCCGCTATTCCCCATGGTCCTTACGGAGTCCCCAGCATCCACTACGGACTATGAGAAATAGAATTATCGGTAAGTAAATTCTTATTATCAGTATCATGCAAAAAACCAATACCGCACTATAGGAAACAACTGAAGCTTAATGCCTCATTGAGGCCAAGTGGATGCACTGTCTGTAATTTGTGTATCCACCAGGCCTCTTTCTGTAACAGGATTTTACCCGTCTCCACCCCTTGTTCTATCCGGGACATGATCAATAATCTTGTAACGGATAGTAGCCAGAGTATGATTACAATTCCTAAAATGTCTGGCTACCGGGAGGTCACTTCCTTTCCCCTCTAATGCAGCTCGAATACTGGATCGGTGTAGGGCTATTCGTTCTTTGAACTGCCTTACACTTTTACCAACGTATAAGAGACCGCATGGGCACTTAATATAATGGCCCTCATTCCGAGTTGATCGGTCGCAAGGCGAATTTAGCAGAGTTACACACGCTAAGCCGCCGCCTACTGGGAGTGAATCTTAGCTTCTTAAAATTGCGACCGATGTATTCGCAATATTGCGATTACTAACTACTTAGCAGTTTCAGAGTAGCTCCAGACTTACTCTGCCTGTGCGATCAGTTCAGTGCTTGTCGTTCCTGGTTGACGTCACAAACACACCCAGCGTTCGCCCAGGCACTCCCACCGTTTCTCCGGCCACTCCTGCGTTTTTTCCGGAAACGGTAGCGTTTTCAGCCACACGCCCCTGAAACGCCGTGTTTCCGCCCAGTAACACCCATTTCCTGTCAATCACATTACGTTCGCCGGAGCGATGAAAAAGCCGTGAGTAAAAATACTTTCTACATAGCAAAGTTACTTGGCGCAGTCGCAGTGCGAACATTGCGCATGCGTACTAAGCGGATTTTCATTGCGATGCGATGAAAAATACCGAGCGAACAACTCGGAATGAGGGCCAATATACGATGAATTTACTGGTACAGGTCAAGGCATATTTAATCTTAAAGGTTTTCCCTGATCTGGGATGTTGAAACACATCGCCTGTTTCCAGGCAACTACACGTAGTACATCCTGTACATCTGTAGTTGCCTGGTTTGCGGGACAGGAAGTGAAGAGGTTTCTCAGGACCTAAATTTGAAATATCGTTATGGACTACAATGTCCTTGACATTGCGTCCCCGTCTGTAAGAAGCCATCAATGAGGTATCTTTCAAAGAGGTTAATTCTTTATCTCTCGAAATTACAGGCCAAATACCTTTGGCCCTACTGTATAACTGTTTACTAGCCAAAGTATAGTCCTGTGTCCACACCATCCGAAGCCGATCATCCACGCGTTGTTTGGGCCGCAGGGCCTCTTCACGAGAGATTGCTAGGGTTTAATTAATGGCCTTCTGAAGTGAATCTGCAGAGTATCCTCTAGCTTTAAACTTGTCTGCCATGATTTATATTTGTGTGTGGGCATCAACTTCATCGTTACAGATTCGCCTGATCCTCAAAAATTGGGAGAACGGGAGGCTCCATTTGGTCGATTCCGGATGAAAACTATTCGCTCTTAATACCGTATTAATACCGTATTCCGGTCTGTTACAGAAAGAGGCCTGGTGGATACACAAATTACAGACAGTGCATCCACTTGGCCTCAATGAGGCATTAAGCTTCGGTTGTTTCCTATAGTGCGGTATTGGTTTTTTGCATGATACTGATATGAGCTTACAGTGGTTAGTTATGTAATATTATAGCTACTCAGTTGCCTTTGGCCTTTATGATACAGTAGCTACTTATTAACATAGTATTTTAGTTATTTTTGTGTGGAGCTTCCATATAGTAATATAGATTAGTCTACTATAATGTATTTCTGTGGATGTGCAGTGCTTTGTAGTAATCACAGGGATGCTTCATTATTAACCTTATGTATAGGTAGTACATTTGATGTTTATGTTGTTTTGGTGTTTTTTATAGTTTTATGTCTTTTGGTGTATATATATCCTATTTGTGTGTATATCCGGCTTGGAGCGGTTGCTAAGCAACCCTATGCTATGACAGACCCGCCGGATGCTACTCCTCCGGATCGCGATCACGTGGTGTGCGAGTCACGCACGGCGTCATTGACCGGACGAAGCACTGATTGGCTAGGGCATCTAGCTTAGGTAGTTGCTAGGCAACCGGAGCTCAGCTGGAGATAGCCGCGCCCGCCCCCCCTCCCCTCCCGCCCTTCAACGCGGACCACGGAGACGGGTGTTACACCTGTGTGGCCAGGCGGCGGCGGGAAAGCGGATCTTCTGTTCTGATTGGTGTTGGGTAAGCATATGTTTGTGTATTTATACTGCAATGTTTGTAATGGCTGGTTGTGTTTTGATAAAGGGGAGAGATCCCCGAAACGTTGGCGTACCGGCAAAGGTGTTGTCCATTATTTCTGTCTGAGTGCCTCCATTACCTTGAATCTATATATATATATATATATATATATATATTTTTTTTTTTTTTTTTTATTATTTTCTTACGGAAACTGTTTTTATTGCGACAATAGACAAACAAGTTGTATAACAAAATTCTGACAATAGGAGACAAAATTTTTGCAGGTCGCATATAGCAATATATCACAACTTAGTCTCCTAAAATATAGCAAAGCGTTGTCCATTTTCAATCTAAGCAAATACATGGAGATAACATTATGATGAGACAGTGGAAGAGATAAGACTAAGAAGAAAGAAAAAGGAAAGAAAAGAATAGAGGGGGGAGAGAGAGGGTAGAGATGCAAAAATTAGGAGTAGATAAGCTTATTCTAGATGAGCGAAAGGGCCTCACCGTAAATTAAAGGAGGGGGTTAAACCGCTAAGTGATCTGAAATGCGGTGAGAACTTATCCGAGTTATTAGAGGGGAGAACTCTAAATAGACATGCAAGTCCGATATACAGGTGACCCCTTGAAATCATACCAGGGAAACCAAGTGGCTGTAAAGTTAACTGATCTGTCCAATGAGAAGGAGATAAGGTCCTCCATATCTGAAAAGTAATCAATCCTGTTAAACCATTGTTTGATTGAAGGGGGGGGAGGTCGACCTCCAAAGGATCGGTATAACGGCCTTAGCCGCATTGCTAAGATGTCTCAGTAGTGAGCTCTTATAGGTGTGGGCACCCACCAAAGTGAGGTTGAGGAGCCAAAACTCCGGGTCTTTAGGAACTGCATCTCCCATTATCAATTCTGAACATGCAAAAACTTCCCTCCAAAAGGAAACTATAAGAGGGCATTCCCACCATATATGCAAAAAACTCCCCGGGGCTCCCTTACATCGCCAGCAAAGGTTCGAGAGAGTAGGAAACATCTTGTTAAGCACTAAAGGGGTCCTATACAATCTATACACGAGTTTATAGAGAGTTTCCATCGTAGATAAGCATAAAGAGCTAGCCTGGGTATTACGGAATATAGATTCCCAATTAGATTGTAACGCCAACTTCGGCATTTCCTTCTCCCAAGAACTCATAAAAGTAGGGGGTTGCGGGAAGAGGTCTTCTATGATAAGCACATAGATTTGGGATATGGTGTGAGTGGGAGGTCGTGGGGAAACGCATAATTTTTCAAAAGCGGTAAGATTTCTAGTTATGTCAGAGAGATTCTTGGAAGATGTTAAGAAATGGTGTACCTGAAGAAATTTCCAAAAATCGGGATTTGGTATATTCCACAGAGCTTGAATATCTGAAAATGAGCGCACCCTGCCCGAACTCACCAGCTTGACAGACTCTGAAAAGCCCAGCCCCCGCCCATAAGGTGAAGGCCGTCCCTTGAAGACCCGGAATAAATTCAATATTAAAAAGAAAGGAAGTTAAGGGTGACCATTTGGAGGATATGTGGCCTCTCAGCCTAAGCCTGTTCCATAATTTAAGCGTGGGGGAGACTGTGGGGTGGGAGACCTTCGGGAGGTCAGGAAGCCACGGCGTGATTTCTATATAGTGTGGTAGACATCCCTCTTCCAGAAGTACCCATTGTTTACAATCTTTTGCTCGTGTCCATTCTAGAATTCTATTTAAATGTACAGCATGGAAATAGCTGGGGATGTGTGGTAGTTGCTGTCCTCCCTGATGTTTTCTCCGAAATAGTATGTCATGTTTAAAACTAGGGGTGTAACTGCCCCAAACAAATGCTCGGATAAGACTCTGAACATCTTGAAACCATCGAGGGTGGATATGAATGGGGAGGGTTTGGAGAAAAAACAATATCCTAGGTAAGGCATTCATTTTGACTATATTAATTCTACCAAACCAGGATAGTCGTAATCTCCCCCACTTTTGGAAGTCTATTCGAAGCGTTTTCAATAAGGGGTTAAAGTTTAGAGGGAATATTTTAGACAGGTCATTAGAAAGCATAACCCCTAAGTATTTCAGCTTATGGTCATGCCAAGTGAAAGGGTAGGAGCTTTTCAAACCCGCAATCACATTAGGAGAAGTAGTCAGGTTCAGTGCAATGGATTTGGAATAATTTATCTTAAAATTAGAAAGGGCTCCGAACCTATCAAATTCCGACATCAGATTGGGGAATGAGGTGACCGGGTTTGAGATTAGAGCGAGTAAATCATCAGCATATAGGGCCAGTTTGTATTCAGTCCCCCTCACTAGCAGACCAGAAATATTTTGATTAGCCCTTATACTTCTAGCTAAAGCCTCCATACACAAAACAAAAAGTAGCGGGGATAGTGGGCATCCCTGTCGTGTGCCGTTTGAGATGGTGAAGGGGTCAGATAAGAGCCATTAATTTTAATTCTGGCAAAAGGGGTAGCGTAGAGGGACAGAATTCTGTGGAGACAGGCGTCGCCTAGCCCTAGATGTTTCAAAATACCAAACAAAGTCCCAGTCTACTCTATCGAATGCTTTTTCAGCATCAGTTAATAACATGATTGAGGGGGACGTGGATTGGTTGGCATAGTGAATCATACTAAGTACCTTAGACGTGTTGTCTCTGGCCTCGCGACCTAAGACAAAACCAGCCTGATCCCCATGAACCAAATCCGGCAGCAAAGCTTAAGACGATTTGCTACTAGTTTAGCGAAAAGTTTTATATCTATGTTCAACAGCGAAATCGGCCATTAGCTAGAACAGAGACTGGGGTCTTTACCTTCTTTGGGCAAAACTGTGACATGTGCTTCAAGGGACTGAGGAGAGAATTGCGATGATTCAGAAATGGTGTTGAAGGCTCTAGTAAGAAGATGGGGTTAATTTCTCTTTGAAAGCTTTATAGTAAGCAATAGTAAACCCGTCAGGGCCCGGGCTTTTGCCGTTAGGCGAAGAGACAATGGCTTTAATGACTTCCTCGGTAGAGAAAGGAGCATCTAAGCCCTCCGCATCCTCTTTGGACAGTGTCGGGAAGTCTAGGCATCCCAGATAGGCCGATACAGCTGCTCGATGGGACAGTTTATCTGCCCTCCCATTTGGCACAGAAAGATTGTATAAAGTGGAATAATAATCCTGAAAGGCTTTAGCAATTTTAAGAGTCTCATGTTGGGGCTGGCCTAGACTATCTTTTATTGAATGAATGAAGGTAAGTGCGCGTTGCTCGCGAAGAGCCTTGGCCAGCAATTTCCCGGGTTTGTTGCCCTATTGGTAATATCTGCTACGGCACTTTCGATAAGAAAACTTAACCCTGTCAGAGAGTAGTTTATTCAGATCGGCCCGAGCGGCCTCGATATCAGAATAGTGTTGGGGGGTTTGGGATTTTTTGTGAAGAAGTTCTAGGGATTTTATCTTAGATAATAAGTCATCTCTAATTTTTTCCCTCTGTTTGTTTTTTACGGACTGAGCCTAACTGAATACACACCCCTCTCAGGACGCACTTATGCGCCTCCCACACAGATATTTTGGAAACATCATCCTTGTCATTAGTGCTAATATAGGAGTCTATAGCAGAGTCAAGTTGAGAGCAACATGCCACGTCTTGCAATAAAGTGTTGTTAAAACGCCACAACCATTGATGACGTGCGCAAGAAGGTAGACGTATCGTGAGGTTGACCGGAGCATGGTCAGACCATACAATTTGCCCTATTGAAGAGTCTGAAATTAAATGTAAATGTCGATGACTCAAGAATAAATAATCAATTCTGGAGTACGTCTGATGGGGATGTGAATAAAAAGAAAAGTCCACCTCAGAAGGGTGTGTCAGTCTCCATGAGTCAATCAGCTGGTGGTCAAGCAGGGTGCGTCGCACTCTCCTATACTCCTTCTCCGGTCTATAAGCAGCCGTCTTAGAGGTATCGCGAAGGGGGTCAAGAGTCCAATTTAAATCACCGCCCAACACCACCACACCTTCGAGTAAAGGCTCAGCGGCTTCCAAAACAGATGACAAAAAGGAAGGCTGCTTAGTGTTGGGGGCATAAACATTTAAAAAGGAAAAACGTTGGCCATGGATATCACAGTTAACCAGCAACCCCCTACCTTCAACCAATACACCTAGGAATAAGAATGAGTACAATATGAAGGATATAAAAAGAGGCCTAAATACCGTGAAGAAACGTCATAGGCAAACGTGATTCATGCTAAATATGTTTCAAACGCAACGTAACAATTACAATAACATGTCACCTATCTAAGTAAACCTTAACAAAACAGAGCACATAATGTAGAGGCATGTAGTAACACAAAAAGGAATAGCCATATATGCATCTGTAGAAACAGGTACTGATATATAATCAAACAATAGATTTCCATCACGGAGGTTCCGAAGATTTCGAGCTAGAAGGAGGAGTCCCCCGCATACGCGGGGATAGCACTTGTTGCCATACGTCATCTGGAGGGGTCATGGTTGGTATAGTAGGCTGATGATGGTAAGAGTCCCAGTCAGGCAACAATATTGGCGGTATGCCAAGAGTCGTGAGAAAGGCCGGTAAATCGGACGGCTTGGAGAGCACCGCTACTTTACCATTATGAGAAACCTGAAGAGATAAAGGGATGCCCCATCTGTATTTCAGTTCGAGTTTCCGAAGGGAGTCAGTAAGTGGCTTCAGGGCTCTGCGTTGTTGCAAGGTTGACCACGCCAGGTCAGGAAATAGCTGAATCTTGTCGCCATGGAAATCAATACTATCCAACTGACGGGCCTTTCTCATTATCTCCTCCTTCTGGGCATAATAATGGAGCCTACAGATCACATGTCTTGGCCTGTCTGACGGTAATCCTCGAGGCCGAAGGGCACGGTGAGCTTTATCGAACAAAATGTCTCCATTTGGATCCAAGTCAATAAGCTCTCCGAAGATCGTGGTTAGTGCATTCGTCAGGTCAGCTTGCTGTACACTTTCCGGGAGCCCTCTGACCCTTATGTTGTTCCGTCTCCCGCGGTTATCCATATCTTCAATGCGGGATTTGAGAAAGGCAATATCACTCCTCTGATGAGAGATCACCTCTTCAAAATTAGATAGAGTAGCAAAGCTAGATGTCTCGTGTCGTTCCAATATGTCGCCACGGGTCGCAATTTGAGACATGTCCTGTTGAAGCGCAGTCACCTCACGTTTGATGGTAGACAGTAGGCGAGTCTCCAAAGCCGAGAAATCTTGCTTCGTGGGAAGTGACTTGACATGGGAGAGTATCTCGCTAATCTCTGCTGTCAAAGAGGCGGATAATGGAGGTTGCGGGGTTTGGGGAGCCGTCATGTCGTCCACCGAAGTACGTAAAATCGGGGAGTCCGGAACAGCTAGAGTGGTGGCCGGGCCCGTTACAGGTGTGGTTAAGAACTGACGTAGATCTGATGAATGACGGTACGCAGATTTTGGGGTCTCGTCTGGCTTGGTCTTGGCCTTCTTTTTCTTCGTGCCTCTCACCATGAGATCGGTTTACAAAGAAAGGCGATGCGGTGTCACTCTTACATATCCCAGGTAGTATGAAAATACGCGGGCCGTCGCCGTGCAGTAGCCCCCCACGTGGCTTTACGGATACATCAGGCAAGGAGCAGCATTACCCAAACGACCACTGGGATTCTGCACATGACATATGGTACTGCGGTCTGTATCTGCAGTAAACTTCAGAGTATAGGTGCAATATGTAGGGAATCACTGGAGAGTACCTGGAGTCTGGAGGTCTGTAGAGGGAGCCCCCCTTGAGGTGGGATGCCCAGGAATCTCAGGTTAACCCCTAATCACAAGGGGAGTGCAACTCTGCTTCACTCAGCTCTTATTTCTGCAGTGTGGGCGTGCAGCCCTTATCAAAAATGGCGCCTCCGCCCTCACTTGCAGATCCTTGATAGCTGGGAGTCCCAGAGGCCAGCCAAGCGGGGTTTAACGTTGGTGGAAGCGGTAGAGCAGTGTCCCCGCCACAGCCGCAACTCTCTAATGATGGGAAGAGGTGGGCACGGCGAGCGGCGCCCCCGGCGGCAGCGCGTTGCGGACGTGGCCGCCACGGGCAGCGGGTCCCCGCTCCGTGTAGCGCCGCCGTGAAGGAGTTCACTGTGCAGCCCAGCCAGGCGGGGAGACGAGCGGGGAGGCAGCAGAGGAGGTCCGCGATCACCGAAGCACCCGTCAGCGCCGAGCGCCTCACTTCTGGTCCGGGTCAGGCGAGAAATCGAGGCCCCCGGCTTCAGGTGGATGGGTGGGCCGCAACCCGCACGGGAGCAGGAGGCCCCCGCCGGCTCCGCAGACCACACCACCCTGCACACAGACGGTATAGGTGTCGACGGGGTGCAAGTTGTCGCAGGTAGGGACCCCAAACTGGTTAGATAAATGGGTGTCAGACAGGAGTACCACGACACCACAGCCGTCCAGTTCAGCTGCCAAGCCACGCCCCTATATATATATATATATATATATATATATACACTGCTCAAAAAAATAAAGCGAACACTAAAATAACACATCCTAGATCTGAATGAATGAAATATTCTTATTAAATACTTTGTTCTTTACATAGTTGAATGTGCTGACAACATAATCACACAAAAATGATCAATGGAAATCAAATTTATTAACCCATGGAGGTCTGGATTTGGAGTCACCCTCAGAATTAAAGTGGAAAAACACACTACAGGCTGATCCAACTTTGATGTAATGTCCTTAAAACAAGTCAAAATGAGGCTCAGTAGTGTGTGTGGCCTCCATGTGCCTGTATGACCTCCCTACAACCCACACAAGTGGCTCAGGTAGTGCAGCTCATCCAGGATGGCACATCAATGCGAGCTGTGGCAAGAAGGTTTGCTGTGTCTGTCAGCGTAGTGTCCAGAGCATGGAGGCGCTACCAGGAGACAGGCCAGTACATCAGGAGACGTGGAGGAGGCCGTAGGAGGGCAACAACCCAGCAGCAGGACCGCTACCTCCGCCTTTGTGCAAGGAGGAACAGAAGGAGCACTGCCAGAGCCCTGCAAAATGACCTCCAGCAAGCCACAAATGTGCATGTGTCTACTCAAACGATCAGAAACAGACTCCATGAGGGTGGTATGAGGGCCCGACGCCCACAGGTGGGTGTTGTGCTTACAGCACAACTCCGTGCAGGACGTTTGGCATTTGCCAGAGAACACCAAGATTGGCAAATTCGCCACTGGCGCCCTGTGCTCTTCACAGATGAAAGCAGGTTCTCACTGAGCACATGTGACAGACGTGACAGAGTCTGGAGACGCCAAGGAGAACGTTCTGCTGCCTGCAACATCCTCCAGCATGACAGGTTTGGCAGTGGGTCAGTAATGGTGTGGGGTGGCATTTCTTTGGGGGGCTGTCCATGTGCTCGCCAGAGGTAGCCTGACTGCCATTAGGTACCGAGATGAGATCCTCAGACCCCTTGTGAGACTATATGCTAATGCGGTTGGCCCTGGGTTCCTCCTAATGCAAGACAATGCTAGACCTCATGTGGCTGGAATGTGTCAGCAGTTCCTGCAAGACGAAGGCATTGATGCTATGGACTGGCCCGCCCGTTCCCCAGACCTGAATCCAATTGAGCACATCTGGGACATCATGTCTCGCTCCATCCACCAATGCCACGTTGCACCACAGACTGTCCAGGAGTTGGCGGATGCTTTAGTCCAGGTCTGGGAGGAGATCCCTCAGGAGACCATCCGCCACCTCATCAGGAGCATGCCCAGGCGTTGTAGGGAGGTCATACAGGCACGAGGAGGCCACAGACACTACTGAGCCTCATTTTGACTTGTTTTAAGGACATTACATCAAAGTTGGATCAGCCTGTAGTGTGCTTCAATTTTGAGGGTGACTCCAAATCCAGACCTCCATGGGTTAATAAATTTGATTTCCATTGATAATTTTTGTGTGATTTTGTTGTCAGCACATTCAACTATGTAAAGAACAAAGTATTTAATAAGAATATTTCATTCATTCAGATCTAGGATGTGTTATTTTAGTGTTCCCTTTATTTTTTTGAGCAGTATATATATATATATATATATATATATATATATATATATATAAAAATAAATTTAGGTAATAATTGACAGAATTAGGTGTATTAAAAATAAGGTGAAATATCTTTGGTTTCGGATACCTAGGTGTAGAGAAATTCTTTACAATTTATAATATAATAGATATGGTAACCGAAGACTGTACGTTAACAAGTCTAGGTTGCCGATTATAGATAATAAGCAGCCCAGTAAAGATTCACAGAGTATACTTTAATATCTAAAAAATAAATGATAGAAATACTGATGCCTGATATGAGTCGTAAAATAAAGACTTAGCGAGGTGTAGCACTTATTGTAAGTGGAGCTGCTGTCTGGGTAAGTAAATCAGTGAAAGACTCACTTGGCCCTGTTTCTGCATCTACTGCCCACTCATGTGCTACTGTGAACAGTGAACGAGGGAGTGAGAGTACAGTGAGTCCGGTCAGAGATGAGTAAAGAATGGACGAAGGTAGCGGATCTGCTTTTGTCCATGCAATCAGTCTCCCACCTCCCTGGTGGGGAAAACCAGTGCAGGGGGAGTGTCCTGGTGCAAGCCCAATGAGAGTCCCCCAGAGATGGAGGGATATGAGATATATGTGTGTATATGCACAAATTTGATGCGACCAGACAGTTAATGAAAGGTGTGTGTGTGTGTGTGTGTGTGTGTGTGTGTGTGTGTGTGTGTATATGTGTGTATATATATATATATATATATATATATATATATGAATATATGTGTGTGTGTGTAGGTGTGTGTATGTGTGTATATATATATATATATATATATATATATATATGTGTGTAATAAATTAGCTGGAAAAATTTAGTATACTTATCAGGAATTTGTATAATGTTCTGGTTCTGTGCACAGGACCCAGAACCTCCAACTTGGACACGCGTTTCGCCGATGAATTAGCTTGTTTACCAAGTGTTATTGGGGTCTGCTCTATGGCCTCTTTTATACCTGAGAGGCTATAAAGGAGGCCATAGAGCAGACTCCAATCACACGTATCCGGATGCTAGGTCAAAATGATTAAGGTCGACAGACCACTATAGAGGTCGACATGGCAAAAAGATTGATGTGAGTTTTTCCTTTATAATTTTAATTTTTCATACTTTACCATCCACGTACATTACAATTGGGAATAGTAACTTGTGCTGAGCGCTGCGAGGCTCCTTGCCCGCAGCATTGCGAGCAAAGCGGTGCACTAATTGGGGTTCCCGGTCACTTTACGGAGTAAACGACACCAATAAAAACCTCATGTCGACCTTTTTGTGTGTCAACTTTTCCTTGTCAACCCTTTTGTCATGGTGACCTTTTTGCGATGTGGACAAAGGTCGACAGTCATTAGATTGACACTTTCTCAGGCGACCCTATGATCCATAACCAAGACCACAACCTAGTCAAAGGACCATGAGGCTGTACATGGTGAACCCGAGCAGTAGGACAAACTGATCCGCTTAACCAAGGACTCCACGGTTCAGACTGGTAAATGAACGACTGACCTGCATCTGACTATCGGTTGCAGCAGACTCCGGATAGCGATGCTATAGGGGGAAGTCCCAATTTCAGTCATAGCACATTGTACACAACAAAAGATACTTATAATAGAGAAGATCCTTCAGTACCACAGCAATGCCATTCAACCACCGTACTCTGTAGAAGAAGCATTACAGATCACCCAACATCACCAACTTGTCAGCCCGCAGAGGGATACAGCATAATCAGAGTGGCAGCGACTGCATTCTATTGCACCTGAATAGTTAACACTATGTGAGCCAAAGGCACCTAATCCTCGTGGCGAGTGTGGAGGACACATACCCAGAAAGTAATTAGGTCTAACGCAGTTTGACCTAGAAGACTGTAAAGGACACATGATAAGAGGAGGCATAGAGGGGAGGAGCCAGCACACCCAGTTGAAGAAATTTAAAGTGCACTGGCTCATTTGGACCCGTCTATACCCATCGTACTAATCTGTCCCCAATATCCCTTATGGATGCTAGAGAAAGTTAATAATAAGCATAAAAGGTAAAAAAGCAATCAAGTGTATCCTTAAAACATGACATTCAAGTCAGATTAAACAAGACTTGGCTTCAATTGTGGGTGTAAAAAGTCCTTTGTAAAGATGAGCAATGATTGAGTTCTTACCCGGTCCTTTGGTATGGAGCCACAGGTGGTAAGAGCAGTGTGCTTTCCGGAATAATACACAGCGCTGGGCTCAAGTGTTCAAACCGGACAGTCTCTGATGGTCACCTTCCGACGCGTTTCAAGCCTCACTGGCGTGACTGCTAGTATAATTATGAATTTACCTAGAATTACGCATAACAGGTAACTTAGGCTTTGTGGAGTAAATTAGAAAACGTCCATACTTATCTGCAGGAGCACAGGCTGTAGATGAGGGCCTCCCGAAGTTCACCAGAGATCTGCTAGTGGAATGCTTACATGCTACCCCTTTTTGCTCCGCCCGCAGCTGTGTCCATGCCTTTGGAACAGTATCCTGATGGAGCGGCTGGCGTGAGTGACAATGGAAAAAAAAACTAAAATAAAGGAAGAAAACTTTAAAACTTAAGCTGTAAAAGCTGCTAAATAAACATGCCTAGCTTTGTTGGGCACCAAAATGGAACTGGCTGCTGAAGGCAGTGGGTGGAGTATAGGGGGGAGGAGCCTGTGCTGCTGGTCAAACTTTAACTATTTGGTGCTCAAGCTACTCCAGCTCTACCTATACCCATGGTTCCAGTGTCTCCATGAAAAAAAGAATAATACCCACAAAAGCAGTGCTTGCTGAGCTGAAAGTCGGTGCCATAGTTGGTATTGGGGAGGTGATGATAGTATACTTCAGGGATGAGGGCCCTACTCACTAGAGCTTACAGGCTATAGGTGTAGGGTCTGACAGACGGGTGACTCAGCAGAGAGACAGGAGCATAGAGAGGTGGTTTAGTATGAGAGCAGGAAAGCAATAAAGCAGTACTCTTTGGAAGCCTATCTGAAACTTTGGAGAGAGGTGAAGAGTCTGAGAGGGTGAGAGTTCCAGTGGCGGGAAGCTGCCTGGGCAAAGTCTTGGAGGCTTGAATTGGAGGAGGTAATTAGTTGGGTGGAGAGGTGCCAGTCATTGGCAGAGCAAGTTGGATGGGAATTAGAAGGGAGATGCAGTTGGAGATGTAAGGGTAGTTGATTGGTAGAGGGCTTTATTGGTGAGTGTGAGGAGTTTGAAATGAATTGGGATGGTGTAGGGACTGTAGGAGAGGGGAGGCAGAAGCAGTTTGTTTGGAGAAGATGAGCCATGCAGCAACACTGAGGACAGATTGGAGTGGAGAGAGTTGGGATTTCGGGAGGCCACGTAGGAGCAGGTTACAATAGTCCAGTCTAGAGATGACCAGTGAGTGGATAAAGGTCTTAGTTGCCTCCAGTATAAGAAAGGGTCTGATCCTGGAAGCTGGCAATACTGGGACAGAATGTGAGGATTGAAGGAGAGGGCAGAGTTAATAATATCTCCAAGACAGCAGACTTTAGGATAGATGGTTAGGTTGTCAATGTATAGTAAAATAGAGGGAGGTAAAGGGACTACATATGGTGGGATGATGATCAGTTCAGTCTTAGACATGTTCATTTTAGGAAAGTTATGAGACATTTATGGACATTTGCTCCTCAGTGTAAACAATTTTGCTTATTTTCATACATTTGTTTCCAGTAGATGGGTGCACAGGCATGAATACCTCGAAGGGAGATCGTATTGTGTCTCCAGATTTTAAAAAAGAAGATAAGAACATACAACATTTTCCAGAAGAAAGACGCATTATCCTAAATATACATCCGGAACTTCCCAGTGCAGATATTTCATCTGGTCCTTCTAGTCATGAGGAACCGTCTCCTGATAATTCAGATTTTGCTACACACAGTACAATTCATAAAGATGAAATGGTATCATCCAGTTCTGAGTTTGGTAAGAGTTCTATGCATCAGTCAGTTTTTGATAGACATCAGACATCTCGTACATATGAGAAGCCATTTTCATGCTCTGAGTGTGGGAAATGTTTTATACAGAAATCACATCTTGTTGTACATCAGAGACATCACACAGGTGAGAAACCATTTACATGCTCTGCATGTGGGAAAGGGTTTACAAACAACTCAGATCTTCTTAGACACCAGAGATTGCACACAGGTGAGAAACCGTTTTCATGCTCTGAGTGTGGGAAATGTTTTATACAGAAATCACGTCTTGTTACACATCAGAGACATCACACAGGTGAGAAACCATTTTCATGCTCTGAGTGTGGGAAATGTTTTATACAGAAATCATGTCTTGTTACACATCAGAGACATCACACAGGTGAGAAACCATTTTCATGCTCTGTGTGTGGGAAATGTTTTATACAGAAATCATATCTTGTTACACATCAGAGGACACACACGGGTGAAAAACTATTTACATGCTCTGAGTGTGGGAAATGTTTTACAAAGAAATCCAGTCTTCTTAACCATGAGAAACTTCACACAGGTGAGAAACCATTTTCATGTTCTGACTGTGGGAAATGTTTTACGCTTAATTCATCTCTTGTGGTACATCAAAAGATACACACTGGTGAGAAACCATTTCCATGTTCTGAATGTGGGAAATGTTTCAGTGAGAAATCCAATCTTTCTACACATCAGAGAAGTCACACAGGTGAGAACCTATTTTCATGCTCTGAGTGTGGAAAATGTTTTACACAGAAATCCAATCTTGTTGTACATCAGAGACATCACACAGGTGTGAAACCATTTACATGCTCTGAGTGTGGGAAATGTTTTATACAGAAATCCCATCTTGTTATACATCAGAGATATCACACAGGTGTGAAACCATTTACTTGCTCTGAATGTGGGAAATGCTTTGTACAGAAATCATATCTTGTTAAACATCAGAGGACACACACAGGTGAGAAATGATTTACATGCTCTGAGTGTGGGAAATGTTTTACAAAGAACTCAGATCTTGTTATACACCAGAGAAGTCACACAGGTGAGAAACCATTTTCATGTGGGAAATGTTTTATACATAAATTATATCTTGTTATACATCAGAGATATCACACAGGTGAGAAACTATTTACATGCTCTGAGTGTGGGAAATGTTTCACAGATAATACAACTTTGTGTAGACACCAGAAAGCTCACACGGGAAAAAATAAGATTTTAAACCTACCGGTAAATCTTTTTCTCCTAGTCCGTAGAGGATGCTGGGGACTCCGTAAGGACCATGGAGTATAGACGGGCTCCGCAGGAGACATGGGCACTATAAAGAACTTTAGAATGGGTGTGCACTGGCTCCTCCCTCTATGCCCCTCCTCCAGACCTCATTTAGAAAAATTGTGCCCAGAGGAGACGGACAGTACGAGGAAAGGAATTTGTTAATCTAAGGGCAAGATTCATACCAGTCCACACCGTATAACATGGAATATACTATCCTGTTAACAGTATGAAACAAAACAGCAACAGTCCGAGACTGATCAAAACTGTAACATAACCCTTATGTAAGCAATAACTATATACAAGTCTTGCAGAAATATGTCCGCACTGGGACGGGCGCCCAGCGTCCTCTACGGACTAGGAGAAAAATATTTACCGGTAGGTTTAAAATCTTATTTTCTCTTACGTCCTAGAGGATGCTGGGGACTCCGTAAGGACCATGGGGATTATACCAAAGCTCCAGACTGGGCGGGAGAGTGTGGATGACTCTGCAGCACCGATTGAGCAAACATGAGGTCCTCATCAGCCAGGGTATCAAACTTGTAGAATTTTGCAAAAGTGTTTGAACCCGACCAAGTCACCGCTCGGCAAAGCTGTAATGCCGAGACGCCTCGGGCAGCCGCCCAAGAAGAGCCCACCTTCCTAGTGGAGTGGGCCTTTACCGAATTTGGTAACTGCAATCCAGCCATAGAATGAACCTGCTGAATCGTGTTACATATCCAGCGAGCTATAGTCTGCTTAGAAGCAGGAGCGCCAACCTTGTTGGCTGCATACAGGACAAACAGAGCCTCTGTTTTCCTAACCCGAGCCGTCCTGGCTACATACATTTTTAAGGCCCTGACTACATCCAGGGACTTGGAATCCTCCAAGTCACTCGTAGCCACCGGTACCACTATAGGTTGGTTCATATGAAACGAAGAAACCACCTTAGGCAAAAATTGAGGACGAGTCCTCAACTCCGCTCTATCCACATGAAAAATCAGAAAGGGGCTTTTGTGAGACAAAGCCGCCAAGTCAGACACCCGCCTTGCAGACGCCAAGGCCAACAACATGACCACCTTCCAAGTGAGAAACTTTAATTCCACTGTTTGAAGGGGCTCAAACCAGTGAGATTTCAGGAACTGTAACACCACGTTAAGGTCCCATGGAGGCACAAAAGGAGGCTGCATGAGCAGCACTCCCTTTACAAAAGTCTGGACTTCTGGGAGAGAAGCCAATTCCTTCTGAAAGAAAATCGATAAGGTCGAAATCTGTACTTTAATGGAGCCCAATTTAAGGCCCATATCCACTCCTGTCTGCAGAAAGTGGAGAAAACGGCCCAGATGGAAATCTTCCGTAGGAGCATTCTTAGCCTCACACCAAGATACATACTTTCTCCAGATACGGTGATAATGTTTCGCCGTCACCTCCTTCCTAGCCTTTATCAGAGTAGGGATGACTTCTTCCGGAATGCCTTTCCCAGCTAGGATTCGGTGTTCAACCGCCATGCCATCAAACGTAACCGCGGCAAGTCTTGGAACACGCATGGCCCCTGTTGCAACAGGTCCTCTCTGAGAGGAAGAGGCCATGGATCTTCTGTGAGCATTTCCTGAAGATCTGAATACCAGGCTCTAGGCCAATCTGGAACAATGAGTATTGTCCGCACTCTTTTTCGTCTTATGATTCTCAATATCTTTGAGATGAGTGGCAGAGGAGGGAACACATAGACCGACTGAAACACCCATGGTGTCACCTGCTGCTGCCTGAGGGTCCCTTGACCTGGCACAATACCTCCGAAGCTTCTCATTGAGGCGTGAAGCCATCATGTCTATTTGAGGAAGTCCCCAACGATCTGTTATCTCTGCAAAAACTCCTTGATGAAGTCCCCACTCTCCTGGATGGAGATCGTGTCTGCTGAGGAAGTCTGCTTCCCAGTTGTCCACACCCGGAATGAATACAGCTGACAGAGCGCGTACGTGATTTTCCGCCCAGCGAAAAATCCTGGTGGCTTCTGCCATTGCCACTCTGCTCCTTGTCCCGCCTTGGCAGTTTACATGAGCCACAGCTGTGACCGTTGTCTGATGAATCAGAACCGGTTGGTCGTGAAGGAGATTCTCCGCTTGACGAAGGCCGTTGTATACAGCCCTCAATTCCAGTACATTGATGTGTAGACAAGCCTCCTGGCTTGACCATATCCCCTGAAAGTTTCTTCCTTGTGTGACTGCTCCCCATCCTTGGAGGCTCGCATCCGTGGTCACCAGAACCCAGTCTTGAATGCCGAACCTGCAACCCTCTAGAAGGTGAGCACTCTGCCGCCACCACAGGAGAGACACCCTGGCCCTGGGGACAGGCTTATTTTTTGATGAAGTTGAAGATGGGACCCGGACCACTTGTCCAGAAGGTCCCACTGAAACGTCCACTCATGAAACCTGCCGAAGGGGATTGCCTCGTAGGACGCCACCATTTTCCCCAGAACTCGAGTGCATTGATGGACTGACACTCTTTTCGGTTTTAACAGGTCTCTGACCATGTTCTGGAATTCCTGGGCTTTTTCCATTGGGAGAAAAACCCTCTTTTGTTCCGTGTCCAGAATCATGCCCAAGAAAGATAGCCGAGTCGTTGGAACCAACTGCGACTTTGGAAGATTTAGAATCCAGCCATGCTGCTGCAGCACACTCAGGGAGAGTGACACGCTTTTCAGCAACTGATCTCTCGATCTCACTTTTATCAGGAGATTGTCCAAGTACGGGATAATTGTGACTCCCTGTCGGCGCAGGAGCACCATCATTTCCGCCATTACCTTGGTGAAAATCCTCAGGGCCGTGGAAAGCCCAAACGGCAACATCTGAAACTGGTAATGACAGTCCTGTACAGCGGACCTCAGGTACGCCTGATGAGGGGGATATATGGGCACATGAAGGTATGCATCCTTTATGTCTAGAGACACCATAAAATCCCCCCCTTCCAAGCTGGAGATAACCGCCCTGAGCGATTCCATCTTGAATTTGAACTTTTTTAAGTACAGGTTTAGGGATTTTAAATTTAGAATGGGTCTGACCGAACCATCCAGTTTCGGGACCACAAATAGGGTTGAGTAGTACCTCTTCCCCTGTTGAACTAGGGGAACCTCGACAACCACTTGTTGTTGACATAGTTTTTGAATCGCAGCTAACACTATCTCCCTGTCTGGGGAAGAAGCTGGTAAAGCCGATTTGAAAAACCGGCGAGGAGGCACTTCTTCGAATTCCAGCTTGTAGCCTTGGGATACAATTTCCATTGCCCAAGGATCCACGTCTGACTGAACCCAGACGTGGCTGAAGAGTCGAAGACGTGCCCCCACCGGGGCGGACTTCCTCAGTGGAGCCCCAGCGTCATGCAGTGGATTTAGTAGAAGCCGGGGAGGACTTCTGCTCCTGGGAACTAGCTGTAGCAAGCAGTTTTTTCCCTCTATCCTTACCTCTGGCGAGGAAGGAAGAACCCCGACCTCTTCTGGACTTATGCGATCGAAAGGACTGCATCTGATATTGCGGCCTTTTCTTCTTTTGCTGTGGAGACACGTAAGGTAAAAAGGTAGATTTACCCGCGGTAGCTGTGGAAACCAGGTCTGCGAGACCTTCCCCAAATAAATCCTCACCTTTGTAAGGTAAAACTTCCATATGTTTCTTTGAGTCGGCATCACCAGACCATTGGCGGGTCCACAGGGCTCGCCTAGCAGAAATCGCCATGGCGTTGGCTCTCGAACCTAGCAGACCAACGTCTCTCTGAGCGTCTCTCATATACAAGACTGCGTCTTTTATGTGACCTAAGGTCAATAAAATGGTATCCCTATCTAGGGTATCAAAGTCAGCTGACAAGGTATCAGTCCAAGCTGCTACAGCGCTACAAACCCAAGCTGACGCTATTGCCGGTCTGAGCAAGGTCCCTGTATGTGTATAAATTGATTTTAAGGTAGTTTCCTGTCTGCGATCAGCAGGATCCTTGAGGGCTGCTGTGTTTTCAAATAACTCGTTCAGCTCATGAGATGGGGGAAAAGTTACCTCAGGTTTCTTTTCTTTAAACATGTGAACCCTCTTGTCAGGGACAGAGGGGTCATCCGTGATATGGAAAACATCTTTTATTGCAATAATCATATAATGAATACTCTTGGCCACCCTTGGGTGTAACCTCGCATCCTCGTAGTCGACACTGGAGTCAGATTCCGTGTCGGTATCAGTGTCTGTTATTTGGGACAGGGGACGTTTTTGAGACCCTGAAGGGCCCTGTGACACCGTCAAAGCCATTGATTGACTACCTGTATTATCCCTGGACTCTGCTTTGTCCAATCTCTTATGTAACAAAGCCACATTTGCATTTAAAACATTCAGCATATCCATCCAATCATGTGTCGGCGTTGCCAACAGAGACACCACAATCATCTGCTCCACCTCCTCCTTAAAAGAGCCTTCCGCTTCAGACATGCCGACACGCGTACCGACACCCCCACGCACTCAGGGATATATCTATATGGAGACAGTTTCCCAATAAGGCCCTTTGGAGAGACAGAGTGAGAGTATGCCAACACACACCCAGCGCCAACTGACACTGGAAACCAAATTCCCATACAAACAGCGCTTTTATACACATATATAATATACACTCACTGCGCCAATAAAAAAGTGCCCCCCCCCCTCTTTTTTGCCCTCTGTGACCATGTTCAGCAGAGGAGAGTCCAGGGAGCCAGCTTCTCTGCATGTGCTGTGGAGAAAATGGCGCTGGTTAGTGCTGGAGGATCAAGCCACAGCGGCGGGCTTCGGTCCCGCTCAAATAATCAAAAAACTGGCAGGGGTAAATAATATACTGCCTCCGCAGTATATGTACATCTGCCAGTGTCCCTTGAGGCTATTAATTGCTGCCCAGGGCGCCCCCCCCTGCGCCCTGCACCCTTACAGTGCCCACTGTTGTGTGTGTGTGGGAGCAATGGCGCACAGCGTTACCGCTGCGCGTTACCTCACTGAGGAACTGAAGTCTTCTGCCGCCTTTGAAGTCTTCTTTCATCTGCTACTCACCCGGCTTCTATCTTCCGGCTCTGTGAGGACGGCGGCGCGGCTCCAGGACGAACGGCGAGGGTGAGACCTGCGTTCCGACCCTCTGGAGCTAATGGTGTCCAGTAGCCTAAGAAGCAGAGCCTATCAGTTAAGTAGGTCTGCTTCTCTCCCCTCAGTCCCACGATGCAGGGAGCCTGTTGCCAGCAGAGCTCCCTGAAAATAGAAAACCTAACAAAATTCTTTTTACAGAGAAACTCAGGAGAGCTCCCCTGTAATGCACCCAGTCTCCTCTGGGCACAGGATCTAACAGAGGTCTGGAGGAGGGGCATAGAGGGAGGAGCCAGTGCACACCCATTCTAAAGTTCTTTATAGTGCCCATGTCTCCTGCGTAGCCCGTCTATACCCCATGGTCCTTACGGAGTCCCCAGCATCCTCTAGGACGTAAGAGAAATAGTTTCAATGAGCTGATCTGCATGAAACGGGGTTGCATCAATACTAAATATTGTGAAAGCTGTGTATATCATTAATGTAAATAATAAAAGCACGCATGAAAACATTTACAAAGTGTGTATACGCCAAGGTATATTAACATCACTGAGTTATTGAGGGCTGTTAAACTCTCCAGTGCTAGATTTCCTTATATTCAATGTAGAACGCACATGGTTTTTATATTTCTCTTGATTGCAGTTTGAAATTTTGGAGTGAAAACTGCAGAGAATCAGTCGCTTGTAAAAGCAGCATCTTAGTTCGTGTAGCCCACAGTCACACCGTATAATAGCATGTGATAATGTTATTACCATTATAGACATGCATGTAATGTATGTATAAATATTCCCCATAGCTGTCGGCTGCATGTCAGCCTGTAAGATACGGACGTCCTTATAGGAGACATACGTGCTGTGACACACCTGGGTGTGGTGCCTATGGTCTCTGGTAACCCAGACTGTTCTTACACCTTCATATCACACCAGAGGATATTTAGCTGTATAATATAGTGTTGCTGACTTTAACACATAATACATTGTATTTTGTGTTATTATAATAACAGGTGCCAGAGAGTCGCCGATGCCCTAGTTTAGGTCTTCCTCATGTTATTGGGACCGGTAGGAGAGAGCCCCACACCCCAGTGTTCTGTCAGAGTCTCCCTAACTCCCAGTATTCTCTCTTATCCCCCCCTAATCCCTCACACTACACAGTTCCTCCCCAGCGCCCATACTCATTAGCAGGTCTCCCTGTTACTGGGTATTGCAGCAAGCGGGGGCTGGGTGAGAGGTACTGAAGAGGGAGGGGCTATGATAATGAAGGTGTGATGTCACGTATACATCAGCGGGTTAGTGCTCGGTGAGTGCTGGAAATGCAGGGAGTAGCAGACAAGGAAACTGCCCAGTCACCTGGGGATACATAAAAATACATCCATAGCCCATATATCCGATCACAGCATAACTGAGCCCAGCACACGGTGTATACTCACATACATAACCATAGTAACTGCACTGCACTGCAATACCATTACACATGGACACCTGACACGCCTGTGATGCATGTACACGTGTAACTACAGCACGCAATCCGTCCTTGCACAGGTAATGCTCACAGCACATTGGATCAGTAACTATAGCCATATAAATGGTTCATCTGCCCATTATGGTGTACTGTCTATTAGGCTAGGTAGGGTACATGGCACTGCCACACTTCCTGTGGGGTCTCACCTGGAGGGGGCAGGAGGGTAACAGAGAGTTTTAAAACTGCATGTGATGATATTGGAAACATTTGTCTCTGTGCGTTCCTGGTCCAGCTGGGAAGTCTATGCTAGCCTCACACACCAGCCGCAGGACACCCGACTAGGTCATCTCATGTAGTGTTACTCTGGTTTTTGTCCTATTTGTTTTATACTGTATTTCTGTATGTAACCAAGCACTGTACTATTTTTGTATAATAAATCTTTATATTTAAAAGGTTTCTCTCCTTATGTTATAAACACATTCTATAACCTGCGCAGAAGAGTCTCAGATACTGATAAAGCCAAATATTTATCTTATTTAAAACACTCTAAAAGGTTAAAGAACACAGTACGCAATCGGCGCACGAGGTACCGTAAGGGTACGCTCTTAGCGTAGCGGACGCTGTATCGGGAGCGAGCCGCTCGAGTGACACAAACGCTCGCGAGAATACGCTGTTGGTATCGGGCGCACTATAGGTGAGCGACTACCGTAATGCTACGCTGTCAGCGTAGCGGACGCTCGAGACCACGAGGAGATCACGAGCGGCGCAGACGCTCACAAGATAACAATCAGTAGACCTTGAATGTAACACACAGAAAGGATATTCTTATACTGTAAACCTTGTATTGAAACACTGTAGCTATATAACGCTGCTTAACCTTGTTTACACTAAAGCTGTTTGAGCGATAGAGACGCTCCTATTACCCTCTGCAATATAATGAACACACAATACCGGTCTAAGGGTCTAACGCCTTTTAAGGAAATGAATGAACGTTCAAAAAGAATAATACAATACAAGTTATACACTACCAAAATAACATAGAATACCTAACCAAGTAACTACACATAAAATACAATAAAGATACAATTTACTTTTAAAGGGGAAGGAGAGAGAGAGGGAGAGAAAGAGAGAGAGAGAATGGCTTATAACAATAAAGACAATATGATTGCAGAGAACTTACGCACAAAGGGAAACAATCGCATGCGCCTTCTGGATATCCAGCTCCCGATTATCAGCAATGAGAACCGTTGAAGAGAATAGAGAGCTGGCCCAGACCGGCTTGTCCTTTTATACACTACACACAATACAGTACAATGGTCCCTATATTCTTATTGTTCATTGGACACAGGAATTCGTCTTCTCATTATAACAAAAGGTCATAGGTTGATTCATACAGGTGGGCTGTGACTATTTCCAACTGCTCAGGTGGGTGGGAAACTAGGTTTCCCGCCGCATGGATAATAAAGTGCAAATAATAGTAAATGTCCATAAACTTCTTATGTCCATAACTATACGCACGAGCGATTAATCCGCTTCAAACCAACACCGGAACATTGCTAATTAAATACTCTTCCGATGGATACTAATCACCACTGTATAACCCCTGTCTGACCCTTCGTATCAAACAAAGAGGGATCTCTTTGTCTATGAACATGCTACATTAACTAAACGTTCAGATTCTATCAAAGGGACCATAATCTACAAAATACATTATATGGTTAAAATATGTAACGATTGAGTCGCCCGCTAGACGCACATAAACTTTACCGTAAATGCGCATACCGTGCGCCTGCGGGTGCACGCAACAGCGAGTATGCGCACGCACGGGAGAGCTCATGCACACGCAGCGGGGACACGCATGAGGTGCAAATATGGCAGTGTGTAGCATGATATTTTTCTGACTTTGACAGTCCACCCTTTGGCAGTCACCAATAACTGCCACTTTCTAAAACATTTCAAAAAGAGAAAAATATATGTCATGTGTAAATACATTTCTATGATTGGGTAGGGGAGGAGAGGAGAAGGTAGGAAAAGGGTATGACCTAGTGAGATAGCAGAAGCATGTGTGTATGAGTCCATGTTTGGGGGGGTCATGTATCATCGTGCCGTTCGTGTTTTAAATCAAGCTTCGAGGTATTGCGAAGTATACATTTGAATTCCTTCTTATCCCGTGGTACGGGTCTGTGGATGGGCTGTCAAACTTTACCGAGCTCTCTTCGGCTTTTGGTTGCAACAAAATGGGGGAGCACATTTTAGTTGATGATACATGAATGGGGGATATGTGAATGCTGATATCTGTGCCTATATTCCCTATCGACTATGTGTGTTATTACCTGAAGGTTGTAGTGATGAAGATAAAGAACAATTATGGTAAATGCAGTGATAAACTATGTGAGTTTAATATACATTTGCCGATTGAGGTCTTGTCTTGTGTCTTGTCTTGTCTCGATGTACATGTTGACTGTAGTCTCCTTGGGCTTTTGCAAAGTGCGAGCAAAAGCTTTGTCAATGTCCATAGACTTACAAAAAGTGTTGGGCTAGCGTAAAATTAACGTGACTAGGGATAAGGGGGTCTATGGCATAGTCCATCTGTTGTCTGTGTACAAGGTTGTCAGACTTCTTCTTTAGTACATCTGTTGTCTGTATACAAGGCTGTCAAAATCCTCTTCCAAGCGGGTCTTTTTACCTTGGAGAAAAACAAAGGAGAAACGGGTGAAAGAAACGGACCGTAGAATCACATTTTCCTCACATCATTGTCTCTATCGTTGGGTCGTAAATCACATCAGTCGTTGTTATCACAGTATCTTCACTCCTTAAACTCATCACTCGGGCGCTACGTTTACACTTTGTTAAAACCCGAACGCATCTAAATATTAGACCGACTAATATGATGACACCCAGAACACACAAAAGGAATTTCCCTACATCCATGATAATTCCTTGAGTCCATTCTCCTAAACCAGAGAACCAATTTCGTGGGTTCAACCATGACACCCAACTGGTCAGCTCATTACCCACAGCGGCAAGGGTGAGATTGTGTTTCCTTCGGAACTCCCATTTTAATTGGAGAATGTCGTCCATCTTTTGGTCTATGACCTTGACCGGGTCCTCGGTGCTGTTTGTGATATACGTGCAGCACTTTATTCCATACTGAGTTGCTAGGGTGACACAATACCCACCCGTCACAGCTGTGAGATAATTGAGAATCATCCTATGCTGAACCAGTTCTGTTTTATAAGCTTGGAGCTCCCTTCCAGTATACCTGAATGTGTCATCATACATTTCAGTGATGTTGTCTAATAAATTTGCAAGCGCATATATATATTTATAATTTATCACTCCTCTGGCGGTACGAGTGATATCTAACGCGATTAGGAATTGAATCCCGGTGGATTCACTGATCAGGTCAGAGGCCGGATGCTCTGTTCTCTCTATCAGGTGCCGTTTAACGATGTGCTCGTAATGAGTGTGAGTATAAGGTGCTTGGGCACTGCGGTGAATATCTTTCATTTTAGTATGTGATACAGTCATTACTTCAGGCAGTACTTTTCCAATATAACATAACCCTTCTGAGTTTGGGGCAAGCCACTTATACGCCTTCCTCCCGCATATGAAATATGCATCATCGGGGAGAACATATGGGACGGAGTAGGACATAACCATATTACACATTTTCCATATGAAATTTCCTAGCCCTAATTCTTCCATCTGTTTAGTACACGTATCGGTTTGTACGATGTGTGCACAGTATCCTGGTGATACCTCTCCAACTCTCATGGTCCTACTTCCTAGGGTATACCTATATCGGAAATATTTTCCACTACCGGCTATGTGGCGTATAAGTTCTGTATCTGTTGGCATTCTATCGGCTCTGTATGAAAAGGTCATGGTTTGGTTATTCCATGACACTTCCCAATTTCCCGGCTTTCGGGGATTGGAAATGTTAAAACATACTAGGGATCTATCTGTCTGATTTAACACTTTACCCACTAAGGAGTGATAGTCACTCAATGGATGCCGGTCCATGTGGATATTAAAACTGGATTGGCATTTCTTAATACACCCATCCTCAACTACACTGTCACAGAGTCTACAGATACAGTTCTCTTCAGCTAACAGGTTTTCACAACGGTTACAAATAACATGGCTGCTAGATCGTTTCCGGTACTCGCCTTTTCTCGGTGGTTGTGTTGCTATTGGAAATTTACACCTCCGTCTCAGTCATCAGAAATCCATTCTGGATCCTTTCTCGACCTCACTGGTACTCTCACCGAAACAGACTGCTCTGGTCAACATCAGGGTCAACATGAAAACACGGCTCACAGTCTTTCGAGGCGAGTCCATCTTACAGGAGGAGAAAGGAGAAATTTGTAATGGGGGTACAGGAAAACAGTTTGAGGGGGGGAGAGAAACTTGTTACGATAATTAGTTCTCTAGTCTTGTTGTTCTTCTTGTGCTGCTGTCATCTCAAAGGTGCTGTCTCTCAGTCTTCCAAACGAACACTCTGGTGATACTATATTCCTTCCAAACCAGCGATCTTTCTGTAGGGATCAAAAATCTTGCATTACCATTTGTCTAACTGATGTGTGACATACCATCTTTAAAATATGAAAACATGAGTGAGAAGAGAGAAAACACACACAAAAAAACCAAAAGAGAGAGAACAATTCATATATATATATATATATATATATATTACATAAACCAACAATAAACAACAGGGAAAAACATTTTAAAACATTGTTCATCAGGCTGTCATATCTACATGTCCAATGGTATCCTTGCGCAGTCCCTCCCACCAGCACCTCCATACTCCACCCTTTGTATCTGGCCAGGATACATTGATGCGGGTAGGTCATGCTGGGGTTTGGTAGACTTCTGCAAGGACCAAGTAGCTATGCAATGTTTGAGTCCTGCCGATGACCGTCAGAGATGGGGGAAAAAAAAAAAACATTTCACAGATACATTACAAATTTTACCCGGTCATTCCTGTGTCCTCAAGGAATGACCTCCCAACTTGTTAACAATAACCTCAGGCTTACCATCTGTCCTAGTGATCACCTTTCCTGACTACATATCATGGGTGTGGGCCAAAATTCTTCCTATCTGATCCCTGGTTACAATTTGGTGTGTCATAACTTTGCTCATTTCTTTGTCTAGGGGGTCTGACTTTATGTGGGCTGTTACAGTTGCTGGCATAATGCCCTTCTCTTTTACAACGATAACAAATCCTTGAGTTCCTCCATGTGCCAATGGCCTGGGGTTTTGGTTGATTTGATGTCTCCTCTAATGCTTGGATGCCCATCGCCATCAACCGCTCTTCCTGTGTTTCTCTGGTTCTATGACTATTATGGTCATGTCGTTGTCTAGGGGGTGTATATACCTTGTGTGTGTACTTAGACCTACAATCTCGTGCAACATGACCTTCTCTTAAGCAGTTGTAACAGCTTTTCACCTTTGACTTACCCTCCGGAATCTGGGGCTTCTTTGTTTCCCTGTGCTTGCTGATGCTTTGCTCATGCCCAACAGCAGAGTCCCTTAATGCAGCTACTGATTTATCTCTCCAGTATGGATTGGTGATCTGTATCCTTGCTCTCAACACTTCCTTTAAACCATCCATTAGCACAGATACTACCACTTCTCTGTGCGGTGCACTTGTTTCGATGTTTTCTATACCTGTATACCTAGTCATGTCGTGCAATGCCCGGTGGAAATAATTAGAAGTACTTTCACCTTTGCTTTGTCTTATGGAGAAGATTTTGTTCCACTCGACAATGGCTGGGAAATATATTTCTAACTGTCGGTTGATCTGCTTAATACATTCCTGATTGTGTTCCTCCGTACAAGGTACCTCTGTGTCTAATTTACAATCAGCAATAAATTTCGCAGATTCAACACTGGAGGGCAAACATGCCCTCAGCACTGTCCGCCAATCTTTGTTGGTGGGTTCTGTTGAGTTTCCTAGTTCTTTAATAAATCTCTGACATGCAACTAAATCTTCCCTGGGATCAGGGAATTCAGACATGATTGATCTTAATTCTGTCCGGGACCAGGGACAGCGCGTTGCACCGTCCTTGACGGGAATGATTCCCTGATCGTCAGTCTTCCCATTGGGGACTGTGATCACCCTGACAGGACTAAATTCAATTACATCACCTTGTGTTGGTCTTACAATATGAGGTACATTTGTTTGTGCGTGATATATAACACCGTATGTACCTGTGGACACGACCTCACCTGACCCTCCGTTAGGGGGTTTGATTACTGCCTTTACCGATTTGGTCGCGTCCACCTGGATGTCTTGTGTGATGGCTGCTGGAAAAGGTGCCGACATCGTGCTGGGCTCACGTTCTTGCTTGTAGTCCTGAGGGAAGTTTAACATGGGGTGCGACTTGCACAGGTTAACATTTGTAATTTTTACACTTTCATTTTTATAAACATTATTACATTTGTTACTTTCATTCTTAATACAGTTACTAAGTGCATTTTTATCGCACTCTATTGCGCCATTCTCTGCAACCATAATCCTCTCCATTGCCATGTCTCTCTTCCCAAGATGAGAGTCAGATATGTAAGTTAAGTTTCTTTGTATTTCACTTTCCTTTTGCCATAACTTTAAACAATCATAATGTTTGATCCGTCTCTTTGCTGATTTAATGAGACATATCATTCTCCTTAGATTTTGTAACACATCTGGGCTAAAGCTACCTACCCGGGGAAACTTCTTCTCGTCATGCACAGTCATTCTTTCCCATTCATCACATAAAACCTCTGTGTGTGAACCGTATTTTTCACACATTACATACCTTGCCGACCCGATTGGCCGGTTTACTGAATCAACCCGAACAGAGGTTGATCGCCCCCTACCTGAACAACTGGCCCCCATATTTGCAGGTGTTGCTTTCACTACCTCTGACCTTCAAATCAGGGTCTTCAGCGAACCCTTACAAAAACCAAGATGTCCGGGGTAGGCCGACGGTGGCAGTTTACCGAGTACTCCACTCACTCGCCCACGCCGACCAATACGCCCACACACTGCCTTAGCGCTGGCGTACTCGACCTAGGGCCCCTGCGACCTGAACCGCTATTTACTGGAACATGCGAGTGTGATCCGAAGAGCACTTAACCCTTTCCAGTAACTATTGGTTGCTGGATAGTTCCTGAGTGACCAGCGAACCTCCCTTAAAATAAAAAAAATTACACAAATCACGTTAGAGTGTACAAATAGCGTTTATGACCCCTTTTTGTACGCAAATGGTACTGGTCAGGTTACTAACTAATGCACACAATTACGTGCGGTACAATCATTCAGCACATAAGCAACTAATCTTATGTGCGGAGCGACCAGTGGAATCGAAAATTGTGGCTGCGAATTCCTTCAGCCTGAGCTTCAATGGCCTATATGGGTTTTGCACCAACCCCCTGGGTTGTGCTCTTTTCTATCTATAGCAGACTTCTTAGTCTGCTGTACCTAGACCTCCTGGTCTGTATGACCTCCTGGTCTGTATGACCTCCTGGTCTGTTCTACAGTAGACCTTCTGGTCTGCTATACTCTAATGCTCTTTTTTTTTTAATGTTTAACAAGGGATGCCTCCCTAGCCACCATGCACGTCACTTACATGTATGTACCTCACGAGAACTCGACTTCTTGTGGTTCAACCCAAAAATTGTAAAAACTTATATATGCAAACACTCACCACATGTACACTTTAATTTTTATTTCTGCGCAGAAATTCCTTTCATTCAGTAAATAGTCTAGACCAGATGAGTCACAAATTGGAGAAGGATCTATTAGCTTAAAATTTCGGACACTAAAATTGACTTGCGCTATTTATCGCGTTGCCTCCTTTTCGCCTGTTAAGAATAATACTATCGTGTGATTTGAATTATGTGGGCGTACCCGGACGCTCCGTTGCGTAATATACGCTGCGTGCGTCGGCCTTTGATTTGCGTACGCTTGTCTCACCCTTTTGTTAGAGACACGTGTATGCCAGCCAGATATGTCCACAGAAATACAATTAACACGTTTATCAATGTAGATGATCTTTAATTGTAATCATCTACCGAGCACCACACAGGTCTTTCCTTGTATCTTTAGGCAAAGCCGTGTGCGTGCTTTACAAATTACCCCTTAATGTATTACTTTTACTCTTTAACTACTAATAGCAACAAATCTTTCTTAGCACGTTATCAATTGTGAAATGGCAACCAAGAGAGTGATATGTGAAAATACACAAATGAGAAGAAATGTAGATGTATGCGTGCGTGCGTACGCCACACAGAACAGAGAGATAAAAAAAAAACAGTTTTAAAAGATACTAGCGTATTGTTCTTACCTCCGGTTCCGGATTCCTTCAGCACCCTTTACTAAGCGAAGCAGACGCTTATCGGGTCAGCACTACGAGGAATATTACCTCCCGCCCTTTGCTGATCGATAATGTCTGCTGAAATTACCTAGTGCAGATATGTGAAGGACGGACGAGCCGCCAATTGATAAAGCCAAATATTTATCTTATTTAAAACACTCTAAAAGGTTAAAGAACACAGTACGCAATCGGCGCACGAGGTACCGTAAGGGTACGCTCTTAGCGTAGCGGACGCTGTATCGGGAGCGAGCCGCTCGAGCGACACAAACGCTCGCGAGAATACGCTGTTGGTATCGGGCACACTATAGGTGAGCGACTACCGTAATGCTACGCTATCAGCGTAGCGGACGCTCGAGACCACGAGGAGATCACGAGCGGAGCAGACGCTCACAAGATAACAATCAGTAGACCTTGAATGTAACACACAGAAAGGATATTCTTATACTGTAAACCTTGTATTGAAACACTGTAGCTATATAACGCTGCTTAACCTTGTTTACACTAAAGCTGTTTGAGCGATAGAGACGCTCCTATTGCCCTCTGCAATATAATGAACACACAATACCGGTCTAAGGGTCTAACGCCTTTTAAGGAAATGAATGAACGTTCAAAAAGAATAATACAATACAAGTTATACACTACCAAAATAACATAGAATACCTAACCAAGTAACTACACATAAAATACAATAAAGATACAATTTACTTTTAAAGGGGAAGGAGAGAGAGAGAGGGAGAGAAAGAGAGAGAGAGAGAGAGAGAATGGCTTATAACAATAAAGACAATATGATTGCAGAGAAAACTTACGCACAAAGGGAAACAATCGCATGCGCCTTCTGGATATCCAGCTCCCGATTATCAGCAATGAGAACCGTTGAAGAGAATAGAGAGCTGGATCAGATCGGCTTGTCCTTTTATACACTACACACAATACAGTACAATGGTCCCTACATTGTTATTGTTCATTGGACACAGGAATTCGTCTTCGCATTATAACAAAAGGTCATAGGTTGATTCATACAGGTGGGCTGTGACTATTTCTAACTGCTCAGGTGGGTGGGAAACTAGGTTTCCCGCCGCATGGATAATAAAGTGCAAATAATAGTAAATGTCCATAAACTTCTTATGTCCATAACTATACGCACGAGCGATTAATCCGCTTCAAACCAACACCGGAACATTGCTAATTAAATACTCTTCCGATGGATACTAAACACCACTGTGTAACCCCTGTCTGACCCTTCGTATCAAACAAAGAGGGATCTCTCTGTCCCTGAACATACTACATTAACTAAACTTTCAGATTCTATCAAAGGGACCATAATCTACAAAATACATTATATGGTTAAAATATGTAACGATTGAGTCGCCCGCTAGACGCACATAAACTTTACAGTAAATGCGCATACCGTGCGCCTGCGGGTGCACGCAACAGCGAGTGCGCACGCACGGGAGAGCTCATGCACACGCAGCGGGGACACGCATGAGGTGCAAATATGGCAGTGTGTAGCGTGATATTTTTCTGACTTTGACAATACAAAGGAGGTGACCTCTGCACTAGTTGTTAGAAGGACATCAGCCTAAACACCATGTAGATTAATATTGTTAATCTTTATATATATATATATATATTTGGAGGTGCTGGCCAAGACAACTTTGGGGGTATTAATAAATATTTAGAAAAATAACAGAATTGTCCCAAATTGGCGCACTGTTTACAGTGTAACATTTCATGTATATAATTAAATAAAAATGATGTAATATTATCAAAATATTATTTAAAACCAATAGATACAAATAATTGTGTATATAGTGCATACGCGCATGTGTGGGGGGGGGGGATTCTGGGTAACTAGATACCCCCCCTGGCCGCCAATCTATCGCGCAAAAGCTGATCAATTTTTTTTATTTAATATAGAACAGTATGACTCCGCCTCAGGCAGTGTGTCTGGCTCCCTGTGCGGCTGTAGCAGCTGCCTCTGTTATGTAAATGCTGAGAGGCTGGCTGGCGGCTGGTGACGTAGTGGGAGCATCTCCTCACAGGCTGTTCTCGCGTGGACTGGAGGTGCGGCTTCTGAGGTGACTTAGTGACTTCTGTGCATTAAATTATGCTCTTAGATGGCGGACCAGCATGAGGGCGGGGAGTAGAGGGTGGGGGGTTTGGAATGATCATGGTCGGTCCACCTGTGTATGTGTGTGTGGGGGGGGGGGGGATAATGGTGCTTTTGCTGTATGTCTATGGAAGGGGGAATGTCATGGTACCGATGCGGTCTGTCTTGGTAAGGGGGGAGGAATGATGGTGCCTGTTCTATGTGTTTGTGGAGGGGGGGGGGGGGTGTCAGTAGCACACGCAGACGGGGCCTCTCTTATCGTGTCTCTCTTTCTCGCCATGTGTTTCTCTCTCTTCCCTCCTTCCCATGTCTCTCTCTGTCTCTCCTGCTCTGGCTCTGTGTGCTGTCATGCTGTGCTCATCAGCAGTATATACTTGCACTGGTGCCCTCCATGGAGTAATGACCCCAAAATATCAATATATTTGATAAACTGCAAAAAGGTGCTATTTATATCAGTAAACAGCACCATTGTGCACTTTATCATGTCTCTGAGTGCCGCCATATTGAGATATATATATAGTTGGTGCCGCGTTACCGGCGGCTTGGATCCTGGCGGTCAGCATCTCAACAGCGGGATCCTGGCTGCAGAATGAAAATAACATAACATCTGGTAATTACTAAGATTATTAATTATTGGGCTATTGATCACAATTAGGTTGCAATCTAAACCAAATAAATGTTCTGTATATGTTATCATATAGGTTCATCAGGGCCATAACTACGTGTGGGCCAGCGGTGCCTGGCACACAGCGCATAAGCTCTGTGGGCGTAGAACCGACAGCACCACCCGCAGGGCCGTGAGCACTAGTGTTGTAGCCCACCGCCGTCTAGCTGCATCTATAGCGGTGGCCGCGGTTACAGTGGCGGCATCAGGGCAGCGCCCTCCCACGCTGTCCAGCACAGCAGTGACACCGGTGTGAGGAGGGAATCGCTGGAGGCATCAGTAGTGCGGTGCGGGTGAATAATGGAAGGTGAGACTCTGCACCGGCAACATGGTATGGCCCCTCCCTCCACGCTGCCCAGCACATCAGTGAGAGCCGAGCAGTGGATGCATGGACACATCAGCACTCCAGTGTGTTGCCGCGGTTACAGCAAATGTCAGCGCCGGCATCATGGCAGCGCCCTCCCACGCTGTCTAGCACAACGGTGATGCTGGGGACATCAACAGTGCTGTGCAGGACTGAAGGTGAGACTCAGAGGGCGCTGGCAAAGTGGCAGTGCCTCCCCCACTCACAGCGGTGAGAGGAGGGAGTGATAGGAATAACAGGGTTGGAACGTGAGAGCAGGAGAAGGTGGGAGGCAGAACAGGGGCACAGTGTTTTGCATTGCTGCATTCCTATGTTCAAACTATGGTTTCCTTTATGACCTGTTCGCTATCTTTGTAGAGCTTGTATATCTTCCTTTATTTTTATAGGAGCTGAGGTTTACTCCCTTAGTTTAAAAGGGGAATTTGCCTGCATAATGTGTAAAAAGGGGACTCTGCTGCCGTATTGTGTAAAAGGGGGACTCTGTTGTCGTAATGTGTAAAAGGGGGCTCTACCTGGCAGAATGTGTGACAGGGGCTCTACCTTGTGTAATATGTAGGAAAAAAGGGGGGCCTGGACTGCACACCCTAATACTAAAGATTTCAAAAGGTGCTATCATGCTGAGGCTTCTAATACTATGCTGGTACATGGGCCCGCATATTTGCGCAAATGTGTGCTAAGAACTTCAATTATACTCCATTTTAATTGTGAGAGATTATGTAAATTATTTTTACTATCAGTGTTATAAGTGTTAGGAGTGTGCGTCTGCATCTCTCTTCCCCCAGCATAGTATTAGAAGCCTCAGCATGATAGCACCTCTTGATATCTTTAGTAATAGGATGTGCAATCCAGATCCCCCCCTTTTTTCCACTATATTTGTGTAGATATTGTACACTGGAAGGCAAGGCTTCCTTCCTCTGGATTGGCACTCCTCCCATTCACCCTCAGGTGTTTTAATTAGCTGGGTTCCTGCATTTCAGATCACACATTGATAAGGCCCTATTTGGAGGGAAGTCCTGTATAAATTTATAGAATGTGATAGTATTAGGGATGTTAGGGACCCATGTGATGAAGTCACCTGGCCGCGGTACATGGGCCCGCATATTTGTGCAAATGTGTGCTAAGAACTTCAATTATACTCCATGTTAATTGTGAGAGTTTATTTAAATTATTTTGTCTATCAGTGTTCTTAGTGCTAGGAGTGTGCATCTGCATCTCTCTTCCTCCAGCCTTGTGTAATGTGTGTAAGTGGCACTACTGTGCATCGTAATTTGATTAATGGAGTCTACTGTACAGCGTACTATGAATTTATTACCAGTTATTTATAAAGCACACACATATTCCGCAGCGCTGTACAGAGAATATTTGGCCATTCGCATTAGTCCCTGCCTCAGTGGAGCTTACAATCTATATTCCCTACCACACAGGTTCTCAAACTCGGTCCTCAGGACCCCACACGGTGCATGTTTTGCAGGTCTCCTCACAGAATCTCAAGTGAAATAATTAGCTCCATCTGTGGAACATTTAAAATGGGTCAGTGAGTAATTAATACACCTGTGCACTTGCTGGGTTACCTGCAAAACATGCACTGTGTGGGGTCCTGAGGACCGAGTTTGAGAACCCCTGCCCTACCACATATACACACAGACACATTCACATGAGGGTTAATTTTTGTTGGAAGCCAATTAACCTACCTGTATATTTTTGAATTGTGGAAGGAAACTGGATTACCCGGAGGAAACCCACGCAAGTACGGGGAGAATGTACAAACTCCACACAGTTAGGGCCATGGTGGGGAATCGAGCCCATGACCTCAGTGCTGTGAGGTTAGTAATGCTAACCATTACACCATCCGTATTGCGCCAGTTGGTATTTTGTGGCCACGTCCCTTCCCATGAAGCCACACCCCTATATTTTTGTTGCGCGCTTATGCCGCGCACTGGCCCTATTTTAAATATGAGTGGCTTGGGGCGCCGATGCGGTTTCATGCACACAGTGCTAAAATGTCTAGTTACAGCACTGAGGTTCATATTCTGCTTATTGATCTACCTATCCTCATTATTGATAAGCAGATGCATAATACACAATGGATAGAATTAATCTAATAAAGAGATATAGAAGGAGTGTTTATCTTCTCATCTGGGGCATATGTAATAGGATCCGAGTTTGCCAGCCGTTCTCGGAGTGTTTTTTTTAAACGGCAATCATTTACAAGGCAAAACTATGCCTTGTAAATGATTGCCCCTTTAAAAAAGTCTGAGATCGGCCAGCATCCTGCACCTGCGGCAAACTCTGACCTTATTACATATGCCCCCCTGGTACCTAATTCAGACCTGATCGCAGCAGCAAAATTGTCCTCTAACGGGCAAAACCATGTGCACTGCAGTGGCGGGCAAATGTAACATTTGCAGAGAGAGTTAGATTTGGGTGGGTTATATAGTTTCTGTGCAGGGTAAATACTGGCTGCTTTATTTCTACACTGCAATTTAGATTTCAGTTTGAACTCACCCCACCCAAATCTAACTTCAATAGTATACAATTTTTTTTACATAAAACTATAACAGTAATTAAGACAAAGGAGGGAGGGATTGACAAAGGAAGAGGTGAGGCCACTTGAGGTAAGGGTATCTGATATCTTGGTAAAAATCTGGGTGTTATCGTAAGACAATGGACAAATTTATGTATTAACTCGGGGGTCCGAGTCATATAATTTCTTTATATGTAACTGCATGGAGATTTCTAAATGATCAACAAATGGTGACCATTTTTTATAAAAAGAGATGACATTTCTATCAACTTCCGATAAGATAAAATATAACGTGGATAATAGTGCCGACTGTACATGCTCCAAACGTGGGAGCGATTTGGAAACCCAATGGGTTAAGATTATTTCTTGACTAGAGTAAGAATTACAATAAGTAGAGAGAAAAATTTTGAGATCAAGGGAGGCAGGTTCCATTTCTGAAAATGTAGTGCTATGTGAGATGAGAGTGAAAAATAGAGTTGATAAAATACAAAACCTTATGCCAAAAGTTTTGTATCTTCGGACATTGGGGGTCATTCCGAGTTGATCGCTCGCTAGCTACTTTTAGCAGCCGTGCAAACGCATAGTCGCTGCCCACGGTGGAGTGTATTTTCGCTTTACAAGTGCGCAACCGCCTGTGCAGCCGAGAGGGATGAAAAAGTTTTTTGCAGTTTGAGTAGCTCTGGACTTACTCTGCCCTTGCGATCACTTCAGTCTTTTTGGTCCCGGAGCTGACATCAGACACCCGCCCTGCAAGCACCTGGACATGCCTGCGTTTTTCCAAACACTGCCTGAAAACTGTCAGTTGTCACCCACAAACGCCCTCTTCCTGTCAATCTTGTGCTCGGATGTGCGAATGGATTCTTCATTAAATCCATTGTCCAGCAATGATCCACTTTGTACCTGTACAACGCGCCTGTGCAATGCGGTGCATACGCATGCGCATTAGTAACCTGTTCGCTGCGCTGCGAAAAAAGGTAGCGAGCTATCAACTCGGAATGACCCCCCCATTGGCAAAAGTTGTGCCAAAAAAGGGTTAAAGGGCTTTACATTTAGGGCAATTTCCAGTCTCCTCAGAGACCACATGATGTCCCTGAGATATATAAGTTCTATGTAAAAATTTGAAGTGCACTTCTTGCAATCTAGCCGATTGGAGAGCTTTCTAGATTTTTAGAAGAGGTTGTAAAAAAAGATTTGATTCCGAAGGGGACGATAAGTCTTTAGACCATTTAAGAAATAATGGAGACCAGGTTTTTCCTACATCGGTTGGGATTAGGTCCCTGTAGAGCCAGTTGGTTTTATATGATTCCTTGGTAGTCCTAGTTAGGAGCATGTACAGAGGATCAGGACTGTAGTTGCTACTCTCGGCAGTGGTAGAGATTGCACATGATGTCGTACCTGAAGATACATGAAAAATTCAGAACGAGACACACCATACCTCTCTGTCAGCTGGTCAAAAGACATTACATTGCCTCCTGGATCAAATACATCTCTAATAATTATGATGCCTTTATGCTTCCATCTGATATAGTTAGCATTGGTGGTCATTCCGAGTTGTTCGCTCAGTAATTTTTTTCGCATCGCAGCGATTTTCCGCTAATTGCGCATGCGCAATGTTCGCACTGCGACTGCGCCAAGTAAATTTGCTAAGAAGGTTGGTATTTTACTCATGGCATTACAAGGTTTTTTCTTCGTTCTGGTGATCGTAATGTGATTGACAGGAAGTGGGTGTTTCTGGGCGGAAACTGGCCGTTTTATGGGAGTGTGCGGAAAAACGCTGCCGTTTCTGGAAAAAACGCAGGAGTGTCTGGAGAAACGGGGGAGTGTCTGGGCGAACGCTGGGTGTGTTTGTGACGTCAAACCAGGAACGAAACTGACTGAACTGATCGCAGTGGCAGAGTAAGTGTCGAGCTACTCAGAAACTGCTAAGAAATTTCTATTCGCAATTTAGAGAATCTTTCGTTCGCAATTTTGCTAAGCTAAGATTCACTCCCAGTAGGCGGCGGCTTAGCGTGTGCAATGCTGCTAAAAGCAGCTTGCGAGCGAACAACTCGGAATGAGGGCCCTTGTCCAGTGAGGGTGAGAAAATAAGAATTTACTTACCGATAATTCTATTTCTCATAGTCCGTAGTGGATGCTGGGGACTCCGTAAGGACCATGGGGGGATAGCGGCTCCGCAGGAGACTGGGCACAAAGTAAAAAGCTTTAGGACTACCTGGTGTGCACTGGCTCCTCCCCCTATGACCCTCCTCCAAGCCTCAGGATACTGTGCCCGGACGAGCGTACACAATAAGGAAGGATTTTGAATCCCGGGTAAGACTCAAACCAGCCACACCAATCACACCGTACAACTTGTGATCTGAACCCAGTTAACAGCATGATAACAAAGGAGCCTCTGAAAAGATGGCTCACAACAATAATAACCCGATTTTTGTAACAATAACTATGTACAAGTATTGCAGACAATCCGCACTTGGGATGGGCGCCCAGCATCCACTACGGACTATGAGAAATAGAATTATCGGTAAGTAAATTCTTATTTTCTCTAACGTCCTAAGTGGATGCTGGGGACTCCGTAAGGACCATGGGGATTATACCAAAGTTCCCAAACGGGCGGGAGAGTGCGGATGACTCTGCAGCACCGAATGAGAGAACTCAAGGTCCTCCTCAGCCAGGGTATCAAATTTGTAGAATTTAGCAAACGTGTTTGCCCCTGACCAAGTAGCTGCTCGGCAAAGTTGTAAAGCCGAGACCCCTCGGGCAGCCGCCCAAGATGAGCCCACTTTCCGTGTGGAATGGGCTTTTACAGATTTTGGCTGTGGCAGGCCTGCCACAGAATGTGCAAGCTGAATTGTACTACAAATCCAACGAGCAATCGTCTGCTTAGAAGCAGGAGCACCCAGCTTGTTGGGTGCATACAGGATAAACAGCGAGTCAGATTTTCTGACTCCAGCCGTCCTGGAAACATATATTTTCAGGGCCCTGACTACGTCTAGCAACTTGGAATCCTCCAAGTCCCTAGTAGCCGCAGGCACCACAATAGGCTGGTTTAAGTGAAATGCTGAAACCACCTTAGGAAGAAATTGAGGCAGAGTCCTCAATTCTGCCCTATCCGTATGAAAAATTAGGTAAGGGCTTTTATAGGATAAAGCCGCCAATTCTGATTCACGCCTGGCTGAAGCCAGGGCTAACATCATTACCACTTTCCATGTGAGATATTTTAAGTCCACAGTGGTGAGTGGTTCAAACCAATGTGATTTTAGGAATCCCAAAACTACATTGAGATCCCAAGGTGCCACTGGAGGCACAAAAGGAGGCTGTATATGCAGTACCCCCTTGACAAACGTCTGAACTTCAGGAACTGAAGCTAGTTCTTTTTGGAAGAATATTGACAGGGCCGAAATTTGAACCTTAATGGACCCTAATTTTAGGCCCATAGACAGTCCTGTTTGCAGGAAATGCAGGAAACGACCCAGTTGAAATTCCTCTGTAGGGGCCTTCCTGGCCTCACACCACGCAACATATTTACGCCAAATACGGTGATAATGTTGCACAGTTACATCCTTCCTGGCTTTGATCAGGGTAGGGATGACTTCATCCGGAATGCCTTTTTCCTTCAGGATCCGGCGTTCAACCGCCATGCCGTCAAACGCAGCCGCGGTAAGTCTTGGAACAGACATGGTCCCTGCTGGAGCAGGTCCTTTCTTAGAGGTAGAGGCCACGGGTCTTCCGTGAGCATCTCTTGAAGTTCCGGGTACCAAGTCCTTCTTGGCCAATCCGGAGCCACGAGTATAGTCTTTACTCCTCTCCTTCTTATGATTCTCAATACCTTGGGTATGAGCGGTAGAGGAGGGAACACATACACTGATCGGTACACCCACGGTGTTACCAGAGCGTCCACAGCTATTGCCTGATGGTCCCTTGACCTGGCGCAATATCTGTCCAGTTTTTTGTTGAGGCGGGACGCCATCATGTCCACCTTTGGTTTTTCCCAACGGTTCACAATCATGTGGAAGACTTCTGGGTGAAGTCCCCACTCCCCCGGGTGGAGATCGTGTCTGCTGAGGAAGTCTGCTTCCCAGTTGTCCACTCCCGGAATGAACACTGCTGACAGTGCTATCACATGATTTTCTGCCCAGCGAAGAATCCTTGCAACTTCCGTCATTGCCCTCCTGCTTCTTGTGCCGCCCTGTCTGTTTACGTGGGCGACTGCCGTGATGTTGTCCGACTGGATCAACACCGACTGACCCTGAAGCAGAGGCCTTGCCTGACTTAGGGCATTGTAAATGGCCCTTAGTTCCAGGATATTTATGTGAAGTGACGTTTCCATGCTTGACCACAAGCCCTGGAAATTTCTTCCCTGTGTGACTGCTCCCCAGCCTCTCAGGCTGGCATCCGTGGTCACCAGGACCCAATCCTGAATGCCGAATCTGCGGCCCTCTAGGAGATGAGCACTCTGTAACCACCACAGGAGAGACACCCTTGTCCTTGGAGACAGGGTTATCCGCTGATGCATTTGAAGATGCGATCCGGACCATTTGTCCAGCAGATCCCACTGAAAAGTTCTTGCGTGGAATCTGCCGAATGGAATCGCTTCGTAAGAAGCCACCATCTTTCCCAGGACCTTTGTGCATTGATGCACTGACACCTGGCCTGGTCTTAGGAGGTTCCTGACTAGGTCGGATAACTCCCTGGCTTTCTCCTCCGGGAGAAACACCTTTTTTTGTACTGTGTCCAGAATCATCCCTAGGAACAGCAGACGTGTCGTCGGAATCAGCTGCGATTTTGGAATATTTAGAATCCAACCGTGCTGTCGTAGTACTATTTGAGATAGTGCTACTCCGACCTCTAACTGTTCTCTGGACCTTGCCCTTATCAGGAGATCGTCCAAGTAAGGGATAATTAAGACGCCTTTTCTTCGAAGAAGAATCATCATTTCGGCCATTACCTTGGTAAAGACCCGGGGTGCCGTGGACAATCCAAACGGCAGCGTCTGAAACTGATAATGACAGTTCTGTACCACAAACCTGAGGTACCCTTGGTGAGAAGGGCAAATTGGGACATGGAGGTAAGCATCCTTGATGTCCAGAGACACCATATAGTCCCCTTCTTCCTGGTTCGCTATCACTGCTCTGAGTGACTCCATCTTGAACTTGAACCTTCTTATGTAAGTGTTCAAGGATTTCAGATTTAAAATGGGTCTCACCGAGCCGTCCGGCTTCGGTACCACAAACAGCGTGGAATAATACCCCTTTCCCTGTTGTAGGAGGGGTACCTTGTGATAAAGCTAAATATTTATCGTATATAATACCCTTTATGAGGTCTAAGAACACTGTACGCTATTTATGTATGAAGTACCGTAAGGGTACGCTAGTTGCGTAACAATCGCTTTGCCGTGATCGAGACGCTCAAGCGTCACGTTCACTCACGGCCAAGAGATCACAGGCAGGCACGTTATTGGCTGTTAACTAAAGTAATGATTCGCTATAGCGTAGCGAACGCTCGGGACCACGAGGAGATCACCAGCGGAGCTGACGCTCACTATATTAAACCTTTGTATCTAAACCATAAACAGTGTATTGTGCAGTAAAACCTTAGTGTAATGTTAGAGAGTAAATGCAACACAGTATAACCTTATTACCTTAAAAGCTGTTTGAGCGTCACCGACGCTCTGAGAATACTTAATACTATAAGAAACACACAGATACCGTGCTCAGGGTCCAACGCCTAAAATATATATTATGAATGCTATACTTGCAAAAGAGTTAAACACAATACAAGTCATACACTACAATATAACATAGACTACCTAACCAGATAACTACACAGGAAATACAATACAATACAATTTAAGGGAAAAAGAGTGAGAAAGAGAAGGAGAGAGAGAGAGAGAGAGAAATTGAGAGAGATTGGCCCACAATAACAAGAAGATCAATATAGTTGCGGAGAAACACTTACGCACAAGGGGAAACGATCGCATGCGCCTCGATATCCAGCTCCCGATTATCAGCAATGAGAACCGTTGAAGAGAGTGAACTGGATATGGTCGGCCTGCCTATTTATGCCCCACACACAATACAATTCAATGGTCCCTACAATCTCATTGTTCATTGGACACAGGAATTCGGCTTCGCATTATAACAAAAGGTCATAGGTTGATTCATACAGGTGGGCTGTGACTGCTTCCAACTGTTCAGGTGGGTGGGATACTGAGTTTCCCGCCGCATGACTAAATAAGAACAAATAATAGTAAATGGACATAAACTTCTTATGTCCATAACTATTCGCACGAGCGATTAATCTGCTCCAAACCAACACCGGAATATTGCTATTTAAATACTCTTCCGATGGGTACCAAACACCACTGTATGACCCCTGTTAGACCCTTCGTACAATACAAAGAGGGATCCCCCTGTTCAGGAACATGCTATGTTAACTAAACTTTCAGAATCTATCAAAGGGACCATGATCTACAAAATACATTATTACTGAAAATATGTAACGATTGAGTCGCACGCTACGATCACATAAACTCTACCGTAAATACGCATACCGTGCGCCTGCGGGTGCCCGCGACTGTGAGTATGCGCACACACGGGAGAGCGTACGCATGCGCAGCACGGACCTGTGTGAGGTGCAAATATGGTAGTGTGCATAGAGATATTTTTCTGACTTTGACAGTCCACCCTTTGGCAGTCAACAATAACTGCCACTTCCTGAAAACATTTCAAAAAGAGAAAAATATATGTTAGGGGTTAATACATTTACATGGTTGGGTAAGGGAGGAGAGGAGATGGTAGGAAAAGGGTATGACCTAGTGAGATAGCAGAAGCATGTGTGTATGAATCCGTGCTTGGGGGTCATGTATCATCGTGCCGTACGTGTTTTAAATCAAGCTTCGAGGTATTGCGAAGTATACATGTGAATTCCTTCTTATCCCGTGGTACGGGTCTGTGGATGGGCTGTCAAACTTTACCGAGCTCTTTTCGGCTTTGGTTGTAACAAAATGGGGGAGCACATTTTAGTTGATGATACATGAATGGGGGAGATATGTGATTGCTGATATCTGTGCCTGTATTCCCTATCGACTATGTGTGTCATTACCTGAGGGTTGTAGAAATGAAGAAAAGACATAATTACGGTAAATGCGGTGGTATTCTATGTCAGGTAAATGTACAGTCGTCGATTGAGGTCTTGTTTGGTGTCTGTTGAATGCAGTCTTCTTTGTGCTTTTGCCCATAAGGTGCGAGCAAAAGCTGTCAATGTCCATAGATTTACAAAAGTGTTGGGCTAGCGTAATTTTAAAATTTCTAGGGAAACTGGGGATCCATGGCATAGTTCATCAAAAATCTGTGTATCAGGTTGTCAAACTTCTTCTTTAATCCCTCTGTTGTCTGTATATCGGCTCATCAAATTCCTCGTCCAAGTGGGTCTTGTTACCTTGGAGAAAACGGAAAAACAGGTGAAAGAAACGGACCGTAGAAATCGCATTTTCATCACAACATTGTTTCTACATTTGGGTCATAAATCAAGTCCAGGTTAATTACAGTTTCCTCACTCCTTAAACTCATTACCCTAGTACGATGATTGCACTTCATTAAAGCCTGACCGCATCTAAATATCAATCCAATCGATATGACAACACCTAAGATACATAGGAGAAACTTCCCAACATCCATTATGACTCCTTGAGCCCAGTCTCCTAAACCAGAAAACCAATTTCGCGGGTTCAACCATGACACCCAACCAGTCAGCTCATTACCTACAGCAGCAAGAGTGAGATTGTGTCTCCTGCGAAATTCCCACTTCAATCGGAGAATATCGTCCATCTTTTGGTCTATGACCTCGACCGGATCCTCGGTGCTATTCGTAATATATGTGCAACATTTCACGCCGTATTGTGTTGCCAGTGTGACACAATATCCGCCTGTCACTGCTGTGAGGTAATTGAGAACCATTCTATGCTGTACCAGTTCTGTTTTGTAAGCCTGAAGTTCTCTTCCAGTATACCTAAACGTGTCATCATACATTTCAGTGATATTATCTAACAAATTGGCGAGCGCAGAAATGTATTTATAATTCAGCACTCCTCTAGCGGTGCGGGTGAAATCTAACGCGATTAAGAATTGAATCCCGGTGGATTCACTTATCAGATCAGAGGCCGGATGCTCTGTCTTCTCTATCAGGTGCCTTTTAACAACGTGCTCGTAATGGGTGTGAGTATAAGGAGCTTGGGCACCACGGTGTATGTCTTTCATTTTGTCATGTGATACAGTCATTACTTCAGGCAGTACTTTTCCAATATAACACAATCCTTCAGAGTTTGGGGCAAGCCACTTGTACGCCTTTCTCCCGCATATGAAATATGCATCATCGGGGAGAACATATGGGACGGAGTAGGACATAACCATATTACACACCTTCCATGTGAAATCTCCTAACCCTAATTCTTCCATCTGCTTAGTACACGTATCAGGTTGTACGATATGTGCACAGTATTCTGGTGATACCTCTCCAACTTTAGTAATCCTATTTCCTAAGGTATACCTATACCGGAAAGATTTTCCTCTACTGGCTATGTGGCGTACAAGCTCTGTATCTGTAGGCATTCTATCTGCTCTATGCGAAAAGGTCATGGTGTGGTTACTCCATGACACTTCCCAATTTCCCGGTTTTCGGGGATTGGAGATGTTGAAACATAATAGGGACCTATCCACATGGTATTGGTGGAGCTTCAAACTAGGAGGGCTGGAGATATTAAACCTCCGGTCCACCGGTCTCCCACCATTTAACTCAAGTACCTCCTCTATCGTTAAAGGAAATGGTACTAGCCCTGATTTGCTATGACCCTGAGGTACTTGAGAGCATACCCAACAATCTGTTTTGTTTAACACATTACCCACTAAGGAGTGATAGTCACTCAATGGATGCCGGTCCATATGGATATTAAAACTGGATTGGCATTTCTTAATGCACCCATCCTCAATGACATTGTTACAGAGCCTACAGATACAGTTTTCTTCAGCTAACAATCCTTCACAATTCCTTCTATGGTCAATGCTATCGGATCGTTTTCTGATACTCGCCTTTGCTTGTTGATTATGTTGTTCTCGGAAAACTACGCCTCCATCTTTATCATCAGAACCCATTCCAGAACCTCTCTCGACCTCCATGGTACTCTCGCCGGAACAGACTGCTCTGGTCAACATCATGGTCAACAGGAAAATCCGGATCACAGTCTCTTGGGGCAAGTCCATCTTATAGGAGGAGACGAAGAAAAATGAGAGGGGGAAAAAAATAATTGAGGGAGATGGGATGGGAAATTGGAGAAAAACAATAAAAGGGAACAGGGGATCGACAACTGCTTTTGGTCTTGTGATTTTCAATGCTCAGGTGCCGCCTCAGTCCTCCTGGAACAGACACTCTAGTGATACAACCTCTACCGTCTGTTCCTTATCACAGGACTTCTCTGGATCAACGACCTTTTTACAGTGGGACGAATGAACCCAAGTCTCTCTCTCAGCAACCTTCAATGCTGTAGTGCTAGTCAATAAGACCTGGTATGGTCCTTCCCATCCGTCAATAAGGCAACCTGAGCGTAGAAAATTCCGTATCATTACATAATCCCCAGGTTCAATGTCATGACAATTACTATCTGGTAAATCAGGAATCACTAACTTCAGATTATCATTTTGATTCCTCAACTGTTTACTCATGTTAATCAAGTATTTTACAGTTACTTCATTGTTACACTTCAAATCATCCTGAGGGTTAATCATAACATGCGGTTGTCAACCAAACAAGATTTCAAAGGGAGACAGATTAAGAGGGGACCTGGGAGTGGTTCTGATGCTGTACAGTACAATGGGTAAAGCTTCTGGCCATGTCAATCCTGTCTCTGCCATCACTTTACTCAGTTTATTTTTAATAGTGCTGTTCACTCTTTCCACTTTCGCACTCGCCTGTGGACGGTATGGAGTATGCAGCTTGCTATCAATTCCCATCAATTTACACATTCCTTGAAAGACATCACCTGTAAAATGGGTACCCCTATCACTTTCGATAATTCTAGGGATACCATATCTACATACAAATTCCTGCACAATTTTCTTAGCAGTAAACATAGCGGTATTTGTGGCCGCCGGAAATGCTTCGACCCAATTTGAGAAAACATCTATACAAACAAGTACATATTTCAAATTTCGACAAGGGGGTAATTGAATGAAGTCAATCTGTATTACCTGGAAAGGGCCGCCGGCAGGTGGGATATGGGATGGTTCTGTAGGTATTGCCTTTCCAATATTCTTTCTCAAACAGGTAAGGCACGACACGGCTCTTTTACTCGCATGAGAGGAGAATCCTGGGGCGCACCAATATGCTCTTACCAACTTGCACATCCCTTCCTTGCCTAGATGAGTCAGCCCGTGAGCTGCCTCAGCCAAACATGGAAGGTATGTTCTGGGGGCCACCGGTTTACCTTGTCCATCCGTCCAGAGTCCTGAGGACTCCTGGCCATATCCCTTTGCCTTCCAGACTGCCTTTTCCTGTGTGGAACACAAATTTTGCATCTCACACAACTTCTATGTGTTGATGGTATTAAATACCATCAGTTGTGTGGTGTCTGTCTGTCTGGGGGTAGCAGCTGCTAACTTAGCTGCTTCGTCTGCTCGGCTGTTACCAAGCGATACTGGGTCTTGGCTATATGTATGTGCTTTACATTTGATAACAGCCACTCTGTCGGGTTCCTGTATCGCTGTTAGAAGCCTTTTTATGTGAGCTGCATGCGCTACCGGTGTACCAGCTGCCGTCATGAAATTTCTGAGGCGCCATAGGGCTCCGAAATCATGGACTACCCCGAATGCGTATCTAGAATCGGTGTAGATATTGGCTGATTTGCCCTTAGCCAATTCACATGCTCTGGTTAGGGCGACCAGTTCAGCAACCTGGGCTGAGTGAGGTGGGCCTAGCGGTTCCGCTTCTATGGTGCCTTGGTCATCTACGACTGCGTATCCAGTACACAAGTCTCCCGAGTCTGACTGTCTATGACAACTACCGTCCGTGTAGAACGTAAGTTCTGCATCTTCCAGTGGGTTGTCACTGATGTCAGGCCTTGCGGTAAAATTTTGGGTCAAATATTCTATACAATCATGAGTGTCTTCCTTTGTATTAAATCCTCCTTCCCCAGTACTCTCATCCTCCACCCTTTGGGTCTGTCCAGACACACTTGGGAGATATGTTGCAGGATTTAATGCACTGCATCTCCTTATGGTGATGTTTACGGGGGCCATTAGTGCCAATTCCCATCTTGTAAACCGTGCTGATGAGACGTGCCTGGTTTGGGCAGAATTTAACAAGGCTGACACTGCATGCGGTGTATGAATTGTGAGGTTGTGACCTAGCACGACGTCTTCGCTTTTCGTTACTAGCAATGCTATCGCAGCAACGCTTCGCAAGCATGTGGGGAGGGATCGCGCTACCGTGTCTAGCTGAGCGCTGTAATATGCTACTGGCCTGCTGGCATCACCGTGCTTTTGGGTTAGTACGCCTGCCGCGCAACCAGCACTTTCTGTTCCGTATAGTTCAAAGGGTTTCCCATAGTCCGGCATACCTAATGCTGGTGCCTGCGTTAGGCACTGTTTAAGTCTCTCAAATGCTGCCTCAGACTCGTCTGTATGCGAAATCCGATCAGGTTTGTTTGAGGAGACCATTTCCTGCAAAGGTAACGCTAAAATGGAAAACCCTGGGATCCAATTACGGCAATACCCACACATTCCTAAAAATGTTCTGATTTGTTGCTGGGTTTGTGGCAGAGTCATGTCTCTAATTGCTTGAATTCTATCAGCGGTCAGGTGTCTCAGTCCTTGTGTTAAACAGTGTCCCAAATATTTTACCTTAGTTTGGCATAATTGCAACTTGTCTTTGGAAACCTTGTGTCCTGTGTCTGAAAGATGAAACAGGAGCTGTTTCGTATCCTTCAGGGATGCCTCCAATGAATCAGAACACAGTAGTAGATCATCCACGTACTGTATTAATACTGATCCACTCACTGGTTGGAAAGACTGTAAACAATCATGCAAAGCCTGAGAAAATATACTTGGGCTATCTATGAATCCTTGTGGTAATCGAGTCCATGTGTATTGGACTCCTCTGTATGTAAATGCGAACAAATATTGACTGTCAGGGTGCAGAGGTACCGAAAAGAAAGCGGAGCAGAGGTCAATAACAGTGAAAAATTTCGCAGTGGGAGGGATTTGCATTAGGATGACAGCTGGATTTGGCACTACGGGGAACTGACTCTCAACTATTTTGTTAATCCCCCTTAGATCCTGCACTAGCCGGTAACCCCTCCCCCCACTCTTTTTCACAGGGAAGATGGGACTATTAGCAGTGCTGGACGTTCTTACCAGAATGCCCTGTTGTAGCAAGCGCTCTATTACTGGGTAAACTCCTAACTCCACCTCTGGCTTCAGAGGGTACTGTGGGATTTTTGGAGCTATCCTACCATCTTTTACTTGTACAACTACCGGAGCTACGTTTGCCATTAATCCAGTGTCCTGTCCATCTTTAGTCCAAAGTGACTCTGGTATCTGAGATGTCATTTCTTCTACTTGGGAGGGAGTCCTATTTGTCATAGTGGTATGTGACATTAATTTTGACGGGGCGTCTAACATGTCTCGTACTTCCTGAGCGTGATTCTCAGGTATGTCCAAGAATACACCTTCAGGAGTACAATAAATGACGCACCCCATTTTACACAGTAAGTCTCTTCCCAGGAGATTGGTCGGTGCCGATGCAGCCAGCAAAAAGGAATGCTTGGTATGTAAAGGCCCTATTGTAATCTCTGCTGGTTTGCTAACAGGGTAATGCTGGACTACTCCTGTTACTCCCACGGCTGGAATTGTCCTACCAGTGGTCCTCATGCCCACTGTCGAATTTATCACTGATTTGGCCGCCCCTGTGTCTACAAGAAAGTTTAATGATTTACCAGCTACATTGATTGCAATTTCTGGTTCACTTCCAAGACTTGCAATCAATTTTACTGGCTGCAGATTACAGGTATGGCCACACCCCTATTGGGTATGGTGACCTCCCTGAATCCCGCTGGCAGCAACTACTTGTGAGGGAGTTAGCTGGGAACTACCAGAGGTTTGCCAATCTCTGTTTGGGGGGTATCTTTTTGTTTCCCCTGCATGTGGCTCATAACTCCGTTTCTGCGGACCTTGCTCCCAATGTCGTGTGTCGTGTCGTTGTCTAGGGGGTTGGTATGAGTTTCGTACATTCTTTACTCTACAATCTCGTGCCATGTGTCCCTGTTTATGACAAGAATAACAAGTAACCACACTTGACTTACCCACAGGGTTTGGTGATACAAACAAAGGCTGCCTTGTGGTCAGGGCCTGTATACTTACGGCCATTAACTTATCACTTTGTTGTTCCCTGTGTCTGGTGATGTTCCTATCGTGATCAATAGCAGCCTCTCTCAAAGTAGCCACAGACAGACCTCGCCAACATGGTTGTGTGGTCTGTACCCTAGTCTTCAATGACTCTTTTAAACCATCCATCAGTACCGATACTGCTACTTCTCGATGGTTTATGTTTGTTTTAATGTCCTCTATGCCTGTGTATTTTGCCATTTCTGATAATGCTCTGTGAAAATACTCTGCAGCTGTCTCTGACTCCTCCTGTTTAATGGAGAATATCTTGTTCCATCTGACTACCGCTGGGAAATATTCTTTTAACTGTAAGTTTATTCTTTTTACATTGTCTTTGTTGTACACATCTGTAAGAGGTACATCCTGATCTAATCCGCAATCAGCTAAAAATTGAGTTGCGTCAACATTGGAGGGTAAACATGCTCTCAGCAATATCTGCCAGTCTTTATTGTTGGGCTCTACAGTGTTACCTAAGTCTCTGATGTATTTTTGACTGGCAACTAAATCTTTTCTAGGGTCAGGGAATTCAGACACGATGGTCCTTAATTCCATTCTGGAAAATGGGCTATACATGGCAATGTTCCTCACAGGGGTGACCCCTGTTGTGTCAGTTTTCCCATTTGGAACAGCTATTACCCTAACAGGATTAACTCTAACAACATCACTCTGTGTGGGTTCTACAGCCTGTGGTGAAATGGCTTCAGCATAGTGTATGGTGCCGTACTTACCTGTAGACACGACCTCACCTATCCCTCCGCTAGGGGCCTTTGTTACTAATCTCGTGGGTGGAGCTGTGCCTACTGTGGTCTCTGCTATGGTGGCTGCTAGAGAGAGCGCTGAAATTGTTGCCGATTCGTCTTCTTGATCACACTCCTGAGGAAAGTTCAAAACAGGGTACAACTTGCACGGGTTAATACTTGCGTTGGTTAATTGGTTAACATTATCTTTAACATTTATACAGTTGCTAAGTGTTTGTGTGTTACACCTTAGTGCGTCATTCTCCGCAACCAATTTCTCTCCTGATATGTATGGTGGCGGTGGGGCCGTGGCTATCAGTTTTCTGATTGAGCCAGATCCCGCCGCCTGAGCCAATCCTCTCTGTATGTCACCTTCCTGCTGCCACAACTGCAAATAATCGTAATGTTTGATTCGTCTCTTTGTTGATTTAATGAGACATATCCTTCTCCTTAAATTCGTTAACACTTCTGTGCTGAAGCTACCTACTCTTGGGAATTTCTCCCCGTCATGTACTGTCATTCTCTCCCATTCATCACATAAAGCTTCTGTGTGACTTCCGTATTTCTCACACATTACATACCTTGCCGACCCAATTGGTCGGTTCACTGAATCAACCCGAACCGAGGTTGATCGCCCCCTACCTGAACAAGTGGCCCCCATAGTTCGAAGGTGTTGCTTTATTTAACCAACCCTTACGCAAACCAAATGTCCAAAATAGGCTGACGGTGGCGGTTTACAGAGTACCCCACTCACTCGCCCACGCCGACCAATACGACCTGATCACACCGATATGGTGCTGGCGTACTCGACCTAGGGCCCCTGCGACCTGAACCTCTATTTACTGGAACCTGTGAGGGTGCTCCGAAGAACACTTACTCTTTCCAGTAACTATTGGTTGCTGGATAGTTCCTGAGTGAGCAGCGAACTTCCCTTAAAATAAAAAAAATTACACAAATCACGTTAGAATGTACAAATAGCGTTTATGACCTTCGTACACAAATAGTACCGGTCAGGTTTACTAATGCACACAATTACGTGCGGTACAATCGTTTAGTACACAAGCAACTAATCTTATGTACTGAGCGACCAGTGGAATCGAAAATTTCGGCTGCGAATTCCTTCAGCCAGAGCTTATATGGCCTATATGGGTGTTGCACCAACCCTTTCTTGGTGTTGTGCCTGTGGACTGTATAGCGGACTTCCTTGTCTGCTGTACCTGAACCTGTTGGTCTGCTATGACCTCCTGGTCTGTTACAGTATGACCTCCTGGTCTGCTACACTCTAATGCTCAAATTGTATATTTAACCAGGGATGCCTCCCTAGCCACCATGTACGTCACTTACACGCATGTACCTCACGAGTACTCGACTTTTCTTGCGGTTCAACCTTAAAAATTGTAAAAACAAACACTCACCGCATATACACTTTTGTTTCTATTTCTATTTCTGCGCAGAAATGTCTCTTTAGACCAGATGTGTTACAAATTAGGAGAAGGATCTATTAATTTAAATTTCGAATTTTTTTTTTTTAAATAGATTTGTGCGATTTATCGCCTGGCGTTATTTACCGCGTGGCGCTACTTATCGCGCTGAGAGGAGAGAAAAAAAACTTGTGATTTCAGTTACGTGGGCGTACCCGTACGCTCCGTTGCGTAATATACGCTGCGTGCGTCGGCCCTTGGATTGCGTACGCAAGTCTCAGTCTTTTGTTAGAGACACGTGTACGCAAAGCAAAGATCCACCGTAACACAATTTATACGTTTATCAACTATAGAACTGGCAAACAGGAGAGTGACATACGAAAATACACCAATGAAAAGGAAATGCAGATATATATGTGTGCGTGCGTGTGTACGCAAGACAGAAAAATAAACAGTTTTAAAAAGACACTATTGTTTTGTTCTTACCTCCGGTTCCCGGATTCCTTCAGCACCCTTTACTAAGAGAAGCAGACGCTTATCCAAACAGCACTACGAGGAATATGATCTCCCGCCCTTTGCTGCTGGATAATGTCTGCTGAAATTACCTAGTGCAGATATGTGAAGGACAGGGCGAGCCGCCAATTGATAAAGCTAAATATTTATCGTATATAATACCCTTTATGAGGTCTAAGAACACTGTACGCTATTTATGTATGAAGTACCGTAAGGGTACGCTAGTTGCGTAACAAACGCTTTGCCGTGATCGAGACGCTCAAGCGTCACGTTCACTCACGGCCAAGAGATCACAGGCAGGCACGTTATTGGCTGTTAACTAAAGTAATGATTCGCTATAGCGTAGCGAACGCTCGGGACCACGAGGAGATCACCAGCGGAGCTGACGCTCACTATATTAAACCTTTGTATCTAAACCATAAACAGTGTATTGTGCAGTAAAACCTTAGTGTAATGTTAGAGAGTAAATGCAACACAGTATAACCTTATTACCTTAAAAGCTGTTTGAGCGTCACCGACGCTCTGAGAATACTTAATACTATAAGAAACACACAGATACCGTGCTCAGGGTCCAACGCCTAAAATATATATTATGAATGCTATACTTGCAAAAGAGTTAAACACAATACAAGTCATACACTACAATATAACATAGACTACCTTACCAGATAACTACACAGGAAATACAATACAATACAATTTAAGGGAAAAAGAGTGAGAAAGAGAAGGAGAGAGAGAGAGAGAAATTGAGAGAGATTGGCCCACAATAACAAGAAGATCAATATAGTTGCGGAGAAACACTTACGCACAAGGGGAAACGATCGCATGCGCCAGCTCCCGATTATCAGCAATGAGAACCGTTGAAGAGAGTGAACTGGATATGGTCGGCCTGCCTATTTATGCCCCACACACAATACAATTCAATGGTCCCTACAATCTCATTGTTCATTGGACACAGGAATTCGGCTTCGCATTATAACAAAAGGTCATAGGTTGATTCATACAGGTGGGCTGTGACTGCTTCCAACTGTTCAGGTGGGTGGGATACTGAGTTTCCCGCCGCATGACTAAATAAGAACAAATAATAGTAAATGGACATAAACTTCTTATGTCCATAACTATTCGCACGAGCGATTAATCTGCTCCAAACCAACACCGGAATATTGCTATTTAAATACTCTTCCGATGGGTACCAAACACCACTGTATGACCCCTGTTAGACCCTTCGTACAATACAAAGAGGGATCCCCCTGTTCAGGAACATGCTATGTTAACTAAACTTTCAGAATCTATCAAAGGGACCATGATCTACAAAATACATTATTACTGAAAATATGTAACGATTGAGTCGCACGCTACGATCACATAAACTCTACCGTAAATACGCATACCGTGCGCCTGCGGGTGCCCGCGACTGTGAGTATGCGCACACACGGGAGAGCGTACGCATGCGCAGCACGGACCTGTGTGAGGTGCAAATATGGTAGTGTGCATAGAGATATTTTTCTGACTTTGACACTTGATTATCACCTGCTGGGAATACAGCTTGTGAATGGCTTCCAATATCGCCTCCCTGTCGGGGGGAGACGTTGGTAAAGCAGACTTCAGGAACCGGCGAGGGGGAGACGTCTCGAATTCCAATTTGTACCCCTGAGATACTACCTGCAGGATCCAGGGGTCCACTTGCGAGTGAGCCCACTGCGCGCTGAAAATCTTAAAACGGGCCCCCACCGTGCCTGAGTCCGCTTGTAAGGCCCCAGCGTCATGCTGAGGACTTGGCAGAAGCGGGGGAGGGCTTCTGTTCGTGGGAAGAGGCTGTCTGCTGAAGTCTTTTTCCCCTTCCTCTGCCCCGGGGCAGATATGAGTGGCCTTTTGCCCGCTTGCCCTTATGGGGACGAAAGGACTGAGCCTGAAAAGACGGTATCTTTTTCTGCTGCGAGGTGACTTGGGGTAGAAAGGTGGATTTCCCGGCCGTTGCCGTGGTCACCAAGTCCGATAGACCGACCCCAAATAACTCCTCCCCTTTATACGGCAATACTTCCATATGCCGTTTGGAATCCGCATCCCCTGACCACTGTCGCGTCCATAATCCTTTTCTGGCAGAAATGGACATCGCACTTACTCTTGATGCCAGAGTGCAAATATCCCTCTGTGCATCTCGCATATATAGAAACGCATCTTTTAAACGCTCTATAGTCAATAATATATTGTCCCTGTCCAGGGTATCAATATTTTCAGTCAGGGAATCCGACCAAGCCACCCCAGCACTGCACATCCAGGCTGAGGCGATTGCTGGTCGCAGTATAATACCAGTATGTGTGTATATACTTTTTAGGACATTTTCCAGCTTCCTATCAGCTGGTTCCTTGAGGGCGGCCGTATCAGGAGACGGTAACGCCACTTGTTTTGATAAGCGTGTGTGCGCCTTATCCACCCTAGGGGGTGTTTCCCAGCGCGCCCTAACCTCTGGCGGGAAAGGGTATAATGCCAATAATTTTTTAGAAATTAGCAGTTTTTTATCGGGGGAAACCCACGCTTCATCACACACCTCATTTAATTCATCTGATTCAGGAAAAACTACGGGTAGTTTTTTCACACCACATAATACCCTTTTTTGTGGTATTTGTAGTATCAGAAATGTTCAAAACCTCCTTCATTGCCGTGATCATGTAACGTGTAGCCCTACTGGAAAATACGTTTGTTTCTTCACCGTCGACACTGGAGTCAGTGTCCGTGTCTGTGTCTGTATCGACCTGATGTAACGGGCGCTTTAGAGCCCCTGACGGTGTTTGAGACGCCTGTACAGGTATTAACTGATTATCCGGCTGTCTCATGTCGTCAACAGACTTTTGTAAAGTGCTGACACTATCACGTAATTCTTTCCATAAGATCATCCAGTCAGGTGTCGACTCCCTAGAGGGTGACATCACTAACACAGGCAATTGCTCCGCCTCCACACCATTTTCCTCCTCATACATGTCGACACAACGTACCGACACACCGCACACACACAGGGAATGCTCTGATAGAGGACAGGACCCCACTAGCCCTTTGGGGAGACAGAGGGAGAGTTTGCCAGCACACACCAGAGCGCTATATATATACAGGGATAACCTTATATAAGTGTTTTTCCCTAATATAGCTGCTGTATATCTTTATATGCCAATTTTATGCCCCCCCTCTCTTGTTTTACCCTGTTTCTGTAGTGCAGGACTGCAGGGGAGAGTCAGGGAGCCTTCCTCCAACGGAGCTGTGAGGAAAAAATGGCGCCAGTGTGCTGAGGAGATAGGCTCCGCCCCCTTTTCGGCGGCCTTTCTCCCGCTTTTTTATTGTAATTTAGGCAGGGGTTAAATACATCCATATAGCCCAGGAGCTATATGTGATGTATTTTTAGCCAAAAAAAGGTATTTCTATTGCGTCTCAGGGCGCCCCCCCCAGCGCCCTGCACCCTCAGTGACCGAAGTGTGAAGTGTGCTGAGAGCAATGGCGCACAGCTGCGGTGCTGTGCGCTACCTTAATGAAGACAGGACGTCTTCTGCCGCCGATTTTCCGGACTCTTCAGTCTACTGGCTCTGTAAGGGGGACGGCGGCGCGGCTCCGGGACCCATCCATGGCTGGGCCTGTGATCGTCCCTCTGGAGCTAATGTCCAGTAGCCTAAGAAGCCCAATCCACTCTGCACGCAGGTGAGTTCGCTTCTTCTCCCCTTAGTCCCTCGATGCAGTGAGCCTGTTGCCAGCAGGTCTCACTGAAAGTAAAAAACCTACTTTAAACTTTTTCTCTAAGCAGCTCAGGAGAGCCACCTAGATTGCACCCTTCTCGTTCGGGCACAAAATCTTAACTGGGGCTTGGAGGAGGGTCATAGGGGGAGGAGCCAGTGCACACCAGGTAGTCCTAAAGCTTTTACTTTTGTGCCCAGTCTCCTGCGGAGCCGCTATTCCCCATGGTCCTTACGGAGTCCCCAGCATCCAGACTATACTCGTGGCTCCGGATTGGCCAAGAAGGACTTGGTACCCGGAACTTCAAGAGATGCTCACGGAAGACCCGTGGCCTCTACCTCTAAGAAAGGACCTGCTCCAGCAGGGACCATGTCTGTTCCAAGACTTACCGCGGCTGCGTTTGACGGCATGGCGGTTGAACGCCGGATCCTGAAGGAAAAAGGCATTCCGGATGAAGTCATCCCTACCCTGATCAAAGCCAGGAAGGATGTAACTGTGCAACATTATCACCGTATTTGGCGTAAATATGTTGCGTGGTGTGAGGCCAGGAAGGCCCCTACAGAGGAATTTCAACTGGGTCGTTTCCTGCATTTCCTGCAAACAGGACTGTCTATGGGCCTAAAATTAGGGTCCATTAAGGTTCAAATTTCGGCCCTGTCAATATTCTTCCAAAAAGAACTAGCTTCAGTTCCTGAAGTTCAGACGTTTGTCAAGGGGGTACTGCATATACAGCCTCCTTTTGTGCCTCCAGTGGCACCTTGGGATCTCAATGTAGTTTTGGGATTCCTAAAATCACATTGGTTTGAACCACTCACCACTGTGGACTTAAAATATCTCACATGGAAAGTGGTAATGATGTTAGCCCTGGCTTCAGCCAGGCGTGAATCAGAATTGGCGGCTTTATCCTATAAAAGCCCTTACCTAATTTTTCATACGGATAGGGCAGAATTGAGGACTCTGCCTCAATTTCTTCCTAAGGTGGTTTCAGCATTTCACTTAAACCAGCCTATTGTGGTGCCTGCGGCTACTAGGGACTTGGAGGATTCCAAGTTGCTAGACGTAGTCAGGGCCCTGAAAATATATGTTTCCAGGACGGCTGGAGTCAGAAAATCTGACTCGCTGTTTATCCTGTATGCACCCAACAAGCTGGGTGCTCCTGCTTCTAAGCAGACGATTGCTCGTTGGATTTGTAGTACAATTCAGCTTGCACATTCTGTGGCAGGCCTGCCACAGCCAAAATCTGTAAAAGCCCATTCCACACGGAAAGTGGGCTCATCTTGGGCGGCTGCCCGAGGGGTCTCGGCTTTACAACTTTGCCGAGCAGCTACTTGGTCAGGGGCAAACACGTTTGCTAAATTCTACAAATTTGATACCCTGGCTGAGGAGGACCTTGAGTTCTCTCATTCGGTGCTGCAGAGTCATCCGCACTCTCCCGCCCGTTTGGGAACTTTGGTATAATCCCCATGGTCCTTACGGAGTCCCCAGCATCCACTTAGGACGTTAGAGAAAATAAGAATTTACTTACCGATAATTCTATTTCTCATAGTCCGTAGTGGATGCTGGGCGCCCATCCCAAGTGCGGATTGTCTGCAATACTTGTACATAGTTATTGTTACAAAAATCGGGTTATTATTGTTGTGAGCCATCTTTTCAGAGGCTCCTTTGTTATCATGCTGTTAACTGGGTTCAGATCACAAGTTGTACGGTGTGATTGGTGTGGCTGGTTTGAGTCTTACCCGGGATTCAAAATCCTTCCTTATTGTGTACGCTCGTCCGGGCACAGTATCCTGAGGCTTGGAGGAGGGTCATAGGGGGAGGAGCCAGTGCACACCAGGTAGTCCTAAAGCTTTTTACTTTGTGCCCAGTCTCCTGCGGAGCCGCTATCCCCCCATGGTCCTTACGGAGTCCCCAGCATCCACTTAGGACGTTAGAGAAACAAGAGTTCCCACAAAACGGAATCATTTTAGAGTGTAACAGATTCCTATTAAGGGCTTTATTTATAGACCACCATGCTAGATATGTATCCCAAAAGAGGAGGTTAGTACGGATATAAGATGGTATCTTAGATTTTGGGGTATTTAATAAGGCTCGTAGGTCATACGGGGAGACCAGGGCCTGCTCAAGAAGATGATTTGTATAGGTAGATTTAGATTGGAGCCAGTCTGCGAGATATCTAAATGCTACCGCTCTAGAGAAGGCTAAAAGGTCTGGGACCGCCAAACCTCCTTCAGATTTCGGGAGAGTTAATTTGCGCGATGTGATTCTAGCTCTCTTATTATCATCTTCAAGATTTGCTTATTGAGTTTCAAAGCATTACATGACCTGGGCAGTACCTAGAATCTCCCGTAATTCATCTGGGGTCGAGCTTTTAATCATGCGGCTCCGACTATAGAACTATAGAATCCTTCAAAAGTAGACTCAAGACTTTCCTGTTTACTCATGCATTTCCATAATGTCCCTTTTAGTATCTTCATGCTTCTGTACTTTATGAAAAGCTGTTCTGTACTTCATTATTTTCTGTACTATATTATGCTAAGTATCTGTTAAGCGCCTTGAGTCCTATTGGAGAAAGAGCGCTATATAAATAAGACTTATTATTATTATTAGACCACAAGAATTTAGAAAATAAATTATTACATAACATAAGGTCAGTTCTAGATATGTTAATAGGAAGCATTTGTAAAATATATGCAGTTTTTGGAAAAATTATGCTTTTTAATACAGCCACTCTACCCAAGAGGGACAGTGGCGTAGTTATCCATGAGGTTAGCAATTGTTTGATTTTTGTGATCACTGGGGTAATGTTTTCCGAATATAGCTTAGAATGGTCAGTTGTTACATATACTCCCAAATATTTAAATTTGGTTGTATTGAGCTGAAATTGGGATAATACTGGGGAATGAGGGGAGGATCGTGAGTTAGGGGTAAGAGGCAGGAGTTCAGACTTTGTGGTGTTGCCCCTGTAAACTGCAAATATTGCAATGGTGCCCAATATTGCTGGAATGAAGATGTCTGGATTTGACATAAATCAAAAAATCATGTCAGCGAAAAGTCCCACCTTCAGTTCATAGTCTATTACTTTAATGCCAGTAAACTCTTGATTTGCATGAAGAGGTATTGCTAATGGCTCAATAGCCACTGCAAATAGGAGAGGGGAAAGGGGGCACCCCTGTCTCGTACCTCTACACAGGAAAAACTGGAACAGAAACATAGCAGTTACAGAGAATTCTAGAACTGGAGGAGGAATAAAGAGAATTTAGCACACTGACTAGCTTTCCCGGGAAACCAAACTTCTTCAATGCAGTGTATAGGTGATCCCAGCAGACTAGATCAAATGCTTTTTCTGCATCTAGGGATATAATAAAATGAGGGTCTGGGTTGCCCGAAGAAGCCAGACAATGCACTACAGCTAATACTTTCCCAATATTCCTCGTGGAATGATGACCACAAATAAATCCGGTCTGTTCCAGGTGTATAATGGGAGGAGAATGGTTTTGAGTCTATCAGCTATGATTTTGGTAAACAATTTATAATCTACATGTAAAAGTGAAATCAGTCTATAGGAGGCGGGTTGGTGTGGCTCTTTCCCAGGCTTGGGGATTAGTCGGATCCACGCATCTGTAAAATATTAGGGAATTGTATGTTCCTTAAGAATAGTATTAAATATTTTGGTCAGTGGATATATTAGGGTAGTGGATAAGAGTTTGTAGAATTCACCAGAGAATCCGTCCGAATGCCTTTTCTATTTCTGAGGGTGAGATGGGACACATATGGCATCTGGCAAAACAGGGTCAAGAGAGGGGTAACAGTACGTTCCCAGACAGACTTTTTAACTGGCGCATTAATTATAGGCGAATCATATATTTGTTTATAGAATTCTGAGAGTACATCAGCAATATCTTGATAACGAGGCCACTTGACCATCTGAGCGGAGAAGGGATTGTATCAGAGATTCAGGGAAGGTACCTTTCAACATACTGGAGAGCAATTTCCCCATTTTATTTGCGAATCTGTAGAATCTGTTTTTTTGTGAAAAGTGTGTCTATCGCCCTGAGATGAAAGTACTGCATCAAATTTAACTTTTGCATCCGAGTCGAGTTTTTTATTGTGAGGGGAAGGATCTTGTTTAAATAATACATATACCTCTGTCAGTTGTTTTTGGGATAATTTGTAGTTTTCGGCACATTGCCTTTCCGTTGAGAGACGTAGTTTATAATTTGACCGCGTATAACTGCTTTTGCAGTCTGCCAAAAGAGCATAGGATCAAACTGGGCAGTTTGTGTATTGTCTGTACTATATAAATCCCAAAATTCCTCTAACGCTACCCGGAAACTCTGAGAAGATGAGAAGTCTGTAGGGAAACACCACCTCTTAAAGGAGCCTACATCCAGCGTGGTAGTGAAAGCCACCCAAACTAATGAGTGGTCTGAAATCGCCATTGGTTCATATATCACAAGGAGAATTTTCCCTAACACATCTATGAGAGCCACACCAAAAAGCCACATATTAAACCAAATACAGAGTGAGTGGGGAGGGAGGACACATGAGGAAGGAGGGTGAGGGGGAGACAATACAACATATATCAGCAAATTATAGAAACAAAAAGGAAAATAACAGTAAATAAAATGGCCTATATACTGAGACATAGTAGACTTCACGGTTATAATTAAAGGAACAGTAGTCTATATAATGGAGGCTACATCTCCTGGCCATAACTACAACAGTATATAAGCAATATTTCTCATACGTCCTAGAGGATGCTGGGGACGCTTCAAGAACCATGGGGTATAGACGGGATCCGCAGGAGACATGGGCACTTTAAGACTTTGGGTGTGAACTGGCTCCTCCCTCTATGCCCCTCCTCCAGACTCCAGTTAGATTCTGTGCCCAGTGTGACTGGATGCACTCTGAGGAGCTCTCCTGAGTTTCTCTGAAAAAGACTTTGTTAGGTTTTTTATTTTCAGGGAGACCTGCTGGCAACAGGCTCCCTGCTTCGTGGGACCGAGGGGAGAGAAGCAGACCTACTTCTGTGAGTTTCAAGGCTCTGCTTCTTAGGCTACTGGACACCATTAGCTCCAGAGAGGGTCTGATCGCTAGGTACGCCTAGATGCTCGTTCCCGGAGCCGCGCCGTCACCCCCCTTGTAGAGCCAGAAGTCAAAAGCCGGGTGAGTAGAAGAAGATCAGAAGACTTCAGTGACGGCTTTGAGGTACCGCGCAGCCAGCCATGCTCCCACTCACACAGCGGCACTACAGGGTGCAGGGGGGGGCGCCCTAGGCAGCATAAAACCTCACTAATGGACTGGCAGAAGCGGTATAAAGTGCCTGGGCACTAAAACCAGACCCCCGCCAGTATAAATTTGTGGAAACTAACGGGGCTGAAGCGCGCCATTAAGGGGGCGTGGCTTAGCCCTCACAGCTCTAATCAGCGCCATTTTCTCTTCACAGAGCTGCAGAGACGCTGGTCCTGGCCTCCTACACTGCTGTACAAGTAACAGGGTGCAAAACGGGGGGGAAGGGGGGCACAGTAATTTGGTGCTGTTTTATTAATATTAAAAGCGCCTTCAGGTCTGAGGCATTATATTAAACATTTCAGAACCGGGATAGGCGCTGGGTTGTGAGCTGGCAAAACTCCCTCTGTGTTTCTCTAACAGGCTTTGCTGTGGGTCTGTCCCCTATAGCCCCAGTGTGGTTGTGGGTGTCGGTACGTGTGTGTCGGCATGACTGAGGCTGAGTGCTCTTCCCAGGAGGAGGCTGGAGTGGGGACAGAAAAGACTGTGGGAGTGACCCTGTCGGCACCGCCGACTGCTGATTGGGTAAATGTTTTGAGTGTTTTAAATGCAAATGGCTCTATTGAATAAGAGATTAGATAAATCTGAGTCTCAGAACCAGACATGGAGAAAATCCATGGCGGATGCATTGTCACAAGTACAGACCCCCTCGGGGTCACAGAAGCGTTCATTTACCCAGATAGCGGATACAGATACCGACACGGACTCTGACTCCAGTGTCGACTATAGTGATGCCAGATTAAATCCTAAACTGGCTAAGAGCATTCAGTACATGATTGTGGCGATAAAAGACGTATTACATATCACGGAAGACCCGGCTGTTCCTGACGCAAGGGTCTGTATGTTCAAAGGAAAGAAACCTGAGGTAACGTTTTCTCCCTCTCATGAACTGAACAATCTTCTTGAAAAGGCTTGGGAAAATCCTGACAAAAAGTTACAGATTCCCAAGAGAATTCCGGTGGCATATCCGTTCCCCTCTGGGGACAGGGAAAAGTGGGAGTCAACCCCCTCTGTGGACAAGGCTCTATCGCGTCTGTCCAAAAAGGTGGCGCTTCCGTCTCCTGACACGGCAGCCCTGAAGGATCCTGCGGATCGTAAGCAGGAAAATACATTGAAATCCATTTATGTCACTACGGGTACGCTGCTCAGACCTGCCGTTGCATCGGCATGGGTGAGTAGCGCTATTGAAAAGTGGGCAGATAACTTGTCAACTGATATGGATTCCCTGGATAGAGGGATAGCATTCTTTTGACACTGGGTTATATCAGGGACTCTGAAGCCTACCTAAAGGAAGCTGCGAGGGATATTGGCCTTTTTGGATCAAGGGCCAATGCCATGGCAGTTTCGGCTAGGAGGGCATTGTGGATTCATCAATGGAATGCTGATGCTGACTCTAAGAAGGCTATGGAGTCTCTGCCGTATAAAGGTGGTGTCTTGTTTGGTGACGGCCTCGCTGACCTGGTATCTACGGCTACCGCGGGTAAGTCATAATTTCTACCTTATGTCCCTGCACAACAAAATAAAACGCCCCACTATCAGATGCAGTCCTTTCGGCCTAATAAATACAAAAAAGGACGAGGGTCTTCCTTCCTTGCTACTAGAAGAAGAGGAAGGGGAAAAAGGTCACCGGCTGTGGCGGGTTCCCAAGAGCAGAAGTCCTCCCCGGCTTCTGCCAAATCCACCGCATGACGTTGGGACTCCTCTGCGGGAGTCCGCACCGGTGGGGGCACGTCTCCAACTCTTCAGTCAGGACTGGGTTCGCTCGGCCCTGGATCCTTGGGTATTAGAAATAGTAGCCCAAGGGTACAAGTTGGAGTTTCAAGACGTGACCCCTCACCGATTTTTCAAATCGGCCTTGCCAGCTTCTCTTCCGGAAAGGGAGGTAGTATGCGCTGCAATACAAAAGATGTGTCAAAATCAAGTCATTGTCACGGTACCCCCGTCACAGCAGGGAGAAGGCTTTTATTCGAGCCTGTTCGTGGTCCCGAAGCTGGATGTCTCGGTCAGACCGATTCTGAACCTAAAATCCCTCAATTTCTATCTAAAAAAATTCAAATTCAAGATGGAATCTCTCCGAGCAGTGATCTCCAGTCTGGAGGAGGGGGATTTTATGGTGTCGTTCGACATAAAGGATGCCTACTTACACGTCCCCATATATCCTCCGCATCAGGCTTACCTGAGGTTTGCTGTTCACGATTGTCATTATCCTTTCAGACGTTGCCATTTGGTCTGTCCACGACTCCGATAATTTTCACCAAAGTAATGGCGGAAATTATGGTTCTCCTGCGCAAGCAAGGAATCACAATTATCTCGTACTTGGACGATCTCCTGATAAAGGCGGGATCCAAGGAGCAATTACTGAAAAACGTTACGCTCTCCCTGGCAATTCTGCAACAACATGGTTGGCTCCTGAACTTGCCAAAATCACAGTTAGTTCCGCGAACACAGCTGTCATTCTTGGGTATGATTCTGGACACAGAATTACAGAGAGTCTTTCTATGGAAATCCAGAACATGGTCAAACAGATTCTGAAACTGTCAAGAGTGTCGATTCATCAATGCACTCGGTTGCTGGGGAAGATGGTGGCGGCCTACGAGGCCATTCAGTTTGGCAGATTCCATGCCAGGGTGTTTCAGTGGGACCTGTTGGACAAGTGGTCTGTGTCTCACCTGCACATGCACCGGAAAATAATCTTATCTTCCAGGACCGGAATCTCTCTCCTGTGGTGGCTGCACAGTTCTCACCTCCTAGAGGGACGCAGGTTCGGGATCCAGGATTGGATCCTAGTGACCACGGATGCAAGTCTCTGTGCCTGGGGAGCAGTCACACAGGGGGGAAATTTCCAGGGAAAATGGTCAAGCCAGGAAGCTTGTCGGCACATAAACATTCTGGAATTAAGGGCCATTTACAACGGCCTTCTGCAAGCGGAACATCTTCTTCGCCATCTGCCCATCTTGATTCAGTCGGACAACATAACAGCAGTGGCGTACATAAACCGCCAGGGCGGAACAAAGAGGAGAAGGGCAATGGCGGAGGCCACAAAAGTTCTTCACTGGGCGGAAAGACATGCAAGTGCTCTGTCAGCAGTCTTCATTCCAGGCGTGGACAACTGGGAAGCAGACTTCCTCAGCAACACGATCTCCATCCAGGAGAGTGGGGTCTTCATCAAAAGGTCTTTGCAGAAGTGACAAGTTGTTGGGGAATTCCTCAAATAGACGTGATGGTGTCTCGCCTCAACAAGAAACTTCAGAGATATTGTTCCAGGTCGAGGGTCCCTCAAGCAATAGCGGTGGACGCCCTAGTGACGCCGTGGGTGTTTCAGTCGGTCTATGTGTTCCCTCCACTTCCTCTCATTCCAAAGGTGATAAAGATCATAAGAAGAACAAGGGTTCAGGCGATACTCATTGTTCCAGACTGGCCAAAGAGGGCCTGGTATCCGGATCTTCAGGAATTACTAATAGGAGATCCCTGGCCTCTTCCTCTATAAGAGGACCTGTTATAGCAAGGACCGTGCGTGTATCAAGACTTACCACGGCTGTGTTTGATGGCATGGCGGTTGAACGCCAAATCCTAGCCCGAAAGGGTATTCCCAGTGAAGTCATTCCCACACTACTTCAGGTAAGAAAAGAAGTAACGGCGAGGCATTACCACCGTATTTGGGGAAAATATGTGTCTTGGTGTGAATCCAAGAAGGCTCCTACGGAAGAATTTCAGCTGGGGCGTTTTCTCCATTTTTTGCAAGCAGGTGTGGATGCGGGACTAAAGTTAGGCTCCATTAAAGTACAAATTTCGGCCTTATCAAATTTCTTTCAGAAAGAATTGGCCTCCCTTCCAGAAGTTCAGACCTTCGTGAAAGGAGTGCTGCGCATTCAACCTCCCTTTGTACCCCCAGTGCCACCATGGGATCTTAACGTGGTGTTGCAGTTCCTGCAATCTCATTGGTTTGAACCTTTACATAAGGTTGAGCTCAAATTCCTCACTTGGAAAGTGGTCATGCTGTTGGCCTTGGCATCTGTTAGGCGGGTGTCTGAGTTAGCGGCTTTGTCTCACAAGAGCCCCTATTTGATCTTCCATGTAGATAGAGCGGATTTGAGAACTCGTCAGCAATTTCTACCAAAAGTGGTTTCATATGAACCAACCTACTGAAGCCTTGACGGAATCGAAGTCTTGATGCGGTCAGAGCTTTGAAAATCTATGTCGCCAGAACGACCCGAATTAGGAAAACGGAGGCTCTGTTTGTCCTGTATGCTCCCAACAAGATTGGGGCTCCTGCTTCCAAGCAGACTATTGCACGCTGGATCTGTAATACGATACAGCATGCTCATTCTACGGCGGGATTGCCATTACCGAAATCAGTGAAGGCCCATTCTACGAGAAAGGTGGGCTCATCTTGGGCGGCTGCCCGAGGGGTCTCGGTGTTGCAGCTTTGCCGAGCGGCTACTTGGTTGGGTTCAAACACTTTTGCTAAGTTCTACAAGTTTGATACCCTGGCTGAGGAGGACCTCATGTTTGGTCAATCGGTGCTGCAGAGTCATCCGCACTCTCCCGCCCGTTCATAGTTCTTGAAGCGTCCCCAGCATCCTCTAGGACGTATGAGAAAATAGGATTTTAATACCTACCGGTAAATCCTTTTCTCCTAGTCTGTAGAGGATGCTGGGCGCCCGTCTCAGTGCGGACTCTCTCTGCAGTACTTGTTTAGTAATTATTGCTTGTGTTACACAAAGGTTGTGCTTTGGTTATGGTCAGCTTGTTGCTGATTTTGTTCATGACGTTGACTGGAATTCTGTTTAATGCCAGGTTGTACGGCGTGTTTGGTGGTGTGAGCTGGTACGTATCTCACCCTTAGTTTAACAATAAATCCTTTTCCTCTAAATATCCGTCTCCCTGGGCACAGTTCCTATAATTGGAGTCTGGAGGAGGTGCATAGAGGGAGGAGCCAGTTCACACCCATTCAAAGTCTTAAAGTGCCCATGTCTTCTGCGGATCCCGTCTATACCCCATGGTTCTTGAAGCGTCCCCAGCATCCTCTACGGACTAGGAGAAAAGGATTTATCGGTAGGTATTAAAATCCTATTTTAACTAAAGTTGATTCCATGTAAATATATATTTAAGCCATAGATCCCTCTTCTGAATAAAAGTAGTTAGAGGGATTTAGCAAAACTAGGGAATATAACTAGACCCTAATATAAAACAAGAACATAGAAGGAATAACACAGCAAATAGAATAATAGCGGGGGAAAATGGATCAAATACATCACCGGTAGTTGCACGGAAATATTTAAAATAATGGCACGAAAAAACTTTCCAAAAAAGGAAAAATTTAGTGATAGTTCCTGATCCTGCAGTGCCATCTACTGGGCGGTAATTTTTTTCTTCACTGAAAAGAAAGTTTGAAATCCCATGTAAAGAAGGCACAGGTTGCTGTGGTAATTGTAAGATAAATCACCCAGAATCTTGGTCTGCGGGGGAATCCTCCACCAGAAATGCCTCTGCATCTTCAGGGGTCTTAAAGTCTTTAAAAGAATTCCCATCGAAAATCCTGAGGTGGGCCGGGTAAAGTAGTGCAAACTTTTTTCCTAATTTCATACCGAGTTGTTCGCTCGCAAGCTGCTTTTAGCAGCATTGCACACGCTAAGCCGCCGCCTACTGGGAGTGAATCTTAGCTTAGCAAAATTGCGAACGAAAGTTTCGCAATATTGCGAAAAGATTTATCTGTGCAGTTTCTGAGTAGCTCGAGACTTACTCTTCCAGTGCGATCAGTTCAGTGCTTGTCGTTCCTGGTTTGACGTCACAAACACACCCAGCGTTCGCCCAGACACTCCCCCGTTTCTCCAGCCACTCCCGTGTTTTTCCCAGAAACGGCAGCGTTTTTTCACACACACCCATAAAACGTCCAGTTTCCGCCCAGAAACACCCACTTCCTGTCAATCACACAACGATCACCAGAACGAAGAAAAAACCTCGTAATGCCGTGAGTAAAATACCAAACTTCTTAGCAAATTTACTTGTCGCAGTGCGAACATTGCGCATGCGCAATTAGCGGAAAATTGCTGCGAAAATTACCGAGCGAACAACTCGGAATGAGGGCCTTAGTGCAAACAGGAGAGAAGGCTTTCCTTAGCCTAGTGAGTTCAGGGGAATAGTCTTGGAAGATGAGAAGTTATGCACCCTCCCATTCCAAGTCTTTCTTGCGTCTGGAAGCAGACCAAAATGCTTCTTTATGCAGAAAATTAAGGCAGCAGAAAAGTAGTGCTCTCGGTTTAGGACGAGGATCTCTGGGGTCCAGTTCTGTGCGCCATTTCCACAATCATATCATTGCAGACATCTTCAACTCCCAAAAGCTGAGGCAATTCACGACTGAGGAAAGTGTATAATGGGGGACCGCAAAGTGATTCTGGGAGGCAAATGACCCTCAAATTATTTCTTCTAGATCTGTTCTCCAGGTCTTTGAGCTTTGCCCAGACCATCGCGTCTGATTTCAGCAGTTTATTGGTGGATTCTTTCAGAGTGGAGATTTCTTGAAAGTTTGAGCCTGCTGTTGTTTCTACCTGGAGCACTCTTTTAGCTAGCTGCTTGCATTGACTTTTTATATCCATCACTGCTTGTTGCAGGGCTGCTGCAATGTTCTTGTGCCTGCTCCTGCATAGTGGCTGGACTGTTTCCTTGTCTTTACTATATCCTCATATGAGAGAGAGAGGTGGGTAGCTGGGGGTACATTCCTGTGGATTAGAGACAGATTTATGATGCTTTTTATTAGTTTGGGAGTCCGTTTGTAAGATCAGTGTGTGAGACTCGGCGTCGTGCAGAGTGACGGTAGCCATCTTGGATCCACGGGGTCGCTTAGCTTCTGGCTTAAAACGGGAGTTTTTCCTAGGCATTCCTGCTGGAAAGTATTCCTTCATATGCTGGAGAGGTTCAGTGAGGTGTTGTGAGAGTTTGGGGTCAAGTTGAGACATCCTGGTGGGCGATTAGCAGGTTAAAGTGCAGCTAGCACTGGAGCTCCGGCTTAGTGCTGCTTCCTCATGGAGAGCCGAAACCAGAAGTCAATCTGGCTATATTAAAGACAAGCTTATAGGTTCTATATGCACTGGTGAAAGCAGAGCTAAGATTTACCACACACACTGAATTCTGCCTGACAGTATGTTGTCATAAATTACAGAGTTGTTGATACTATTTTAATTAGGTTCTAATATAAACCAAATCAGTATTCCATATTTGTGATGATATTGGTGCGTATCCTGCGTGTGATTGATCACCTACATATATATAGTGTAAGGATGGCTGCATCCCTTATTATGTGTGATATCTTACTGACAGGACAAGACAATGCTGATGATTTATGATAAAAATCCTGTTTTTATACCTACACCAGCTGAATACCTGTTATCGCTACCACTACAGAATTTCAAGTATAATCACAAAGAGATGAAAAGCGCTGGTATATAAGCAAATTTAATACTGATTTTTTACATTTTTACATATAAAACACAAAACTACACATATAACAATTGTGATAGTGCCCCTCCATAAAACCGCCCGAGAACACACCTAAACAATAAACAGATTTTATTGTACGGGTATCTGTAGTCTCTGTGTTTTATTTTCTGGACAACGAGATATACCTAAAGTTAACTTGTTAGTTTATCACAGAAGATCAGCAATTACTCTTACAACAGGACATGCTCCACCCACTGCTGCCAATATTTGTCAGGCCGCACCTCTGGGCGGGCCTTCCCCGGATTGATGCTGTCAAAAGGCTGGCACTGAGAAGAATAATCCGCCTCCTCTGCCCTGTCCCACCTCTTATGCTGCCCTGCTCGGTGCTGTAAATGCTGGGACAACAGGCTAAGCTCCGCCCGCTGTATGTTATATATGTAAGGTTTGCAGGGATAGGCTGCCTTTATTCCAAAGGGCCCTAGGTCTTCTTGCTTAGCTTCTCACTCTAGTTAGGGCTCCTCCTTTGAGGTAAAAAGGCAAAGATTTCCGTACAACACTTAAGGTCAGCTGTCGGTACCCTTTACACAGCAGATAAGCAGTTGCTGACTATCAAGCTTTCCTTTAATGCATTTAAGGGTCAAAATATCTATATCTCCTTTCCTCCTATGGCTGTCTGAGAGGTTCGGCAATGTTTAGTTCAAGTGACAGATTAACCTCTGATAATTCTCAACACTGTCCCCTCCTGACTGGGAATAGGGTGGTTAAGTACTATATCTGAAATATATAAATAAATATATATATATATATATATATATATATATACATACATACATACATACATACATACATACACACACACACACGGCAAATACCACTGACTCATCAAAAAATCTCCTGAACCATAAGGCTACGGCCACACACAGCGGCCAAGCGGGTCCTGTTTATCTTGGCCGGAAGACTACACCTATGCAGGCGCCAACACATGTGCGGCAGTGCTGCCACCGGAGCCAATCGCAGCATGCTGCAGTCGGGCCGGATGATAGGACACCGGGATTTCAATGTGAACACATACATTTCAATGTATGTGTTCACACAGTGCAGCTGTTCCGCACTGTGTTACATTGAAATCCTGTGTGTCACTGGCCAGGTCCTGTTCTGCGGCATCCCACAGAAAAGAATCCATGTGAACACAAATCACCCCTCCCAGCCAAACAGGTCCCATTCAGCGGGATCCGCTCGGCCGCTATGTGTGGTCGTAGCCTTAGGCTGCACTTCCTTGCCAGTGGCAGTTACAGAACAGTCCATTATTCAAATAGGGGAATCTGACATGTACTATTGGGTAGATTCAGAGATGCCAGGCTCACATAAAGCTGTGCCAGCCAAGACTCAGGGATACTAGGCCCAAATAGAGCTGTGCCAGCCAGGGCACCAGGGCCACATGGAGCTCCCACATGTCAGCAACATCGGTCATGCATGCATGCATGCCTGAAGTGTATTATCACCGAGGGCCATGCTGCCAAATGCAGCATAGCCCCCCCCCCCCACCACCACCACCGTCATTCATTGCTGGTGGCATTGGCAAGTGTGTATGCACTTGCCGATGCCTGCCCCACCGTAGTTAGCGATATCACCAGGTACACCCATAGTCCAGTGTGTACCCAGTGTAAGTAGAGAGAGACTTGTGAGCACTAGTAAACTGATATTTCTCACAGTAGGAGCCTACCCCTCAGTGGAAACTGACACTGCTGGTTTTGCATAAGCAGATCACAGGGAAAGAGGAGCTTTGTTACAACTAAACCATACAGCTAGTTATCAGTACTGTGGACATTAGAGGGCAGTGGCGGAACTTCTGAGTGGTGGGCCCAGGTGCAAAAATATAATTAGGGCCCCCCTCCGCCACCCCAAGCCAAGTTCACAATATGCCACATGGCAGTGGGTGACAGCGCAACTACTTCTCCCTGTCACTCTGTGCCTGTAACTCTCTCTTTGTCACCCTCTCTCACTCCCCCCATCACCCACTGCCATGTGGCATATTGTGAAATTGGGGTGGGGTGAAGGAGGGGGCCCACACTCCCAAGTTCCACCAGTGGGTGGGAGGTAGCGGCTCTACATATCAATCTGCCCAAATAATATGGGTCAATGGGTAGGCAGTCAAAAGGTCAACAATAGCTATGTGGATACCAAATTGTCAACATGGTAGAAAGGTCGACATGGAAATGGTCATCGCATGAAAAGGTCAACATGATTTTTAGATGTTTATTTGGTGTCGAATTTTACCTTTCAGCTCGTGGAGCCCCAATTAGTGTACCGCTTCCCCTCACTTCGCTCGCCAGGTTTTTATGCCCAATCATAGTCCATGTGGATGGTAAAGTATGAGAGCGTTGGAAAACGAAAAAAAAAAAAAAAAAAAAACATGTCGATCATTTGAACTATGTAGTGTAGACCTATTGACTGTTATTCTATCATCCGGATACCACCAAATAATCCCTAAAGCCTAAGGTCTTACAATTATGTAACTATCTTCATTTAATGACTCTAGTTAAAGTTTTACATGAGACTACATCCTTATCGCCTGTTCATAGAGAAAGAAAGGAAAGGAAATGTAATAGCTATAAAAAGCTATAAACGCGAGAAAAGAAGTATTACAGATCATCATACAACCCTTCCAGGTTTTGTCAGAATTTATAACTCTAAAGAAATTCAACTTAATATGCTCAGAAACACCCCAAAGAGATCATGACTTCTATAAACTGGGGAAAGATAGAAAATAAGATAAACAAAAAAAAAATCATTCAAACACCAACAGAAGGAACATTTCTACAGCGAGGTACACTGTGTTCCACAGGGAATAAATCAGGTGTAGAGATGGATCTTGATCCAGAGGCACCAACAGGCTAAAGCTTTAGACTGTCCCAGAATGCATTGCGGGGCCTCCTCTATAACCCCGCCTCCATGCACTGTGAGCATGAAGCAGGTCACTTAACAGGGGGGCTGCGCTAGGCAGCCCTGAAAAAGCTTTTGAGAAGACTTCAAAGGCTGCAGCACTTCGTATGTCCATGTGACATACTGTGCTGCGGCTCCATCACCTTCCCAGCGGCGTTGCATACTCCCGCTGGCTGTTTCCGGGTACTTGCGGCGGAGGTGTTCCGGTTCCTAGGCACACCACCGCAGACGCTCTCCTGGTTCACGTGGCTGCTACTAAGGGAGGAGGTAAGAGGGTCCCCCAGGCGGGACACGCCATTAAATTGCATTCCAGTCTCGGTTTAAGGAGACAAACCGCGACGCTGGCGTGGACACTGTGACAGATCAGGGATCACACTATATCCACCAGGGCATGGGAACATAGGTCGGATAGTAAAATATCCGCTTTAATAAGGCTCCACAGTACCCAGTGGTGAGGACAAGCATAGGGGAAAAGGCGCTTGACCTGTAGCCCTTCCCCCAGCTCCGGGCGCCATCTACTGCTGGTGTTCCCACACTGGCACTGCCTCACACTGTTCATCACTCCCTGACTGAGACGCTGGGCGCCTATTTCCAAAAATAGATGCAACTGGTCTCCGGGACTGCAGGGCAAGGTCTCCTTTATAAACCAGCCTGTACATCAGCGCCGTGGTTTTACAAACACTTAAGTATTCTACATGTCGATAATAAGACAGCGTTAGTTAAGAACAAGTGTACCTGTGCCAGAATATATTGTACGAGTATTCTGATATACACATCCGGTCTCAGACCGCGCGTTGTTTTATATATATATATATATATATATATATATATATATGTGTTCATATAACAAGCAATTTTATTGTCATGAAAATAATTATCTGCATTGCAAACGTGACTGTGTGTGCCTGTATCTGCTATGTGATTTCACTGATATGTATTCCAGATATATCTATCACTATATACTGTACCCTGAGGATTAGATGCATCTGGGTCCATATATAGTGTGTTACAGTATTTACCTATTACGTGTATTCTACTGTGTACTCAGTCACATAATACTGGATTTATTTGCAGGTGTTGTGTACTGGATACTCAGTCAGATGCTAATGGATTTATTCGTAGGTATTGTACTCTGTCTGGTTTCATCGTACTAAACCGCTCTCTGTTGCATTTGTGTTTGATGTTTAACATGTAGGGCAGTAAATCTGAGGATGATCCTGCAGAGCATGCGCAACGGATTTACATGAGGGGGAAGTTTTGTGTGATGGTCTGTGTACTATGGGGGTCATTCAGAGTTGATCGCATGTAGCAAGTTTTTGCTGCCCGTGTGATCAACTAGACACCGCCTATGGGGGAGGGTTTTATTTGCATAGCAAGGCTGCGAACGCTTGTGCAGCCGTGCTATGCAAAAAAAATTTGTGCAGTTTCTGAGTAGCTTTCAACTTACCTGCTGCGATGTCTTCAGCCTGTCCGGTCCCGGAACTGACGTCAAACACCCGCCCTGCAAACGCCTGGACACGCCTGCGTTGGACTCGCCACTCCCAGAAACGGTGAGTTGCCGCCACAGAAACGCGTTGTTCTTGTCGTTGCCCCGTGACACCCGTCGCTGGGCAAAGGCTCGCCTGCGCATTGCGGCCGCCGTGCATGCACAGAACTGACCCGTTCGCACCGCTGAAAAAACATCAGCGTATGAACAGGTCAGAATGACCCCCTATGTCTCATTCATCTCCCAGTCAGTCCACAGCTCCTGTAATCAATCAGGAGCCAACCTGAGCTGCGCTCTCAAACTTACTGGGTTCTCTAGTTGAACGCTTTATGGCCCCTACGGGACAACCTGTAACAGTCTCTGATGTCACCATGGTTACTCTGCTTTGGGCGGGACAATTTTACCTCACGGGTTGTAGTGTATGACTCATTCCCTGGTCAGGCAAAACCCTATTCCAGGTCACACTCTTGTCTCTGGGTCATCTGAGCGGGCTGCTTCTTCCTCCCTATCCAATAATCTCTCTGATATTTTATCTGAAGAGAGGGGGATCATGCTGTCCTGTCAGTCCCTATATTAGGTGTTCCTGATAAGGTTTTTCCATTGCTAAATGATACCACTGCCCTTGTGGTTACTGGGTTACAAATCCTACTAGTCACTGATAAAAGGATTCCCCTGCTGTGGTTAAGCAAACTGATATGTTCACACGTCAGAGGGTAATTAAAACTGTTACCACAATCTGACCATTAAGTGTGCATCAGACAAGACTCCTGGTCTAATCCAGGGAAGACATTCTCCCTGTCTACAACGGACATTAGCTCAATATCCTCCCCCTGCAGAGTTATATAACAAGTAGGTAATTCACTGCTAGTGAACTCATGTGTCACCCATCGGGTCTTGTCCACTCTGCCTCTCACCACTGTCCCGTCACTGTAGTAACTGACAGGTAAGTGTGCGGAGGGATGCCTGAAGTCTATTACTCCCTTACGGGTGTTGTACATAGACCCCGATTGCGTCCTCTTGGGGCTGCAAAATAGATTGATGACTGGATCAGGCATTAGAGGAAGAGCTGCCGAGGATATATCTGACAATGCCAGACAATCCCTGTCTCACAATACAACTGCCACCTTTTTCTTCGCCAGGATGCGTCCCCTGAGGTGGGTGTGTTGGCTGCCAAGGCATCGAATACGTCTGTCCTGGCTTGCCGTATTCTGTGGTTGAGGTCATGGGTGGTGGACCTGGACTCCAAAAGTCCATGGAGGTATTCCCCTTTTCCTGGGGACATCTTATCTGGGGAAGACCTAATCAAAAATGGGGTCTGAATCGGCGGCTACTAGACTACCTTTCTCCCAAATGCTACTCCTTCTGCACAGAAGGCAATAGGTACCACTTTTCTCTGCTTTCGGCCTTAAGGGAAAGCGAAGGTCAGGTATACCCAAGATGGTCTCGTGCTCCCAGCAACCACTAAGCCCAAGGCTAACGTTCCTGGGCTGCTCACCAGTCTGCTTCTCATGACAAACCTGCTGCATGACAGGCCTCCCCCTGGGGAGGACTGTCCTGTCATGACCACTTCAGACTCATGGGTGCAAGAAGTTGTTTCTCATGGGTACGCAGTCTCTTCCCAAAGACGTCCCCCTCGCCAGTTCTGCACATTGGTTATCCCTTCGGATCCGTTAAAGGCGCAAGCTCTACTGATGGTTGTGCGTTCCCTCCTGGATACAGGAGTGGTAGTGCCGGTACCTCTGTCCCAGAGAGGATACTACTCAAGCCTGTTTCTAGTCCCAAAACTTAATGGGTCTTTCCGGCTTATTCTCAACCTCAAATCACTGAACAAGTTTGTGAGAGTGTCCAAGTTCCATTATGGAAACACTGCGCTCAATTGTACTGGCCATGGACCCGGAGACTATATGGTATCCCTGGTTTGCTATTGGCAACCTTCACTATCAATTCCAGGCTCTGCTGTTTGGACTGGCCATGACCCCTCGGGTTTTCACCAAGGTTATGGCCGTGATCACTGCTCATCTCAGTCGCCAGGGAGTCAGGTTTCTGCCATATCTGGATGATTTGCTGATTATGGCAAACTGCCACGATGACCTCCTCAGTCATCTACAACTGACGGTAAACTTCCTACAAGCCCACGGGTGGCTAATCAACTGGCAGAAGTCCTCGCTGGTCTCCGCTCAGAGCATGATGCACCTGGGGGCACTACCGGGCATACACACTCAAGGCTGTTTCTGTCTCCACAGAAGGTCCTGAAACCTCAGGACAGGATTAGATACTTTCTTTCTCGCCCAAGAGTGTTGGTACAATCGGTGATGCAAGTACTAGGCCTCATGGTGTCGGCTTTTACATGGTAGAGTACGCTCAATTCCATTCCCGACCTCTACAGAGGTTAATCCTTTCCAAGTGGGATAGCCTGCCTCATTGGATCAGGTCTTACATGATTTCCTTGACTCCAGTGGTTCGCCTGTCGCTGACATGGTGGCTACAGGACCAGCAGTTGAGCAGGGGCCATCCCTTCTGGACCCCCACCTAGGTCCTACTGACTACGTATGCCAGTCTGAAGGGTTGGGGGTGCGGTGTTGGAGCAACACTCTTTCCAGGGTCGGTGGACCATGGAGGAATCACTCCTCCCAATAAACATTCTGGAATTGCGGGCAGTGTTCAATACTTTGTCTCTTGCCCTGCTTCTGATACAGAACAGTCCTGTTCAAGTACAGTCAGACCATGCCATCACGGTGGCGTACATAAACCATCAGGGTGACACTCAAAGCCACATGGCAATGATGGAGGTGTCAAAAATCCTTCGTTGGGCGGAACGCTTTCTGCCGGCAATATCGGCAGTGTTCATTCCGAGAGTCCTCAACCGGGAAGGTGATTTCCTCAGTCTTCAGGATGTGCACGCCGGAGAGTGGAGTCTTCATCAGGAAGTCTTTCAACTCCTAGTGAACAAGTGGGGCCTACCAGATGTAGACCTGATGGCGTCTCGACTTTCACAAAGTTCCGGTCTTCAGATCAAGAACCAGGCATACTCAAGCAAAGTTCGTGGAAGCCATGGCAATTCCATGAAACTTTCGGCTGCCGTACATGTTCCCTCCAGTGTCACTCTTGCCCAGGGTACTACGGAAGTTCAAACAAGGAGGAGGAATTCTACTTCTAGTCACTCCAGCATGGCCCAGACGGCATTGGTTCTCAGACCTGCAGGGTCCATCGATAAAGAGTCCTCTTCTACTTCCTCAACGCCCAGACCTCCTCGTTCAGGGCCCTTGTGTTTATCCAGACTTGGCCAGACTGGCTTTGATAGCGTGGCTCTTGAAGCTTTACTCCTGCGGGCCAAAGGATTCTCCAAGGCAGTCATCCAAACTATGCTGAAGACGAGCAAACCGGCATCTGCGCGGATTTTATTATAGGGTCTAGAATTCTTACTTCACCTGGTGTGCTGCTAAGAATTATGATGCTTACAAATTCAGTACTTCCAGACGTCTGGCTTTTTTGCAACAAAGTCTGGATTTAGGACTTCATCTGGTCTCCCTCAAGGTGCACGTATCTACCTTGTCGGTGTGGTTTAAAAGAAAAATTGCGTCTATACCTGACGTTCACACATTCACTCAGGGCGTACTGCGGATTCAACCTCCCTATGTTCCTTCTGTGGCTCCATGGGATTTGTCTGTTGTCCTTAATGCCCTGCTGCAAGAGTCTCCATTTGAACCTCTTGAGTGAGTGGACCTTAAATGGCTCACAGCCAAGGTCCTGTTTCTGCTGTCTATTGCCTCTGCTAGAAGGGTATCAGACTTAGGCGCTTTGTCCTGTCATCCACCACTTTTTGATATTTCATTGTGACCGAGCAGTTCTTAGAACTCGCCCTGGTTATATACCTAAGGTGGTGTCATCTTTTCACCTTAACCAAGAGATTGTATATCCAGCCTTCATCTCTTCTGAATTGTCCTCCAAAGAACGGTCTTTGGATGTGGTACGGGCTTTCCGTATATATATGTGGAGAGAACTGCCTCTATCAGGAGGTTAGATACCCTCTTTTTACTGTTTGGTTTCCACAAACGTGGCTGGCCTTGGAATAAGCAAACCTTGGCTAGATGGATTAGAATGGTGATTGCACAAGCTTATGCGCAGGCTGGACTCCCAGCTCCTGCTGCTATTAAAGCCCATTCTACTCGGTCTATTGGACCCTCTTGGGCGGCCCGTCATGGCGCGTCTGCAGAACAATTGTGAAAGGCGGCTACGTGGTCCTCAGTGAACATGTATATTAGGTTCTATGCCTTTGATACTTCCGCCTCCCTGGATGCTTCATTTGGACGCCGGGTTCTCATACCCACTAAGGTGCGTCCCCTCCCTTGAGGAACTGCTTTAGGACATCTCCAATGTATTCCCTGTGGAACACAGTGTACCCCGCTGCAGAAAAGGAGATTTATGGTAGACGTTAAATCTCTTTCTGCGAGGTACACTGGGTTCCACAAGGCGCCCACCCTGACGCACTTAGCTTCTTTGTGTCACGATCCGGGTATCTGGACGCCATTACCTGCCATTTAGATGTCTCCTGAGGCTGGCTCAGCGTTCCAAGTCCGGATCTCATCTGTGTCTACACTCTGCATATCCCTCCTGTCACTCTGAGACGCTGTCACAGCGGCGCCATGTTTGAATCCTGCATGGCGTCTCCCGTCCTCCGCTCCTGTGTTATAGTTGCAGGTTGTCAGAGTGGTGCTTCATGCCTGCCGCGGCCTCCGCTGTCATCCACGTGTCTCAGCATACACTTGTCAATCTGGCGTCTCCTGTCCTCTGTGGCCGGCGCCGCCATTACTGCTATGTTTCCACATGGTTTCCCAAACCAGCTTTCCCTCCAAGTTCTAACATGGGCGCAGCTTCACCAATCCACTGCCTCTGGAAATCTGCATAATTACCCAGCCAATGCCTGCCTTGCTGCAGGTATAAGTATCCTGTGCCTGGGCCAGGAAATCGTCAGTGCTTTGTTTGTCATACCTTATTCCAGTCTCTCTCTCCTGTGGCTTGTTTCTCCAGGTTCCAGCTCCTGTCTCCAGCATCCACTAAGAGACCCGCACCAGCTTTCCATCCTGCGGTGCAGCCTGACTCTGCAGTCCTCCGTGGCTGTTCCAGCTTCCAGCCATTAACCCATCTGCTTCCAGCAGCCAGCTTTCAGCAGATTCCAGTTTCTTTAAAGTACCGGTGTCGATCCAGCGGATCCTTACTTACCAGCAGTATCCACCAACCACCGGTAACCATTCTTCAACTCTTCTGTTTCTACGCTCCCTAGCATCTTACAGTATCCACTCCGTGTTTTCATCACCTGACTGGTTCCATCCAGCATTCACTCTGTGACTTTATCACCTGGCTGATCCCATTCAGCATCCACTCCGTGTCTTAACACCTGGCTGGTTCCATCCAGTGAATACAACAGCTTATTCAAGTTACCAGCGTCATCTATTTCATCTACTGGCATGTTCCTCGGTTATCTTCACTACTACAGCCAGGCCTGGTAAGGTTATTCTATCAAAGGACTTTAACAGCTGTTCTTTAACCTACCAGTGCTCTGTGATACCTTCCATGGTTCAAGTGTTCCAGGAACTATATTATTTGCCATTGCCATTATTAACCTTGAATGCTGTCTGTTATTACACGGAGTCTGTTAATAAACTTTTATTTTGATTTTAACCTGGTTGTCATGGTCACACCTTCGGGTAATCTTTCCACACTTACATGTCCAGGGGTCTGATTAAACCTCCCCGGTTAAAGTTCCTTTCAGCCCCTACAACTGAGGCTTCCTCCTGTCAGCCAAAACCCTCAGTTGTGACACTTTGGGTTTGTATGGCACTAGCCACTAGTCCCGTCTCCTGTCGTGAGAACGTGGTTCTATGTGACTAACATCTGCCTTCTCTTTTACCTGCTACTGCATTGGACTGGTTAACAAAACTGAGCTCACAGTGCCTGGAGGCGGAGTTATAGAGGAGGCCCCGCAATGCATTCTGGGACAGTCTAAGGCTTTAGCCTGTTGGTGCCTCTGGATCAAGATCCATCTCTACACCCAATGTATTCCCTGTGGAACCCAGTGTACCTCGCAGAAAGATTTAACCATGGTAAGTCTACCATAAAACTCCTTATTCAAATAAGTTGAATACGGATATCATATACTGTATATGATGTTAAACCCCAAAAAGAATAAATCACCCACAGAGACCAAGCTAATCTGGAGACGGTGCACGCGGGCCCCGGGGTCCACGGGGACCTACACTGCACACCCTGCACCCATTTTTTTCAATAATTCCCCTCTTGAGCCCCGTGTCAGCAGAAGCAGCTCTGTTACCAGGAAAATTGGGCAGCGGCCATTTTCCCAGCATTTCACGCATGCGCAGTAAGGAAATCATCGCGTCATGTTCTCGGAGACCTGCCACGAGCACTAGACATCGCTACTACATCACTGCTGGCTAGAAAGGAGGGGCCGCGATGGAGCCTGCACACGGGCCTCCTCCTCTCTAGATGCACCCCTGGAGGAGCGCCAATAGCAAAACTATAGGAAATAAAAAGTAAAAGCTCTCATCATACTAAATTATTCACAAAACAATTGGCGGGAAAATTCAACTACTGGCATGGAGAACGGGACCATGATAATGAATGGCTCTTTTCCAATGAAAACCAAAGGACAATCCCAGACCACAAATAAGTGACATCCCTACACCAAGAGTCTAATAGATATAACATTCCAGAACTTAATTCATTGCCAAGAAATGTACCTTTTTTTTAGGAAAAGGTAAAAGAAGATATCCTTCATCACGGTACTAAACCCAAAGAAAAAAAAAAGAGAAAGAAGAGATGTACAGAGGTCTTAACAGGTTAAGACTTCAAGCTGAAATGACTTTTATAGGACCACTTTGCTGCTTCACCTTTTACATATCATCCCACTTAGCCGCTCACAGGAAGTAGTGGGGCGACAGACTTACGGTCCACATGACAACCTCTACTTTAAAAGGATTTCTCAGTCACTTGCCTTGCAAAAGAGCCATTGGGGCGTAAAACGAATCGGCAGCACAGCAGTGACAACCTTCCACAGACTCTGGACTCAGCAGTGTGTGTAATCCGGATAGCATTCTGCTTATTTACCACCAGCGGCTCCATCCCCATTGACCGGGTAAGATTATTCCAGACTGTACGTACTCATCTAAACATACTTACCAGAAACTCTGACAACTTCAACACTTGATTAATATCTATTTCCATTTTTATTCACGTGCATTTACATAGAAGAAGAATATATTATTAATTTGATGGGCTACAATATGTTCCACAAGTTTGGCCTGCATCTGGAATGGGGGTGGGGGGGGGGGGGGGGGGGGAGGCACTGACCTGGTGGAGCATAACAAGAGGCACACTGACCATCTTATAACACATTCTGGTTAGGTAACACCGGTGTAGGAGTCAGAGACTGTTTAGGTCCTCTGCCTTTGCTAGACATAGCTGCAAGGAGAGATGTACACGCAATATGGCAATGTGCAGTGTGTAACACAATATAGTATGTGACATTAAGTGTCCACAAATACAATATCTTGTAATGTGTACGCACCAAGTATCTGAGGAACACTGATAGAAAAATGGGAAAGCTATATAACAGTACAGCAAGAAAAGGCAGACAGCAGAGCTAGCATAAGTCACATACAATGCAGAAATCACAATTTAACTGCACTAAATTCACCTACACAGCTGCAGTAGCTGGTAGGAAATGGTGCTGTGTATAACCTAACTACAGGAAGAGGTATACAGGGAAACTGGACTCAGCATTCCCGTAGACCTGCGGAGCTGAAAATGGCTGCCCAGAACCTCTCTGAGGGAAGAATGATGCCCTGGAATGGGGAGAGGCCATTGGGGAAGCGCTGGCCTCCCCTTGCTCACTTGAACCACCAGGATCCCTGGTCTGTATAATTGTCCCCAGCGCCAGTATAATTAGCCCTGGTGGTCTAGGGGGGTGGTGTAGTTCAAGACCATGGTCTGGATACACATCAGCAAACCTCTGGTCCCTCTCCCGAAACCGGAGGTATGAACTGCCACAATTGTGGGACACACAAGCGGGAACCTGACTTACCTGTTCCCTTTGCTCCGGTGGCAGTCCTAGGGTCCCGTTTGCCCTGCTAGCAAAGGGTGTGCAGGGGACCCCGCCAAAAGTTCCTCGCTGTGGCTGGCATCCTAAGGACTGCCTAGCGCTGCTTGCTCAAACAGAAAAAGTATAAACATACAAAAAAGTAAAAGCTTGTGATACAGAATGCAGCCCCACTGTAAAACGGTGACCAGCCCCTGCTGGCACCAAACAAAAACTGAAGAGCCTGAGCTGTGGGCGGGGTATGAGGGGCACTGCATCCTGGGAGCTTCAAAAGGCTTAACTGGTCGATGCCTGTCCTGGTCTTCACCAGCATAACCCAAGGTTATCCCTGTGGATACCTGGACCCTGAAGAAGAAATACAGTATAAAACAAATAGGATAACAACAAGAGTAACACTACATGAGATGACATAGTCGGGTTTCCTGTACTTGTGTGTGAGGCTGGCACAGACTTCCCAGCTGGACCAGGAAGGCACAGAAATAAATGTTTCTAATATCATTACATGCTCCACCCAGGTGTGTCACATGTCTCCTATAAGGACGTCTATATCTTACAGGCTGCCATGACATAGAGTCTGCAGCAAGGAGCTTTGGAGGGGATTTATCAAATTTTTAAGAGAGATAAAGTGTAAAAGCACTTAGCTTCGGTCATTTTACAGGATGAAAACAAGTCAGACGCTGACCTATATGGCATGTATACTGACTGCAGCCTATAGGTATTGTGGAATACTGGTACCCCAAGTACAACACAATGTCACAAAATGTGCTAGATAATAGGATTTTAATTACCTACCAGTAAATCTTTTTCTCGTAGTCCGTAGGGGATACTGGGAATCCATTTAGTACCATGGGGTATAGATGTGTCCACTAGGAGGCATGGGCACTATAGAACTTTATTTAGGTGTGCTGGCTCCTCCCTCTATGCTCCTCCTAGCAAACTGAGGGGGATATCCAATTATCCCCGGTAGAACACCGGGACCCAAAATCTGCAGTTTTTCGGACTTTTTTCGATGTTTCACCGATTTTTGTTTTTACAGGCTATCCAGATGGATCGCCTGTAAAAAAAATAAAAAATAAACCATTCCTCTGAAAACGGGGCTGTTTCACACGAAAACACACAGGTTTCACTGAACCTGTGTGTTTTCGTGTGAAACAGCCCCGTTTTCAGACGAAACACGGGGCTTTTTACTGGGACTCTGCTTCGCCAGCCGGAGGCAGGTGAAACAAAATCCCAGTTAAGCTGATGCGTGCCGCGGCTTATCGGGGCTAATTAGCTAGCCCCCAGCGGGACAATTTAAATTCATTAATTAATCAATTAAATTACCGGGACTAAATGGATATCCCCCTGAGTTTAGGAAACTGTGCCCGAGGAGACGGACATACTTCGAGAGACGGATATAGCAAAAAGAAAGTGGTGAGATTTTGAACCAGCGCAACCAGAACAAGAGGAAGTCCATGCTAACCAAAACTTATAAACAGTAACAGCAACAGCTGAACCAAACAACATTACTTAACCAAGTAACAATGCAGGAAGAACGAAGCACCGCACGGGCGCCTAGTATCCCCTACGGACTACGAGAAAAGGATTTACCGGTAGGTAATTAAAATCCTATTTTCTCTTACGTCCTAGGGGATACTGTGAATCAATTTACCGGGTGGGAGGGTGCTGAGGTTCCTGCAGAACAGATTGACTAAACTGAAGGTCCTCAGAGGCCAAAGTATCGAACTTGTAAAACTTAGCAAACATGTTCGAAGCTGACCAAGTAGCTGCTCAGCAGAGCTTTAAAGTCGAGACACCCCTGACAGCCACCTAAGAAGAACCCACCGACCTTAGTAGAGTGGGCCTGTATAGATTTTGGAATCGGCAAGCCTGCCGTGGAATAAGCATGCTGGATAGTGAGCCTGATCCAGCGTGCAATGGACTGCTTTGAAGCAGGACACCCAATTTAATTGGGATCATAGAGAACAAACAGCGAGTCAGATTTCCTGTGATGAGTTTCCTGTTTACATACACCTTCAAAGCCCTCACAACAACCAAAGACTTTGAAGTAGCAGAGAAGTCCGAAAAAAACGGAACCACAATAGGTTGGTTTATGTGAAACGCGGACACCACCTTAGGAAGAAATTTTTGACGAGACGTGAGTTCAGCTCTGTCCTCATGGAAAATTAGGTAGAGGCTCTTATAAGACAACGCCCCCAACTCCGACACACCTCTTGCTGAAGCCAAGGCCAACAGTGTGACGGTCTTCCACGTAAGGTACTTTACATCCACCTCCTGTAACGGTTCAAACCAGTCCAATAGGAGGAACCGCAGCATCAAATTGAGATCCCAAGGTGCCGTGGGAGGCACAAAGGGAGGTTGGATGCACAGAACACCTTTCAAGAACATCTGGACCTCAGGGAGAGAAGCCAATTGTTTCTGAAAGAAAATAGACAAGTCCGAAATCTGGACTTTTATGGAGCCTAAACGTAGGCCCACATCCACTCCCCACTGCAGAAAAAGCAGGAAACATCCCAGATGGAATTCTACCGCAGAATATTGTCTGCTCTCACACCAAGAGACATATTTCTTCCAGATACGGTGGTAATGTTTAGACGTTACCCCCTTCCTGGCTTGAATAATAGTCGGGATGACCTTGTCAGGAATCCCCCTCCTGGCTAGAATCAGCCGTTCAACTTCCATGCCGTTAAACGTACCCGCGGTAAGTCTTGATAGACAAACGGGCCCTGTTGCAGAAGATCCTCGCAAAGAGGTAGAGGCCACGGTTCTTCGAGCAGCATCTCGAGAAGATCCGCATAACAGGCCCTTCGTGGCCAGTCTGGAGCAATGAGGATTGCTTGAACCTTTTTAGAATTCTTGGGAACAGAGGAAGTGGAGGAAACCTGTACCCCAGCTGGTAGACCCACGGAGTTGTCAGATCATCTACCGCCACTGCTTGTAGGTCTCTCGACCTGGAACAATACCGCTTGAGCTTCTTGTTGAGTTGAGAGGCCATCATGTCAATTTAGGGATATCCCCAAATTCTGAATCCCGTACCTACGACCCTCGACTAGGTGAGAAGTTTGTAACCACCACAAGAGGGAGATCCTAGCTTTTGGAGACAGACGAATCCTCTGGTGCATGTGAAGATGCGATCCGGACCATTTGACCAACAGAACCAGCTGGAAGGGCCTCGCATGAAACCTGCCGTACTGAATCACCTCGTAAGAGGCCTCCATTTTCCCCACAAGGTGTATACAGAGATGCACCGAGATTCAGGCTTCAGGACAGTCTGAACCATCGACTGGATTACCATTGCCTTTTCCAAGGGAAGGAATACTTTCTGAGACTCTGTATCCAGTATCATTCCCAGGAAAGGAAGCCTCTGTTTTGGATCTAGGTGAGATTTTGGTAGGTTCAGAATCCACCTGTGATCCAGAAGTAGTCTGGTTGAGAGGCCAATGTTATCCAACAACTGTTCCCTGGACGGTGCCTTTATCAGTAGATCGCCCAGGTACGGAATTATGGGGGTCATTCCGAGTTGTTCGCTCGTTGACGATTTTCACAACGGAGCGATTAAGGTGAAAATGCGCATGTGCATGGTACGCAGTGCGCATGCGCTAAGTATTTTAGCACAAAACTTAGTAGATTTACTCACGTCCGACAGAAGAATTTCCATCGTTGAAGTGATCGGAGTGTGATTGACAGGAAGTGGGTGTTTCTGGGCGGAAAATGCCTGTTTTCTGGGAGTGTGCGGAAAAACGCAGGCGTGCCAGGATAAAACGCGGGAATGTCTAGAGAAACGGGGGAGTGGCTGGCCGAACGCAGGGCGTGTTTGTGACGTCACCAGGAATGAAACGGCCTGAGCTGATCGCAGTGTAGGAGTAAGTCTTGAGCTACTCAGAAACAGCTAAGAATTTTCTATTCTATTCTATTTTCTAATCTTTCGTTCGCAATTCTGCTAAGCTAAAATACACTCCCAGAGGGTGGCGGCCCAGCGTGTGTAATGCTCTAAAATCTGCTAGCGAGCGAACAACTCGGAATGACCCCCTATGTTCACTCCCTGTTTGTGGAGTAGAAACATCATCTCTGCCATCACTTTGGTGAACACCCTCGGTTCCGTGGATAGACCAAATGGCAGGGCCTGGAACTGGTAGTGACAGTCCTGCAGTGCAAACAGATAAGCCCGATGAGGCGGCCAGATCAGATTATGAAGGTACGCATCCTTGATATCCAGAGACACTAGGAATTCCCCCTTCTCCAGACCTGAGATCACCGCTCTCAGAGACTCCATCTTGAATTTGAACACTCGTAAGTACGGCTTCAACGATTTGAGGTTCAGAATCAGTCTTACCGAACCGTCCAGCTTTGGTACTACAAAAAAGCTGGAATAGTAACCCTTGTTTTGTAGATGAGGTGGAACTGGAACAATGACCTGGGTCTGTAACAGTTTTTGAATGGCGTCCTATAAGCTTATTCTTGCCTCTTGTGAAACTGGTAAGCCTGATTTGAAGAATCTGTGAGGTGGGAGCTCCTGTAACTCCAGCCTGTAGCCCTGGGATATAAGGTCAATGACCTAGGGATCCTGGCACGATCTTGTCCAGATGTGACTGAAGAATCCCACCCAACAATCTTCCAGGCATTGCGGTCCACCATCATGCGGAAGGTTTAGAGGAAGCAGAGCCTGAACTCTGTTCCTGTGAACTGGCAGTAGCTGGTTTCCGTGGTTTACCTCTAACACCGGTAGAGGAACCTCTGGCCTTGCCCCTAAACTTGGCCATTCGAAAGGACTGTAAGTTAAGGAAGGTACTCACGGAGCGATCACTGCTTAAAATCTAAGCAATCTGACCAGATTGCTTCGATTTTAAGCCTTATCGCTCCATGTGTCTCCCCTACAGCAATAGCGATGCGCAGTCCCGCGCATTGCTATCGCTGGTGCTAGATTGGCCTGCCGTGCAGTTCAATCTAGCGGGTCGCTCATTTCACCCGCTGGGTGAAATGAGCAACCCCCGTCTCCCCCCGCACGCTCAGCACACATCGCGCTGTGCTGAGCGGCAGGAGAGATGTGTGCTGAGTGGTTCGCTCAGCACACACCTCTCCCGCATCGGCCAGTGAGTACTGGCCTTTAGATCCTGAATAGGTCTTCCTAGCTGGGGGAGCTGCAGAAGGCAGGTATGTAGCTGTGGAGATCCATTTGTCTAGTTCATCTCCAAATAAGACCTCGCCTGTGAAAGGTAGGCCTTCCACGCCTTTCCTGGAGTCTGCATCCACAGTCCACTGGCGTAGCCATAGCCCCCTGCAGACACTGCGTAATCCACCCACATGCTGTAGTGGGTCTCTGGGCCACCCCCGCAGCTGTATACAAAGATTTGAGCGTAGCCTCAATTTTGCGATCAGCCGCATCTTTTAGGGAGGCTGCACCCGGGACAGGCAATACAATTTTCCGTGAGAGCCTGGAGACCGATGCATCCACTACCGGTGGATTCTCCCATTTTTTTCCTATCCTCAGGAGGAACAGGAAAGGATGATTTAACCATTTAGGGATTTTAAATTTCTTATCTGGATTAATCCACGGTTCTTCAAACAGGGTATTTAGCTCCTTTGACACAGGAAAAGGGGCTGAGGATTTCTTCTTTATATTAAAATAAGATTCCTCGCTCTACTCTGTCACCTTATCAGGGATATTCAAAACTTCTCTGATAGCTTCTATGAGAGCCCCTATTCCTTGCAACAGAGTACCCTCCCCACCTCTGAGTCCACCTCACCCTCCTCCATTTCTGACTCCTCATCATCAGAGTCAGACTGGCAGTCAGTCAGGCAGCAGGATATGGGCCAAAGTATGTTTTTGCGGACAAATGGCAGGGGACTGAGACGCTGGTTTGGGTCTGAGACCTTTTTCATAAACTCAGTCATAGGCTGTCTTAAGTATTGCGTCTCTTTCTCATTCTGAGATAACTCAGTAGAAATGGAGGAAATCATTCCCCTAATGGAGTTCAGCTCCACTAGTCTCGGAAGGGATACTACACTGAGTACACACTAGTGAACCCCCTGGAGAAGAGGAACACTGTGCTTTACATAAAAAACACTGTTTGCCTGACATACTGTAACAGTGACAGCGCACACACAGGAAAAGATGAAATGCACAATTAACCCACAAAGAGCCCTTCCAGAGAGATACAGAGAGAGTATGGAACCAGCACACAGCGCCCTAATCGCCAATGCCAAGTTTAGCCGGGTCACAGACTAAGTACCTAGATTAGGGACTTAGTACACTAATAATTGCTCCCCCCGCTATGACCCCCTGGTACAGCTGAGGTAATCTGGAGCCTCTCTGGAGGAGCTACGCGTCCCTGTCAGTCAGCGTCTGTCAGCTGCAGTAGGGAAAATGGCGCCTGTGAGCTGCTGGATCCGCTGACAGTGTAGCCCCGCCCCTTCAATGGCACGCAGTCTTCCCGCTATTCTTTATACTGGCTGTATGTGTGGTGGGGCTTGCGAATAGTTCCCTCGGGATGTAGCGTCCTGTCAGCGGGGAACGGGCCCATTAACCCTTCAAGAGGTTGGGCCGTTCCCCAGCCCCCCCACCCCTAAGTTTCACGAAGCAGGCAGACTGGTGCCATCCAGTTCTGCCTGAAAATAACAAACTTAGAAAATAAATGTAGAAAACTCTTCAGGAGCTTCCAGAGACGTGACGGCTCCTCCGGGCACATTTTCTAAACAGAGTCTGGTAGGAGGGGCAGAGGTAGGAGCCAGCACACGTTATCAAACTTCTATAGTGCCCATGGCTCCTAGTGGACCCGTCTATACTCCATGGTACTAAATGGATTCCCAGTATCTGCTAGGACGTAAGAGAAAAAGGACTGTTAGAAGCTGTTTGGTTGGGTTGTAGTCAGAATACAGACAGTGGAATCCCGGCGGTAAGTAGTGGTGTTAGGATTAGGCTGCGGGAGGGGTGGGTTAGTGTTCAAATACTTACCAGGATCCATCAGGATTCTGACTGTTGGGATGTGGCTGTCCGCATTTGGAGGATTGGGATAGTGACTGCCGAGATTTCAATAGCACCCCGACTGGTTACTGTAAGAAAGATCTCCACTTTCTTTCTCTCTCTCCAAGACTTGATCATTTTGCCACTATATCTCTTTTCACAGAAAACATTAACGTTGACACTTATGCAGGAGTTCTAAGTGAAAGTCAAGCAATTATTTATCTCGGGGAAGGTAATACATTTTTATTTAAGGTTATTTTAATTCTCTCCTGCCTATGTCAAACTCTCCACAATTATACACAACTCTCCGATCTACTGGCCTAGTGTGTACACAGGTAACTACTCAGGTTCCTTTGTGCAGTGTTGTGTGAGCGCTAAGATGCACATGGTGTAACAATAATAATTATGGCTCTGATCACTGCTACTATGCAGGAAAAACTATTTCTTTTATCTCCAATCACACTGCTCATCAAAGCTTTGTTTAGGTCTTGAAACATGAGTAACGGGACACCAGGAATACAGTTACTATGTGCCTCATGTTTATATAATGGGTGCATTTGTACAGAACCTGCCACATAGCATCAGAATTCTGCATCAGCCCTGTGGGAACACATTATCTTGCAGCTCTGACCCCCCAGTGAGAGAGTAACACACAACAGAACAGAGTATTATCACATGTATGACGTACAGTGTAATTGTGTCCAAGATCCCACATTATGGGGCGCGTGTGGAATTGGTTGGGTGTTATATAGTAACTCCAGAATTAAAATGGTCTCCATAAAAGATGCATGGTGCCAGGCTTGCGGGCTGTGAGTAAAGGTGGGTAGACACTAGGCGATGTGCTCGGTGAGCGACCTCGCCTAGTGTTTCCCCTCCCGGGACGGGTCACCTGACGGCGAGCATACACACTGTGCGATATCACTAAAGATATAGTACAGTGACGTCATGCCGCGGCCAGCCGGAGAATGCAGTTTTGAACGATGAGTCCAAACTGAGCTGCATGCACGGCCAACACCGAGGGTCGTTAAAGACCAGTGTGGCCGCGCATAGCTCGTTGGCATACACACTGGGTTATATAGTAAAGAACGTCACTCAGGTGGGGTCAAAATGAGCGACGTTATTTACTTTATCGATAATTGTGTACCCACCATAAGGAATGCTGCCGACTCTGCAATCCCAGCACGTGCACCTCCTTACTCTAGCAGACAAGAACAAAGGCGCCCGGGGTACAGCAAGAGGTGCAGATTCATAGTGACGGCTCAGACATCAGTATAGAAGTCATACATATTACAGTACTTGGTCACACAGTCTACTTAATAAATACATAAGTTGAAGGGAGCATCTTAAACAAAAAGCACAATTACCACAAATAAGTTTTTTTTTATTTACACATTAATAAATATGCCAGTTCCTTTCCCATTTAACTGTGGACCAGGAAACATAGATTCATTGCAAACTGCTCATGTCACTGTAATCATGAAAATAAACTGCTCATGTCACTGTAATCATGAAAATAAACTGCTCATGTCACTGTAATCATGAAAATAAACTGCTCATGTCACTGTAATCATGAAAATAAACTGCTCATGTCACTGTAATCATGAAAATAAACTGCTCATGTCACTGTAATCATGAAAATAAACTGCTCATGTCACTGTAATCATGAAAATAAACCACAACAGAAATACGACTAGAACATTAGCAAACATGAGTAAGACACATTCAGCCAATCAGGTGTGTCCGCCGGCTGACTTGCACCAAGAGTATGCTGTTAAAATACTGCCCGTCTGGGTCCCGGCCTCTTCAATTCCGACGCCGGGGTCCCCGACAGGGGTACTATACCGCCGCTGGAATACCGGGCGAAGTAGTGATTCTCCCTCTGTGGGTGTCCACGACATCCATAGAGGGAGAATAGAACCTGTGGTGAGCGCAGCAAGCCCGCAAGGGGCTTTGTTGCGCTCGTCCACCCTGCCGGCATTCTGGTGCTCGGGATGCTGAGGTCGGTATACTGACATTCGACATCCGGTGCGCTGGGATCCCGTACCCAGGGTTGAGGAACTGCAAGTAATCAGCCCTCAAATAGCTGCATTTTTTACTGGACTCTGGCCACATCTGCAGGATCCCTGCCCCCATAGCGTGAGGAGATGCATGCACAAATGCGACTCAGCTACCCCTATGTGTAAAGCATGTGCAATCAGAAAAAGATCAAAATGCATTTAAGCCCAACTCTACATGTGCCCCTATATCATCAACCCATTGTAGTGACTATATATTGCTTAGGAATCTATGTACTAAATTGTGGTCTGCTATTACTGTGATACCAATATCTAATAGAATAAATGAAAATGCTAAACATTCAACACCTGAGCAATGTTTTTCAGTCATATTTTTATAACTCATATTACATGTATGTCTTTCTGTGAATGGTAATAACATTATCACACGTTATTATACTAGGTGACTGTGGACTAGATTTATTAAACAGCTGCTTTTGCTGATTCTCTGCAGATTTCACCACAAAATTTCAAAATGCAATAAATATAACTTCACAACCATCTGTGTATTACATTTACAGTAATATAAGTAAATGTAATAAAAGCAAATATTGCCCAATAACTCAGTGATATCAAAATACATTAATGTATGTGCATAGTAAATGTATTCAGGTCTGCTTTTATTATTTACATTCATATAATGTGAACTTTCTGGTGTTTAAGAAAATTTGATTTATCTGTAAAACATTTCCCACACTCAGAGCATGTAAATGGTTTCTCACCTGTGTGAAGTTTCTGATGTCTAAGAAGATCTGATTTCCGTGTAAAACATTTCCCACACTCCAAGCATGGAAATGGTTTCTCACCTGTGTGACTTCTCTCATGTTCAACAAGATGAGATTTCTGTACAAAACGTTTCCCGCACTCTGAGCATGGAAATGGCTTCTCATCTGTGTGAGATCTCTGATGTACAACAAGATGGGATTTCTGCGTAAAACATTTCCCACACTCAGAGCATGGAAATAGGTGCTCACCTGTGTGACTTCTCTGATGTACAACAAGATGGGATTTCTGTGTAAAACATTTCCCACACTCAGAGCATGGAAATAGGTGCTCACCTGTGTGACTTCTCTTATGTGTAGAAAGATAGGATTTCTCTCTAAAGCATTTCCCACACTCAGAACATGGAAATGGTTTCTCACCTGTGTGTATCCTTTGATGTACCACAAGAGATGACTTATGCGTAAAACATTTCCCACAGTCAGAACATGAAAATGGTTTCTCACCTGTGTGAAGTCTACTATGGTTAAGAAAACTGGATTTGTTTGTAAAACATTTCCTACACTCAGAGCATGTAAATATTTTTTCACCTGTGTGTGTCCTCTGATGTTTAACAAGATATGATTTCTGTATAAAGCTTTTCCCACACTCAGAGCATGAAAATTGTTTCTCACCTGTGTGAAGTCTCCGGTGTCTAAGAAGATCTGAGGTGTTTGTAAACCATTTTCCACACTCAGAGCATGGAAATGGTTTCTCACCTGTGTGATGTCTCTTATGTACAACAAGATGTGAGTTCTGTATAAAACATTTCCCACACTCAGAGCATGAAAATGGTTTCATACCTGTGTGACTTATCTCATGTCTAGCAAGATATGATTTATATATAAAACGTTTCCCACACTCAGAGCATAGAAATGGTTTATCATCTGTATGAGATCTCTGATGTACAACAAGATGTGAGTTCTGTATAAAACATTTCCCACACTCAGAGCATGAAAATGGTTTCACACCTGTGTGACTTATCTCATGTCTAGCAAGAAATGACTTATATGTAAACCGTATCCCACACTCAGAGCATGGAAATGGTTTCTCATCTGTACGAGATCGCTGATGTCTATCAAAAACTGACTGATGCATAGGACTTTTACCAAACTCAGTACTGGATGATACTGTTTCATCATTATGAGCTGTACTGTGTGTAGCAAGATCTGAATTATCAAGAGACGGTTCCCTGTGACTAGAGGGACCACATGAAATATCTGCACTGGGAAGTTCTGGATGTATTTTTAGGATAATGGAGTTTTCTTCTGGAAACTCTTGTATGTTCTTATCTTCTTTTTTAGAATCTGAAGACATAATGCGATCTTGCCCCGAGGTATTCTTGCTTGTGTGCCCATCTACTGGAATCAAATGTATGAAAATAAGCAAAATTCTTTATACTGAGGAGCAAATGTTCATAGATGTCTGAGCACTTTCCTAAACTTAACATGTCTAATGGCCCATACACACGGTGAGATTCGGGCTATGCCCGATTCTCACTATGTGACAGGGGATAGGTCGGCACATAGTCAGTATCGCAAGCACACTCATCATGTGCTTGCGATACTGACCATGTGCGATTTTGGCTAAGTGTCAATTTTGACTATCTCTTCTATAAAGATAGTCAAAATTGACTCGCCTGCAAAGTCTATCTATTCTTGCGATGCCTACCGCGCGGGGCCGCGCATCGGCATCGAATTGGGATCGCAAGGTGACTTTCACCTTGCGATCTGCACTAACTTTTCTTACGATTTTGACTATATAGTCCAGATCATAAGAAAAATTCTCACCGTGTGTACACACCATAAGAGTGAACTGAACTCATCCTCCCACCAACTGGAGTCCCTTTACCGCCCTCTATTTTATTATACATTGATAACCTAACCATCTATCCTGCAAGTCTACCGCCTTGGAGATATTAACTCTGCCCTCTCCTTCAATCCCCACATTCAGTACCTGTCCCAGGATTGCCAGCATCCAGGATCAGACCCTTTTTTACACTGGAGGCAACTAAGACCTTCATCCACTCACTGGTCATCTCTAGGCTGGACTATTGTAACCTGCTCCTACGTGGCCTCCCCAACTCCTATCTCTCCCCACTCCAATCTGTCCTCAGTGTTGCTGCATGGCTCATCTTCTCCAATCTAACTGCTTCTGCCTCCTCTCTCCTACAGGCCCTACACTGGCTCCTCATCCTCTTCAGAACCCAATTCACTTCAAACTCCTCACACTCACCAATAAAGCCCTACATCTCCAACTGCATCTCCCTCCAAATTCCCATCCAACTTGCTCTGCCAATGACTGGCTCCTCTCCTCCCAACTAATTACTTCCTCTCACTCAAGCCTTCAAGAGCTCAGCAAGCACTGCTTTGATGGGTATTACTCTTTCTATCACGGGGACACTGGAAAGATTTGCATATGTGGAGCTGGAGTAGCCTGGGCACCAAATAGTTAAAAGTTTGAAGCAACAGCACAGGCTCCTCCTCCGCTATACCCCACCCCTCCTCCAGCAGCCAGTTTCATTTTGGTGCCCAACAAAGCTATACACGTTGATTTAGCAGCCTTGGCAGCTTATGTTTTACGTTTTCTTACTTTATTTTAGTTTATTTTTTTTATTTTCACTTGGCCAGCTGCAGAGGCCGCACTCACGCCAGCTGCTTCATCAGTACACTGCTCCAGAGGCTGGCACACTGGCAACAGTGACACCAGCCAGTCCCGGAGCACACAGCGTGAGCGTAGCTTCAGCCGGAGCAACAAGGGGTAGCATGTAAAAGGCGCCCTGCACTACGGAGAGTCGGGAGCACAGCAGCGGTTCCCCTTCGGCGGGGGCGGCCACCGGAGATGACGACGCAGTGGGGACCCTGCATTCTTCGCTTACCCGCTTGGCCACCAAGGACGTAATTGCAAAGGGATGCCATTCATAACAGCAGCAAGTTTTCAGGAGTCAGCCATTGGGGGTTGCCATTTACCGTTTCTCTCCTCCCCCACCATTTTGGCATGCTTCCTTTCCACAGGGCAGCTTGCAAAAGAGTCCACGCGCTCTCCCCAGTCAGGTGGCCATTTTAATTTACTGGCCTTTCTGTTATTACAAACCTGAGGGACTCATGTATGGTGTCTGACTGCAATAACAATAAACAACTACTGCATGTGACCACAGGTTCATTTCTTATGCCTGACAGGACTTGCAGCTGTCTGGGGATTTTCCAATTGGTACCTTATCTATATCTGATATCCAGCTCGTTACTGCAGATGCTGGACCCTGTATTTCCTCTGTATGCATAGAACCACAGGCTACAGTCAGGGTATGGACTCACCCTCCTAGGGACGGTGGGATTATTAACAAATTTCTAAGGTACATTTTTTACAGGGATCAGCCGGGGGTTGTGCCCTCTGAATTGCTAATGGAAGTGCAGAATTCCTTCACAGGGCAGGTCCGTATTACACATTATCAGAAGGAGTTATTTCATTTCCATTCCTGTCTTCAGCCCTCCTACTAAAGAAGCCAGATGGGAATCTCCATGAGCAGGAGATAGCTCAGATGTTATGTGCCTGACCCACCAGTGTGTTATATCTATACAATACATTACACAATTAACTAAAGCTGCTCCTCTCCTCCTTCCTAATGTGGCCTTTCTGATGAAGGTGACAGATAAGAGTCTATGAGTCAGACTCGGTGCAGTGCTCTCCTCAGCCCAAAAGATGATCTCTGGTAAACTTTGGGAGGCCATCTTCTCCAGCGGCCTGTGCTCCTGCAGATAGGTTTTGTGGCGTAAACTAGGATACGTCTATACTTAACCTACCTGTGCATAGTGCTAGGTAAATTCATAAATATTATACTAGCAGTCATGCTACATATGTATTTAGACTTAGTTTCTATGGTCCGCTCAATGAGGACCATACGCTTATTCGAGGAATATCATAAGGATCAATTTTCAGGGGGACCCTTTGTTCACTCCGTAGTCTGGAAATCCATCAGTTTGAGGTGTGGGTTCCTGTTCTCAGGTCTTCTACTGGTTTCCCAGTGTCCTTCCTGTGCCAGACTCATACTACGGGGAGCAGACCATTATCTATAGAGTAAATTCACTGCCTTAGGTGCCATGCCCACTTTGCATTGTCCAGGGTCATATCTTATTGCTTGTACTTTTTGCCTACATGTTACATTATATTCATTTTACTTCTTTGGGTTCCATAGGGTTCGACAGGGGAACATTGGGGGTTGTAGGTGATGGGTTCAGGCCCTGGGCACCAAACAGTTAAGCTTTTCAGATTTTGCAGGATGCCTCGGTCCTCCTCCTTAGAACCCCTCCTCCATTCTCAGGCAGGTCAGTTTTTAGTTGGTGCCAGCAGGAAACTGGATGCACCTTTTCACAGGGGGATGCTATTTTGCAGCTCCAAACTTTCTTACATTTTTTTTTATTTTACAGTATTGAGCCCATCAGCGCTGAAAGTCTAAGGTACTTCAACGCTGCAATCTCCATAACTCCCTGCTGGCACTGAAACTCCCGCACGGCCCCAGCCAAGACTGGTACTTGCAGCGGGGAACCACACAGCGCGACCTGAGCTGCTCACTATTTCGTGACCCCTGCACTGCGTAGCCAGTAACGGGGAGCAGGTAAGAGGGTCCCTATCTACCGGGACTTGCACTGAAATTGCTGTCCGCTGCGCATCCCGGGAGATGGACAGTGGTGCTGGCGTGGACACTGACACCGCTCAGGGACTCCACTAGACCACTAAGGCATTGAGGCACAGGTTACAGTGCGCTGAACTGAATTTACAAGGGTCTTCTCAGTACCTGTAGCCCTCCAATAGGGGAGGGAGTACTCAACCTGTAGCCCTTCCCCCAGCTTTGGACGCCAGTCCACCGTGGCCTTCACGCCTTAACACACCCTCCTCTACTCAGAGACTTGGCAGTAATCTCAGTGCAAGCAAACCAGTCTCCGTGAACGCTGGGTTCAAACTCCCTGCAAAAACGTCTCCAAGGAGCCAGGTTATTCCATAATTTATATCCAACCTGCTACAAAAAAAGCTGAGTAGTTGATAAAAGTGCTCATTGTAGTTGTATTATAGTAATTCTCTTCACTGTATGTAACTTGTGCTAGTTTCTGGTATCTGATTTTTCTAATTTCAGCTTTACATATATTATATCCCTGTTTTTTTTCTGTGCCCTGTGACCAGGTGCTTTCAGGGGTCTTTTCAGCACTGCTGCTGAATATGGTCACATACTATACATCTTGGTTGCCAAACCGTTGTTGTTGTTATAATACTACGTATATTGCAGTTAGGTCTAACAAGGCAAAAGGTTGCAAACAGCCAGATGTCCAAGTTTTACTGTCCTGTAGAATGTGCTCTGCAGGATTATCTGCACAGGATGTTGTACGGGATGGGCTGTGTGTAAACTGCTACGCAACTCCTGGCCAGCCAACATCTTCAGCACCTAATCAAGAGCCTCCATGGGCTTCTTTTTCTCAGGTACTGGGTACTTTAGTGGACTGACTCACTCCCCCCATGGGACCACCTATGTTAGCACCACCTAATATTGTCGCAATTACTAATCCACCTTCGGTGGATACTCTTAATAATACGGTTCAGAGCCTAGCCCAGACACCTCTGGCTTTGCAAAAAATATTGCCTGGGACTAAGCAATCCTCTCGGTCCACTACCAGGACCACAATTTCATCTCAATTCACGCCTATGTCAGACTCAAACAAGTCATCTGCTGAGGAAGGTGAGGACACAACTTCATCGATCACTGATTCCTGCGTAGAAGAGGAAACTCCCAACATAGTGGCAGCTTTTATTTATGCTATTAGGCAAATTCTCCAACTGACGGAGGAGGAACCTGAGCCTAAGAAAACTGATGTTTTTAAGCGACAAAAAATAATTAGATAAGAATATCCAAATTCAGATCATCTCATGGTAATAGGACAGGAACCCTAGAAAACTCTGGGTAAAAAGTTTCCTGTAACTAAACGATTAGCATCCCATTACCCAATCCCTGCAGAGGATTGTGCTAAGTGGGAGGTAACCCCTCTGGTGGATTTACATATCACATGTCTAGTCAAGACGTCCACTCTGCCTGTTACTACTCTTTCCTCACTGAAAAAGCCCACTGATGTTCCTGGAAAGCTGACCTTGACTCCAAGAAAACAATGGAAGTTCTTCCTTTTACCGGTGAGGTGTTATTTGGAGCTGAATTAGACAAAATTGTCGCTGCTCTGGCTGCAGCTAAGACAGCCTTTCTCCCATCCACTCCTACACCACGTGTCAGGAGTTCTAACGGAACGTTCGTCCCCAAGGCAAAGCAAAAGGACAGGCTTTTCCCAGACAACACAAAGACTAAGCCCAAGACCAAGCAACCCTGTGCTGGACAACAACCTCCAGCAAAACCTGACAAGCCCACAGCCTGAAGGGGCGGGCCTCCTCCTGGGGGAACCCAGCATGGGAGACAGACTTCACTTCGCGCATATCTGGTCTCTGACCAGTCATATGCCTGGGTGCAAGAGGTGAGCCCTCATGGGTAAGTAGTCTCATTAAGATGTCTCCCGCCACAGTTCTTTTACATGGGCCTTCCTCCAGACCCTCCAAAAGGCTCAGATTCTACAACAAGTTGTTCACTCATTCCTGCAATCAGAGGTGACAGTTCCGGTTCCTCAGTTTCAATGCGGCAAGGGCTATTATTCCTCCCTGTTTCTCATGCCCATGTCCAACGGGTCTCACCTGCCCATCCTCAATCTCAAAACAGATTTGTAAAAGTTCCCAAGTTTTGCATGGAAACTGTCCATTCCATAGTCCTTGCAGGATTCGTATCTGCATATCCCTATTGCTCCTTCACATCAACAAAACCTACGTTTTGCTATATGCAACCAACATTAGCAATTTTAGGTGCTGCCTTTTGGGCTGGCGATGGTGTCCAGAATTTTTACCAAGGTTATGGCAGTTAGGACAGCATGGCTGCGTCATCAGGGAGTCAGAATACTTCCTTATCTAGACAATTTACTGCTCATATCCACCTCACAAGAGGTCTTGCAATGACATCTATAAATTACGATAGCCTTTCTTCAACATTACGGATGGCTCATCAATTAAGAAAAAAGGCATCCCTCATGCAATCACAATGGATGTTACACCTGGGAGCTCTATTAGACTCTGCGAGTCAGCAACCCTTCCTGCCAGCAGACCAAATCTCGAGACTGCAGAGCTGAGTTCGCAAGGTGTCCATTCACTCAGCCATGCAAGTCCTCGGAATGATGGTCTCAACCTTCTTCATGGTAGATTATGCTCAGTTTCATTCTCTCCCTTTTTGAAGCATCTGATCTTGGCCAAGTGGAATGGACGGCCACATCTTATCAGATCACAAATGATAACTCCCGGTAGTTCACCTGTCTCTCACTTGGTGGCTCCAGATGATCCACCTGGACAAGGGACGGATCCCGGACTGGGTACTCCTCACCACAGATGCCAGCCTCCACAGTTGTGGCCAGTGACCGAAAAGCAATTGTTTCAGAGTACAATGGTTGAATGGCATGCTGTGGTACTGAAGGATCTTCTCTACGATAAGTATTTTTTGTTGTGTACATGTGCTATGTCTGAAATTGGGACTTTTCCCTATAGCTTCTCTATCCGGAGTCTGCTACAACTGGTAGTTAGATGCAGGTCAGTCGTTCATTTACCAGACTGAACCGTGGAGTCCTTGGATCAGCGGATCAGTATGTCCTACTGCTCGGGTTCACCATGTGCAGCCTGTGACTAGGCTGTGTTCTTAGCAATTTTAAGTTACCTAACAGCTTGCCAGGCAGCATGGCTTATACTATCCTCTACCTATGTAAGCCAATTCTGTTTTTTCTCCAACACTTCTGAACTTGGGTGATAAGTCTTCACCGTCTGTTTGGTGTGCCACTGACTAATCCCCAGGATTGCGGTGGGGACTCCTTGTGGAATGGGCTTTTACTGATTTTGGATGCGGCAATCCAGCCGCAGAGTGAGCCAGCTGAATCATGCTACAGATCCAGCGAGCAATAGTCTGCTTCGAAGCAGGAGCGCCAACCTTGTTGGCTGCATACAGAATAAACAGCGAGTCAGACTTTCTGACTCCCGCCGTTCTGGAAATATACATTTTCAAAGCCCGGACTACGTCCACCAACTTGGAATCCTCCAAGTCCCTAGTAGCCGCAGGCACCACAATAGGTTGGTTCAAATGAAACGATGATACCACCTTAGGGAGAAATTGGGGACGAGTCCTCAATTCTGCCCTGTCCATATGGAAGATCAGATAGGGGCTTTTACATGACAAAGCCGCCAATTCTGACACACGCCTAGCCGAAGCTAAGGCCAATAGCATGACCACTTTCCACGTGAGATATTTTAGCTCCACGGTCTTAAGTGGCTCAAACCAGTGGGATTTCAGGAAATCCAACACAACGTTAAGATCCCAGGGTGCCACTGGTGGCACAAAAGGAGGCTGAATATGTAGCACTCCCTTTACAAACGTCTGAACCTCAGGCAGTGAAGCCAGTTCTTTTTGAAAGAAAATGGATAGGGCCGAGATCTGAACCTTTATGGACCCTAATTTGAGGCCCATAGTCACACCTGACTGTAGGAAATGCAGAAAACGACCCAACTGGAATTCCTCTGTAGGGGCCTTCCTGGCCTCACACCAAGCAACATATTTCCGCCATATGCGGTGATAATGCTTTGCTGTCACATCCTTCCTAGCGCTTATCAGTGTAGGAATTACTTAATCCGGTATACCCTTTTCCGCTAGGATTCGGCGTTCAACCGCCATGCCGTCAAACGCAGCCGCGGTAAGTCTTGGAACAGACAGGGCCCCTGCTGCAACAGGTCCTGTCTGAGAGGCAGAGGCCATGGGTCCTCTGTGATCATCTCTTGAAGTTCTGGGTACCAAGTCCTTCTTGGCCAATCAGGAACAATGAGTATCGTTCTCACTCCTCTTTTTCTTACTATTCTCAGTACCTTGTGTATGAGAGGAAGAGGAGGAAACACATATACCGACTGGAACACCCACAGAGGGTCCCTTGACCTGGCACAATATCTTTTTAGCTTTTTGTTTAGGCGGGACGCCATCATGTCCACCTGTGGCCGTTCCCACCGATTTGCAATCTGCTCGAAGACTTCTTGATGAAGTCCCCACTCTCCCGGGTGGAGGTCGTGCCTGCTGAGGAAGTCTGCTTCCCAGTTGTCCACTCCCGGAATGAACACTGCTGACAGTGCTTGTACGTGATTCTCCGCCCAACGAAGAATCCTTGTGGCTTCCGCCATCGCCACTCTGCTTCTTGTGCCGCCCTGCCGGTTTACATGGGCGACTGCCGTGATGTTGTCTGACTGAATCAGCACTGGTTGGTCTCGAAGCAGGGGCTCCGCTTGACTCAGGGCGTTGTATATGGCCCTTAATTCCAGTATGTTTATGTGCAGACGAGTCTCCTGACTTGACCACAGCCCCTGGAAGTTTCTTCCCTGAGTGACTGCCCCCCATCCGCGGAGGCTTGCATCCGTGGTCACCAGGACCCAGTCCTGTATGCCGAACCTGCGGCCCTCGAGAAGATGAGCACTCTGCAGCCACCACAGAAGAGACACCCTGGCCCTCGGGGACAGGGCGATCAGCCGATGGATCTGAAGATGCGATCTGGACCACTTGTCCAACAGATCCCACTGAAAGATCCTGGCATGGAACCTGCCGAAAGGAATGGCTTCGTATGATGCTACCATCTTTCCCAGGACTCGCGTGCAGTGATGCACCGACACCTGCTTTGGCTTCAGGAGATCCCTGACCAGGGTCACTAACTCCTGAGCCTTCTCCTCCGGGAGAAATACCTTCTTCTGTTGTGTGTCCAGAATCATGCCCAGGAAGGGCAGACGAGTCGTAGGAATCAGCTGCGACTTTGGAATATTCAGAATCCAGCCGTGCCGTAGCAACACTTCCTGAGAGTGTGCTACGCTGATCAACAAATGCTCTCTGGACCTCGCCTTTATGAGGAGATCGTCCAAGTACGGAATAATTGTAACTCCTTGCTTCCGGAGAAGTACCATCATCTCCGCCATTACCTTGGTAAAGACTCTCGGTGCCGTGGATAGACCAAACGGCAACAACTGGAATTAGTAATGACAGTCCTGTACCACAAACCGGAGGTACTCCTGGTGAGGTGGATAAATGGGGACATGCAAGTACGCATCCTTAATGTCCAGAGATACCATAAAATCCCCCTCTTCCAGGCTGGCAATGACCGCTCTGAGCGATTCCATTTTGAACTTGAACTTTCTCATGTAAATGTTCAAGGATTTTAATTTTAGAATGGGTCTTACCGAACCGACCGGTTTCAGTACCACAACAGTGTGGAATAGTAACCCCTTCCCTGCTGAAGAAGGGGCCCCATTATTATCACTTGCTGGAGGAACAGCTTGTGAATAGCCGTCAGGACTATCTCCCTTTCCGTGGGAAAAGCTGGCAAGGCGGATTTTAGGTAACGGTGAGGGGGGGGTCACCTCGAACTCCAGCTTGTATCCCTGCGACACAATCTGTAAAGCCCAAGGATCTACCTGTGAGCGAACCCACTGATTGCTGAAGTGTCGGAGACGCGCCCCCACTGCTCCTGGCTCCGCTTGTGAAGCCCCAGTGTCATGCGGTGGACTTAGTGGAAGCCGGGGAGGACTTTTGTTCCTGGGAACTAGCTGCAAGGTGCAGCTTCTTTCCTCTACCCCTGCCTCTAGCAAGTAAGGACGCCCCTCTGACTTTCTTGCTTTTTTGAGAACGAAAGGACTGCATTTGGTAATACGGTGCTTTCTTAGGCTGTGAGGAAACCTGTGGCAAGAAAGTTGACTTTCCAGCTGTCGCTGTGGATACGAGGTCCGAGAGACCGTCCCCAAACAACTCCTCACCCTTATAAGGCAAAACCTCCATGTGTTTTTTAGAGTCGGCATCCCCTGTCCATTGCCGAGTCCATAAGACCCTCCTGGCAGAAAATAAGAATTTACTCACCGGTAATTCTATTTCTCGTAGTCCGTAGTGGATGCTGGGAACTCCGAAAGGACCATGGGGAATAGCGGGCTCCGAAGGAGGCTGGGCACTCTAGAAAGATTTATGACTACCTAGTGTGCACTGGCTCCTCCCACTATGACCCTCCTCCAAGCCTCAGTTAGGACACTGTGCCCGGACGAGCTGACATAATAAGGAAGGATTTTGAATCCCGGGTAAGACTCATACCAGCCACACTAATCACACCGTACAACTTGTGATATTACATCCAGTTTGACAGTATGAAAACAACTGAGCCTCTCAACAGATGGCTCAACAATAACCCTTTAGTTAGCAATAACTATGTACAAGTATTGCAGACAATCCGCACTTGGGATGGGCGCCCAGCATCCACTACGGACTACGAGAAATAGAATTACCGGTGAGTAAATTCTTATTTTCTCTGACGTCCTAGTGGATGCTGGGAACTCCGAAAGGACCATGGGGATTATACCAAAGCTCCCAAACGGGCGGGAGAGTGCGGATGACTCTGCAGCACCGAATGAGAGAACTCAAGGTCCTCCTCAGCCAGGGTATCAAATTTATAGAATTTAGCAAACGTGTTTGCCCCTGACCAAGTAGCTGCTCGGCAAAGTTGTAAAGCCGAGACCCCTCGGGCAGCCGCCCAAGTTGAGCCCACCTTCCTTGTGGAATGGGCATTTACAGATTTTGGCTGTGGCAGGTCTGCCACAGAATGTGCAAGCTGAATTGTACTACAAATCCAACGAGCAATAGTCTGCTTAGAAGCAGGAGCACCCAGCTTGTTGGGTGCATACAGAATAAACAGCGAGTCAGACTTTCTGACTCCAGCCGTCCTGGAAACATATATTTTCAGGGCCCTGACAACGTCAAGCAACTTGGAGTCCTCCAAGTCCTTAGTAGCCGCAGGCACCACAATAGGCTGGTTCAGGTAAAACGCTGACACCACCTTAGGGAGAAACTGGGGACGAGTCCTCAATTCTGCCCTATCCCTATGGAAAATCAGATAAGGGCTTTTACATGATAAAGCCGCCAATTCTGATACTCGCCTGGCCGAAGCCAAGGCCAATAACATGACCACTTTCGACGTGCGATATTTCAGATCCACGGTTTTTAGTGGCTCAAACCAATGTGATTTCAAGAAACTCAACACTACGTTGAGATCCCCGGGTGCCACAGGAGGCACAAACGGGGGCTGAATATGCAGCACTCTTTTTACAAATGTCTGAACTTCAGGTACTGAAGCTAATTCTTTTTGAAAGAAAATCGACAGAGCCGAGATCTGTACTTTAATGGATCCTAGTTTTAGGCCCATATTCACTCCTGCTTGCAGGAAATGCAGAAATCGACCTAGTTGAAATTCCTCTGTTGGGGCCTTTTCGGCCTCACACCATGCAACATATTTCCGCCATATGCGGTGATAATGATTTGCCGTAACAACTTTCCTGGCTTTAATAAGCGTAGGAATGACTTCCTCCGGAATGCCCTTTTCCTTCAGGATCCGGCGTTCAACCGCCATGCCGTCAAACGCAGTCGCGGTAAGTCTTGGAACAGACAGGGCCCCTGCTGTAGCAGGTCTTGTCTGAGCGGCAGAGGCCACGGGTCCTCTGAGATCATCTCTTGAAGTTCCGGGTACCACGCTCGTCTTGGCCAATCCGGAACCACGAGAATTGTTTTTACTCCTCGCTTTCTTATTATACTCAATACCTTCGGTATGAGAGGCAGAGGAGGAAACACATAAACTGACTGGTACACCCACGGTGTCACTAGAGCGTCCACAGCTATCGCCGGAGGGTCTCTTGACCTGGCGCAATAACTCTCTAGTTTTTTGTTTAGGCGGGACGCCATCATGTCCACCTGTGGCCGATCCCACTGATCTACAATCATCTGGAAGACTTCTGGATGAAGTCCCCACTCTCCCGGGTGGAGGTCGTGCCTGCTGAGGAAGTCTGCTTCCCAGTTGTCCACTCCCAGAATGAACACTGCTGACAGTGCTAGTACATGATTTTCCGCCCATCGGAGAATTCTTGTGGCTTCTGCCATTGCCATCCTGCTTCTTGTGCCGCCCTGTCGATTTACATGGGCGACAGCCGTGATGTTGTCTGACTGAATCAGCACCGGCTGGTGTAGGAGCAGGGATTTTGCTTGACTTAGGGCATTGTAAATGGCCCTTAGTTCCAGAATATTTATGTGTAAGGAAGTCTCCTGACTTGACCATAGTCCTTGGAAGTTTCTTCCCCGTGTGACTGCCCCCCAGCCTCGAAGGCTGGCATCCGTGGTTACCAGGACCCAGTCCTGTATGCCGAATCTGCGGCCCTCTAGAAGATGAGCACTCTGCAGCCACCACAGTAGAGACACCCTGGTCCTTGGAGACAGGGTTATCAAGCGATGCATCTGAAGATGCGATCCGGACCATTTGTCCAACAGGTCCCACTGAAAAATTCTGGCATGGAACCTGCCGAAGGGAATTGCTTCGTAAGAAGCCACCATCTTTCCCAGGACTCGCGTGCAGTGATGCACCGACACCTGTTTTGGTTTCAGGAGGTCTCTGACTAGAGATGACAACTCCCTGGCTTTCTACTCCGGGAGAAACACTTTTTTCTGGACTGTATCCAGAATCATACCCAGGAACAGTAGACGTGTCGTCGGAACCAGCTGTGACTTTGGGATATTCAGAATCCAGCCGTGCTGGTGCAGCACTTCCTGAGATAGTGCTACTCCCACCAACAACTGTTCCTTGGACCTCGCCTTTATCAGGAGATCGTCCAAGTACGGTATAATTAAAACTCCCTTTTTTCGAAGGAGTATCATCATTTCTGCCATAACCTTGGTAAATACCCTCGGTGCCGTGGACAGTCCAAACGGCAGCGTCTGGAATTGGTAATGGCAATCCTGTACCACAAATCTGAGGTACTCCTGGTGAGGGTGGTAAATAAGGACATGCAAGTAAGCATCCTTGATGTCCAGGGATACCATGTAATCCCCCTCGTCCAGGCTTGCAATAACCACCCTGAGCGATTCCATCTTGAACTTGAATTTTTTTATGTACGTGTTCAAGGATTTCAAATTTAAAATGGGTCTCACCGAACCGTCCGGTTTCGGCACCACAAATAGTGTGGAATAGTAACCCCGGCCTTGTTGAAGTAGGGGTACCTTGATTATCACCTGCTGGGAATACAGCTTGTGAATTGCCGTTAGCACCGCCTCCCTGTCCGAGGGAGCAATCGGCAAGGCAGATTTTAGGAACCGGTGGGGTGGAGACGCCTCGAATTCCAGCTTGTATCCCTGAGATACTATTTGAAGGATCCAGGGATCCACCTGTGAGCGAGCCCACTGATCGCTGAAATTCTTGAGGCGGCCCCCCACCGTACCTGGCTCCGCCTGTGGAGCCCCACCGTCATGCGGCGGACTTGGAAGACGAAGCGGGGGAGGACTTTTGCTCCTGGGAACCTGCTGTTTGTTGCAGCCTTTTCCCCCTACCTCTGCCTCTAGACAGAAAAGACCCGCCTTTTCCACGCTTGTTTTTCTGGGTCCGAAAGGACTGAACCTGATAAAACGGCGCCTTCTTAGGCTGTGAGGGGACATGGGGTAAAAATGCTGACTTCCCAGACGTTGCTGTGGAAACTAGGTCCGAGAGACCATCCCCAAATAATTCCTCTCCCTTATAAGGCAAAACTTCCATGTGCCTTTTAGAATCTGCATCTCCTGTCCACTGGCGAGTCCATAAGCCTCTCCCAGCAGAAATGGACAATGCACTTACTTTAGATGCCAGCCGGCAGATTTCCCTCTGTGCATCTCTCATATAGAAGACTGAGTCTTTGATATGGTCTATGGTTAGCAGAATCGTGTCTCTGTCTAGTGTGTCAATATTTTCTGACAGTTTATCTGACCACGCAGCGGCAGCACTGCACATCCATGCTGACGCAATAGCTGGTCTAAGTATAATGCCTGAGTGTGTATACACAGACTTCAGGATCGCCTCCTGCTTTCTATCAGCAGGTTCCTTGAGGGCGGCCGTATCCGGAGACGGTAGTGCCACCTTTTTAGACAAACGTGTGAGCGCTTTATCCACCCTAGGAGGTGTTTCCCAACGTGACCTATCCTCTGGCGGGAAAGGGAACGCCATTAGTACCTTCTTAGGAATTACCAATTTCTTATCAGGGAAAGCCCACGCTTCTTCACACACTTCATTTAATTCCTCTGATGGGGGAAAAACTACGGGTAGTTTTTTCTCCCCAAACATAATACCCTTTTTAGTGGTACCTGGATTTATATCAGAGATGTGTAACACCTCTTTCATTGCCTCAATCATGCAGTGAATGGCTTTAGTGGGCATCAGATTAGACTCATCGTCGTCGACACTGGTGTCAGTATCAGTGTCGACGTCTGCGTCTGCAAACTGAGGTAGCGGGCGTTTTAGAGCCCCTGACAACCTTTGAGACACCTGGACAGGCACGAGCTGAAAACTCGGCTGTCCCACATTTGGCATGTCGTCAAATTTCTTATGTAAGGAGTCTATACGTGCACTCATCTCTTTCCATAAGCTCATCCACTCAGGTGTCTGCCCCGCAGGGGGTGACATCCCTTCTAAAGGCATTTGCTCCGTCTCCACATCATTATCCTCATCAAACATGTCGACACAGCAGTACCGACACACAGCACACACACACAGGGAATGCTCTAATAGAGGACAGGACCCACAAAAGCCCTTTGGGGGGACAGAGTGAGAGTATGCCAGCACACACCAGAGCGCTATATAATGCAGGGACTAACTGAGTTATGTCCCCTATAGCTGCTTTTACTATATAAATGTATACTGCGCCTAAATTTAGTGCCCCCCCCTCTGTTTTTTACCCTTTGCTGTAGTGTAGTCTGCAGGGAAGAGCCAGGGAGCTTCCTTCCAGCGGAGCTGTGAGGGAAAAATGGCGCCAGTGTGCTGAGGGAGAGAGCTCCGCCCCTTTTCCGCGGACTATTCTCCCGCTTTTTCCTATATTCTGGCAGGGGTATTTTCCACATATAGCCTCTGGGGCTATATATTGTGGTATTTTTGCCAGCCAAGGTGTTTTTATTGCTTCTCAGGGCGCCCCCCCCCCCCCCTGCACCCTCAGTGACCGGAGTGTGAAGTGTGTATGAGGAGCAATGGCGCACAGCTGCAGTGCTGTGCGCTACCTTGGTGAAGACTTGATGTCTTCTGCCGCCGATTTTCCGGACCTCTTCTTGCTTCTGGCTCTGTAAGGGGGACGGCGGCGCGGCTCCGGGACCGAACACCAAGGACTGGGCCTGCGGTCGATCCCTCTGGAGCCAATGGTGTCCAGTAGCCTAAGAAGCCCAAGCTGGCTGCAAGCAGGCAGGTTCGCTTCTTCTCCCCTTAGTCCCTCGCTGCAGTGAGCCTGTTGCCAGCAGGTCTCACTGAAAATAAAAAACCTAATTCTATACTTTCTTTCTAAAGGCTCAGGAGAGCCCCTAGTGTGCATCCAACCTCGGCCGGGCACAAAATCTAACTGAGGCTTGGAGGAGGGTCATAGTGGGAGGAGCCAGTGCACACTCGGTAGTCATAAATCTTTCTAGAGTGCCCAGCCTCCTTCGGAGCCCGCTATTCCCCATGGTCCTTTCGGAGTTCCCAGCATCCACTAGGACGTCAGAGAAATGGACATTGTATTTATTCTAGAGCCCAGCAGGCTAATGTCCCTCTGGGCATCCCGCATATACAAGACAACGTCTTTAATATGGTCAAGGGTTAGCAATACGGTATCCCTGTCCAGGGTATCTAACCCCTCCGACAGAGTATCTGTCCATGCTGCTACAGCACTGCACATCCAGGCTGAAGCAATAGCCGGTCTCAGTAGAGTACCAGAGTGTGTATACACTGACTTCAGTATACCTTCCTGCTTCCTATCCGCAGGCTCCTTTAAGGCGGCCGTATCCTGAGACGGCAAGGCCACCCTCTTAGATAAGCGTGTCAGGGCCTTGTCTACCCTAGGGGAGGATTCCCAACGTAACCTATCCGTTGGCGGGAAAGGGTACGCCATTAGTATTCTTTTGGGAATCACCACTTTCTTATCAGGGGAAGACCACGCTTCTTCACATAACTCATTTAATTCATGTGACCGGGGAAAAGTCACTGGCTGCTTTTTCTCCCCAAACATATTCACCCTCTTGTCAGGGACAGGGTCAACTTCTGAAATGTGTAATACATTTTTCATTGCAGTAATCATGTATCGGAAGGCCTTAGTCATTTTGGGCTGTAATAGTGCCCCATCATCGTCGACGCTGGAGTCGGACTCCGTGTCGACATCTGTGTCAACCAACTGAGATAGTGGGCATTTTTGAGACGCCGACGGCCCCTGAGGTGCCTGGGCAGGCCCGGGTTGAGAGCCCGGCTGTCCCCCGGCAGCAACATCATCAAATCTCTTGTGTAATGAGTTTACATTGTCATTTAAGACCTTCCACATATCCATCCAACCAGGTGTCGGCACCGACACCACATTTATCTGCACTTGCTCCACCTCCACGTTACCCTCCTCATCAAACATGTCGACACAGCCGTACCGACACACAGGGAATGCTCTGACTGAGGACAGGACCCCACAAGGTCTATGGGGAGACAGAGAAAGAGTATGCCAGCACACACCACAGCGCTATATAACACAGGGATACACCACCAGAAGTGAATTTTTCCCAATAGATGCTGTATAAATACACCTTTTGCCTAAATTTATGTGCCCCCCCCTCTCTTTTTACCCTCTTAGTGCCAGGAGACTGCAGGGGAGAGCCTGGGGAGCGTCCTTCCAGCGGAGCTGTGAAGAGAAATGGCGCTGGTGTGCTGAGGAAGAAGGCCCCGCCCCTTCAGAGGCAGGCTTCTGTCCCGCTGTTTATGACTAAAAAATGGCGGGGGTTTTACACATATACAGTCACAGACTGTATTATGTGTCTTTTTTATGCCAAAGGTATTCTTATTGCTGCCCAGGGCGCCCCCCCCCCCCCAGCGCCCTGCACCCTACGGACCGGAGTGTGTGGTGTGCAGTGGGAGCAATGGTGCACAGCTACGGTGCTGTGCGCTACCTTAAAGAAGACAGGAGTCTTCAGCCGCCGATTTCATCACCAACTTCTGATCTTCTGGCTCTGCGAGGGGGACGGCGGCGCGGCTCCGGGAACGGACGACCGAGGACCTCTGCCTGTGTTCGAACCCTCTGGAGGTAATGGTGTCCAGTAGCCTAAGAAGCGCGACCTAGCTGTGAACAGGTACGTTTGCTTCTCTCCCCTCGGTCCCACGTAGCAGTGAGTCTGTTGCCAGCAGATCTCACTGAAAATAAAAAACCTAACAAATACTTTCTTTTCTAGGAAGCTCAGGAGAGCCCCTAGGGTGCATCCAGCTCTGGCCGGGAACAGATACTTAATAAGCAATATGGCAATGAGCAAGGTGCAACTAATGTGGATATGAATATCTGAGATACTGTTCAATCTGTGCTCATTAAGACACATATATAGTTATCCAGTATTAGCAATATTTTCCATCAGGAGTAATCATGGTGTATGTAACTTCAGTACACAATCTAAAATGCTTCCTAATGATTTAGTGATATTAATATAAGTGTTATTTACACTGTCACTGTGGTCCTTTTCATTTTCGGACTCTGGCTCAGGCCCAAGTGGCGCATTTTGGACCTTGCAAGGCTTATAAGCACCAGGGCCCATCTAACACCACGACGGGGTCTTTAGCCAGTGTGCCAATTTTACTTCTTTCTGTGACACAGTCGACGGCCCTACTCTCATCTTTCCTCCGCTCATGGATGAGGTTAGACAGCAGATGGGACTAGCAGACTAGAGTGTCGCTATCTAGTTTTTTACTATCCATGCCAGTGTAAAAAAATATTTTTTTCTCCCACTGTCTAAAACACATTATAACATGATTTTGTTTGTTTAAATTCTCCATGCAATAATATGATTTTTTTGAATACAGATGATTAATAAATTGCACAGGAGTTATAATGTATATCATGTGGTTCATTACACTATGAATAGAATGTGGTTCCTATAAACAGTGGCTGTGTAAGACACCTGCATTTGTTACATACTCTGTTGTTAATAAACATCAGTGTGTCAGTCTTCTATCTAAAGATACAAATGAATCAAAATGTAGACAGTGTTCAGCACAGTTTGATTGCTACTATGTATTCTTCATTTGTCTCTACATAGACATGGATAGCATGTTTTCCTCTGTATGGAAGGGATGTTAGTATTTGATGTACAAGAAAACTTTTGTGAAGCATGGGGAGAAGTCGATCCTATATGTATAGCATTATTTATACCGCCAGGTGAAATCCAGACACATATTATCAGTTTGGACCTTATATGAGATATTGAAGGTTAATATCTAAAGATCAATTAATTTCCTAAAATAACCTTTTTGATTGTATACAAGAATATATATCACCTATATCACTACTGCTGCCTATTTAATAAGTTTGATAAATTATTAACATCTTTTTGTCATTAATTTCTGAGCAAAACATATAATTTCAAGACGATAGTATTTGCTCTCACTTATTTATATTTTACCACTGTTTATAAGGGGATCAATCAATTGATATTTCTAGTATACCCTTGTTATAATTTTTTAGTTGAGTATTTGATTAATAAAAGCTAAGTTTTAAACTAAATACACTTTTTCACCCATTCATACATAATATTATCAAAAAGAGTGCTCCAAACATAGGAATTTCTTCTTTTTGGTGAGGTGTGGGTGCTTCCACACCCACCAAATTAATTTGTATCGGGAACAGATACTAACTGAGGTCTGGAGGAGGGGCATAGAGGGAGGAGCCAGTGCACACCAGATAGTACCTAATCTTTCTTTTAGAGTGCCCAGTCTCCTGCGGAGCCCGTCTATTCCCCATGGTCCTTACGGAGTCCCCAGCATCCACTAGGACGTCAGAGAAATAAGAGATTGCTGCAGAGGTTGAACAAGAATATGTGACTCCTCTCAGTAATAAGTGATTATTACTCACCTGTGCTGATATCTGTAGGGATTTCTTCCTCCTTCCACTGGTGATCACCCCTCACATACGTCACTTCTCCCTCTATATCTTCTACCTTTTTATGAGTCACACACATATCTTCTTCTTCCTCTATATCTTCTACCTTTATACGAGTCACATACATATCTTCTTCTTCCTCTATATCTTCTACCTTAACATCAATCAGGCCTTTACCCTAAGTAATCAACAAAAGAATAAAAGAACGCGTTAAATATAGCTGATTTCATTAATTCACATTCAGTAGAAAAATTCCAGTAAGAAAAAAAACAAAACATGGACAGCTTCTCTATAGATCATATAGTATTAAGTCACTAATCCCACCTACCCGATCCCCCTGTGGGGTCCTGTGATTCTCCTCTGTAGAGTCTTGTGAATACAGAGTACGGGGACATCTCTCTGGGGTATCTCTGTTACTGGGTCCATCTGTGAGAGACACACACAGTGACTAAGGGCGTGTGCACACGGTGAGATATTTTCTTACGATTTTGACTATATAGTCAAAATCTATAGTAAACAAAAAAAAAATCCAATTTTGGTGCGCAAAAAAACCTCCTATATTGCAACTAGTTATGTATATCAGAGTAGTGCATCCAGGTTACTCAGAAAACAGTGAATAGAAGAAAAAGATAGATATACACACTCCAGCGCTAAGGAGAGTACCACATTCACAAAATATATTCAGAAAACTCCATGTAAAAAACTTATCACAAGTGTGGATAATAAGTCAATCAGTTATACTTAACGTTAGGGAAGTAATCAACACAAATGTAGAATGGTCTTAATCCGTATATTTCCACAGTTTACCATGTGAAAAGAACAAAAAATATATGATAGTGCAGATTATTTAAAACAAGATTCAAATGTTATTACAGGGATCCACTTACAAACATAAAGTTTGGTTTGAGCCTGATATTGTTCCTGTAGTGGCAATTTCAGCATCTAGCAGTTGCATCGATTCCAGGTATACACCGGATCCTTCATGTTGACTCCATGATAAGGTATATGATACCACAGAAAAGAAATATAGATAGTGCAAGTATGTAAAAACAGCAAAACATTTTTTAATACAAATATGCACTTACAAACACTTGAAAAAACACAGCATAACGGGTTCCCCAATGACAAAGCAGCATAGGTGAGTTCCTGATGTTCGAGGGATTCCAACACTCACTTCCGGAATGTGAATGCTGTAACAGACCTACGATCTATAGCCATGCAGGGTGTCCGTCCCAAAGCCACGCTAGACGCGTTTCAGACCAAAGTCCTTCCTCAGTAGCGTGGCTTATGCTCTCCTGAATATCCTTATATTGGGAGTGAACAGGTGCTCCCAATCCCCGCTGATCTGCGTCGTCCGTGCGCCAAACACACGCGTCACAACCGGAACCGGAAGTGACGTCACGGTTTGCGTTCCATTCAACCGGAAATGGTTCACATGCGTTCCACAGTCTTTTTCTAAATGCCGGAACCGGAAGTGACGTCATAATTTGCGTTTCACTCAGCCGGAAAGAGGTCACACGCGTTCCCAGTCCATTTCTCTAACAGGAATAATTAACAACAAGTCCAGATACATGATCCTCTTAGTAAAACTAGAGCAAGACAAAAGCATCAATAAAACGAAATGTATATTCTTAAAGTGCATCAAAGTTATACAGAAGATAGATTGACACAAGAATTAGAGGGAATGAGACATCAAGTAATCAAAATAAATATAAATATATATATATTATATAAATATTATATATATATATATATATATGGAAAATGGAATGACACAGCGCCACTTGTGGGGTGGGTTCTCAGTATAGTATATAAAAAAACAGAATTGCCGATAAAAACACACGTAACCTCTCTGGAAGGTGTCTGCCAACCCTTAAGAACGCAGTACTGGTACAGTACTGCTGCGAAATGTATAGAAATGGGGGGAATAAGGGTACCGGCGACTAGTGTTGTTTAAAATGTAATAGTTAAAAATAGATTTTAAAAGCCAAAAGATATGTAATAATACAAGCGAGCTTTAATATCACATAAAAGCGTGTTACAACATAAAACGTACTACAGAGTATTAATAAAAGCATAAAAACATAAACATAAAAGGTCTTTGTAAAAAAGGTAAGGAAGTTCTGACTTAACTCTTTAAAAATAGGCAAGGGAGTCACCACAGGGAGCCCAACGCGTTTCGTCACAACTGACTTCTTCAAAGGGTAAGGACAGAATGAAACTATGTGGCTATTTATACCCCTGATGGACTGGCTCAGGGTTGGTGATGTCATAATTAGTCACATGACAAAAATCGAAAATGTGCAAGATACAGATCATTGAGGACACTCTGTTGGGACATAATCTCAGGCTAGGGGTGATACCATGAGGGTGTAGAACATAAAACGAGTGGTTTAAGGGCTAAAATGACAATAGGAGAGTCATAAACTGTAAAAATGTCTTAATTCGCGGCACTTCCGCCCCGCTTCCGGTGACGGAGGAGACGCGTCACGTGTCTCCGGGTATTTCCGCCCCACTTCCGGTTTCGTCCATGCGCATGCGCCGGCCGCGCTGGTCGCGCACTGCGCATGTGTCCACAGGCTTTTCAGTCAGTGTAGTTTTCTCTCCAGGTCTCCATGTTATGAATGTCCCTCCTGGTGAGTGCTGCGGCGGCCATATTGGTGGTGACAGACTCCATAGGATATATAGGAAGAGCGGTGGCCATCTTTGGGGAGTCCTTGGAGACATATATTCACAGTTCATCGGTAACCATGACAGCGGATACATAAAAGGGAGCAATAAGAGAAGAAGATATGGTGAAGATTATGCAGTGGTTATTTTGTTATAGTTTAATCCTGCTTGGATCCAATAAATGTTATAGGAGGAGATGATTTTAGCTTAGTAGAAAAATGGAATTAGTGCTAATATAAATACTTTGGTATTGGAGCGACACACATATTTCAAGGTGACACACACATGACATATTATATGGATTGTAACAACCTAAGTAAAATCATAGGTGATATCATGAGTTTTAAGTGCCAGGTGAGGGGTGGTTTCTTTGGTTGTAACCCCCTAACGATATCGAAAGGTAGGGAGCAAGGTGGGGGGTGTGGGGGTGGGGTTGGGTGGGGGGTGTTGGATGGGGAGACCAAGTGAATTAGCAGCAGAAGCACTGTGTGAGTGATATGAGGGTGTAAGCTCTGAACATTCATATATATATTGTACCGCCTGTAGCCCCATGGGACCTTGAGGTTGTCCTGCGATTCCTTATGTCTTCCTGGTTCGAACCTTTGCGGAAGGTTGAATTAAGATTTCTCACTTGGAAGGTGGTTATGCTGTTGGCGCTGGCATCTGCCAGACGAGTTTCGGAGTTGGCGGCCTTATCACATAAGAGTCCGTATTTGATATTTCATGCGGATAGAGCGGAATTGAGGACTCGGCCACAATTTCTACCAAAGGTGGTTTCGTCATTTCACATTAACCAGCCTATTGTCGTTCCGGTAGCTTCGGATGTTGGGGCGGTTCCAAAATCGCTAGATGTGGTAAGAGCGTTAAAGGTTTACGTCTCCAGGACAGCCGTTACTAGGAAGACTGAAGCGTTGTTTGTGTTGTATGCGGCAAACAAGCTTGGACATCCAGCGTCGAAACAAACGATTGCTCGCTGGATTTGTAATACGATCCAACAGGCTTACTCTTCGGTGGGGTTACCGGTGCCGAAGGTAGTGAAAGCCTATTTTACCAGAAAGGTGGGTTCGTCTTGGACGGCTGCCCGAGGGGTCTCGGCACTTCAGCTTTGCCGAGCAGCTACTTGGTCGGGTTCGAACACTTTTGCTAAATTCTATAAGTTCGATACACTGGCCGAGGAGGACCTGGCGTTTGCTCAGTCGGTGCTGCAGAGTCGTCCGCACTCTCCCGCCCGTTCTGGAGCTTTGGTATAATCCCCATGGTCCTTTTGGAGTCCCCAGCATCCCCAGGACGTAAGAGAAAAAAGGATTTTGGTACTCACCGTTAAATCCTTTTCTCCTAGTCCGTAGAGGATGCTGGGCGCCCGTCCCAGTGCGGACTATTACTTGCATTATGAGATTCTACTTACTGTTGAGTTGTTATACACGACATTTGGTTGTTACAGCTGGTTGCTGGAGGTTTTACATTTAATGTTATACGGTTTTAGTGTTATTCCGGTTGGGCGGAATGTCTTTGGTGTGGGCTGGTAGTTTGGTTAGCCCTTAGTTAAACAAAAATCTTTCCATGTACTGTCCATCTCTCCTGGGCACAGTTCCTATAGCTGAGGTCTGGAGGAGGGGCATAGAGGGAGGAGCCAGTTCACACCCAGTCTAAAGTCTTTTAGTGTGCCTAAGTTCCTGCGGAGCCCGTCTGTACCCCATGGTCCTTTTGGAGTCCCCAGCATCCTCTACGGACTAGGAGAAAAGGATTTAACGGTGAGTACCAAAATCCTATTTTTTTGTTCTTTTCACATGGTAAACTGTGGAAATCTACGGATTAAGACCATTCTACATTTGTGTTGATTACTTCCCTAACGTTAAGTATTACTGATTGACTTATTATCCACACTGGTGATAATTTTTTTACATGGAGTTTTCTGAATATATTTTGTGAATGTGGTACTCTCCTTAGCGCTGGAGTGTGTATATCTATCTTTTTCTTCTATATAGTCAGAATCGTAAGAAAAGTTAGTGCAGATCGTAAGGTGAATTTCACCTTGTGATTCCGATGCGATGCCGATGTGCGGTCCTGTGCGGTCTGCATCGCAAGCGTAGATAGTCAAAATTTACTTGCCTGCACAGTCTATCTCGTAAAAAAGATAGTCAAAATCGCACAGTTAGTATCGCAAGCACAGTCAATGGGGGGAATTCAAATGTTTGAAAAGTCGGTAGGGTGTCTGTTTTTTCCTGTCTATTAGATAACAGACACCCAACTGACTATTCAAACAATTGAATATCCCCCATTATGTGCTTGCGATACTGACTTAGTCCCTGTAGCATAGTGAGAATCGAGGTTAGCCTGAATCTCACCGTGTGTACACACCTTAAGGGCCTAAGTCAGCATGGATTGTTAAAGCAAAATCATTCTCTAATGGGCACATCCATGTGCAGAGCAGGGGAGGCAGATGTAACATGTGCAGAGAGAGTTAGATTTGGGTGGGGTGTGTTCAAACTGAAATCTAAATTGCAGAGTAAAAATAAAGCAGCCAGTATTTACCCTGCACAGAAACAAAATAACACACCCAAATCTAACTCTCTCTGCACATGTTACATCTGCCACACCTGCAGTGCACATGGATGCCCATTAGAGAAAGATTTTGCTTTTGCGATCCATGCTAATGTAGGCCCCAAGTACATTGTTTTGGTATGATTACCAAACATAGCATATATGTAGGCTTTCAAAACGCTTCTGTTCTTTACAATTAGTCAAAGTCTCCTCTTACCCGGTGATGTGAGGGGCTGGTGATTCTCCATCATCACTTCCTTGTATAGATCCTTATGTCCCTCTATATACTCCCACTCCTCCATGGAGAGATAGACAGTGATGTCCTGACACCTTATAGGAACCTGACACACACAATGACACAGTCATCACCCAGCAGGGGCAGATCTAGACTTTACTATTAGGGCAGGCAGTTTAATTATTTATCCTGACTCCTCCGTTTTCCTGTCTTGCCACTTTACAGTGTTTTTTTGTTCTTTCAGTTGTCACATTTTGAATCTTAATTTCCATATTTTTTATTCCTTTATTTTGGTACAGGAAGGTGCCAAAAGTCACGTGCCAGCCCCGGCCAGGTGGCCAGATCGACAGCCACTTACCTGGGTGAGACAGGACACTGAATACATATTGAATGGTGTGCAGATAGGAGGGGGGCGCTCGCGCAACGTTGGGGGCGTGCCGCGAGTCAGGGGGCGTGGACTCGTGGCACACCCCATTTTCCATGGAGACCATGGAACCAGAGTCGGAGGCTGCGCTGCGCGCGGCCTTCCCAACTCCCTGAGCGACCAATTCGGCTCACCTGCCCATCAGCCCTTCTGGCATGTGCCAGACTTTCTGTGACACTGAGTTGAGACAGTGGAGACTCATCAGAATCATCAATGATTCATCCAGTGCAGCTGAATAGCAGAGGTATGAGTCACTGACTGTGAGACAGTGCTCACTCAGTGGACTCATCAGAATCATTATTCATTCATTCAGTGCAGATGAATAGCTGACACATTACCAGAGGTTTGACTAACTGAGCACTGACTGCCTGTGAGACTGATGCTGACTCAGTGGAGATGGATCAGATTCATTAATGATTTTTCTCTTTCATCCACTAAGGGACACTGGAGTCCTATACAGTAGGGGTGTGAAGCTTGCAACCGGAGGTGTGGCACAATCTAAAATTAGCATTGTCTGCACAGCCGGCTCCTCCCTCTTCACATCCCTTCTCCCTCAGTTTGGAAAATTGTGCCTACGAGGTACAAGCACAAGACAGGAGCTCCTGCTCCATGAAGATTGATTTATTTTTATTTTTTTGATTTTTTCTCTTTTATACTTGCCCAATCCCTCCTAACTAAAGGGAGGGTGCAGGTTTTAAACGAAAAGATGGTAAATGCCCGATCCCACCTAAATGAAAGGGGGTGCAGGCTTTACCATGCAAAAAGGCTGCGTCCCGCTAATAAAAGGGGGACAAAGTTCAGGATTGGAGACAATGACTCCAGCTCACGGGGTCTGCATCTCTATAAAGGCACCAACCGTGAGTACTGGTTGTTTTAAAATGGCCCCACAGGAGTTGAAGAAAGGGATTTTAGATTATTTATTTTATTTTATTTTTTTCTCTTTTCTTGATTATTTCTTCATTTAATTTCCCTATGGGGCTTTATTAGACTTTGCTAGCAAGTGGGATCCTCATAGTATAGAGGACTGATCCCCTGTAATGTGAGGTTCAAATCTTTAAAAAAAAAAAAAAAAAAAAAAAGAATGATTAGCTTCCCGCAGCGGCGTCCAGGCAGCGGTCACAGTGTGAGGCGGGCCGGGATCCCTTCAGCGGCGCAGCCTTCCCTGTCCGTACAGAGGCAGTCAGAGAGAGCCGCCACTACGGGACCCGATGAGACAGTCCCGGCGCGCGCCGGCCAGCGGGAGATCGTATACCGCGCGCCTGAGCAGATACCCTCAGCCGCCGGAGGCGGGGAGCGAGAGAGAGACGCTGCAGTGAGAAGCGGCTGAGGTGATTCCCTCAGCCGCGGGACGCGACTCTATAGCGCACAGCCAGAGCGGCCACGACAGCACGTTCAGCATTAAGTTAAAAAAGTGTAGACAAGGGGGTTCACCAGAGGTAGTTCCCCCTCATAAATGAAGGATCCGAAATTTTTAATTGGCGGGCATCTTAAAATTGATATGCAGGCGCCAGAAAAACTGAGGAGCATGGAGTGAACCTCTCCTCTGTTATAGATGTATAGTAAGACAGCGCCCTCTGCTGGTGAGATGTCATAATGCGGATCTCCTGAAATATAATATGATTATGATTTATTTTCAGAGGTACTCTATTACAAAGAGCCTACAGAAAATACTAAACGCAAGTGAAGCCAACTGTAACACCGTAGCTGACTTACAGTTGGGTGTGTGGCGGTTACGAGTCGGCTGGTGTAAAGGCAAAATAAATAAATCTTTTGTTTCCGCCATCTATCACAGTCTTTCTCTACCTAGTTTAAAGGGTGAAAGCACTGCGACACAGTCTGGTAAGGGGTTTTATTCAACATGTCTAATACACCACCCTAGACCTCCAAAACCCATTATTTGCATGTAACAAAAAAAGCACGAGAATGGCAGCTCCAGGGTGTGCGATTCCTGCTTCGACAAGGACGCTCCACCTGGGAGCAGTGCTCTGTATAGGTCAGGGAAAGATATCCCTGCAGATAGAATCTCCAATGAGATGGCGGAATCCCGCACGCAACAATTAGGGCTGTGGGATTCTCAAAAACGCTGAAAAAAAAATTCTCATCAGGTTAACGCCTCCTGCAGAAGCAGTAACCAAGGTGTGCAGGCCGGTTTAAGGGCCTCTTCCTCTTGTACCGTAAGCAGAGGAGGAAGAGGGTATTCTCATTGATACAAAGGAAGGTGAGTTAATTAAATTTAACCTAGACGCCGATTTTCCAGAAGAGGACACGGCAATCTCAGGTTCTTAATTCTTTAATCGAAACGGTGACGGAGATCCTACATTGTAAGGTAGAATAAGTAAAGGAGCCAGAAGATTCGAATGGTTCGAATCCCAAAAACCGCGTTCAGCAGCCTTTCCCATTCCTAAATCCCTCCAATCTCAAATGGAGGAGGCTTGGAAGCAACCTGACAAACTCTTTAAATTTCCCAACAGGGTTTCCAGTAACTTATCCCCTACCTAAGGGTGTAATGGATAAGTGGGAAGCTCCGCCGGTAGTGGTTGTTTTCCTAGGAAGGTTGCCGAAAAGGACAATCTTACCATTACCTAATGTAACGACTTTAAGAGGTTGACACAGCTTTAAAGTAAATTTTTGTAGCAGGTGCAGTACGGAGACCTACGGTTGTCTGCGCTTGGGTTAACTAGACCATGGGAGCATGGTCTGCATGTATGGTACAGGCTATTGAGGAAAATGGCTTGGAAGAAATTACCCAACTGGCGGAGCAAATTCAAGATATTCGAAGGATAGCATCTCGCATCTCTGCATCAGCCATATCGGCTAGACGAACAGAGAATGGAGACTGACACCAAGGGGTGGTAGAATCTTTTCCCTTGGAGGGTGAGATGCTTTTCGGTCCAGAGTTGGACAAGTGGACTTCGCAAGCTACAGCAGGGACGTCCATTTTTCTGCCTACTCCTTATACAAGGGCCACTCCACAAGTTAGGAGAGGTTATTTGGGACCAGTGTTTACTTCCTTTAGATCGCAGTCCTTGCGAGCCCGAGGAAGAAGTTTCGGTACACAAGTACGTGGAGGCAGAGGTAGAGGCCACTCACAGGTAGCAGCCAGAAAGCGGGATAAAACTGCTGACAAAACCGTGGCAGGACGGTCTCCCGGCTCACGAAAGTCTGGGGAGGTTTTCGGGACATCTGGGCCTACGCCTCACCAGAACTTTGGATAAACAACCTAATCTCTCTAGGGTACAAACTAGATTTTCCACAGTGACCCAGAGTCAGTTTTTTTACAAGGAGATTGCCTCTGTGCCCTCAGAAAGCAAAGGCGTTACTGCCAGCAATTGAGTTATTGCTACGGTCAGAGGTCATTCCTCTGGTTCCCGCCTCTCAGAGAGGCACGGCTTTCTAATCATGTCTTTTTGTCGTGCCAAAGCCAGTCGGGACGGTCAAACCGATACTCACTTTAAAAGGTTTAAACCGGTTTATAAGGGTCTACAAATTCTAGCTGGAATCAATCCAGTCGATCATTGCAGGCTTAGAACATGCATATCTGCATGCCCCTCACCAGACTTACTTATGGTTCGCACTGCTGACGGATCACTCCCAATTCAGGGCCAATGCCGTTCGGTCTCTCATCGGCCCCAAGAATCTTTACCGAAGATCATGGCAGTCATGGTTGCAGAATTGGGACTGTCGAGGGTCTCGATTAGACCTTATCTAGACGACATGCTAATCAAGGCATACTCTCGAGAACAGTTGATCAGGGATGTTCAGACATCTCATCCAATTCTCATTCAACATGGGTGGATTATCGATTTCCAAAGATCCAACCTCATGCCAACTCACGAATTCAGTTTCTCGGTCTCCTCTTGGACACGGTACAATTGAGAGTATTCCTACCAGAGAACAAGGTGAAGAACCTACAGAGATTAGTGGCTCAGGTACTGAGCTCACAAACGTTTTTTCTACACCTCTGTGTGGAATTTCTCTGGAAGATGGTGGCGTCTTTCGAAGCTCTCCAGTATGGCAGACTTCATTCCCGACGATTACAGATGAACCTCCCTGCTCAGTGAGCAGGGTCACACTGGTTTTTACATCAAAGAATCCGACTTCCACCACGCATACGCACCTTCTTACTTTGGTGTTCGTTGCACACAGGCAAGGGATTCGGCATTTGGGATTGGAGAATCCTGACAGATGCCAGTCTCAGAGGTTGGGGTACCGTCTCAAAGGAGCATCAGTTTTCAGAGCAGATGGACGCTACTGGAGAGCAGCCTACCCATAAACATTTGCGAACTAAGAGCAGTTTACAATGCGCTTTTCTTAACCAAAGACCAAGTAATGGGTCAACACATAAGAATGCAGTCGGACAATGTCACGACAACGGCATACATAAACCGTCAAAGAGGAACAAGGAGCGGAATGGCGTTAAAGGAAGTCACAAAGATCTTGTGGGCAGAAAGGCGAAACATCATATTCTCGGCAGTTTTCGTTCCAGGTGTGGAGAACTGGGAAGCAGATTGTCTCCATCACCAGAACATGCATCCGGGAGAGTGGTGCCTCCATCCACGGATGGGGTCTACCTCAAGTCGACCTAATAGCGTCTCGGCAATAACATCAGCTGCCCAGATGTGTGTCCAGGATAAGAGATCCAGCAGCAGAAGGAGTGGACACATTAACACTTCCTTGGTTTTACAGGAAGGTTTACATTTTTCCACTTTTCCAACTCATACCCAAGATTCCGGAAAGGGGGTTGAAACGAGAAGGAGTGTGGGCGATTCTAATCGCACCAGATTGGCCCCGCAGGAGTTGGTACTCAGACCGGCGAGGGTTACTAGCGGAAGATCCTTGAGGGTTACCTCGGAGAGAGGATCTGCTATCTCAGGGACCGTTCCAACACCCAGGCCTGGATGGGCTGCGTTTAACGGCGTGGCTGTTGAAACCCGGATCTTAGGAAACAGAGGGGACACCAAGAACGGCCATTCCTACGATGATTGCCGCTAGGAAACCGGTCACAGTCATACACTACTACAGTATTTGGAAGAGGTACTTGGACTGGTGTCAAAAACGTGGGTGGAATTCGACGAACTTCCACTTATCCAGACTTTTACTTTTCCTTCAGACCGGCCTAGAGTTAGGTCTGCGGCTGGGATCTCTGAAGGTTCAAGTGTCGACTCTTTCCATCCTTTTTCAACAGCGGTTGGCATTCTTGCCAGAGGTTCAAACCTTTTTACAGGGGGTTCTGAGGATAAAGCCCCCTTTTCGTCCTCCCACTGCACCATGGGATCTAAATTTGGTGTTAAATTTTTTTTTAAAAATCGCCACTGTTTGAGCTGTTAGCGAGAACAGCCCTGAAATATCTCTCTTGGAAGGTAACGTTGTTGTTGCTGGCCTTGGCTTCGGCTGGGGGGGTTTCTGAGTTAGGAGCCTTATCGTGTAAGAGTCCTTTATGTAATTATTTTTCATGAGGATCGGGCGGAACTCCGTACAAGAGCAGATTTACTTCCTAAGGTTGTTTCAGGGTTCTATGTAAACCAGCAGATTGTGGTCCCATCTTTCCATTGTCTCGCAGATGGGGACGTGTCCTTGCTTGTTGTCTGAGCTTTGCGGGTGTACGTACACGTTACGTCATCCTTCAGGAAGTCGGACCATTTGTTTGTCCTTTATATGGGCCAAAGAAGGTTTGGCCGGTTTCTAAGCAGTCTCTGTCTCGATGGATTAGACTTGCCATTCGGCAAGCTTATATTTCCTGTGGTAAACAGGTTCTGGTAGAGACGGGTGCTCATACCACCCGATCGGTGGGTGCCTCCGGGGTGGCTGCCAAAGGTATTTCCACTACTTAACTTTGCAGAGCGGCAACTTGGTCCTCAGCCCACACGTTCGCGAAAGTTTACAAGTTTGATACCTTTGCGTCCGAAGTTTCTAAGTTCGGACGTTTGGTTTTGCAGGTCGCCGACAGCACTCCCTCCCTGGGGGATAACTTTGGGACGTCCCCTACTGTATAGGACTCCAGTGTCCCCTAGTGGATGAAAGAGAAAAGAGGATTTTGGTACTTACCGATAAATCCATTTCTCTGAATCCACTCGGGGACACTGGACGCCCGCCTCGGTGCTGTCAACCTGCTGTGTTAAAAGTTCTTGTTTAAACAGTTCGTACAAACAGCGTTGGTTTTTCGGTAAAGAGTGTCTTGGATGGTGTTTGCTATGTTGTACGGTTCGGTTCCTCGCCAGGTGCTCTAGTATCATGTCCTATTCTCTCAGTCAAATTTTCCAAACTGAGGGAGAAGGGATGTGAATGGGGAGGAACCGGCTGTGCAGACAATTCTAATTTTAGATTGTGCCACACCTCCGGTTGCAAGCTTCACACCCCTACTGTATAGGACTCCAGTGTCCCCTAGAGGATTCAGAGAAATGGATTTATCGGTAAGTACTAAAATCCTCTTATTCGGTGCAGAGGTCTGAGTCAGGTGTGGATCACTGGGCCAACCCTGTCCAGGTCGACCACTGAAGGTCGATAGTGAGTAGGTCAACACTGACTGAAGGCCGACATATGACTATGTTGACATGTAAGGAAGGTCGACATAGGCTAGGTCGGCACACAGAGTCAACACCGTTTTTATTTTGTGGGGGCGGGGGGGGGGGGGGGCGGTCTCTTGACCTGAATTTCCATCTGGAACCACCGACAATTAAAACGTATTTGCTCGCCATGCTTCAGGCGCAGTGTTTCGCTACGCTCGCCACAGGGTTTCTAAACAACTCTATGCTCACTTGGATAGAATAAAAATGAAAAAGTCCTGAAACCTCGCCAAAAAATAAGATTTTACTCACCGGTAAATCTATTTCTCGTAGTCCATAGTGGATGCTGGGAACTCCGTAAGGACCATGGGGAATAGACGTGCTCCGCAGGAGACTGGGCACTCTAAAGAAAGATTTAGGACTATCTGGTGTGCACTGGCTCCTCCCCCTATGACCCTCCTCCAAGCCTCAGTTAGGACACTGTGCCCGGACGAGCGTACACAATAAGGAAGAATTTTTGAATCCCGGGTAAGACTCATACCAGCCACACCAATCACACCATATAACACGTGATAGGAACCCCAATTAACAGTATGATAACAAATGGAGCCTCTGAAGAGATGGCTCACAACAAAACCCGATTTTTGTAACAATAACTATGTACAAGTATTGCAGACAATCCGCACATGGGATGGGCGCCCAGCATCCACTACGGACTACGAGAAATAGATTTACCGGTGAGTAAAATCTTATTTTCTCTGACGTCCTAGTGGATGCTGGGAACTCCGGAAGGACCATGGGGATTATACCAAAGCTCCCAAACGGGCGGGAGAGTGCGGATGACTCTGCAGCACCAAATGAGAGAACTCCAGGTCCTCCACAGCCAGGGTATCAAATTTGTAGAATTTTGCAAACGTGTTCGCCCCTGACCAAGTAGCTGCTCGGCAAAATTGTAAAGCCGAGACCCCTCGGGCAGCCGCCCAAGATGAGCCCACCTTCCTTGTGGAATGGGCTTTTACAGATTTAGGCTGCGGTAAGCCTACCGCAGAATGCGCCAGCTGAATTGTGCTACAAATCCAGCGCGCAATAGACTGCTTAGAAGCAGGAGCACCCAGCTTGTTGGGTGCATACAGGATAAACAGCGAGTCAGTTTTTCTGACTCCAGCCGTCCTGGAAACATACAATTTCAGGGCCCTGACTACGTACAGCAACTTGGAATCCTCCAAGTCCCTAGTAGCCGCAGGCACCACAATAGGTTGGTTCAAGTGAAAAGCTGAGACCACCTTTGGGAGACACTGAGGACGAGTCCTCAATTCTGCCCTATCCATATGGAAAATCAGATAAGGGCTTTTACAAGACAAAGCCGCCAATTCTGACACCCGCCTGGCCGACGCCAGGGCCAACAGCATGACCACTTTCCACGTGAGATATTTTAAATCCACAGTCTTAAGTGGTTCGAACCAATGTGATTTCAGGGATGCCAAAACCACATTGAGATCCCAAGGTGCCACTGGGGGCACAAAAGGAGGCTGAATGTGTAGAACTCCTTTTACAAAAGTCTGAACTTCAGGCAGTGAAGCCAGTTCTTTTTGGAAGAAAATCGACAGAGCCAAAATCTGGACCTTTATGGACCCCAATTTTGAGGCCCAACGTCACCCCTGCTTGCAGGAATCGACCCAGTTGAAATTCCTCCATCGGGGCCTTCATGGTCTCACACCAAGCAACATATTTCCGCCAAATGCGGTGATAATGTCTTGCGGTGACATCCTCCCTGGCTTTGATCAGGGTAGGGATGACTTCCTCCGGAATACCCTTTTCCTTCAGGATCCGGTGTTCAACCGCCATGCCGTCAAACGCAGCCGCGGTAAGTCTTGGAACAGACAGGGTCCCTGCTGCAGCAGGTCTTGTCTGAGCGGCAGAGGCCAAGGGTCCTCTGCAAGCATCTCTTGAAGTTCCGGGTACCAAGCCCTTCTTGGCCAATCCGGAACCCCGAGTATGGTTTTCACTCCTCGCTTTCTTATTATTCTCAGTACCTTGGGGATGAGAGGTAGAGGAGGAAACACATAAACTGACTGGTACACCCACGGTGTCACTAGAGCATCCACCGCTATCGCCTGAGGGTCTCTTGACCGGGCGCAATAGCTTTTCAACTTCTTGTTGAGGCGGGACGCCATCATGTCTACCTGTGTTTTTTCCCACCGGTTGACCAGCATTTGGAAGACTTCTGGATGAAGTCCCCATTCTCCCGGGTGGAGGTCGTGCCTGCTGAGGAAGTCTGCTTCCCAGTTGTCCACTCCCGGAATGAACACTGCTGTCAGTGCTAACACATGATTCTCTGCCCATCTGAGAATCCTTGTGGCTTCTGCCATCGCCATCCTGCTTCTCGTGCCGCCCTGTCTGTTTACATGGGCGACCGCCGTGATGTTGTCTGACTGGATCAGTACCGGCTGGTTTTGAAGCAGGGTCTTGCCTGGCTTAGGGCATTGTAAATGGCCCTTAGCTCCAGGATATTTATGTGAAGAGAAATCTCCTGATTTGACCACAGTCCTTGGAAATTTCTTCCCTTTGTGACTGCCCTCCAGCCCCGAAGGCTGGCATCCGTGGTCACCAGGACCCAGTCCTGTATTCCGAATCTGCGGCCCTCTAGTAGATGAGCCCTCTGCAGCCACCACAGCAGCGACACCCTGGTTCTGGACGATAGGGTTATCCGCTGTTGCATCTGTAGATGGGACCCGGACCATTTGTCCCACAGGTCCCACTGGAACGTCCTTGCGTGGAACCTTCCGAATGGAATTATGCTTCGTACGAAGCTACCATTTTTCCCAGGACTCGTGTGCATTGATGTACCGACACCTGTCCTGGTTTTAGGATGTCTCTGACTAGAGATGACAACTCCTCGGCTTTTTCCACTGGAAGAAAACACTCTTTTCTGGTCTGTGTCCAGAATCATTCCCAGGAACAGAAGACGTGTCGTCGGGACCAGCTGTGACTTTGGAATATTGAGAATCCAGTCGTGCTGTTGTAGCACTTCCCGAGAGAGTGCTACCCCCACTAGCAACTGTTCTTTGGACCTCGCCTTTATCAGGAGATCGTCCAAGTACGGGATAACAAAAACTTCCTTCTTGCGAAGGAGTATCCTCATTTCGGCCATTACCTTGGTAAAGACCTTCAGTGCCGTGGACAACTCCAACGGCAGCGTCTGGAACTGATAGTGACAGTCCTGTACCACATATCTGAGGTACTCCTGGTGAGGAGGGTAAATGGGGACATGCAGGTACGCATCCTTGATGTCCAGGGAGACCCTGTAATCCCCCTCGTCCAGGCTCGTAATAACTGCCCTGAGCGATTCCATCTTGAACTTGAATCTTCCGATATAAAAGTTCAAGTATTTTAATTTTAAGATGGGTCTCACCGAACCGTTCTGTTTCGGTACCACAACCACTGTGGAATAGTAACCCCTTCCTTGCTGAAGGAGGGGTACCTTGACAATCACTTGTGATTATAGTGTTGAATAGCCACCAACGCCGCCTCCCTGGCAGAGGGAGGTGCCGGTAAGGCAGATTTTAGGAAACGGCGGGGGGAAGAACGTCTCGAACTCCAGCCTGTACCCCTGAGATACTACTTGAAAGCCCCAGGGATCCATGTGAGAGAGCTCACTGGGCACCTAAATTTCTGAGACAGGCCCTCACCGTACCCGGGTCCGCCTGAGCAGCCCCAGCACCATGCTGTGGACCTACCGGACGCAGGGGGACTTCTGCTCTTGGGAACTAGCTGTGTGTGCAGCTTTTTCCTCTACCTTTGCCTCTCGGCAGAAAGGATGAGCCTCTAGCCCTCTTGCTTTTCTGGGGCCGAAAGGACTGTACTTGATGATGCGGTGCTTTCTTTTGTTGTTGGGTAGCCTGTGGCAAAAAAGTCGATTTCCTAGCAGTAGCTGTGGAAACGAGGTCTGAAAGACCATCCCCAAACAGTTTTACCCCCTTATAGGGCAAACTTCCACGTGCCGATTCGAGTCGGCATCGCCTGACCATTGCCAAGTCCATAACCCCCATCTGGCGGCAATGGACCTAGCGCTTATTTTTGATGCCAGCCGGCAAATATCCCTCTGTGCATCACGCATGTATAAGACCACGTCTTTTATATGCTCTATTTTCAGCAAAATATTGTCCCTATCCATAGTTATTTTCCGACAGGGAATCTGACCATGCAGCGGGAGCACTGCACATCCATGCCGAAGCAATGGCTGGTCGCAATATAATGCTGAGTGTGTGATTATATCTTTTAGGGTAACCACCTGCTTTCTATCAGCAGGTTCCTCCAGGGCGGCCGTATCTGGAGACGGTAGTGCCACCTCTCTGATAAGCATGAAAGCGCTGTATCTACCCTATGGGGTGTTTCCCAACGTGACCTATCCTCTGGCAGGAAAGGGTACGCTGCCAATAACCGTTTAGAAATTATCAATTTCTTACCGGGGGAAGACCACGCTTCCTCACACACCTCATTTAATTTCTCAGATGCAGGAAAAACTACTGGTAGTTTTCTCTCACCAACATAATACCCTTTTATGTGGTACCTGGGGTATTATCATAAATGTGTAATACATTTTTCATTGCCTCAATCATGTAACGGGTGGACCTATTTGGAGGGTACACTAGTCTCATCGTCGTCGACACTGGAGACGGTATCCGTGTCGACATCTGTGTCTGCCATCTGAGGTAGCGGGTGTTTTTAGAGCCCCCCATGACATTTGAGACGCTGGAACAGGCACAAGCTGAGTAGCCGGCTGTTCTGTGTCGTCGACCTTTTGTGTAAGGAGTTGACACTTTCACGTAATCCTTCCATAAGTCCAACCACTCCGGTGTCGACCCCGCAGGGGGGTGACATCACATTTACAGGCATTCACTCCGCCTCCACATCATTTTCCTCTTCATACATGTCGACACAGCCGTACCGACACACAGCACACACACAGGGAATGCTCTGACAGAGGACAGGACCCCACAAAGCCGCCCTTTGGGGAGACAGAGGGAGAGTATGCCAGCACACACCAGGGAGCTATATATCACAGGGATATCACCTATAAAGAGTGTTTTACCTTATAGCTGCCTATATATATATATATTGTATACTGCGCCTAATTTGTGCCCCCCCCCCCTCTTTTTTTAACCCTTGCTGTAGTGTATTGACTGCAGGGGAGAGCCAGGGAGCTTCCCTCCAGTGGAGCTGTGAGGGAAAATGGCGCCAGTGTGCTGAGGGAGATAGCTCCGCCGCTTTTTCGCTGACTTTTCTCCCGCATTTTTATGGATTCTGGCAGGGGTTAAAAAGCACCTATATAGCCTCCGGGGTTATATATTGTGCCAGTTTGCTAGCCAAGGTGTCAGTATTGCTGCTCAGGGCGCCCCCCCCCCCCCCAGCGCCCTGCACCCATCAGTGACCGAAGTGTGTGGTGTGCATGAGGAGCAATGGCGCACAGCTGCAGTGCTGTGCGCTACCTTGGAGAAGACAGAAGTCTTCAGCCGCCGATTTTCCGGACCACCTTCTTGCTTCTGGCTCTGTAAGGGGGACGGCGGCGCGGCTCTGGGAACGGACGACGAGATCGGTGCTTGTGTTCGAACCCTCTGGAGCTAATGGTGTCCAGTAGCCTAAGAAGCCCAAGCTACCACCACTTAGGTAGGTTCGCTTCTTCTCCCCTTAGTCCCTCGATGCAGTGAGCCTGTTGCCAGCAGGTCTCACTGAAAATAAAAAAACCTAACATATACTTTCTTCCTAGGAGCTCAGGAGAGCCCCTAGTGTGCATCCAGCTCGGCCGGGCACAGAAATCTAACTGAGGCTTGGAGGAGGGTAATAGGGGGAGGAGCCAGTGCACACAAGATAGTCCCAAATCTTTCTTTAGAGTGCCCAGTCTCCTGCGGAGCACGTCTATTCCCCATGGTCCTTACGGAGGTCCCAGCATCCACTAGGACGTCAGAGAAAACTGTGTTGACCTTGCCCATGTCGACCAATTAATGTGTCAACCTGCTCACTGTCGACCTTCACTGGCCGACCTAATGACTGTCGACCTACAGACCGGATACCATCTGAATCACTCCCTCCATGAGTCCCAGTACTGCCAGCAGTCTCTGTACTCGCTGCATGTGCACAGTCTGCAATGCATTACACAAGAGCCATGTACCGAAACACTGTCTCCAGACACTACGCTCAGCTGAGTCATGTGTCTCAACTCACTTCACTGTATCTCTTGGCCCATGACTACTCGTAGTAAAAGAAAGACAAGAGAAAGGACGCAACCTAAGCCTGTTCAGTCACAGTGCAGGATTGTGCAGAGAGCGATCAGCTCTTTTCAATGATTAGGCTGTTGACGGCTGCTGCTGTGTTGTGTGCGGAACTCGGAAGTGGTGCGAGGAGGGCTGAAATATCTCAGAGAGGCTATCAAGGATGGACTCTGCCAGTGGGGGCGTTCGCTGCAATCGGCCTCCCCCCCTTAAATCTGACAATGTATTCAGACACCTCCCCTGGTGTTACTGTATAATGCCCCATTCCCAGCAGTCACCTCTCCAGTCATCACCCAGACACCTCCCCTGGTGTTACTGTATAATGCCCCATTCCCAGCAGTCACCTCTCCAGTCATCACCCAGACACCTCCCCTGGTGTTACTGTATAATGCCCCATTCCCAGCAGTCACCTCTCCAGTCATCACCCAGACACCTCCCCTGGTGTTACTGTATAATGCCCCATTCCCAGCAGTCACCTCTCCAGTCATCACCCAGACACCTCCCCTGGTGTTACTGTATAATGCCCCATTCCCAGGAGTCACCTCTCCAGTCATCACCCAGATACCTCCCCTGGTGTTACTGTATAATGCCCCATTCCCGGCAGTCACCTCTCCAGTCATCACCCAGACACCTCCCCTGGTGTTACTGTATAATGCCCCATTCCCGGCAGTCACCTCTCCAGTCATCACCCAGACACCTCCCCTGGTGTTACTGTATAATGCCCCATTCCCAGCAGTCACCTCTCCAGTCATCACCCAGACACATCCCCTGGTGTTACTGTATAATGTCCCATTCCCAGCAGTCACCTCTCCAGTCATCACCCAGACACCTCCCCTGGTGTTACTGTATAATGTCCCATTCCCAGCAGTCACCTCTCCAGTCATCACCCAGACACCTCCCCTGGTGTTACTGTATAATGTCCCATTCCCAGCAGTCACCTCTCCAGTCATCACCCAGACACCTCCCCTGGTGTTACTGTATAATGCCCCATTCCCAGCAGTCACCTCTCCAGTCATCACCCAGACACCTCCCCTGGTGTTACTGTATAATGTCCCATTCCCAGCAGTCACCTCTCCAGTCATCACCCAGACACCTCCCCTGGTGTTACTGTATAATGCCCCATTCCCAGCAGTCACCTCTCCAGTCATCACCCAGACACCTCCCCTGGTGTTACTGTATAATGCCCCATTCCCAGGAGTCACCTCTCCAGTCATCACCCAGACACCTCCCCTGGTGTTACTGTATAATGCCCCATTCCCAGCAGTCACCTCTCCAGTCATCACCCAGACACATCCCCTGGTGTTACTGTATAATGCCCCATTCCCAGCAGTCACCTCTCCAGTCATCACCCAGACACCTCCCCTGGTGTTACTGTATAATGTCCCATTCCCAGCAGTCACCTCTCCAGTCATCACCCAGACACCTCCCCTAGTGTTACTGTATAATGCCCCATTCCCAGCAGTCACCTCTCCAGTCATCACCCAGACACATCCCCTGGTGTTACTGTATAATGCCCCATTCCCAGCAGTCACCTCTCCAGTCATCACCCAGACACCTCCCCTGGTGTTACTGTATAATGTCCCATTCTCAGCAGTCACCTCTCCAGTCATCACCCAGACGCCTCCCCTGGTGTTACTGTATAATGTCCCATTCCCAGCAGTCACCTCTCCAGTCATCACCCAGACGCCTCCCCTGGTGTTACTGTATAATGCCCCATTCCCAGCAGTCACCTCTCCAGTCATCACCCAGACACCTCCCCTGGTGTTACTGTATAATGCCCCATTCCCAGGAGTCACCTCTCCAGTCATCACCCAGACACCTCCCCTGGTGTTACTGTATAATGCCCCATTCCCAGCAGTCACCTCTCCAGTCATCACCCAGACACCTCCCCTGGTGTTACTGTATAATGCCCCATTCCCAGGAGTCACCTCTCCAGTCATCACCCAGACACCTCCCCTGGTGTTACTGTATAATGCCCCATTCCCAGCAGTCACCTCTCCAGTCATCACCCAGACACCTCCCCTGGTGTTACTGTATAATGTCCCATTCCCAGCAGTCACCTCTCCAGTCATCACCCAGACACCTCCCCTGGTGTTACTGTATAATGTCCCATTCCCAGCAGTCACCTCTCCAGTCATCACCCAGACACCTCCCCTGGTGTTACTGTATAATGCCCCATTCCCAGCAGTCACCTCTCCAGTCATCACCCAGACACCTCCCCTGGTGTTACTGTATAATGCCCCATTCCCAGCAGTCACCTCTCCAGTCATCACCCAGACACCTCCCCTGGTGTTACTGTATAATGTCCCATTCCCAGCAGTCACCTCTCCAGTCATCACCCAGACACCTCCCCTGGTGTTACTGTATAATGCCCCATTCCCAGCAGTCACCTCTCCAGTCATCACCCAGACACCTCCCCTGGTGTTACTGTATAATGCCCCATTCCCAGGAGTCACCTCTCCAGTCATCACCCAGACACCTCCCCTGGTGTTACTGTATAATGCCCCATTCCCAGCAGTCACCTCTCCAGTCATCACCCAGACACATCCCCTGGTGTTACTGTATAATGCCCCATTCCCAGCAGTCACCTCTCCAGTCATCACCCAGACACCTCCCCTGGTGTTACTGTATAATGTCCCATTCCCAGCAGTCACCTCTCCAGTCATCACCCAGACACCTCCCCTAGTGTTACTGTATAATGCCCCATTCCCAGCAGTCACCTCTCCAGTCATCACCCAGACACCTCCCCTGGTGTTACTGTATAATGCCCCATTCCCAGCAGTCACCTCTCCAGTCATCACCCAGACACCTCCCCTGGTGTTACTGTATAATGTCCCATTCTCAGCAGTCACCTCTCCAGTCATCACCCAGACGCCTCCCCTGGTGTTACTGTATAATGTCCCATTCCCAGCAGTCACCTCTCCAGTCATCACCCAGACGCCTCCCCTGGTGTTACTGTATAATGCCCCATTCCCAGCAGTCACCTCTCCAGTCATCACCCAGACACCTCCCCTGGTGTTACTGTATAATGCCCCATTCCCAGCAGTCACCTCTCCAGTCATCACCCAGACACCTCCCCTGGTGTTACTGTATAATATCCCATTCCCAGCAGTCACCTCTCCAGTCATCACCCAGACACTCCCCTGGTGTTACTGTATAACGTCCCATTCCCAGCAGTCACCTCTCCAGTCATCACCCAGACACCTCCCCTGGTGTTACTGTATAATGCCCCATTCCCAGCAGTCACCTCTCCAGTCATCACCCAGACACCTCCCCTGGTGTTACTGTATAATGCCCCATTCCCAGGAGTCACCTCTCCAGTCATCACCCAGACACCTCCCCTGGTGTTACTGTATAATGCCCCATTCCCAGCAGTCACCTCTCCAGTCATCACCCAGACACCTTCCCTGGTGTTACTGTATAATGCCCCATTCCCAGCAGTCACCTCTCCAGTCATCACCCAGACACCTCCCCTAGTGTTACTGTATAATATCCCATTCTCAGCAGTCACCTCTCCAGTCATCACCCAGACACCTCCCCTAGTGTTACTGTATAATATCCCATTCTCAGCAGTCACCTCTCCAGTCATCACCCAGACACCTCCCCTGGTGTTACTGTATAATGTCCCATTCCCAGCAGTCACCTCTCCAGTCATCACACAGACACCTCCCCTGGTGTTACGGTATAATGCCCCATTCCCAGCAGTCACCTCTCCAGTCAGCAGCTGTATTATCTTTTTGGTGAGTTCCAGGATCTTCTGCTCATTGTTTCTCTCATGTATCAGTGAGTGAGATGGAGAAATCATGATGGGGCTCTGGGTCTTGCTCAATAGTCCTGACACACGAGAATGGCTACAGGGTGTCTCACACTCACCGGATGTCTTCCTCACTACTGTGTAATCCTGTGTAATGAGAGACATCAATGAACAGCTAAATTAAACTCCATCGATATAGAACTGATTTTTAAGAGTTAATAGTGCTTAATATACAAGAAGAGATTGTTTTACAAATATGACCCCTCTCCTATCGGTTATCTTTTCCAACATATAGTACATTGGGGAGTATATAGTACATCTCCTGCAGTTCCCGCCATAAATAACACATTGTGAGAAATGTAACATGATCTATCTATATATCTATAATGTATGAAGACTGTGGGGCAGATGCTATCTGGGGTGCTTTATGAGTGGGACAAGTGTTTTTAGACTAGCAGGTGGGACTAATCGGTCTGTTTTTTATGTACCCTGAAATTTCATTTTAGCACTTATTTTGCTGGGAAAAAATAGGATTTTCATACCTACCGGTAAATCCTTTCTCTTAGTCCGTAGAGGATGCTGGGGACTCCAAAAGGACCATGGGGGTATAGACGGGATCTGCAGGAGACATGGGCACTTTAAGACTTTAAATGGGTGTGAGCTGGCTCCTCCCTCTATGCCCCTCCTCCAGACCTCAGTTATAGGAACTGTGCCAGGGAGACGGACATTTCGAGGAAAACGATTTTTGTTAACCAAGGGTGAGATACATACCAGCTCACACCACAACACACCGTACAACATGGTATTTAACTAAAACCAGTTAACAGTATGAACCAAAAAATCAGCAACAAGCTGATCGAAACCAAAACACAACCGTTGTGTGGTAAAAGCAATAACTATGAACAAGTACTGCAGATAGAGTCCGCACAGGGACGGGCCCCCAGCAGCCTCTACAGACTAAGAGAAAAGGATTTACCGGTAGGTATTAAAATCCTATTTTCTCCTTCGTCCTAGAGGATGCTGGGGACTCCAAAAGGACCATGGGGTTTATACCAAAGCTCCAGGCCGGGCGGGAGAGTGCGGATGACTCTGCAGCACCGATTGAGCAAACATGAGGTCCTCATCAGCCAGGGTATCAAACTTGTAGAACTTCGCAAAGGTGTTTGAACCCGACCAAGTAGCCGCTCGGCAAAGTTGCAATGTCGAGACCTCCCAGGCAGCCACCCAAGACGAGCCCACCTTTCTGGTAGAATGGGCCTTTACCGATTTCGGCAACGGCAATCCTGCCGTAGAATGAGCCTACTGGATCATATTACAAATCCAGCGAGCGATAGTCTGCTTAGAAGCAGGAGCCCCAATCTTGTTGGATGCGTACAGGACAAACAGAGCCTCCGTTTTCCTAATACGAGCCGTTCTGGCAACATACATTTTCAAAGCTCTGACCACATCAAGAGACTTTAAATAGGCCAAGGCTTCAGTAGCCACAGGTACCACAATAGGTTGGTTCATGTGAAATGAAGAAACCACCTTTGGTAAAAATTGTTGACGATTTCTCAACTCTTCTCTATCCTCGTGGAAAATCAAATAGGGGCTTTTGTGAGACAAAGCTGCCAATTTTGACACCCGCCTTGCGGACGCCAAGGCCAATAGCATGACTACTTTCCAAGTGAGAAATTTCAACTCAACCGTTTGTAAAGGTTCAAACCAATGTGACATAAGGAACTGTAACACCACGTTAAGGTCCCATGGTGCCACCGGGGGCACAAATGGAGGTTGGATGTGCAGCACGCCTTTCACAAAAGTCTGTACTTCTGGAAGCGAGGCCAATTCCCTTTGAAAGAAAATTGATAAGGACGAAATCTGCACTTTAATGGAGCCTAACTTCAGGCCCGCATCCACACCTGCTTGTAAAAAAATGGAGAAACCGACCCAGCTGAAATTCTTCCGTAGTAGCCTTCTTGGATTCACACCAAGACACATATTTTCTCCAAATACAGTGGTAATGCTTCGCCGTTACCTCCTTACTAGCTTTCAGTAGAGTAGGAAGGATCTCTCCGGGAATACCCTTCCGCACTAGGATTTTGCGTTCAATCGCCACGCTGTCAAACGCAACCGCGGTAAGTCTTGGAATATGCACGGCCCTTGCTGTAACAGATCCTCTCTCAGAGGAAGAGGCCAGGGATCTTCTATGAGTAATTCCTGAAGATCCGGATACCAGGCCCATCGTGGCCAATCTGGAACAACTAGTGTCGCCTGAACCCTTGTTCTTCTTATGATCTGAATCACCTTTGGGATGAGTGGAAGTGGAGGGAATACATAGACCGACTGATACACCCATGGTGTCACTAGGACGTCCACAGCTACTGCTTGAGGGTCCCTTGACCTGGAACAGTATTTCTGAAGTTTCTTGTTGAGGCGAGAGGCCATCATGTTTATTTGAGGAATTCCCCAACGACTTGTCACTACTGCAAAGACCTCTTGATGAAGACCCCACTCTCCTGGATGGAGATTGTGTCTGCTGAGGAAGTCTGCTTCCCAGTTGTCCACTCCTGGAATGAAGACTGCTGACAGAGCGCTTGCATGTCTCTCCGCCCAGCGAAGAACTTTTGTGGCCTCCACCATCGCCGCTCTGCTCCTTGTTCCGCCCTGGCAGTTTATGCGCGCCACTGCTGTTATGTTGTCAGACTGAATCAGGACGGGTAGGCCGCGAAGAAAATGTTCTGCTTGTAGAAGGCCGTTGTAGATGGCCCTTAATTCCAGAATGTTTATGTGCAGACAAGCCTCCTGGCTTGACCATTTCCCCAGGAAATTTTGTCCCTGTGTGACTGCTCCCCAACCTCGGAGACTTGCATCCGTGGTTACCAGGATCCAATCCTGGATCCCGAACCTGCGTCCCTCTAAAAGGTGAGAACTTTGGAGCCACCACAGGAGAGAAATCCTGGCCATGGGAGATAGGCTTATCTTCCGGTGCATGTGTAGGTGAGACCCGGACCACTTGTCCAACAGGTCCCACTGAAAAACCCTGGCATGGAACCTGCCAAACGGGATGTCCTCGTAGGCCGCCACCATCTTCCCCAGCACCCGAGTGCATTGATGAATCGACACCCTTGCCGGTTTCAGAATCCCCTTGACCATGTTCTGTATCTCCAGAGCTTTTTCTATCGGGAGAAAAATTCTCTGCAAATCCTTGTCCAGAATCATGCCCAAGAACGACAGCCGTGTTGTCGGAATCAACTGTGACTTTGGCAAATTTAGGAGCCAACCATGTTGCTGCAGAACGGACAGAGAAAGCGCAACTTTTTTTAGTAACAGCTCCTTTGATTTTGCCTTTATCAGGAGTTCGTCCAAGTACAGGATAATTGTGACACCCTGCTTGCGCACGAGCACCATCATTTCCGCCATTACTTTGGTGAAAATCCTCTGGGCCGTGGAAAGACCAAACGGCAACGTCTGAAATTGGTAATGACACTCCTGAACAGCAAACCTCAGGTAAGCCTAATGAGGAGGATATATGGGGACATGTAGGTAAGCATCCTTCATGTTGACTGACACCATAAAATCCCCCCTTCCAGACTGGAAATCACTGCTCGGAAAGATTCCATTTTGAATTTGAATCTTTTCAAATATAGATTGAGGGATTTTAAGTTCAGAATCGGTCTGACCGAACCATCCGGCTTCGCGACCACGAACAGGCTTGAATAAAACCCTTCTACCCGTTGTGACAGGTGTCACAACTGAGTGTTTTGGCTGACAGGAGGAAGCCTCAGTTGTAGGGGCTGAAATGAACTTAAACCTGGGAGGTTTAATCAGACCCCTGGACATGTAAGTGTGGAAAGACTACCCGAAGGTGTGACCATGACAACCAGGTTAAAAGTCAAAATAAAAGTTTATTAACAGACTCCGTGTAATAACAAACAGCATTCAAGGTTGATAATAGCAGTGGCAGATAATACAGTTTCTGGAACACTTTAACCATGGAAGGTATCACAGAGCACTGGTAGGTTAAAGAACAGTTGTACAAGTCATTTGATGGAATAACCTACCAGGCCTGGCTGTAGTAGTGGAGATAGCCAAGGAACACGCCAGTAGAGGTATTGGATGAAACTGGTAACTGGAATGAACTGCTGTAGTTACTGGATAGAACCAGCCAGGTGGTAAAGACACGGAGTGGATGCTGAATGGAATCAGCCAGGAGATGTAGAAACAGAGTGGATGCTGGATGGAACCAGCCAGGTGATGAAGACACGGAGTGGATACTGTAAGATGCTAGGGAGCGTGGAAACAGAAGTGTTGAAAAGTGGCTACCGGTGGTTAGTGGATACTGCTGGTAAGTAGGGATCCGCTGGATCGACACCGGCACTTTAATGAAACTGGAATCTTTGCTGAAAGCTGGCTGTAGGAAGCAGATGGGTTAATAGCTGGAAGCTGCAAGCTGGAACAGCCACGGAGGACTGCAGAGTCAGGCTGCACCGAAGGATGGAAGGCAGGTGCAGGTCTCTTAGTGGATGCTGGAGACAGGAGCTGGAACCTGGAGAAACAACCACAGGAGAGAGAGACTGGAACAAGGATTGACAAACAAAGCACTGACGATTTCGTGGGCAATTATGCAGATTTCCAGAGGCAGTGGATTGGTGGAACTGAAGCATGTGATTGGATCCAACATGGCTGCGCCCATGTTAGTACTTGGAGGGAAAGCTGGTTTGGAAAACCATGTGGAAACATAGCAGTAATGGCGGCGCCGGCCGCAGAGGACAGGAGACGCCAGATTGTCAACTGTATGCTGTGACACGTGGATGACAGCGGAGGCCGCGGCAGGCATGAAGCACCACTCTGACAACCTGCAAACTATAACACAGGAGCGGCGGCGGAGGCTGCGAGACGCCATGCAGGATTCAAACATGGCGCCGCTGTGACAGCGTCTCAGCGTGACAGGAGGAATATGCAGAGTGTAGACACAGATGAGATCCGGACTTGGAACGCTGAGCCAGCCTCAGGAGACATCTAAAAGGCAAGTAATGGCGTCCAGATACCCGGATCGTGACAACAGGGTTACTGTGACAATGACTTGCTGTAAACACAGCTTTTGTATTGCAGCGCACACCACTTCTCTTTCCGGAAGAGAAGCTGGCAGGGCTGATTTGAAAAATCAGTGGGGGGGCACGTCTTGAAACTCCAGTTTGTATCCTTGGGCCACAATTTCCAGCACCCAAGGATCCAAGCCTGAGTGGACCCAGACCCGACTGAAGAGCTGAAGCCGTGCCCCCACCAGTACGGACTCCCGCAACGGAGCCCCAGCGTCATGCGGTGGACTTGGCAGAAGCCGGGGAGGACTTCTGCTCCTGGGAGCTTGCCACAGCCAGTGATCTTTTTCCCCTTCCCTCTAGCAGCAAGGAAGGAGGACCCTCGTCCTTTTTTGAATTTACTAGACCGAAAGGACTGCATCTGATACTGAGGCGTTTTCTTTTGCTGTGGAGGGACAAAAGTTAGAAAAGATGACTTACCCGCAGTAGCCGTAGATACCAGGTCCGCGAGTCCCTCACCAAACAAAACACCACCTTTATACGGCAGCGCCTCCATAGCCCTCTTAGAGTCAGCATCACCATTCCATTGATGAGTCCATAATGCTCTCCTAGCCAAGATTGCCATGGCATTGGCCCTTGATCCCAAGAATAGACTGCAGCGTCCTTGATATGACCCATCGTCAAAAGAACGCTATCCCTATCCAGGGTGTCCAAGTCAGATGATAAGTTATCTGCCCACTTTTAAATTGCACTACTCACCCATGCTGACGCCACTGCAGGTCTGAGCAGTGTACCCGTAGTGACATAAATAGATTTCAAGGTAGTTTCCTGCTATGATCCGCAGGATCCTTTAGGGCCGCCGCGTCGGGGGACGGAAGCGCCACCTTCCTTGACAGCCGTGCTAGAGCCTTGTCCACATTGGGAGTCGACTTCCACTTTTTCCTATCCTCAGAGGGAAACGGGTATGCCATAATAATTCTCTTGGGAATCAGCAACTTTTTGTCAGGAATTTCCCAAGCCTTTTCAAAAAGAGTATGCAGTTCATGAGAGGGAGGAAACGTTACCGGAGGTTTCTTTCCTTTAAACATACAGACCCTTGTCTCAGGAATAGCAGGGTCTTCCGTGATATGTAACACTTCTTTTATTGCCACAATCATGTACTGAATGCTCTTAGCCAGTTTAGGATTCAACCTGGCATCACCATAGTCGACACTGGAGTACGAATCCGTGTCGGTATCTGTGTCTGCTATTTGGGTAAACAAACGTTTCTGCGACCCTGAGGGGATCTGAGCTTCTGACAAAACATCTTCCATGGATTGTTTCCATGTTTGATTGTGAGACTCAGATTTGTCTAATCTCTTATGCAACGAAGCCACACTTGCATTCAAGACACTCCACATATCTACCCAATCAGCAGTCGGCGGTGCCGACAGAGTCATTCCCACATTCTGTTCTGCCCCGACACCAGCCTCCTCCTGGGAAGAGCAGTCAGCCTCAGACATGTCGACACACGCGTACCGACACCCACTAACACACTGGGCTATGGGGAACAGACCCACAGTAAGGCCCTTCAGAGAGACAGAGAGGGAGTTTGCCAGCTCACACCCAGCGCCACCGCCGGTCTGAAGGAATATACAATGCCCCAGCCCCCCCTGCACCCGTGTAGCGCCGTTGGTGTGTGGGAGCAATGGCGCGCTGCGCGGTACCTCCAAGACCGATGTCTTCTGCCGCCTTCACTGAAGCCTTCTTTACTTCGGTTACTCACCCGGCTTCTCTCTTCTGGCTCTGTGAGGGGGACGGCGGCGCGGCTCAGGGAACGAGCAGCTAGGATATACCAAGTAATCAGACCCTCTGGAGCTAATGGTGTCCAGTAGCCTAAGAAGCAGAGCCTTTAATTCACAGAAGTAGGTCTGCTTCTCTCCCCTCAGTCCCACGAAGCAGGGAGCCAGCAGTGCTCCCTGAAAACAATAAACCTAACAGAAAGTCTTTTCTAGAGAAACTCTGTAGAGCTCCCCTAGTGTGTGTCCAGTCTCTCTGGGCACAGAATCTAACTGAGGTCAGGAGGAGGGTCATAGAGGGAGGAGCCAGTTCACACCCATTTAAAGTCTTAAAGTGCCTATGTCTCCTGTGGATCCCTGACCTGTGCCCATGCCCTGGTGATCTAGTGGGATCGCCTGTACCGACAGTGTCCACCGCCAGCGCGTGCGGCCTGCCTTCCACTGACCGCACCAGATCGCGAGCGGGACCCACTTACCACCTCCTGAAGCGCGGCCACGCGATCCTTGAGAACCCCAGCCGTGTGTGTCTAACATGAAGAAAACCGGAGCCTCTGCTGTAGGTACCCGGCAACCAGGGCTCGGGAGTGTACAGCGCCGCTGGGGAAAGCTGGAGCTACAGCAGTGAATGTCACAAGACATTTACCACCGCTGCTGCCCTTGAAGTCTTCACTTTGTACCTCATAAAAAGCTTTTCTCAGGGCTGCTTGGAGCAGCCCCTCTGTTAAGTGCCTGCTTACTGCAGCACCAACTGACAAAATGTGCTCCTGTGCTGGGAGGCGGGGTGATATAGGAGGCGGCGCTGTGCATTCTGGGAACAGTCAAAGCTTTGAGCCTGTTGGTGCCTCGGATCAAGATCCTACTCTACACCCCATTGTCCAGACTTGTGGAGCCCAGTGTACCCCGCAGCAGAAATACATTTTTTCTGTAATATACCCTTTTCCACCATAATGCCAGGTCCGATCTGGGTTATTGAACGTGGTTCCAACCCATGTCAGAGCCAGGTCAGACCCCTGTTACACTTAACCTTGGACCCCGGTTACGCCCAGGTTGGCCCCGTTTACACTGAACCTGTCTGCCCTGCTTGTCACACTGCCAATGCCGGATCCCACCTGGGAATTGGAAACGGGTCCTTCCCGGGTGGGATCCGGCATTGGCCGCTGCTGCAGGCTTCCCTGACCAGGCAATATGCAACAGGGGGGGGGGGGTGCGCGGAGCCGGCAGTAGGGGCAGAGGTGAAGCTGGCAGATGAGATCATCTCCGCGCCGCCTCTCCCTGCTGTAGTAAACGGGTCCCAGGACGCATTGACCCGGGAGCCTGTTTACGCAGCCGCTGACCCGGTATTCAACCCGGGTATAACACTGCTTTATTCCCGGGTTGAATTGCCGCGTTGGCAATGCCCTTTTTACACCGCATGCTGACCCGTGTGATACCGGGTTATTTCTGCGGTGTGAAAGGGGTATCACAGACACACCCTTGAAGCGGACCTCTGCATACACAGCCAATCAGAAGCTTTTAAGCATAAACTGGATCTGATAACCTGGGTTGCACTGTTTACACCGCACTGTAATCCGGGTCCTTCCCAGGTTCGACCCAGAAAGCTACCAGGGTCGGATTCCCGGGTAACTTCACCCAAGTTACGTTTTAAAGACCCTTTACGCCAACCCACGACGGCAATGGAGGAGGAGTATAACACACATACAAGGTGAAATCAATGTACACTGCTTTAACAATTGTAATAAAATTATTTCTATACAGGATCTCTCAAATTGCCATAATTAGTATTGTAGGCTACATCCAATTGTACAGTGACTAGCAAACGTATTCAACACCTAAAAAGTTTGAAGTGATGGTTTTAAAAAATAAACATGGAAATAAATAAATATGGAAAATGCTGCTTACATAAGTATTCAACCCCTGTGCTGTGGAAGCTCCAGGTTTACAAATTGCTGATAGTGCTCTAACAACTGAGAAAAGGCTGCAAAATAATTACAATACAATAATATCCAAGTGCTTGGATATCCCAGTGAGCAACGCTGGATCAATAGTGAGGAAATGGAGACTGGATAATACCACCCAGGCACTGCCTGGACAAGGCCGCCCCTCAGCACTCAGGGGTATACTTACTAAATGCGGTTTGTTAGACGTGGAGTTGTTGTCCATAGCAACCAGATTCTACTTCTCATTTATCTAGCACATTCTAGAAGATAATAGCTAGAACCTGATTGGTTGCTATGGGCAGCATCTCCATATCTAAAAATAAAACCCCACAGGAATAAAATAACTTCATTACCTCTCCACCCCCAGACCATGGGCATAAAATAATATACATCACCATCTCATGGCCCAGGCCCACAGGTAACATATAAAACTACCATACACTCCCTTTACCTGACCGCCCACAGGAATAAAATAACTTCAAGCCCCCGACTCCCCCAGCTGCTTTAGCGGGCAGAGGCAGCTGAAGGGGCGGGCTGGCGTGGGGTTGTATACCATGACTTCTCTGACATCACGTGTAGCCGTACAGCCGCCAGTCTCTGTGCTGAGTGCTGCTAGTGCGCAGCGCTGCCTGATAGAAAACAGATGTGCGCATGAGCACGCTAATCCTGCAAATCCCAGGATCGGAGGTTCCCATACCAGGTTTCAAATCCCGGTAGCTTTAGGCCACAAACCTGGGATCCCACTGATCCTGATTCCGGCATTGGCCTCCATATTTGTGACCCACCTAAAATATGGGACAAGGTTTTGGGGCCGGATGAGACAAGAATGGAGCCTCTTTGGCCTAAATCCATAGCACTATGTGAGGCACAAACCTAACACCGCCCATTCCCCAGCACACACCATACCAACAGTGATGTATGGGGGTGGCAGCATCATGGTGTAGGGACGCTTTTCCTCAGTGGGAACTGGGCATCTTCTTTCAGCTGAAGGATGGATGGTGCAAAATACAGGGAGCTACTGCAAGACTACAGCTCAGTCTGCTAGAGACCTACAGCTTGGGAGAAGGTCCACTGCTCAGCAGGACAATAATCCCCAGCACAGGGATAAACCAGCACTGGCTGCACAACACAAAGGTGACTGATCTAGAACAGCAAGTCACTGTCCAGATCACAGTCCTATAGCCCCACAGGCGTCATCCAACCAACCTGAGTAACCGGGGGCAACTCTGCCAGGAAGACTGGGTGTAACGTCCAAACTGTGTGCACACCTGATAGAGACGTACCCTACTGCAGCAACGGGTGGTTCTACCATGTACTAGGCTGCAGGGGATGAATACTTATGCAAACATCATATTTCAGTTTTGTTTTTTAAACAGCTGACAAATAATGAATCATGAGTCAGGTGTCATCTGTAACAGACAGATCTGATAACTATACAGGAGGATGACTAAATTTCCAGTCACTGTACATTCCGGATATACCAAGTAGATTAGGAATATGTCCCAGTACTTTAACAAAGTCGGGGCCATGCAGGTCTGGCATCTCTGCAACCAAGGTCACGGAGGTCTGAGTCTGGAAACACAGAGGTCTTCTAGGACTGGAGTCACAGGTGATGTCTCAGAGATGGGAATCATATGTGGTGGAGCATCTCTCCCAGAATCTTTCACCTCTTCTTTCAGTTCCCTTATTAGGCATGTCACTGTGATGTTCCCGAAACCCCCTCACCTCTCCAGTCATCAAGTAGATAATCTCCAGGGAAAGATTTACTATCCTCTCAGTCATGTGACTCCTGTCCTTGTCCATCCTCAGCGAATCAGTGCGCATCTCATCCTCATGTGACCTCCAGTAATGACTTGTGTTCCTCACAGCTCAATTGTCTAGGAATACATATAATTGTAATAATAAACATCACAGAGAACGTGCAATATATGCAGATATACATACCTCCCAACTGTCCCGATTTTTTGGCAGTGTCCCGCGGTGGGGGGAAGCAGTTGGGAGGCTGTCACTGCTGCTCTGCATGCGCACAGCTTCTATTCACAAGTGAAAGAGGGAGAGGGGGCATGCCAGTAGCTGTCAGAGCACTGGGCAGCCCCCTTCAGTGACAGATAAGCTTACGATTGCAGCATCACCGTGAAGCCACGTCCCTTTTCGGGAGCCACGTCCCTTTTCCCACTTTGAAGATAAACAGTCACTGCCCAGCTTTACACCTCATACATACACACCTGGGCACACATTATACAGCCTCATGACCAACACATATACCCACAGTCACTGCCCAGCATCACACCCTCATACATACACACCTGGGCACACGGTAGATGCTAGATTCAAGTGGCCTAAAGGACCGATGACGTCAGGGGGAGGAACTACGTCACCTGGCGGAGGAGCTAGGCCAGCGGGATAGTTCCTCTACTATCCACGCCACCAACTACTACCTATAGTAACTCTGTGGCGAACGGAACAAGCCACCGTGCCCGAAGCCCTGGAGCGTACATTTCAGGTACTTTGTTCGGCCGTGCCTCCTCCCCCTGGTGACATGGGACTGCCCCCTGGTGATGTCAGCGGTCCCTTACCCAAGTTGGATTTAGAACCAACCCTGGGCACACATTATACAGCCTCATGACCAGCACATATATACCCAACATACCCACAGTCACTGCCCAGCATTACACCTCATACATACACACCTGGGCACTCCTTATACAGCCTCATGTCAAGCACATATAACCCCCATACCCACAGTCACTGCCCAGCATTACACCTCATACATACACACCTGGGCACACCTTATACAGACTCATGCCCAGCACATACCCCCATACCCACAGTAACTGCCCAGCATTACACCTCATACATACACACCTGGGCACACATTACACAGCCTCATCACCAGCACATATACCTCCCATACCCACAGGCACTGGCCAGCATTACACCTCATACATACACACCTGGGCACACATTATACATGTTTGTACAGCACTAGGACAGACCTGTATTCCTGCCTTCCTCGCCAGATAACCCCAGTAACACCCTCCGAGTCCTCTGTCTAGAGTCCCCTCTGAATGAAATCTGGATTACTAAAATACGATTCAATAGACCACAAGAAAATGGCCGCCGTTTTCTTTTCTTTTTTTCTTTAATAATTGAATATAGGTCATGCAGAATTGGCAAACAAGAAAATGGCGGCCGCAGCTTGTCAACTATTTTGTCTTTCCTCTAGTTACCTGCAGCTAAGAGTTGCAGCAAAAAGACACATTATACACGTCCGTAGTGTAGGAGGGCGGCGGCCATTTTCCTGTATACCAGTACAGTAGTAATACGAATGTGGATAGTTCCCATTCAGAGGATTTACCTCCTGACGTTATTCTGAGTCTCCATCAACAGGGAAATATGCTGCTTGGGAAGGAGCTATGTTGGGAAGTAGGTTTCTGGGAGGGGGCATATCAGGGGGGTGCTGAGGGCAATTGGGTTATTGGGCCACAGAGGAGTGGTAAATGGCTGCTGGGAGCTGTGTTGGGAAGCAGGCTGTAGGGGGTATGTAATGGAGACATGGGGGGCATTTGGGTCACTTACGGTGACATGTTCGGGTAATAGGATGTTGTGGGGCATATGAGGAATCAGGTTGCTTGGGGTGGGGCATATCAGGGAGATTCTGGGGGCAACTGGGACACACGGGTGCATGTGCCAGCTAAATGTACTATTCCAAACTGAGACACTCATGAGTTACACAGGTTCTGGGGCTGGCTGACTAAAAGCCTGCATTTTACCTGATTTTACGCAGCCACAGAACCTTTGTAATTCATGGGAGACACTGAGGAACCATGAGGCTGAAGGGGTGAGCAGCATAGAAGGGAAGGCTCTTGTGTGTGTTAGTAGCTATGTCTGCGCTATATGGTCACAGGCCCTTACTTTTGTCTACTGAAAACCTTTTGGTGCATGTCATCAATAACACATATATTATTTTCTCATACGTCCTAGAGGATGCTTGGGTCCAGGTTCCGCAGGAGCCATGGGCACTCTTAAGACTTTTCAATGGGTGTGAACTGGCTTCTCCCTCTATGCCCCACCTCCAGACCTCAGTTTTAGAAATGTGCCCAGGCCGACTGGATGCACTCTAGGGGAGCTCTACTGAGCTTCTCTGAAAAGACTTAGGTTTTTGTTTTCAGGGAGAACTGCTGGCAACAGTCTCCCTGCTTCGTGGGACTGAGGGGGCAGAAGTAGGAACCAACTTCCTGAAGAGTTTCATGGCTCTGCTTCTGGCTGACAGAACACCATTAGCTCCTGAAGGGTACTGAACGCTAGCCGTGTCTAGATGCTCACTCCCACAGCACACCGTCACCCCCCCTCACAGAGCCAGAAGACAGGTGAGTAGAAGAAGACAGATCTTCTATCAAGAAAAGTGACGGCTGAGGTACAGCGCGGCTGGCGGGAGCGCAGTGCGCCATTGCTGCCCACACACACAGGCGGTGCAGGGCGCGGGGGGGGGGTCGCCCTGGGCAGCAAAAATACCTCTATAAACTGGCAAAAGATGCCCAGGCACAGCCCTACCCCCGCCAGTATAAATATTATGAAAAGTTTCTGAGGTAAAAAGGGCGGAGCTTCTTCCTCAGGCAGCCAGCACACTGCTCAGTGCCATTTTCTCTCTCCTCAAGCTGCAGAGACATCGCTGGTCCTCCTTCACTTCTGAATACAAGTATCAGGGTGCAAAATGTGGGGGGGCACAAGCGAATTTGGTGCTTTACAAGTGTGTTTTACTGTGTAAAAAGCGCTGCATGTCAGTGGGCATTCTGTGTTCACAGGCATTAGATACTGGCCCTGGGGTTGTGAACTGGCTGCTCCTAAACTGTGTCCCTCTGACAGATTTTACTGTGGGTCTGTCCCCTATAAGTCCCAGTGTGTCTGTGTGTGTTTTGTACACGTGTGTAAGACATGTCAGAGGCAGGGAGTTCCTCCCCGGAGGAAACCATTTTAGGGACTCAGAAGTGTAATGTGGTGGCGCTGCCGGCACACCAAGAGCCTGCATGGGTGAAAGAAATACATGATAGTATGCATCATATCAATAGGAGATTAGATAAGTCTGAATCTCATGCTGAGTGCTGGAGAAACTCTGTGGAGGATGCGATTTTTCAGGGCTCTGTTCTTCCATCCGCAGGCGACCCCTCTGGGTCACGTAAGAGACCATTTGCGAATATTGTGAATACTGATACCGACACGGACACTGATTCTTGTGTCGACAATAGTGACTCCAGAGAAATAGATCATAAATTGGCAAAAAAATATACAATATATGATTGTGGCTATAAGGGAAGTTCTGGAAGTCACGTAAGCCACTCCTGTACCTCAGGAGAAGGCTTATTTCTATAAAGAGAAGAAATCTAAGGTCACTTTCCCTCCTTCCCACAAGCTTAATACACTCTTTGAAGGGATGTGGGTGAATCCCGAAAATAAATTTCATATTCCCAAGAGAATTCAGATAGCTTATCCTTTCCTGGTGGAGGACAGGAAAAAATGGGAGTCACCCACTGTGTTAGACAGTGCACTGTCCATGTTGACAAAGAAGGTAATTCTCCCTGCACCTGGCATGGCTTCACTAAAAGAGCCGGCAGACCGAAAGATGGAAACTACATTGAAATCCATTTATGTTGCCAATGGCAGTATCGGCTCGTCGGGCGTTGTGGATTCGCCAGTGGAACGCGGATGCAGATTCCAAAAGAAATATGGAGGCTCTCCCATATAAATGTGAGGCCTTATTTGGCTATGGACTGGATGTGTTAGTCTCGGCGGCTACCGCAGGTAAGTCAACATTTTTGCCCTCTGCGCCTGCACTGGCAAAAAATACATATTACCCGCACATGCAGTCCTTTCGGCCCAATAAATACAAAAAAGCGAGAGGTTCCCCCTTCTTTGCGGGAAGGGGAAAGGGAAAGAAGTCCACAGCAGCTTCAGGTTCCCAGGAGCAGAAGTCTACCCCTACTTCTGCCAAATCTTCCGCATGACGCTGGGGCTCCTTTTCGGGAGGCCGCTCGGGTGGGGGCACGTCTCAAACTGTTCAGCCAAGGTTGGGTTCTGTCTGGCCTGGATCCCTGTGTGTTGCAAATAATGTCCCAGGGATACAAGCTGGAGTTTCAAGACGTTCCCCCATGCCGAATTTTCATATTGACCTTGGCAGCTTCTCTTCCAGAAAGGAAAGCGGTAACAGCGGCAATCCAAAAATTATGTCAGGATCAGGTCATAGTCCTGGTACCTTTGTCACAACAAGGGGAGGGTTTTATTTAAGCCTTTTTGTAGTTCCAAAGCCGGACGACTCAGTCAGACCGATCCTAAACCTGAAAAATCTGAATCTCTACTTGAAACGATTCAAGTTCAAAATGGAATCACTGAGGGCAGTGATTTCCAGTCTGGAGGAGGGGGACTACATGGTGTCTGTAGACATAAAAGATGCTTACCTGCATGTTCCCATTTATCCTCCTCACCAGGCTTATCTGAGATTCGCGGTTCAGGATTGCCATTACCAATTCCAGACGTTACCTTTCGGTCTCTCCACGGCGCCGAGGGTATTCACCAAGATGATGGCAGAGATGATGGTTCTCCTGCGTCAAAAAGGAGTCAATATGGACTTCCGGTGGGCGGACCAAGTGACAGGCCGCATTTTAAAGAGCTCTCCACTCCCCAGCTCTAAACATTATATTTTAAACGGGGATTAGTGCCCGGGGACGTCCCGCCGGGCACTGGAGATAGTGGTGGGTAAGAGGCTGCCATCCCCGGCTCCCCACCGTCCTGCTGCCGCCAGGTCCTCTGCGTCTGAGAAGACGCTGCTCAGCGGGCGCCTTCCTCCTGCGCCCGCTCTCCTTCCCTGCCGTGGCCGTGGTCCTCTCAACTCGGAGTGATGTGCGGGAGACGAGCGGTGAGCGGTCTCTTTCTTGGCTCTGACCCGCCGCTCACTCCCCCTGAGTGCTGCCGCCCTGCTTGTGCCGGACCTGCGGTGCCCGTGGACGTGTGTCTCCCGGCGCCCGTTCCCCTGTGTGCAGCTGCAAGACTTGTGCAGGAGCTACAGTACTGGAGGAAGGTACTCCTGCTGCACATATCTCCCTGCATCCCCCTTGCATAGTTACAGCTGTGTCTAGAGGTCGTCAAACCCCCTTTTGGAGGGCAAATTGTGCATTGGAGTTGAGTGGCTGGATTCTCATTACCCCTGGCACTGCACCCCCTCCCTCTCCTCATTATTAACTGCCTTAGTCTGGCTGGAATCTTACCATTTGGGGGTTCTGTTCACTACAAGCACCAGTCTGTTATTCCCCTCTGCAAATAATTCTGCTGCCCCGTCCTGGTGTGACGAGTTACTCTGTACCCTCCTGCTTCAGCAGACACCTTAACAAGCAGGAATTGATTTGTTTCATATCTCATATTGCCCCGTTGATTCATCTATCCTCTCGTTGAGCTGCTGTGGCAGGCTTGGGAGGAGTTGTGTTGCTGGCCTATATTTTCTCTACATATATCTGACCGAATTTAGTGCCGTTTTTATATTTTCTAATTATGGATAAATTCGTTGCTAAATCTCAGGGAGGCGGCAGAGGCGGCATGAGTACCAAAGCTCGGGAAATGAGAGCCAACGCCATGCCGGCACAGAGCCCACCATCCGCCCCGCCCGGTGATGACGTGTTGCAGGGTGTATCGGATCCCACTGCTTACAGCACAGCATCTATAGCCAAAGCCCAGGAGATATCTGATTTGCTGTCCCCTCTCCTAGACAAAAAGCTTGCTGGCCTACAGGCGGCTATTGAATCTACCGTCACTCAACTTAAAGAACATAGTGCTCGCTTCGACGAAGCTGAACAATGAATTTCTAATGTAGAGGATGACCTGATTACTGCGAAAGCTACTATCGCCTCCCAAGAAGCATCCTTAATTGCGATACACGTCAAACTAGAAGATCTTGAAAATAGAAATTGTGGGAACAACCTTCGCCTGATAAGTCTACCTGAATCGGTCAAGCAAAAAGATCTGATGGAGTTGGTGTCAGTTTGGCTTCCTACAGAATTGGGCTGTTTGCCAAAATCGGGCGCTATACTTATAGAGAGAGTTCATTGCATCGGCCCGGACCGACAAAATAATCGTCGCAGACCCAGGCCAGTCATTTACAAGTTCTTAAACTACGTCGATAAAGTATGTGTGCTGGATGCCTATAGAAAATCTTGTGATCTGGAATATCAGGTTGATAGACTTCTACTGTTTCAAGATTTCTCGTACCAAGTAGCGATGAAAAGAAAAGAATTTGCGCCTGTTTGCATATCCCTCTTCGATGCTGGTATTCGTTTTGCACTTTTATATCCGGACAAGCTGAGGGTGCAACTGGATGGGAAAAATAATTTTTTTTGAATCTGTACAACACGTGAGGTCTTTTCTTGCTTCACTTTCTACACGCCCACATGTGTTGTCTGACGACGCGGACTAAAACCAGGACTGGTTCGCAAGTATAACATCTTTTCCGTGAATTGTAATGTTATTATGGTTAGGTTTGTTGCTTATCTTTTGCTTATCATTTATGACAAGATATCGCTGCTACTGCGCCTTAGGCGCAAGTTAATAGGGTCATATGGGCTTTTTTGGACCGCTTGTCCTTATCGCCTGACTGGTGATTGTTTTCTCTTCTGTTCCCAGTTCCCTCCCCTCCCTTTTTGTTTCAATAGAGTTACTGATGTTCCTTTTGGGCCTCTTTGGCCTATAGTTTGGGTTAAAAAATTTAAGAAAATAGTTGGAACTGTGGCATGTAATTTTTGTCGTACATTGATTTTGTTAAATGTGTTATGTAGAAGGCGTTTACTGGTGGCACCCCTGCTGGCTGGGACAAGGGGGATCACCAACGCATTATTTGAATCTTATTCTCTTTTTACAAGGCTAGGTCTTGGTTAATATGACACATACACAGACTTCGTTACTCATGAAACGGGAGCATATAAAATTCTTGACTTGGAATGTAGAGGACCTTAACACGCCATTTAAGCGGAAAAAAGTGCTGCAACATCTGAAGTGGCTTAAACCGGATGTGGCGGTGTTACAGGAAACACATTGGCGGAATGGGGATCCTAACACTCTAAGGGATACATGGTTCTCCGATTATGTTTCGGCTTCTTTTACTACTAAGCGACGGGGGTGGTACTTATTATTAATAAATCTTTACAATATACGGTCTTAGATACACTAAGTGACCCAGAAGGGCGCTATCTTTTCATGAAAATGCGGCTAGAGGGTGAAATTTATACCATAGCAACGTTATATGCCCCTACTGGTCATAACAACGCCTTTTTCACAGATATCTATGTTACATTGCAGGATTCGGCTACAGGACACATAATCCTAGGCAGAGATTTCAACACCACCCATAATCAGTATTTAGACAAATCCACTAATGCCACCCGCAATACGCCTTCAACCGCACTTGCTTTACTGATAGAATCCCTAGATCTTACAGACCCGTGGAGGTTTCAAAATCTGGTGGGTAGGGAATACACTTTCTACTCGCATCCACACCATACCTCTTCTTGGATTGATTTGTGGCTCATCCCCACGTCTTTGTAAGTTAGAATCCACCGCTCCAGAATTGAAAATATTGCTGTTTCGGATCATGCCCCAACGTGGTTTACTCTGTCACTCTCTTCTCCAAGTGTTATGCACACCAGTGCCTGCAGGAATGTACTGGTGTCAGAACTGTTATGCACTCCAGTGCCTGCAGGAATGTACTGGTGTCTGAACAGAGAGGGATGCAAAACAAATGAACTCACAGACAGACTGGGAAATATGACATAACGTACACAGAAGGTGATAGGGTAACAAAACCAACACAGAGTGAACAGCGAAGCCTAGAGGCTAAGAAACTGGGTGTCTCCCTAGTATTAGAAATGCTCAGATGGGAAAAGCAAGATGTTGTGTTTTAATACGTAGAGAACCCGAAATGCTGTTGCTAAGGGCAACAGCAAAACCCTAAAGGGTTACCAACGGGTGTGGCAGTAAGCTCCTTGGTCAGAGATGGAATAATAGACACAAGGAGAGTCTCCACAATCCTTATTCTCACTTGCAGGGCCCAGGTTCAGCTTACTGCCACTAAACTGACATATGGACGCCCTGCACAGTGAGAGAGGATTAAGCAGGCAGGTCTAAAAGTACAGCCACAAACCTGCTGGGTTCACAGAATAGCAATAGAACCTCAGCAGGCTAAACGACTGACTCCAGTCTTACTGCTAGGTCTGGATTGGCAGAGTGTAGTACCAAATTCCCAGGCCTATTTGCAGTAAGCAACAACAAATACAAAGCTACACAGTACTGGCTAACTTTCAGGAACTGACTAACCAACAAAGATTCAGCAGCATCTGCTTAAACTGAGAAGAGGCCTTATAAAGCAGGTGCTGACCACGCCCCCCTCAGACCTCACAGACTGTGAGCACAAAAACCAGCACCGGATCCCCTGCCTGTAACCACTGCACAGCAAAAGACCCGAACCGGAGTATCAGCTGCGCTCAGGCTACTCCGCTAGCACTTGTCTCCCGGTTGCCATGACGACGTGGCAGCACAGGGCAGGAGACCCTAACACCAAGATTATCCTCCTTCAATTGGAGATTTCCCTCCTATCTATCGGAATCTCCAGATTTTAAATTGTCCATGGAACAACATTTTTTAAATTACGTTAATGATAACGCCCAACATATAGATGATGTCAATTTGTTCAGGGCGGCTTCTAAACCGGTGATGAGGGGCTATGTAATCGCGTATGTCGCAACTAAACGAAAATTTTTGAATCAAAGGCTGCAGAACCTTAGTCTAGCAGTCTCCACCTCTTATGCTGCAATGTTGTCTAGTAATACCCCAGACACTCGTCAACTGTATATTGATACAAAGGCGTTATATGACTCCTTATGCACCGAAAAGGCGCAATACTCATTGGATTATCAAAAAAATCGCTACTTTAGATGGGGCAATAAAGCCGGCAAATTACTAGCGTCTGTGATAAGAAGCCAGTGACAACCAACGCACATACCAAAAATAGTCACGGACACAGGCCCTTTGTTGTCTGCACCTGAAATTGCTGCGTCATTTCTAGATTACTATACACGCTTATATACAGCCCCCACTGATAATCCTTTGTTGGGTATGGACTTTATTAGAAAGGCTGGAGCCCCATCCTTGACAGATGATGAAGGTACGGCGCTTGTAAGCACTATTTCGGAACAGGAACTTCGAGTGGCCATTGGTCAACTGTCCAAAGGTAAAGCTGCTGATTATTATAAACTACTGACCCCTTATTTGTTACCATTCTTACAAAATTTGTTCAACTCAGTCCTCTCAGGAGAGGAGCCTCCATATGATTTTACACAAGCCAGAATAATCTTATTACCTAAACTGGATAAAGACCCCACACTGGTCATGTCCTATCGCCCTATATCTCTCTTAAATCAAGACCTTAAGCTTTTAACAACCATAATAGCTCATAGATTACAAGCTATATTGCCAAACATACTGCACCCCTCTCAAAATGGCTTTGTCAAAGGCCGCTCATGAGTACATAATATTCGACAGGTGGTGGCCGCATTAACCCGATCTTTAAATGGTTCGGCACACAGCTCTTTACTGGTTAGTTGTGATGCGGACAAAGCCTTTGACAGGGTGTCCTGGGCGCATCTGCTCCGAGTGTTGCATCACCAAAATTTTGGGGTGGGATTCATTAGTTTATTCCATAAATTATACACCTCCCCTACCGCTTTTCTGACTGTTAATGGCTTGAACACCTCAAACTTTCTTTTATTCCGTGGCACCCGGCAGGGTTGCACGCTATCCCCTCTGTTATTTAATTTAGCATTAGGTCCCTTGATTAGACTATTTAATTTGCACACCCCCTGGCGTGGGATTGAGGTGGGCCGACAAACAATAAAAGTTTCAGCCTATGCAGATGACCTACTCCTATACTTTACGAATCCTCAGGAGGCATTCCCAGGTTTCCTACACATACTGGATAATTTTGAGCAGGTTTCAGGATTTGTAATTAATAAAACTAAAACCCATGCGCTAGCCCTTCAGCCAGGTGCAAGAGATCATTGGATTGAAGGCTTCCCATTTTTGTGGGCAGACTCCTTCATTAAATATCTTTGTTTAAACATAACGATAAAGCCAGCTGATCTATACATGGCAAACTTTCCTGGGTTGATAGCACGTGTTATGTTAGATTTCAAATGTTGGCGTCATTTACCATTATCTTATATAGGTAGATGCTGCTTAATGAAAATGGTGTCATTTCCTAGGCTGCTGTACGGCATTCAGATGCTCCTCGTTCTACTGAAAGACTCAGACTTAAAAATTATAAATAAAGCTATTAGTACATTTATTTGGGCAGGGAAAAAGCCAAGAATGTCAATATTTAAACTGAATCAATCTCCTTCTTTAGGGGATATAAATCTTCCTTGTATACGTAGTTACACCTTGGCGGCTAACTATCGTTTTGCGGTGGATTGGCTTCATAACACTAGTAACTATGCCTGTACTGCCTTGGAGCAAGCCTCTTGCCCGGATGTGGCTCTGCCTAGTTGTTACATATGAAGCCCTCAAACTACCCCCCTAATGTATCTGACAATCTTTTACTTACTACTACTTGTACCGCCTGGTGCCTGGCTAGGTCTGGCCTAAAGCTCTCAGCCTACAACACAATGTTTTTGTTCCCTCTTCCCCACCGACACAGTGAGTACTTCTTTGTTGTGGGGTTCTCCATTATCATTGTCTTGGCATGAGGGGGGCCTTAGCTTAATTTTCCATGCCTTGCAGGGGAATTGACGTTACTACCACTTCCTTTGCTACGTAATAGATACCCAGATTTGTCTATACCACTGCTTGTTTATTACCAACTCTGCAGCTTTGCCCGTAGTGTGCTTTCTAAACTAATAGAAAAAGATACGTCCAATGCGTTTGACACTATGGTCAAAAATGCTACTGATAACGGGTGCTCAACCTTCTCGCTATATATGCACATTAAAGGTGTATTAATCTGGAAGGTTTGCAGACGGGTATGGCAAAATGGGTCGTTGATCTGCCTGATGTTCCCATTGTGACGCTTCTTAATGCTTTTACACATCTTAATAAGACTCTAGTGTCTGCATCGTACATGGAAATGCATTATAAACTGTTACACCGAGCATATTACACCCCAAAACTACGCTTATTAATGGGTGTTTCCACGGGCTCAAACTGCTTCAAATGTGCGGCACCAGATGCAGATTTATTTCACTGCCTGTGGAGTTGCCCAGAAGTGCATAAATTCTGGGTGTTGGTGGGTCAATATATTAAAGATACGTATGACATTGTTGTTACACTGACTCCTGAATGGGCAATGTGGGATATATATACGTCTTCTGCTAGGAATAGACTTACATTGGGACAAAGATTGTTTTTAGCCAAAGTGGCAGCCGCTGTAAAGAAAGCGATACTGTCCCAATGAATTTCACCAGAACCACTGACATTATCTCTACTCCTGCCTAGAGTGTCTTACCTTTTCTCAATGGATTGGCTAGAAATGTCTCTCAATAAAGAGAAGCGAGCTGAAATTTTTTTTAGTGTCCGGTTACCTTATATTCGTTCTCTGCCATTACTTGTCAAAGATCCATTGCGCAAGGCAATTTCATTAACGTCTTGGTATAATTTGGAAATGCTCGCCTCAGGTAGCCCTCCTTTCTAATTCTAATTATATGTTCATGATGCAATTGTTTGTCTTGCCTGTCTGCCTCTCTACACGAGTGAGCGCTTGACTATGCTCTCCGTGCAATGAGTTGTTTGTAATGCATATTGCTTATATTGTGTGCCTTGCATTATCCCTGTTCATGTTTTCTGTATCACATGCATTCTCTGTTATATAACACGTGCAGTTCTCTAATAAAATATATTAAATAAAAAGGAGTCAATATAATTCCTTATCTAGATTATCTCCTGACAAAGGTGAGATCCATGGAGCAATTGTTACAAAACATCACACTCTCCCTGTCAATACTCCAACAACACGGTTGGATCATAAATAATCCAAAGTTGCAGTTGGATCTGACGACAAGATTGTCTTTTCTCGGGATGATTCTGGACACAGAAGTTCAGAGAGTATTTCTTCCAGTGGAAAATGCTCTGGAAATCCAGAAAATGGTAAAACAGATATTGAAACCATCGAGTGTGTCGATCCATCAGTGCATTCGGTTGTTGGGGAAGATGTTGGCGGCCTATGAGGCCATACAGTTTGGCAGGTTCCATGCTAGGGTATTCCAGTGGGACCTGTTGGACAAGTGGTCGGGATCCCACCTACACATGCACCGAAAGATAATCCTGTCGTCAAAAGCCAGGATTTTGCTCCTGTGGTGGCTACACAGTTCTCACCTACTAGAGAGACGCAGGTTCGGGATTCAGGACTGGATCTTGGTAACCACGGATGCAAGTCTCCGAGGCTGGGGAGCTGTCACTCAGGGGGAAAGTTTCCAAGGAAAATGGTCAAGTCAGGAAGCCTGCCTTCACATAAACGTGCTGGAATTGAGAGCCATTTGCAACAGCCTTCAACAAGGGATACATCTTCAAGATCATTCCGTGCAGATCCAGTCAGACAATGTAATAGCAGTCGCGTACATAAACAGGCAGGGCGGAACGAAAAGCAGAGCGGCAATGGCAGAAGTGACGAAGATCCTCCTCTGGGCAGAAAGACATGTAAAGGCTCTGTTGGCAATTTTCATTTCGGGAGTAGACAACTGGGAAGCAGACTTCCTCAACAGACACGATCTCCATCCAGCAGAGTGGGGCCTCCACCAAGAAGTCTTCGCAGAGGTGACAAGTCTTTGGGGAGTTCCTCAAGTAGACATGATGGCATCTCGTCTCAACAAGAAGCTTCAGAAATATTGTTCCAGGTCGAGAGACCCTCAAGCAATAGCAGTGGATGCGCTAGTGGCCCAGTGGGTGTTCCGGTCCGTGTATGTCTTCCCTCCACTTCCGCTGATCCCAAAGGTGCTCAGGATCATAAGGAGAACAAGAGTTCGAGCAATCTTCATTGCCCCAGACTGGCCAAGGAGGGCTTGGTACCCAGATCTTCAGGGAGTTGCTCATAGAAGATCCTCGGCCTCTTCCTCTTCACGAGGACCTGCTGCAGCAGGGGCCATGCGTGTATCAAGACTTACCGCGGCTACGTTTGACGGCATGGCTGTTGAGCACCGGATCCTAGCCCATAAGGGTATTCCCAAGTCATCCACACCCTTATTCAGGCCAGGAAAGGAGTAACGTCGAAACATTACCACCGTATTTGGAGAAAATATGTGTCTTGGTGTAAATCCAAGAAGGCTTCTACGGAAGAGTTTCGGTTGGGACGTTTTCTCCATTTTCTGCAGGCTGGTGTGAAGGTGGGCCTCCGATTGGGGTCAATCAAGGTCCAGATTTCGGCCTTGTCAGTGTTCTTCCAAAAACAATTGACCTCTCTTCCAGAGGTTCAGACCTTCGTGAAAGGGGTTCTGCACATCCAGCCTCCATTTGTGCCTCCAGTGGCACTATGGGACCTTAATGTGGTGTTGCAGTTTCTTCAAACGGATTGGTTTGAGCCTCTACAAGAGATAGAGTTGAAGTTTCTCACTTGGAAAGTGGTGATGCTTTTGGCATTGGCATCCGCACGGCGGGTGTCTAAATTGGGGACCTTGTCTCACAAGAGCCCTTACCTGATCTTCCATGAAGATAGGGCAGAGGTAAGAACTCGTCAACATTTTCTTCCAAAGGTGGTTTCATCTTTCCACATAAACCAACCTACTGTGGTGCCAGTAGTTACTGACACGTTCACTGAGTCAAAGTCTCTAGATGTGGTTAGAGCTTTGAAGATTTATGTCGCTAAAACAGCTAAAATACGGAAAACAGAGTCTTTGTTTGTCCTGTATGCTCCCAACAAGATTGTGTGTCCTGCTTCCAAGCAGACTATTGCGCGTTGGATCAGAAGTACGATTCAGCACGCTCATACTACGGCTGGATTGCCGTTACCGACGTCGGTGAAGGCCCATTCCACTAGGAAGGTGGGCTCATCCTGGGCGGCTGCCCGCGGGGTCTCGGCATTGCAACCTTGCCGAGCAGTTACTTGGTCGGGGTCAAACACATTTGCAAAATTTTACAAGTTTGACACCTTGGCCGATGAAGACCTCAAGTTCGGTGAATCGGTGCTGCAGGGTCATCCGCACTCTCCCGCCCGTACTGGAGTTTTGGTATAAATCCCATGGTCATGAAGTGGACCCCAGCATCCTCTAGGACATATGAGAAAACAGGATTTTGATACCTACCAGTAAATCCTTTTCTCTGACGTCCTAGTGGATGCTGGGAACTCCGTAAGGACCATGGGGAATAGACGGGCTCCGCAGGAGACTGGGCACTCTAAAGAAAGATTTAGGGCTACCTGGTGTGCACTGGCTCCTCCCCCTATGACCCTCCTCCAAGCCTCAGTTAGATTTCTGTGCCCGGCCGTGCTGGATGCACACTAGGGGCTCTCCTGAGCTCCTAGGAAGAAAATATATGTTAGGTTTTTTATTTTCAGTGAGACCTGCTGGCAACAGGCTCACTGCAACGAGGGACTAAGGGGAGAAGAAGCGAACCTACCTAAGTGGTGGTAGCTTGGGCTTCTTAGGCTACTGGACACCATTAGCTCCAGGGGGATCGAACACAGGACCCGACCTCGTCGTCCGTTCCCGGAGCCGCGCCGCCGTCCCCCTTGCAGAGCAGGAAGCAAGAAGGTCCGGAAAATCGGCGGCTGAAGACTTCTGTCTTCTCCAAGGTAGCGCACAGCACTGCAGCTGTGCACCATTGCTCCTCATGCACACCACACACTGCGGTCACTGATGGGTGCAAGGCGCTGGGGGGGGGGGGGGCGCCCTGAGCAGCAATATTAACACCTTGGCTGGCGAACTGACACCATATATAGCCCCAGGGGCTATATAGGTGTTTATTAACCCCTGCCAGAACTTTTACAATAGCGGGAGAAAGCCAGCCGAAAAAGGGGCGGAGCCATCTCCCTCAGCACACTGGCGCCATTTTCCCTTACAGCTCCGCTGGAGGGATCGCTCCCTGGCTCTACCCTGCAGTCCTGCACTACAGAAAAGGGTTAAAAAGAGAGGGGGGCACAAATTAGGCGCAGTATAAATATATTATGCAGCTATAAGGGGAAAACACGTTTTATAGGTGATATCCCTGTGATATATAGCGCTCTGGTGTGTGCTGGCATACTCTCCCTCTGTCTCCCCAAAGGGCTTTGTGGGGTCCTGTCCTCTGTAAGAGCATTCCCTGTGTATCTGCTGTGTGTCGGTACTGCTGTGTCGACATGTATGAGGAGGAAAATGATGTGGAGGCGGAGCAAATGCCTGTGAATGTGATGTCACCCCCTGCGGGGTCGACACCTGTGTGGTTGGACTTATGGAAGGAATTGCGTGAAAGTGTCAACTCCTTACATAAAAGGTTTGACGACATAGGACAGCCGGCTACTCAGCTTGTGCCTGTCCAAGCGTCTCAGATGTCATCAGGGGCTCTAAAACGCCCGCTACCTCAGATGGCAGACACAGATGTTGACACGGATACCGACTCGTGTCGACGACGATGAGACTAGTGTACCTTCCAATAGGGCCACCCGTTACATGATTGAGGCAATGAAAAATGTATTACACATTTCTGATAATACCCCAGGTACCACAAAAAAGGGTATTATGTTTGGTGAGAGAAAACTACCAGTAGTTTTTCCTGCATCTGATTGATATGAGGTGTGTGAGGAAGCGTGGACTTCCCCCGATAAGAAATTGATAATTTCTAAGCAGCGTACCCTTTTCCGCCAGAGGATAGGTCACGTTGGGAAATACCCCCTAGGGTAGAAAAAGCGGTTACACGCTTAATAAAAAAGGTGGCACTACCGATACGGCCACCCTGAAGGACCTGCTGATAGAAAGCAGAAAACTACCCTTAAAGCTATATACACACACACGGGCATGATATTGAGACCTGCTATTGCCTCGGCATGGATGTGCAGCGCGGCAGCTGCGTGGTCAGATTCCCTGTCGGATAATATTTATACTATAGATAGGGACAATATTTTGCTGAAAATAGAGCATATAAAAGACGCTGTCTTATACATGCGTGATGCACAGAGGGATATTTGCCGACTGGCATCACAAATAAGCGCTAGGTAAAACCATTGCCGCCAGGCGGGGGTTATGAACTCGGCAATGGTCGGGCGATGCCGATTCAAAACGGCACATGGAAGTTTGCCCTATAAGGGGGTGGAACTGTTTGGGGATGGTCTGTCAGACCTCGTTTCCACAGCTACGGCTGGGAAAGCAAAACTTTTGCCACAAGCTACCCCACAGCAAAAGAAAGCACTGTATTATCAGGTACAGTCCCTTCGGCCCCAGAAAAGTAGAGGGCTAGAGGCTCATCTTTTCTGCCAAGAGGAAAAGGTAGAGGGAAAAAGCTGCAGCACACAGCTAGTTCCCAAGAGCAGAAGTCCTCCCGTGCGTCCGGTAAGTCCACAGCATGACGCTGGGGCTGCTCAGGCGGACCCGGGTACGGTGGGGGCCCGTCTCAGAAATTTCAGCGCACAGTGGGCTCTCTCACAGGTGGATCCCTGGGTTCTTCAAACAGTATCTCAGGGGTACAGGCTGGAATTCGAGACGTCTCCCCCCCGCCGTTTCCTAAAATCTGCCGTACCGTCAACTCCCTCTGCCAGGGAGGCAGTGTTGGTGGCTGTCCAAAAAACTGTATTCACAGCAAGTGATTATCAAGGTACCCCTCCTTCAACAGGAAAAGGGTTACTATTCCACAATGTTTGTGGTACCGAAACCGGACGGTTCGGTGAGACCCATCTTAAATTTAAAATCCTTGAACACATATAACAAAAGATTCAAGTTCAAGATGGAATCGCTCAGGGCGATTATTGCGAACCTGGACGAGGGGGATTGCAGGGTCTCTCTGGACATCACGGATGCTTACCTACATGTCCCCATTTACCCTCCTCACCAGGAGTACCTCAGAGTTGTGGTACAGGACTGTCACTATCAGTTCCAGACGCTGCCGTTTGGATTATCCACGGCACCGAGGGTCTTTACCAGGGTAATGATCGAAATGATGATACTCCTTCGCAAGAAGGGAGTTTTAATTTTCCCGTACTTGGACGATCTCCTGATAAGGGCAAGGTCCAAGGAGCAGTTGGTAGTGGGGGTAGCACTTTCTCGGGAAGTGCTGCAACAGCACGGCTGGATTCTCAATATTCCAAAGTCACAGCTGGTTCCGACGACACGTCTTCTGTTCCTGGGAATGATTCTGGAAACAGACCAGAAAAAAGTGTTTCTTCCAGTGGAAAAAGCCGAGGAGTTGTCATCTCCAGTCAGAAACCTCCTAAGACCGGGACAGGTGTCGGTACATCAATGCACACGAGTCCTGGGAAAAATGGTAGCTTCGTACGAAGCAATTCCATTCGGAAAGTTTCACGCAAGGATTTTCCAGTGGGACCTGTTGGACAAATGGTCCGGGTCCCATCTCCAGATACAGCAGCGGATAACCCGGTCGGCAAGAACCAGGGTGTCGCTGCGGTGGTGGCTGCAGAGGGCTCATCTACTAGAGGGCCGCAGATTCGGAATACAGGACTGGGTCCTGGTAAACACGGATGCCAGCCTTCGGGGCTGGGGTGCAGTCACACAGGGAGTAAAATTCCAAGGACGGTGGTCCAAACAGGAGATTTCACTTCACATAAAATTTCTGGAGCTAAGAGCAATTTACAAGGCCCTAAGCCAAACAAGGCCCCTGCTTCAAAACCAGCCGTACTGATCCAATCAGACAACATCACGGCGCTCGCCCATGTAAACAGGCAGGGCGGCACAAGAAGCAGGAGGGCAATGGCAGAAGCCACAAGGATTCCCCGTTGGGCTCAAAATCACGTGGTAGCACTGGCAGCAGTGTTCATTCCGGGAGTGGACAACTGGGAAGCAGACTTCCGCAGCAGACTCCACCCGGGAGAATAGGGACTTCATCCAGAAGTCTTCCAAATGCTGGTAAACCGTTGGGAAAGACCACAGGTGGACATGATGGCGTCCCGCCTCAATAAAAAAGATATTGCGCCAGGTCAAGGGAACCTCAGGCGATCGCTGTGGACGCTCTAGTGACACTGCGGGTGTACCATTCGGTTTATGTGTTCCCTCCTCTCCCTCTCATACCCAAGGTACTGAGGATAATAAGAAAAAGTTCCGGATTGGCCAAGAAGGGCTTGGTACCCGGAACTTCAAGAAATGATCTCAGAGGACCCATGGCCTCTGCCACTCAGACAGGATCTGCTGCAGCAGGGGCCCTGTCTGTTCCAAGACTTACCGCGGCTGCGTTGACGGCATGGCGGTTGAACACCGGATCCTGAGTGAAAAAGGCATTCCGGAGGAAGTCATTCCTACCCTGATCAAAGCCAGGAAGGATGTCAGCCTGAAGTTCAGACGTTGAAAGGGAGTGCTGCATTTTCAGCCCTTTTTGGTGCCCCCAGTGGCACCTTGGGATCTCAATGTGGTTTTGGAGTTCCTGGAATCACATTGGTTTGAGCCACTTAAAACCGTGGATTTGAAATATCTCACATGGAAAGTGGTCATGTGTTGGCTCTGGCTTCGGCCAGGCATGTGTCAGAATTGGCAGCTTTGTCATGAAAAAGTCCTTACCTGACTTTCCATATGGATAGGGCAGAGTTGAGGACTCGTCCTCACTTTCTCCCGAAGGTGGTATCAGTCTTTCACTTGAACCAACCTATTGTGGTGCCTGCGGCTACTAGGGACTTGGAGGATTCCAAGTTTCTGGACATAGTCAGGGCCCTGAAAAATTTATATTTCCAGGACGGCTGGAGTCAGGAAAACTGACTCGCTGTTTATCCTGGATGCACCCAACAAGCTGGGTGCTCCTGCTTCTAAGCAGACTATAGCGCACTGGATTTGTAGCACCATTCAGCTTGCGCATTCTGCGGTGGGACTGCCGCAGCCTAAATCTGTAAAAGCCCATTCCACAAGGAAGGTGGGCTCATCTTGGGCGGCTGCCCGAGGGGTCTCGGCTTTACAACTTGGCCGAGCTGCTACTTGGTCAGGGGCAAACACGTTTGCAAAATTCTACAAATTTGATACCCTGGCTGAGGAGGACCTTGAGTTCTCTCATTCGGTGCTGCAGAGTCATCCGCACTCTCCCGCCCATTTGGGAGCTTTGGTATAATCCCCATGGTCCTTACGGAGTTCCCAGCATCCACTAGGACGTCAGAGAAAATAAGATTTTACTCACCGGTAAATCTATTTCTCGTAGTCCATAGTGGATGCTGGGCGCCCATCCCAAGTGCGGATTGTCTGCAATACTTGTAAATAGTTATTGTTACACAAATCGGGTTGTTACTGCGAACCATCTATTCAGAGGCTCCATTGTTATCATACTGTTAACCGGGGTTCCTATCACGAGTTATATGGTGTGATTGGTGTGGCTGGTATGAGTCTTACCCGGGATTCAAAATCCTTCCTTATTGTGTCAGCTCTTCCGGGCACAGTGTCCTAACTGAGGCTTGGAGGAGGGTCATAGGGGGAGGAGCCAGTGCACACCAGGTAGTCCTAAATCTTTCTTTAGAGTGCCCAGTCTCCTGCGGAGCCCGTCTATTCCCCATGGTCCTTACGGAGTTCCCAGCATCCACTACGGACTACGAGAAATAGATTTACCGGTAAGTAAAATCTTATTTTCTCCTAGTCCGTAGAGGATGCTGGACGCCCGTCCCAGTGCGTACTTTACCTGCAGTTTTGTTTATTAGTTACACATGTTGTGTTTTATTAGTTTTAGCATGTTTGCTGTAATTGGTTCATGCCTGTTGGCGTGTGTTATGTTGAATGCCATGTTGTGCGGCATGGTTGAGGTGTAAGCTGGTATGTATCTCACCATTAGTATTAAAGTAAATCCTTTACTCGAAATGTCCATCTCCCTGGGCACAGTTCCTCCTATAACTGAGGTCTGGAGGAGCCAGTTCACACCCATTGAAAAGTCTTAAGAGTGCCCATGGCTCCTGCGGAACCATCTATACCCCATGGTCATGAAGTGGACCCCAGCATCCTCTATGGACTAGGAGAAAAGGATTTACTATTAGGTATCAAAATCCTGTTTTCATGTGAGCGACGTTTGCCATTTCCATCTGTCCCCCTATATCCTCATCCTTATCTACCAATCCCTCTGCTTTTTCCCAGTCTGTTTACCGGTTTTCCCCATCATTCTCTCGCCCTCTTGCCTCTTATCTTTTCTTTCTCTCCACTCTTCTCTGTTCTTTCTCTTTTCATGATCATATAAATTGTCACTGATATATCAGCTGCATAGGGAAGGGGCGTGGCCACACAATAGTACTGATTCACATTATGCCCACACAGGATGGCCCCTTATTACACATTATGCCCACACAGGATGGCCCCTTTTCTCTTACGTCCTAGAGGATAATGGGGTCCATATAGTACCATGGGGTATAGACGGGTCCACTAGGAGCCATGGGCACTTTAAGAATTTGATCGTGTGGGCTGGCTCCTCCCTCTATGGCCCTCCTACCAGACTCCGTTTAGAAAATGTGCCCGGAGGAGCCGGAGCAGAATGTGTCTCCAGACACAGTGCACAGTACCCAAACTGGCAAACACAGCCTTAAAACCGTTCTGCTCCATTTTAAGCCAAAAAATTACCTCAGCCAGTATAAAAAAAAAAGTGGGAAGACTGCACGCCATTGAAGGGGCGTTGTCAGGTCTCTGGTTTTGTCTGTCCCCGGCAGGGGCACTAGTGGGTCAGTGTTGTTGCGATGTACAAAGCGCGGAGGCAATATAAAAGTCCTGCGCATATGCACTGATGTTTATTAGCACAGAGTAGATGGTATAATAACTGAAAACCGGCAATGCAGAAAACAATGATTGATAACTGAATCCAAACAACTGAAAGTCTCTTGCAACAAAATATGAAATAACTTGATACTGAATGCAGATGAAATAAACAGAACTCCAGTAATACTTGAAAGCACACAGTCTTTGTATAACACAAGATGAGATGAACTGATAACTGAATGGATTTGAAAATCAGAACTCCGGTATATTTAGAAACACACAGGGGTTTATTTACTAAGATTCGTATTTTTCTGAATCATGTTCAAGTTCAATCGCGACTGACATCGACAGTGTAAACTTGCAACTTTTTGAATTGATTACGACTCATTTACTAAGCTTTCGTATTCGTATTTTCTGTATCTTCCGATGTCGATGTCATTCGTGCTTTTCTGCTGTAGATTGCGGCCGCGTTTGCTATTTCGCGGCCGCGATGGTGTGTTTTTTTTACGACTGCGTCACAAGTCTGTTACGGCAGTGATTTGGAATTTGCTGCCGCGTTTTTACTTCTAAGTTTCGTTTACGTCACGCGGCCGTGATTGGTTGTATTTGTGATGGAGGAGTGTCTGTGCATGTTACTATAAAAACGCCCCAAACACTCCGCACCTCGTGGGTTTAGCTAGTGGAGAGGAGAGAGGAAGGTGTATTTGGAGTTGGTGAGTTTGGTGGAGTTTTTGGTGGTTTTGGAGAGGAGTTTGGTGATTGTTGAGTGCTGTACTGTGTGTGTTAGTAGTCTTGTGATCTTTGTAGTATTGTTTTTTCACAGTTTGTAAACTTTTTTGTCCTTGTATTTTTTTTACAGTCTTTTGTCATTGTTTGTGAGTGAGTGAGCGTGTGTGTTGGCTGTGTGGTGTGTAGTAGGAGTAGTGGAGGAGTGTGTTTTGTGTTTTCATTTTTCTGTGTTTTATGTTGTTTGTCATGACTCAGAGGTCAGTGTGGTGGCGGAGGTTAGTGAGGTGGAGGCTGGTAGTGAGGTGGAGGCTGGTAGTGAGGTGGAGGCTGGTAGTGAGGTGGAGGCTGGTAGTGAGGTGGAGGGGGGTAGTGAGAGGGAGGAGGTTAGTGAGGAGGAGGAGGAGGGGGTGCCTGTTGCTGGATTTTCCAGTGATAGTGATGGTGTTGTGGCTCCGCAGCCACGCACCACTACCAAGACTGGCAGGAATATAAAGTTCAGCTATGCTGAAAACATGGCGTTGGTGCGTGAGCTGATGAAGCACCATCGCCAATTGTTTGGTCAGGATGCTGCCAGGGTGTCCTCCCGCAGGAAGTCTGCCCTGTGGGGGCAAGTCATACTTGCTGTGAATAGTGAGGGTGTGGTGAGGCGGACAGAGGACACGTGCCGCAAGCGTTTTTACGATATTAAGCGGCGTGTCAAGGCCAAGATGGCCAAAGAGTCCAAATCTGCACGGAGAACCGGAGGTGGCCCACCTTTACGTGTCAGCTATCGGGACTGGGAGGAGCCTGTGCGGGCATTGATTCCTGGCGAAGTGGTGTCTGCTACTCATGTCCGGGATTCGGACCGACCCACGCAGGATGGTAAGTTTGATTTGTAATATTGTTCATAAAATGTCAGTAAAATGTAGATAATATCATTTATAAAGTGTAAAGGTTGCATTTTTTAACACAAAACAGATTGCAGGCCTATGCTCCCTTAAGGTGTGTTTGTGTTTATAATGTGCTTTTTTCTCCTTGTTTAAGCAATATTTTATATTTTTTTTAGTTCCAAAACATGTGCAGTGTTTTTGTTTTTTTTCAATAAAAAATTATGCACAATTTTTGGCGATATTGCTTGAACATGTGTGTTTGTTTTAAATCATCCACAGTTTTTTTTAGTAACTATGTGAAATGCGGGGCTATTTTTCAAACATTACATTATTTAAACTTTTGCAACTACTCAATCTCTGCAATATCTGAGGCAAATTAAATAATTAATATACATTTATTGTGTGCCACATCAAGTACATTTTTATAATCCTCTAAAAAACATGAATCTAGAAGCACTTTAGCATAAATTTTTTTTTGAAACAATACCTAATAGATGCTTACAGTACATTAATGCTTTTCAGTGGGTCATTTTTCAAAATACATGGTAATAATGTTGGGGTCACTCTTTCCACAGTCACCCAGACCAGCCGCCCAGACAGGCCTCAGACAAGTCAGGATGAGGCTGGGATTGCAGGTAAGTCTTCACTGTAGTCACATATTCTGAAAATACATAGAAGTACAAAATATTAATTCTTAAATTTGCACCTAGGTTCTGCTTCTGGAAGCCGAGCTCCTGTAAGGCGCCCATCACAGGGCTTGGGCCACTTACCCAGGAGGCCTACTAAGACACGGCGTCTTGGGACGGATTCAGCACCTCCATCATCCCCACCCAGGCGAAGACTTTCGGCAGTGTCACCCCAGCCACCACTGGCACTATTGGCGAGTTTGCAGAGTGATGAGCCCAGGTCACCTCAGTTATCTGGTGAGTAAAAACATAAATTAAACACATAAGCAATAATATACACAGTACACTTAATATGATGTTAGTTGGTTTGGAGTTTACATGTTTTCTAACAACAAGCAATGTGATGTAACGTCTTAAATAGCTAAAGGTGCTTTAATCAAAATATATAAGGTCTTAGTGGATGGTCTCAACAACCTATTTGTATGTAAAGATCAGATTATTTTAAAAATTAAGCACACACACGTTCACATATTCCAAAAATAAGAATTTAATTAATTTTTTACCCCAAAAAAACCACACCATTCTAGTGTTCACACATCGCCCCTGTTCATTATGTAGATGGCTTACTTGCTCTGCTCCTCTGGACTATACAGGTAAGTAGTCTATATCGTGGTGAGGGGAGGGAATCTAACAGTGTAATGGTGTGGAGGGGAGTTAGTTAGGTGAGGAATATGCAAATCTGTCTATGTTAGCGCCTGTGTTGGTATATTTTTAACACTAGCTTTAAACTTGTTAAAGTAGCGAAAAACAAGTGTTAATAATTCAAAAATGGAGTATTATGAATGTATTAATGTGTAGCATTAGCCATGCAAATATAAAATTACTAAAACATTGCATGTTGCCCACCCCATACAGAGCACAACTTGATGTCCGCCGTGGACCAGCAGGGCCCAGACCAAGAGCCATCCATCACACTGCAACTGACAGCTGTTGATCCAAGCATGCCAATACAGTTGCAGGATATCCCCCAACCATCCCTCAGTCCCCAACTGGCACAAGCTCCGCCCCCAAGCCAAATTCCTGACGATTTCTGGGCCAGTTGGACAAGCCAACAGGCCCAAAGCAATGCCAGTCTCACACAACATACACAACACCTTGCCAGTCTGCCCCATCATCTACCGCGTATTAGTCGCAACTCGGGCAGACTGATAGTACAAGTAGGGCGAATGGCTACCTCAATGGAGCAAATTAGGGCAGAAAACAGCCAAATGAATGCACATTTAACCCGCATTATAGATGAGCAACAGCGCCATCAGCAGGCACTCGTTCAGCTCATTCAACACAATCAAGTGGTGAATGAGTCCTTATCCAGGATAGTAGCCAGCCACACTGCTACTAACACGCAGCTGATTGCAAGTTTAAATAATTTGAGTAGCAATATTTCGATGATGGGAGCTCAGCAAGTCACCTCCAGCTCGGGGACCACGACCCCTATCCAAACGCCAGTAACCTCCCCTGTTCGGCGTTCCTCAAGAGCACGTGCCAGTGAGCCAGCACCCAGCACACACAAGAGAAAAAAATAATTTTGTTTTGGTAAAAATAAAATCAAAAATTGGTCTATAAAACACATTCCTGTGTCCGTCTCCCAAATTTATGAAGCTGGTGTGTAGGTATGTATGTATGTATTTCAAGGGTAATGACTGTAAATGTTTTGTTAGCATCAACTAAGCACAATGGACACACCACTATAAACAACAAACAGTAAGTAACAAAACACACAATAGAAAGTAGAGCAAAGTGTTTAGTGAAGGATAATTACAGCATAATAAAACTGACCTGTAAAATATCGCAGGATCACTTCTTGACGTACCTGCCTCCCTACATTTGTACTCACACTGTCACCAGATGGTTCTAACTCCTCTGCTTGCAGACTGCTTTCTCCCTCATCATGTGCCAGATGTTGACTTAAGCACAGATTATGGAGAAAACAGCAGCAGAACACAATTCTAGTCACCTTTGAGGGACTATACAACAAAAGGCCACCAGATTTATCCAGACACCGAAAACGTGACTTCAGCACCCCAAAACATCTTTCTATCACATTCCGCGTAGCCTTATGTGCATGATTATAACTGTGTTCAGCAGGAGAATCAGGTTGGGACAATGGAGTAAGGAGCCAAGAGTAGCAGCCATAACCCCCATCACCTGAAAAACATATATAGTCAACATTAGGACATATGTTAGAATATTCTTTCACCTCCTCCAAACTCGAGGTTGTGGTTAAAAGACAGACACACAAAACATTTGCAACATACCCAACAGCCAGCCATCAGGCATTTGTCCCTCCTCAAATTTATCGAAGAGCGAGGACTGACTGAGGATGAAGGAGTCATGGCAGGCACCAGGGTAACCTGCAACAACACTCATAATTTTTAATTTTGCATCACAGACCACCTGGACATTAGTTGATTGATCCATATGCCTATTAGTATATATATACTGGCGGCCCTTAGGTGATCTCAGCTGAACGTGTGTGCAATCTATGGCCCCCAGCACATTGGGCATGCCAGCAAGCTCATAGAAAGCTACCCTGACAGCACTCCACTCCGACTCCTCAGTAGGGAAGCAGATTGAGGCTTTAATGTGTGGCTCCAACACATCCAAAACCTGAGTGGACATTAAAGAAGCTAAGGTGAGTGTCATGTTAGGTATTCTCTACAATACTGTGGTGTTTCAACTTACACAAGCAACACTTAGCCATAACCGCATATGTATTTTTAGACTCACCTGCATCAAATATCTTGAAAAGGTGGGCTGTGAGATCCCAATGACGTCGCCTGCCACAGCCTGGAAGCTCCCAGTAGCCATAAAGTGTAACACAGCCAGGAGTTTGTGTAGGCCTGAGACAGAGCGAGAGCGTGCTGTCTCAGGGTCTATGCCCAGTTTGACAAGGTCATACAGGTGGAAAATGTTGTTTCGATTTAGGCGGAACATCTGTATGACCCTATCATCGGACAATGCATTTAAGTTTAAACGCCCTCTAAAAAAACGAGACTGGCGCAGCCTCCGCGGTACCTGGACAACCTGTTGGCCATGTTCACTTACCTGGTCCGGATTCCTGGAAGCCTCATGGAGCAGTCTAACGTATCCCACAGCCAACAAAAAACCATTGCCACACACCACAGCAGCCATTTCAGAGTGAGAGAAGGTCAGAATGTGCCTGAAACACTTTTATAGGCCCAAAAAATCAGGTGTGAGTAATGGATAATTAAGTACACATGTAAACGCGGTTTCAAAAGTCTGGCGCGTTTTTTTTTAGGAAAAAATTGCGAATCGTAATTTTTCGCGGCCGCGAAAGCATTTTCGCGGCAGCAAATACAATTACGAATGGTTAGTAAATGACCGAGATTCACATCTAAACAGGCGTAATTTGACCGATGGTGTATTCATTCGTAATTTTGCACTTGGACTAGAAAAAAAATACGAATGGCCTCATCACTGCCGTGATTACTGTTTAGTAAATGACCGAGATGCCACTTAAAAGAAAAAACGCCATCACGGTCAAAATCGGGAGCTTAGTAAATATACCCCACAGTCTCTATATAGCACAAGTCTATATGGCCACACTAGGCACAAGCAGGAGACAGTCTCTATGCAATAAGCTGGTATAACTGCTGAGATGCACAGATGGTATGCTGGTAACGAAGTGCACAGGTAAGGTAATGAAATGAACACCTGAGGAGAGTTTCTTACTGCTGATGAGTTTGTGGCTGGCTGTGGCTGGAGTCCGGAGTAACAGGAGAGCTGTAGAAATGGTAACTGGAACAGTGAAGACAACCACGGGGGAATGCTGGAAACAGGAACACAGGAACCAGGAGAACTAGGCACACCATATGTGACTCGTCCGAGGCAATGTGAGTGAGCCACGGACTGAAACTTATACCCCTTGCTCTGCGGTGATTGGTCACTTAACTCTGGCTGGAAGCACAGCACTGGATTGGATGCCTGGATCAGCTGAGTGCAGGTGTCATGGCAGCGTCCATACAGGCCGGATGCCGCCACACAGCGGAATACACACACAGGACTAGACTCAGGGTTACTCAGCGACATGGGAGATGACGCTCGCGGTCAGCGCATCCATGCAGCCGCAACTGGAGCTATGACCTCCGGAGGCCTGCACACCAGCGCACTGGTAAGTGAGACGCAGCTGAACGCCTATTCCTGACAGTACCCCCTCCTTTATGGGTGGGCACCGAACACCCACGAGGCTTGGCAGGGAAGAGTCTATGGAAGGCTTGTACCAACCGTGGAGCATGTACATCAGTGGCGTTGACCCAACTCCTCTCTTCAGCACCATATCCAGACCAGTCAATCAGATATTGCAGATGACCATAGCGATGCAGAGAGTCCAAGATATTTTCCACCTCGTACTCCACACCCCGATGAGTTTGTACCTTTGGAGCTACTGGAAGAGTTCTCTGGAAACGATTGAGAATTAATGGTCTGAGGAGAGAACTATGGAATGAGTTGGGAACTTTCAAATAAGAAGGCAGTTTTAATTATAAGCCACTGGATTAATAACACTTTCTACTGGAAATGGCCCAATAAACCGTGGAGCAAATTTCATTGAGGGAACTCTGAGACGGAGATTTAGAGTAGATAACCAGACTTTGTCGCCCGGCTTTAAACTAGGGACTGCTCGTCTCTTTCGATCAGCAAACATTTTATACCGTTGAGAAACTTTTTTAAGAGAGAAATAAATCTTCTTCCAAATCTGAGAAAACCGTTGAAGAGCAGAAGCAGCCGCAGGCACATCTATGACGGGTAAATCTTGGAAATCCGGCACTCTAGGATGCTGACCATAAACTGCGAAAAAAGGAGTAGTATCTGTAGAAGTATGATAACGGAAATAATGAGCAAACTCCGCCCAAGGCAATAAATCTACCCATTCATCCTGTGAAGAGGAAATATACAGTCTCAAATACGTCTCAAGCTCTTGATTTACCCTCTCTGTCTGCCCATTTGTTTGAGGGTGATAGGTCGTGGAGAATTTAAGTTTAACTTGCAGCGCAGAACACAAAGCCCTCCAAAACTTTGCCACAAACTGTACACCTCGATCAGATATTATTTCTGTTGGAAGTCCATGTAACCTAAAGATTTCATGAAGAAATAACTGTGCCAGCTTTGGAGCAGAGGGCAACCCCATAAGTGGAATGAAATGTGCCATTTTTGAAAACCTATCGACCACTACCCAGATGGTATCATACCCTTTGGAGGGAGGAAGATCTGAAATAAAATCCATCGATAAATGAGACCAGGGACGCCTGGGAATGGAACTTGGTAGCAATTGGCCCGCGGGAGCCTGACGAGGAACTTTATGCTTAGCGCATTTGGGACATGAAGCTATAAATTCTTGGATATCTACTTTCATATGAAGCCGCCAATAAGTTTGAGATAGGAACTTGAAGGTCTTTAAGACTCCAGGGTGACCGGTAAATTTGGACATATGAGCCCAGGACAGAAGGTTTGGATGGAGCTCAGGAGAAACAAATATCTTGCCTGGAGGTGGAACTTGAGACACCCCCGTAGCTGCAAATACCACAGGATTTAGTACTGGTCGAGCAGTTTGTTCTGATGATTCCTCACTTGAGCTCATAGAGCGAGACAATGCATCTGCCTTAACATTTTGTGAGCCAGGTCTAAACATTAACTTAAAGTCAAAACGAGAGAAGAATAGGGCCCATCTTGCTTGCCGAGGATTCAGACACTGTGCTGCCTTTAAGTAGAGGAGGTTCTTGTGATCCATGTAGATGGTAATAGGGAATCTCGCACCCTCCAGCAGATATCTCCATTCTTCAAGGGCCAATTTGATTGCCAACAGTTCCTGGTCACTGATGGTATAGTTCATTTCAGCGGGCAAGAATCTACGAGAGAAAAACCCACAAGGGTGAGTGTTACCATTAACGCCCACCTGGTACAGGACTGCGCCCACACCAACCGCTGAGGCGTCTACTTCCAAAATGAAAGCCTTGTTGACATCTGGCTGTTGTAACACAGGAGCTGAAATAAAACCTGTTTAATTTTATGAAAGGCAGACAGTGCTTCATCAGACCATTGGGAAGGATTTCCCCCTTTCCGAGTAAGGCAGGTAATTGGAGCTATTAATGTGAAAAAGCCTTTAATAAACTTTCTGTAGTAATTAGCGAAGCCAATAAAATGTTGAACTGACTTGAGTGTTGTTGGAAGAGACCAGTTCTCTATGGCTTGTAATTTAGCTGGGTCCATTTGAAGGTCTGTTCCGGAAATGATGTATCCCAGAAAAGATATTGAAGAAGCTTCAAACGTGCATTTAGACAATTTGCCATACAGATAATTTTGTCGAAGACGTCGAAGAACCTCTTTTACCTGTTGGCGATGAGAAACAAAATCACGGGAAAATATCAAGATGTCATCGAGGTAAACTACCACACACTTATACAGGAGATCTCTGAACACTTCGTTTACAACGTTTTGAAACACAGCCGGGGCATTAGTCAAACCAAAGGGCATCACTAGATATTCGTAGTGGCCATCACGAGTATTGAAGGCGGTTTTCCACTCATCACCACTTTGAATCCTGATGAGATTATAAACCCCGCGAAGATCCAGTTTCGTGAAGATGGAGGCACCTCTGACTCTGTTGAACAACTCTGTAATAAGGGGTAATGGTTAGCTATTTTTAATCGTGATGTAATTTAAACCCCGATAATCGACACAGGGGCGTAATCCTCCATCTTTCTTCTTAACGAAGAAGAATCCCGCACCGGCCGGGGAAGAGGATGGACGGATAAACCCCTTCTGTAAATTCTCCTTTATATATTCACTCATTGCTTGGGTCTCTGGAACTGGAAGAGGGTATGTACGCCCTCTAGGTGGCTTACTCCCTGGAACCAAATTGATGGGGCAATCCCATTCTCGATGGGGAGGCAAGATATCAGCAGCTTTTTCACTGAAGACGTCAGTGAATTCCTGATAGGCCTCTGGAAGGCCAGACTGAGGTTTTACACTTGCAGATTTCATTGGAAATACTTGAGCTAGACATGAATGAAGACAGGAGGAACTCCATGCCGTTAACTGTAATGTTGACTAGTCAAATTGTGGATTGTGCAATTGGAGCCAAGGCATACCCAATACAATCTCATGGGTAGCTTTTGGCATGACCAGGAATTCAATGAGCTCGGAAAGCAGGAAGCCTACTCTTAAAACTACCGGCTTGATGGAGTGATGGAACCTTCAACAATACGGCTTCCATCCATGGCAGTGAGGAAAACTGGAAGAGACAGCTTTAACACTGGGAGATGAAGTCTATCCACTGCAGCTTGTGTGATAAAATTCCCAGCAGCACCACAATCCACTAGAGCAGCCAGAGACTGGAGTCTATTTTGAATTTCCAAAGTGACGGGCAATATAAGGTCTTGAGATGAAGGAGCTTTATTTAAGGTCCCTAACTTGACTAATCCTTTACAAGTTAGGACCTGGCGTTTCCCGACAGAGCAGGGCAGGAACGAATCAGATGAACCGCAGCAACACAATAGAGACACAGTCTTCCCCTTAACCTTCTGGACCGCTCCTCAGGTGTTAAACGAAACTTGTTTACCTGCATGGGTTCATCAGCAGTAATAGGTAGAGACTGTGCAGGAGGCATAACTCGGTGCTTGCGAAGATCAACTCGGGAACGTTTACAGGCTCGCTCGTGTAAACGTAAATCCAACTTGACACATAGGGAAATTAGGGCTTCCAGTTGCTCTGGTAGGTCTCGGGTAGTCAACTCATCCTTTATGCAGTCGGAAAGACCATGCCAGAAGGCGGCAACCAATGCCTGGTTGTTCCACTTCACCTCTGATGCCAATGTCTGGAACTGGATAACGTACTGACCCACAGTACGTGTTCCCTGGTGGATCTGAAGGAGGTCTGAAGAAACAGAGGTCGTATGCCCAGGTTTGTCAAAGAGGCGTCAGAATGCAGCAACAAAACTCTGTATAATTATTCAGCAATGCGTCTGCTCACTCCCACAGCGGAGAGACCCACTTCAGTGCAGAGCCAGACAAAAGGGAAACAATATATGCAACCTTTGCTCTGGGTGTTGGAAAGTTCTGTGGCAGCAATTCAAAGTGGACTTCGCATTGATTCAGAAATGCACGACACATTTTAGGATTACCATCAAATTTACTTGGTGTAGGAAGATGAATGCGAGACATTGGAACAGAAGCAACTGGAGAGCTAGAAACTGAGGAACTAGGAACAGGAGCAGAAACTGAAGATGACACTGGAGGAGCTGAAGTTGGAAATGATTGTTGCAGAGTATCTAAACAAGAAGACATTTCTTGCAGGAATTGTATAATCTGCTGCTGCGCAGCCTCTTGACCATCCAGTCGTGACACTAAATCTTGGAGTGTCCCTGACCCCACACTCTGACCACTGTCTGGGTCCATGGGCCTCGGACAAACTGTCAGGTCTCTGGTTTTGTCTGTCCCCGGCGGGGGCACTCAGTGTTGGTGCGATGAACAAAGCGTGGAGGCAATATAAAAGCCCTGCGCACATGCACTGATGTTTATTAGCACAGAGCAGATGGTATAATAATGAATAATAACTGAAAACCGGCAACGCAGAAAACAATGATTGATAACTGAATCCAAACAACTGAAAGTCTCTTGCAACAAAATATGAAATAACTTGATACTGAATGCAGATGAAATAAACAGAACTCCAGTAATACTTGAAAGCACACAGTCTTTGTATAACACAAGATGAGATGAACTGATAACTGAATGGATTTGAAAATCAGAACTCCGGTATATTTAGAAACACACAGTCTCTATATAGCACAAGTCTATATGGCCACACTAGGCACAAGCAGGAGACAGTCTCTATGCAATAAGCTGGTATAACTGCTGAGATGCACAGATGGTATGCTGGTAACGAAGTGCACAGGTAAGGTAATGAAATGAACACCTGAGGAGAGTTTCTTACTGCTGATGAGTTTGTGGCTGGCTGTGGCTGGAGTCCGGAGTAACAGGAGAGCTGTAGAAATGGTAACTGGAACAGTGAAGACAACCACGGGGGAATGCTGGAAACAGGAACACAGGAAAACTAGGCACACCATATGTGACTCGTCCGAGGCAATGTGAGTGAGCCACGGACTGAAACTTATACCCCTTGCTCTGCGGTGATTGGTCACTTAACTCTGGCTGGAAGCACAGCACTGGATTGGATGCCTGGATCAGCTGAGTGCAGGTGTCATGGCAGCTTCCATACAGGCCGGATGCCGCCACACAGCGGAATACACACACAGGACTAGACTCAGGGTTACTCAGCGACATGGGAGATGACGCTCGCGGTCAGCGCATCCATGCAGCCGCAACTGGAGCTATGACCTCCGGAGGCCTGCACACCAGCGCACTGCTAAGTGAGACGCAGCTGAACGCCTATTCCTGACAGTACCCCCTCCTTTATGGGTGGGCACCGAACACCCACGAGGCTTGGCAGGGAAGAGTCTATGGAAGGCTTGTACCAACCGTGAAACCCCTTCCAGTGCACCAAAAATGACAGCCGACCCCGAACCATCTTGGAGTCAAGAATACTTTCAACAACAACACTCCCTCTGGCCACGTATCAGAAGAGGAGAAGGTCTTCCACTGGAAGAAGGATTACTAATCGCCCGTTTTAAAAGGGAACAATGAAATGTTTTATTGATACCCAAAGAACGGGGCAGATCTAACTGAAATGCCACCGGATTGATAACCCTAGTGATCTTATAAGGGCCGATGAACCGGGGGCCTAACTTATGAGATGGCTGTCTCAACTTCAAATTCTTGGTATACAACCAGACGAAGTCTCCTAATTTGAAGCTGCAGGGTCTTTTCCGCTTATCAAAAACCCTTTTGGTCACTAATGACACAGACACAAGGGCTTTCTTCACTTTCCTCCAAATACCCCTAAGGACGGAAACCACAGAGGAACCACCAGGCGGGTCAAAAGAATTGGCCTTAGGATGATGCCCATAAACACAAAGGAAGGGAGAGATCCCTGTAGCAGAGTGAGCGCGTTGTTATAGGCAAACACCGCCATGGACAGATGAGCAACCCAGTCAGTCTGACACTTGGAGACATAACACCTGAGGAACTGCTCCAAGGACTGGTTCACCCTTTCAGTCTGCCCATTAGACTGCGGATGGTAGCCTGACGACAAGCTGACAGAAATCTGGAGATCGGAACAAAATGCCCTCCAGAATTTGGCCACAAACTGGGATCCGCGGTCAGAGACCACATCAAGTGGCAGTGGCGCACAACATGCAGCATAAATAATTCAGACAGGCGTCTGGCCGATGGCAGCCCAACCAGTGGAACGAAGTGCGCCATCTTCGAAAACCTGTCAACGACAACCCAGATGGCTGTCATTCCCGAGGATTTGGGCAAGTCCACCACAAAATCCATTGAAATGTGGGTCCATGGCTTAGATAGAATAGAGAGTGGATGTAATGGGCCAACAGGAACCCCTCTAGGAGTCTTATTTCGGGCACAGATGTCACATGCCCGAACCCACTGATCCACATCCTTAGCCACCGAGGGCCACCACACCGCCCTAGATAGCAACTCCCGAGTTCTGGCAATACCCGGGTGACCTGCCGACTTCTTGGCATGGAATTCCAGGAACACTCGCTGTCTTAACCTAGGAGGCACAAACAAAAGACCATCCGGAAGGTCTGGAGGAGCCTGCTCCTGTGCTCTAAGGACTAATGACAAGAGGTCCTGGGTAATGCCCACTTTAATACATGATGGGGACACAATGGGCAATGGCTCCTCGGTGGTCTCCTGGATAGGAGCAAAACTCTGCGAGAGCGCATGAGCCTTGATGTTTTTTGACCCAGGGTGATATGTTATCAAAAAATTAAAGCGAGCAAAAAACAAAGCCCATCGTGCCTGCCTGGCATTGAGATGCTTTGCTGACTCTAAATATGCCAAATTCTTATGGTCGGTGAGAATTGAGACCACAAACTTAGCCCCCTCAAGCCAGTGTCTCCACTCCTCGAGTGCATCCTTAATAGCCAACAATTCCCGGTTACCCACATCATAATTCATCTCAGCAGGCGAAAATTTACGGGAAAAGTAAGCACAGGGATGAAGGCGATTATCAGACACTCCCATCTGAGAGAGCACTGCCCCAATACCCATCTCAGAGGCATCCACCTCCACCACAAAAGGACGCTCTGGATCTGGGTGTCGCAGCACCTTGGCCAAGACAAATGCCCTTTTGAGACGGGCAAAAGCCGCTTTGGCCTCACAAGACCAGTGAGCAACATCCGCCCCTTTCTTAGTGAGTGACACCAAGGGTGCCACTATAGACGAAAATCCAGCGATAAATCGTCTATAAAAGTTTGCAAAGCCCAGGAAACGCTGAAGCGCCTTCAAACTAGTGGGCTGCACCCAATCCAGGACTGCCTGTACCTTGGAACCCTCCATTTGGAAACCTTCTGGGGAGATAATATATCCTAGAAATGCGATTTGCTGAACTTCAAATTCGCACTTCTCCAGCTTCGCCCCAAGCCGGTGGTCTCTGAGTTTCTGGAGGACTAAGCGTACATGCTTCCGATGTTCCTCCAGGGAATGGGAAAAGATTAGGATGTCATCTAAGTATACAACTAAGAATCTATCCAAATATTCCCTGAGCACATCGTTCATGAAATCCTGGAAGACTGCCGGGGCATTACAGAGCCCAAAAGGCATCACCAAATATTCATAATGCCCTGAGTGGGTATTAAAGGCAGTCTTCCATTCATCCCCCTCTCTTATTCGGATTAGATTGTACGCACCGCGTAGGTCAATCTTAGAAAAAATGGTGGCAGTACGAAGCTGGTCAAACAAGACCGAAATGAGGCAGTGGGTATGAGTTTTTAATCGTGATACGGTTCAATTCCCTGAAGTCAATGCAGGGTCGCAACGAACCGTCCTTTTTACCCACGAAGAAGAACCCCGACCCAACTGGAGACTGTGAAGGTCTGATAAATCCCTTAGCCAAGTTCTCCTGAATGTACTCTGCCATAGCCTGAGTCTCAGGACGTGACAGGGAGTACAACCTGCTCTTGGGAAGCTTAGCATTCGGCAACAAATCAATGGCACAGTCATAGGGGCGATGGGGAGGTAGTACCTCTGCAACTTTTTTGGAGAACACGTCCGCAAAATCTGCATAACATCCTGGCAATCCTGGCAAACTTAGCTGCGAAAGCCTGACTGGAAGGCTCAAGCAACTCCTGAAACAATCAGTACCCCAACTAAGAATCTCCCCAGAGACCCAGTCAAATTGAGGATTGTGGGCCCTTAACCAGGGTAACCCCAACACCAATGGGGCAAAAGTACAGACAGTCACATAAAAGGACAATTTTTCAGAGTGTGTGGCTCCAATAAACAAAGAAATCTGGCTAGTGCAAGAGGTAATTTTACCCTGGGATAATGGTTCCCCGTTTAACCCACAGATCTCAATTTCCGATGCCAAGGGTACTAAGGGAACAGAGTGTTTCAGGGCGAATTGGCGGTCCATAAAAACCCCGTCGGCCCCACTGTCCACAAAGGCCTCAGTCTTGACAGTTTGACCGAGGATCTTCAAGGTCACCGGAATTATAAAAGTCTTCTTGGAAAATTCTGACTTCTGGCCTGACAGGATATTTCCCATCACCCTCAGGCCCTGAAGTTTTCCGTCTTTTCTGGGCATGATACTACCACATGACCTTTATTCCCACAGTACAAACACAACCCCTGCTGTCTCCTCCGCGTCTTCTCAAGTGAGGAGAGGCGGGTAGCCCCAATCTGCATAGGCTTCTCAGAAAATTCCTCAGAGTCTGAGGTTCCCTTGGGAAAGAAGGAAACCTCGGTCTCCCTTTCAAGCCTACGCTCTCTCAGCCGTCTATCCACCCGGATGGATAACTGCATGAGCTGATCCAAGCTATCAGGCAAGGGATATTGGTCTTTTATCTGGTTAGAAAGACCTCTTCGGTACTGGTGTCTCAGGGCTGGGTCATTCCACTGGGTATCATGAGCCAACCTCCGAAACTCCGTACAGTAAACCTCAACTGGCCTTCGCCCTTGCTTAAGGATCGAAATCTGAGCCTCGGCTGAGGCCGTCTTGTCAGGGTCATCATACAACATGCCCAGTGCCGTAAAAAAAGCATCAACACTTTTAAGCGACGGACAGTCAGGCTGCAACCCATATGCCCAGACCTGTGGGTCTCCTTGTAGCAAGGAAATCACTATGCCCACCCGCTGAATCTCTGACCCAGAAGACTGAGGCCTAAGCTGGAAATATAGCTTGCAGCTCTCCTTGAAACAAAAGAACTGCGAGCGATCTCCAGAAAAACGATCCGGGAGATTTACTTTCGGCTCCTTAACCCCTGAAGGTGCTGCTGCTGCGGGAGCTCCGCCAGCGGCCTGGGAGGTGTGCATTTTAATGGACAAATCATTAAATTGTCGAGTCAAGACCTGCACCTGATCGATCACCTGTTGCAAAGTATTTTGAGGGGTATGCTCCATATTCCCACAAAATTTCAACAGGAGTATTGGGCTGCTGAATATGTTATGCACACCAGTGCCTGCAGGAATGTACTGGTGTCTGAACGGAGAGGGGTGCAAAACAAATGAACTCACAGACAGACTGGGGAATATGACATTACGTAAACAGAGGGTGATAGGGTAACAAAATAAACACAAAGTGAACAGAGAAGCCCAGAGGCTAAGAAACTGGGTGTCTCCCTAGTATTAGGAGTGCTCAGATGGAAAGAAGCAAGATGTTGCGTTTTAATACGTAGAGAACCCGAAATGCTGTTGCTAAGGGCAACAGCAAAACCCTAAAGGGTTACCAACGGGTGTGGCAGTAAACTCCTTGGTCAGAGATGTAATAATAGACACAAGGAGAGTCTCCACAATCCTAGTCCTCACTTGCAGTGCACTGGTTCAGCTTACTGCCACTAAACTGACACCAGAACACCTTGCACAGTGGGAAAGGATTTTGGCAGGCAAGTCTGAGAATACAGCCGCAAACTTGCTAAGTTCACAGAGTAGCAAAAGAACCCCAGCAAGTTAAACGACTGACTCCAGTCTTACTGCTAGGTCTGGATTGGCAGAGTGTAGTACCAAATCCCAAGACCTATTTGCAGTAAGCAACAAACAAATACAAAGCTACACAGTACTGGCTAACTTTCAGGAACTGACTAACCAACAAAGATTCAGCAGCATCTGCTTAACCTGAGAAGAGGCCTTATATAGCAGGTGCTGTCCACGCCCCACTCAGACCTCACAGACTGTGAGCACAAAAACCAGCACCGGATCCCCTGCCGTGCACAAAGCCTGTAACCACTGCACAGCAAAAGACCCGAACCGGAGTATCAGCTGCGCTCAGGCCACTCCGCTAGCACTTGTCTCCCGGTTGCCATGACGACGTGGCAGCACAGGGCAGGAGACCCTAACAGGCACACCGTATGTGACTCATTGTCCGAGGCAATGTGAGTGAGCAACGGACTAGAACTTGCTCTGCGGTGATTGGTCACTGAACTCTGGCTGGAAGCACAGCGCTGGATTGGATGCCTGGATCAGCTGAGTGCAGGTGTCATGGCAGCGTCCATACAGGCCGGATGCCGGCACACAGCGGAATACACACACAGGACCAGACTATGGGGTACTCAGCGACATGGGAGATGACGCTCGCAGTCAGTGCATCCATGCAGCCGCAGTTGGGGCCATGACCTCCGGAGGCCTGCACACCAGCGCGCTGGTAAGTGAGACGCAGCCGAACGCCGATTCCTGACCAGTGGGGCTTCACTATGAGAGGATCCAGCAGCTCACCAGTGCCACTTTCCCCCTGCAGTGGACACAGACACTGACTGATAGGGACGCGTCGTTTGTCCGGTGTGACTCAAATTACCACAGCGGTACCAGGGGGTCATATCAGGGGGGAGCGACTATTAGTGTACTAAGTCCCCTATCAGGGTACTTAGTCTGCGACCTGGCTAAGCTTGGCATTAGCGGTAAGTGCGTGGTGGGGGTTGGCTGGTGTGTGTGCTGTCACATTTACATTATGTCAGGCAAAGAGTGTGTTTCTTGTACAGCAGAGTGTTCCTCTTCACCAGGGGGCTCACTTCTGGGTACTCGGGGTTCACAGAATAGTGGGGCTGAACCGGAGTGGGTTAATTTTCTTAAAGGAATGATCTCCACTCTTTCTACAAAATTGTCCCGCAATGAGAAAGAGACGCAATACTTAAAACATACTGTGGATGAGTTTCTGAAAAGAGACTCGGTACCCAAAACGGCATCTCAATCCCCTCCCATTTGTCCACAAAAGCGATCTCTGGCCTATATCTTGCAGTCTGACTCTGACAGGTCAGACATGGAGGAGGGGGAGGCGGATTCATAGGAGGGGAAGAGGGAGGCATGCAGCTCTGTCACAGGGAATAGAGGCTCTTATAGAAGCTATCAGAGATGTTCTGTATATTCCTGATAAGGTGTCAGAGGAGTGTGAGGAATCTTATTTTAATGTAAAAAAGAGGCCCTCAGGTACTTTTCCTGTGTCAAAGGACCCTGTTTGAAGAACCGTGGGTTAATCCTGATGAGAAGTTTCAGATCCCTAAAAGGTTGCTCTCATCCTTCCCTTTTCCTCTGAAAGATAGGAAAAAATGGGAAAATCCACCGATAGTGGACGCATCAGTCTCTAGGCTGTCACGTAAAATTGTATTGCCTGTTCCTGGTGCAGCCTCCCTGAAAGATACGGCTGATCATAAAATTGAGACTACACTCAAATCATTGTACACAGCTGCTGGGGTGGCCCAAAGACCCACTATTGCATGTGTGTGGATCACTAAAGCCATTGCTAAATGGTCAGGTAACCTAATTGAGGGGTTAGATTCCTTATCTAGGGGGGAATGTTGTCTTACTCCTGCAGCATATACAGGACTCTGCAAACTTTATGGTGGAAGCCATAAAGGAAATAGGCGTGCTTAACGCACGCACCACTGCTATGCTTGTGGCTACGCCAGTGGACTGCTGACGCGGACTCCAGGAAAAGAGTGGAAGGCCTACCATTCACAGAAGAGGCCTTGTTTGGAGATGAATTAGACAAATGGATCTCCACAACTACTGCAGGAGAGTCTACATATCTTCCTTCCGCAGCCCCCCCAACCAAGAAGACTTATTCAGCTTTTAAGTTATAGTCCTTTCAGACAGCCAAGTTGAAGGGCAAATCCAGAGGTGCTTCTACGTCCTCCAGCGGCACAAGAGGTAAAGCACGCAAACCAGCAAGAGCAGGTGGTCAGGAACAGAGCTCTGCTTCCTCAAAGACTTCAGCATGACGGTGGACCACAATGCATGGAAGACTGTCAGGTGGGAGCCAGACTACAATTCTTTAGTCAGATCTGGTCAAATTCGTGCCAGGATCCATGGGTCATAGATCTTATTTCCCAGGGCTACAAACTGGAGTTCCAAAAGCTCACACCTCACAGATTCTGAACTTTCAGTCTTTGAACCTGTATTTATGAGTGTTCAAATTCAAAAATTCAAGATGGAGTCTCTGAGAGCGGTAATCTCAGGTCTGGAGGAGGGGGAATTCCTAGTGTCTCTGGATGCGTACCTTCATATTCAGATCTGGCCGCCTCATCAGGCTTATCTCCGGTTTGCACTGCAGGACTGTCACTACCAGTTCCAGGTCCTGCCAATTGGTCTCTCCACGGCACCGAGGGTGTTCACCAAGGTGATGGCAGAGATGACGTTTCTACTCCGCAAACAGGAAGTGAACATAATTCTGTACCTGGGCGATCTTCTCATAAAGGCACCGTCCAGGGAACAGTTGTTGAATAACATTGGCCTCTCAACCAGACTAGGCATTGGTAATCCAGTCGATGGTTCGGGATATCCTGAAGCCAACCAGGGTGTCGTGCATCTGTACATTCGCCTTCTGGAGATAATGGTGGCCTCTTACGAGGTATTTCAATACGGAAAGTTTCACACAAGACCCTTCCAGCTTGATCTGTTGGACAAATGGTCCAGATCACATCTTCACATGCACCAGAGGATCCGTCTGTCGCCAAAGGCCAGGATCTCCCTTCTGTGGTGGATACAGACTTCTCATCTCGTCGCAGGACGGAGGTTCGGAATTCAGAACTGGATTCTGTTAACCACAAACGCAAGCCTCAGAGGTTGGGGAGCAGTCACTCAGGGGGTGCAGTTTCGGGGAAGATGGTCAAGTCAGGAAGTCATCCTTCCAATCAACATTTGAGATAAAGGTCTATTCGAGACCGAAATGCGTTGGACGACTGTACTGTGAGTAGTTCTTTTCTGGAAAAGGGAATAATCACTCTGATTATCATCTCAAATCTGCCTTTGGAATTTTTTATTGTACTTTTATTTTTTATATTTTTGGTCACCAAGTGTGGTGTTTTTCTTGCATAAACTGGACTGTACCAAAAAAAAACAACCAAGTGGCGCTTAACAATCATATAGTGTAAAATATTTAATAGAAGTACACATTAAATACAGTGCAACAACCTCCCGGGGGTGTAAAATAATTATTAAAACATCACAATAATGTTATGCAACAATGTGATAGATCAAAGTACCTGGTATTTGGTTAAAATACAGGTTACAAACATGAAAAATAACCACTGTTAGCACAAGAGTCTCAGGATTGCACAAAGAGCAATGTGTATATGCTTGAAGGTGCAGCTGCAGAGTAATTTCCAACTGTGAGACTCACAGTGGCATGCCCACAGGGTGGTGCCCGTGACCCGGGTTGAGGTAGATATGTTCACCAGGTATTTAGCAATGTAGACAGATGTTTAAAAAAATATATAGAAAAATAATAAATGAATAAATAAGATAAATGCACCTGTTACCGCTGGGCAGGAGCTTTCGATTCCTGCTCCCTGGTGTTATCCCGTTAGCCAGGGAGATGATATACACCAGAGCCTCAGCGGGATGAAACAGTGTTGTGTTGTATGGGAGACTTGGTTCAGGCGTCCTCACCGAGACACTGCTGCCAGTGGGAGCTCCGCGTCCCCTTCCACATTGATCGTTTGCCGATGGAGCCGGAATGACGGGGGCCCGGTCAGAAGCACCAGTCGGCAGCTCGTGTCACCCGTCAGTGTGGTAGCGGCTGTGACTGAAAGCCGCACGGGGTTGAGCCTGCGGGCTGCGGCGCTTGTACTGTAGCCGTCGATCTAATTTCCCGTGCACGGCTCGGATGGAAATGGAAGTACACAGCGGTACCAGTCCTTGTGAAATTTCCTGTATTCCTTAACGCGTTTCAACGCCAGCAGGGCGTCTTCCTCAAAAGGCAGGTATACCTGGGAGTAGAAGTGCTACATACTTATACCTGCTCCACAGGTGAGGCTAATTAGTATTAATTGATTACAGCCATTTTCACTCCTCAAACAGGGTGAAATACTCTGGCCTTCTACATTTTAAAGCAAACACACATATTTTAGAAAGTAAAATGAACCAAAGGAATTGTTATATTAATAAAATGCAACAATAGCCATTAGTATCGGTCCTATAGATAAGCCATAAATGCCGTTTAATAAACAATGCACACAAATTAAACAATATATATATATATATATATATATATATATATATATATATATATATATACATATATATATATATATATATATATATATATATATATGAGACTGGGAATAAAAAGCACCACCACCAGGAATATGTATATGTACATGCACATATTCTTATTATAGTAATAATCATGATAAGCAGTGGCAAGAAGCTATAGCCTCTTATAAATGCATGAGGGTGAATGCATACACCCAGTCCCATGTTTTCTAAACAATACTTTTAGAGAAGGCCAATAGTGACAGGTAACCTTTTTCTATGTGGGTCTAAATCACTACCCTTATAATATGTAGAAAAAATAGAGATAGACTCGAGATAAACTCCCCATTCCTGTTGTTAATTCAAACCATAAGAATGGTGGTGTGTAGGGGAAAAAAAGGAAAAAATGAATGTCAATATGCATGAGAAAAAGATGATGCAATGGAAGCAGGGAAGGGAAAAAACAAAAGATGGAAGAATATAGACTGCAAGAAAGAATAATAAAACATATTAAAAAATACAGCCCACATGGATAAAAACAACCTGTGGGAATGTATGAGGCAGTTAATGAATAATGGGATAAAGAAAGGGCCCTCATGGGAGCAATATAATGCTGCAGGATTCCTAACAATGCCAAAATGAAAAACAGGGAGAAGAGGCCCCTAAATGAACTCCAAATCGATGGTTTCATTAAGACCCTGCGGATTAAGTGTCTGTAATTTTAAGATCCATGCTGCCTCTTGTCTGCACAAGTTTCTAAAACGGTCGCCTCCTCTGCTGGTTGCTGGAATATATTCCAGTCCAACCAAGAGGAGCCCAGTGGGATCGCCCCCATGAAACTCAGAAAAATGGCGTGGAACACTATGGTTCAAGCATCTATTTAAAATGTTTCTTCTATGTTCCATAAATCTGAGTTTCAGGGGGCGTGTGGTTCGACCCACATAATGTAATTGACATGGGCATATTAATAAGTATATCACATAGTGACTGTTACAATTGATAAAAGTGCTGATTTTATACTCCTTTTTGGAGACATTTGAAACAACACTTTTAGCTTTATTCAAAACAAAAGAACAGGTAGTGCACTTTCCATGATTGCACCTGAAAAAGCCTATGACCTCAGGTCCAATGAGAGTTCTCTGTACACTTTTTGATGTCGAATTCGCATGACATTTAAAGAAACTCGGCGCTAGAATGTTTTTAAGGTTCCTAGCCTTTTTGAAAACTATCGCTGGTGTTTTGTCTAGATGGTTCTTTAAGACAGGATCAGTGAATAGTAATCTATAGTTTTTATTCATTATGCTCTTAATTTTATTAGCAGCTACATTAAATTTAGATTTAAATACTAAACTATACTTATCTTTGTTTTTAAATTCATTTTTATTCTTATTTTTATTTTTATTTTGGTTTATAGTTATATTTTTATTTTCACCTTTATCATTATTGGTTTTATTAATACCGGACTGTGTCTGGAATAAAATACTTGTTTTAGAAAGAAGGAACTTTTATCTTTATTCCTGCTTGGCACCTTGGAGAAAGAGTTTTTTCTCCTCTCTCTGATCCACCAAAGGGACACTGGTGGATCCGGTTAAAGAAACCTTTATAGGAGTCAACCATCTTATACTGAGTGAGTTGGGGTACGCACCTGAGGATTTCTGTCTATATAAAGATACCGTTATATGAATGTTCTAGCTTTGCTCTGTGTAAATTAGGGTACGCATTGAGATTGCCTTAGAAGTTACCCTTACGTGTTTACAGTCCCCACACTTAGTGTGAGATTCGGGCACGCTCAACTACGTGAACCTAATCTGAGGGGATTGCAAAAACAGCAATAAAGATACCTTTATAGGAACCTACTTACTTGTTTCTGTGTGAGTGGGGTACGCCCTTAAAACTTCATTGTGTGGAAATTTGATTCTGGCTGTTGAAAACGGTGCTACACATTTTCTCCTTTATCTCTTTATATCTCGACATGAACTGGGAGTTACTCATAAAGAGAAGATTCACCTGAATGAAAGAATTCACAGGCCAGCACAAATTGGAGAAGATACCACATACCCATTCACAAGGGATGTATTAAGTCTTATTACCCTTTTTTAAGTGTTTATGCGCCCTGGACACAGATTAACACCACCTTCTGTTTCTTCCATGTAATATAGGAGATATCCTAGGTAAAGGGAAAGCGTTTGCAGCAGCGGCCCCCATAGATTTATATAGGGACATCTATGGAATAAGCTCAGAAGAGCCTGTATTTGGGGAATTTACCTGCAGCAGATATCTACCTCTCAGCTGTTACCTATAGGGGAAGCCGGCCTGAGAGTTCTCTTGTCATCACTCTCCATGTTCCCATTGCAACGTGTATGCTCTGCACATGTGCAGCTGGATTGCCATACAAACTCTAAATATTACCCTAAATCTCCTTCTAATTCTGTATCTGACATACAGGTAGTGTACATTTACAGAAGGGGAACTAGCTGGATTATGGTCCTGATCCAGAGATGTACGTAATTACAATGGTTTATGTACATCTGCGATGGTGAGGCGGCTGCGCAGTGTGGTCCTGGCACACAGTGTCTCCAAGCTGCAGCCTGATTGACAGGTTGCTGGGGGCGGGAGGAGCTGGCTAACGTTCACAATAATGGTGGCATTTTCAGGAAGACACTTATGAAAATAGGAAGCACAGGGAAACAGAAGGGAGCTGCATATGTAACTGGCCACTAGTAGTGGAGTGTCGGCGTGTGGATCGTGTCATGCCTGTTCTCCCCTGGTCGCTGTCATCTGTCTCGGCCTTCCAGATGCTTCCTGATCACGCTTCAGGACTTCCTTGGTGGTCAGGCAGAGAGATGTGGACCTCCAGAGACTCTCAACAAGTCACTACACATTTGGACAGTCAGGAGTTCTATTTAACGGAAGCAAGATGTCACTGCTGTTTAGAGTAATAAAGGTTAATCATACAATACTCACACAAGGCAAGGCGTATGCACACACAATACGTGTCACAGGGCAACTTACCATTACGTACGGTTATAGCATAGAATGCAATTTAGCATTAGTGAAACGTCACAAATCTGATATCCATATACCAACATCGATAAGCTTTTCACTAAGAGAATAACTATTATGTCTCTACTGCCCACAAAATGGCAGACCATGGTGGTCATTCCAAGTTGATCGCTAGCTGCATTTGTTCGCTGTGCAGCGATGAGGCAAAAAAACGCCACTTCTGCGCATGCGTATACGGCGCAATACGCACACGCAACGTACTATTACAACGAACGATGTCGTTTCACACAAGGTCTAGCGAAGCATTTGAGTCGCACTGCTGGCCGCAGAGTGATTGACATGAAGTGGGCGTTTCTGGGTGGCAACTGACCGTTTTCTGGGAGTGTTCGGAAAAATGCAGGCGTGCCAGGAAAAATGCAGGCGTGGCTGGCCGAACACAGGGCGTGTTTGTAACGTCAAAACAGGAACTGAACAGTCTGAAGTGATCGCAATTGCTGAATATGTATTGAGCTACTCTGAAGCTGCACAAAAAAACTTTGCTAAGCTAAAATACACTCCCAGTGGGAGGCAGCATAGCGACTGCTAAAAACTGCTAGCGAGCGAACAACTCGGAATGACCACCTGTGTACCTGTTACTAAGGGACACTGTGATGTCTGTAACAGAGGCGGAACTATCATTGCTGCAGCAGGTGCATTGCAGCAAGACCCATGAGGACTAAGGAGCCCAGACCAGCAATGAGTTATCTCCTAGCCTCCCGCAGACCATTTTGTCAGAATGGACCATTGCAGAGAGCAGAGTGGGGCCACTGCCTGAGGGATCCGCCCCTGTCACCCCTACCACCCCCTGCCTCCCCATACCTTCCACGGTCACCCTCTGCCAAGTGGCATACTGTATTGTGAACTTGGCTTGGGATGGCAGAGGGGTCCCAAATTATATTTTTGTACCTGGGCCCAACACTCAGAAGTTTCTAATGTCCACAGTACTGCTAACTAGCTGCACAGTTTAGTTGCAACAAAGCTCCTCTTTCCCTGTGATCTGATTGTTTCTACTGACTGGCATAGCTTCATGTGGGCCTGGTGTCGATGAGTCCTGGCTGGCACAGCTCTATGTGGGCCTGGCGTTCCTGAGTCCTGGCAGGCACAGCTCTATGTGGGGTTAATTAGCAAGCGCTAATTATAGTGATGTTTGTGTGTACTGAGAAAATAGGCAAAATAAACGCATAGGTGGTCATTCAGAGTTGTTCGTTAGCTGATTTCGGTCGCTATGCAGCGAGATCAGGCAAAAAAAAATCGGCATTTCTGCGCATGCGTATGCGGCGCAATGCGCATGCGCGACGTACTTTCACAACATCCGAAGAAGTTTCACACAAGGTCTAGCGATGCTTTTCAGTCGCACTGCTGGCCGTAGTGATTGACAGGAAGTGGGTGTTTCTGGGAGGCAATTGACCGTTTTCGGGGAGTGTGTGGAAAAACACAGGCGTGTCAGATACAAACGCAAGCGTGCCTGGGGAAACGCAGGCGTGGCTGGCCGTCAAAACAGGAACTAAACAGTCAGCTACTCTGAAGCTGCACAATATTATTTTGTAGCCGCGCTGCAATCCTTTCGTTCGCACTTCTGCTAAGCTAAGATACACTCTCAGAGGGCGGCGGCTTAGCGTTTGCACGGCTGCTAAAAGCAGCTAGCGAGCGAACAACTCGGAATGAGGGCCATAGTCTAATAAAACACTCTGCATAAAACAAATATGTTTGCAGCTCTTTTTTTTAGAAATTGTGGTAGGAAATAGTGCAATTTAGCAATGCACAAAGTTCAGAGTACGTTGGTGGCACAGTGTAAACTGTGCACTGTCCCTGTCTTTACCCCTGTCCTTACCCTAACCAACTATGGTCTTCTCTCTCCAGCCGGGCACTGTATGAGGCAGCGTGCAGCGGCGCTCAGCGATGACGTCACTGGCTGTACGGAGCATGGCGGGCAGTGTTCAATTGCCAAGTTATCAGTCTCTCCCAGTAGCCTTGGTTTGTCCTTCGTGTTTCACGACACAGCGGGCGCTTAATCATGGATAAAATGGTCTTCTAATCCTTATTTATAATGTCCAGTACCTTCTCATTGGCCCACAACCAGAACCGGAAGTGGGTATAAAAGCGAGGAGCACATGTAGTCCCATTAAATGTTTACAATCGGGGAAAAAATTCCTTTACTCATTAAAAAATAAATGTAAAATTTAACAACAATTCAGTTGTTTTTATTTGGTACAGGTTGAGTATCCCATATCCAAATATTCCGAAATACGACTTTTTTGAGTAAGACTGAGATAGTGAAACCTTTGTTTTTTGATGGCTCAATGTACACAAATTTTGTTTAATACACAAAGTTATTAAAAATATTGTATTAAATGACCTTCAGGCTGTGTGTATAAGGTGTATATGAAACATAAATGAATTGTGTGAATGTAGACACACTTTGTTTAATGCACAAAGTTATAAAAAATATTGACTAAAATTACCTTCAGGCTGTGTGTATAAGGTGTATATGATACATAAATGCATTCTGTGCTTAGATTTAGGTCCCATCACCATAATATCTCATTATGGTATGCAATTATTCCAAAATACGGAAAAATCCCATATCCAAAATACCTCTGGTCCCGAGCATTTTGGATAAGGGATACTCAACCTGTAATATGTAATCTCTATGTTTAACTCACTAAATTTTCTCAGTTTCTAGTTTATTCTATACTAGGTAATTCATTGCGCCCTACGGGCACTCTTCACACCGTCGTAAAGGGCTACGCCCCCTTAACCCTTGTACGCCCTTGTGGCGTGCAATATTTGTATTATATGGAGTATTACCTCCAATCATAATTGTGTGAGCAGTTAAATATTGCACGGACAAAGGGCGTGCGATGGTTAAGGGGTCATAGCCCCTTGCAATGGCGTGAACAGTGCACGCAGGGCCTGATGAATCACCTAGAAGGTGCTTTGGTTGGGGCAGTGGCAGTGGAGATGTGGTTGGCTGAGGCCTAGGGTGCCGCGGGTGCGGGAGGGGTGGTTGCAGGGGTGGCACTGTTGGAGCAGGGACGGGTGCGGTGGTGCCATGGGTGGGGGAAGGGCGGGTGCATGGGTGCCGCGGGTGGGGGTCCGGAGCTACCGTGGGTGGGGGAGGGGCAGGGATCCGGAGCCACCACGGGTGGGGGGGTGCCGCGGATGGGGCCCGGAGGTACTGCGAGTGGGGGAGGGGTGAGTAATGCTTCTCCTGCTCCTGCTGGATGCAGCTAAGCTGCTGTCCTCCCTTTGGCAGTGGCTCTCCCGGAAACTCGCACAGCAGCCAGTCACTATTGTTTTTAGCGCCGATGTCCCAATGCGCCGCATTACAGGGAAGAAAATGCACTTAAAAACTACAGCTCCCAGCAGGCCTTAGCGCCGGAATGCTTCGGCACTAAGGGCTGCTGGGAGCTGTAGTTTATTTAGGGCATGTACATCCCGGTAATGTGGCACGTTGGGACACCGGCGCTAACAATAGAGACTGGCTGGCAGAACTGACTGACTGGCTGAATCAATGTAAAAGGTGAGAGTGCTGTGCAGGGTCAGTGACACTGCACACCCACTGCACTGCACAGCACTGTCACCTTTTACATTGATTCAGCGTCCAGACATTACCCTCCACGATATCACCCACTCTATCTGTTACATTAGCCTTCTCGGGGCTTCCAGGCCGGCAGCCCAGGTGCTGTGTTGCGGAGTAAGGGCCTTTGGGGATCTGGGCGCGGCTGTAGCAGGGAGGCACTTCTGTGACATCATGCGCAGGGGCGGCTCCGGGGCTCAGAGTATGCGGCGCAGGGAGGGCTATGAAAGCCTTCCGCTGTGCCACTCTCATACACAGCTATGCCCGTGACCGCATCAGCTTTTGTTCCCCCTGCGACGTGGCTAGAGAGCGGGGATTGTTGATGCCGGAGATGGCAGGCGGACTGTCAGCAGGACATAGGATGCTGCAGTAAAAGGATTACAGCACAGAGACTTGCTGCAGATGCAGTGGCATACGGTTACCCTCCAACTGTACCTTTTTGGCAGGTACAGTACCTTTAAGGTCTGTACTGATTTTTGGCTCTCCAAACTTCTATTGATATGATAGGAAAAGGGTCATGGCCACGGCTACAGAGGGCAGGGCAGAGCCTCCCATTGGCTGTAACCTGTGTGGGAGGGCGTTTCTTGCCCAATCAACTGTGGGCTTGGTGTGATAGACCTGCTGCTAACCCAAAGAGAGCTCCTAGCCATGCCCAGCGTTAGCCACACAGTCATAGAGTGACAGATCAGGGCTATTATATAGGAGATGACTTAAAAGTATTGATGTGTATTTATGAGGTGTTAGAGGAATACGATGTAGTCAATATATATTTAGTCGTTCCAGTGTGTTCATCTCGTATATACACTTGTTTCTTGTTTTTTAATGCTGTTACAATATCGGTGTTTCTCCAGTTTGGGTTAACTTTTTGGATACCTATAAATTTTAAACCTGTTGGATTTTTGTTATGGAATTTAAAAAATGTGCCGACACACTATGGGAATCCAGGCCCCTCCTATTTTTAACTTTCTTTTGGTTTGTCCGATGTATTGTTTCCCGAAAGGATACCATTTCTTTAATCTTATGTTGTTTGTTACTCTGGGTTGAAAAAAATATTTCTGTACGTTTTCTTCAACCCAAAGTAACAAACAACATAAGATTAGAGAAATGGTATCCTGCAATACAGCAGGAGTAATATACTTACTTGAATGTCCTTGTGAGAAACAATACATCGGACAAACCAAAAGGACAGCTCTATGTGGGCCTGGTGTCCCTGAGTCTACCCAATACTCCATATCAGATTACCATATGTAAACAAGCTGTATAAAAGTTGCTATGTAAACGTATAGAAAATAAGTAGAACTTAAGTACAAGTTATACCCGAGGAGAATCCGTCTGATCACTCAGCATCATATATCATTTGCATATATCACTGATGTATTCCTCAATGCTATATATTCCAGGTTACATTACAGTTTTTTTATGCATAACGCTGTTACTTCCTTTTTATGTGTAGTAAATATTAGTGTGTAATAATATTTGGCTTCAGAATATGATTACTATTAAATCTGAAATAAAATGTTATATATTGTAATTAAGTTATCATTGTATGTTCATCACACAATATAGGTTTATCACACAGGAGGTATAAAAACAGGATGATTATCATAAATCATCATTAATGTCCTGTCAGTATGATATCACGAATAATAAGGGATGCAGCCGTCCTTACACTATATATGTAGGTGATCAGTCCTAGTAAACAATGTAATCGCATATGGAATACCCATTTGGTTTATAACCTAATTAAAATACTGTTGACAACTCTGTAATTTATGACAACATACTGTTAGGCAGAGTTTAGTACATGCGGTAAAGCTGAACGCTGCCTTCACCGGTGCGTATAATCTACAATCTTGCCTATAATACAGCTAGATTAATGTGGGCCATACACCAATGTGGGTGAGAGACTAAAGAGCAGCGGAGCCAATTCAGCCTGTACTGGGCCAGGATCCAGAGAGGCAGCAGCAGTATTGTACTTCTAGCCTGTGACAGAAGTAGAAGGACAATGGCGCCAGTGTCCACCTACTTATCATTCAGTTGGGGGAACAGCGTCTCCTACTCTAGAACGATTAGTTGGGAAAGTAAAACGTGTGATTTTCCCAACTAGTTGGAAAGACCATTTTTTGCGCCCACACCCTGCCGGATTATCATCCAACCAGCCAGCTATCGTCCTGATGTATGGGCAGTTTACGTCTGGTACCAGGTGAGAAGATAACGCTCCTTGTGGATCTCCTTATTAGCTGATGTTTATCCATTGTGTATTATACATCTGCTTAGCAATACAGCTGGGAAGGTAGGTCAGTAAGCGGAGTATGAAGTAACAGGATAGCATGCATGGAACATGTATTTGGGGTATATTAGAACCTAATTGTGACTAATAGCCCAATAGCATCTGGTAATTACTAAGATTATTAATTATGTTATTTTCAAATTTGTCTGAAACTCAGCCAGTACAACCTGGTAGACCAGTGGTTCCCAAACTGTGTGCCTCAGGTTGGTGGTCAAGGACCAATTCAAACTATTTGTCAATTTAATAGGCAAAATGTAATAGGCAAAACCAGTGCTGGTGGCTGCCAATATAATATTTTGCTAATGTTTCATAATTTTATTTAATTATATACATGAAATGTTACACTATAAACAGTGCGCCAGTTTGAGACAACTCTGTTCTTTCTCTCAGTGGGGCAGAATGATGTGTTAATCTGGAGAAGTCATAAGGAAGTGATAAACCAGTGATATGTGCAAGGTGATACACGCACCAGCCAGTCAGCTCTTAACTCTCATTTACATATTGGAGCTGATTGGCTGGTATGTTTATCACTTTGCACTTATCACTGGTTTATCACTTCCTTATGCCGTCACCAGGTTAATACATCTGCCCCTGTATTTGTTAACACCCCAAACATTTGTCCTGGTCAGCACCCCCAAATCTATAGATCAAGATTAATAATATTACTAACAAAATTAGGGGCAGCTGTATTAACCTGGAGAAGGCATAAGGAAGTGATAAACCTGTGATATGTGCAAGGTGATAAACACACCAGCCAATCAGATCCTAACTGTTAATTTACATATTGGAGCTGATTGGCTGGTGCCTTTATCACCTTGCACATATCACTGGTTTATGACTTCTTTATGCCTTCTCCTGGTTAATACACCTGCCCCTTAATCTATATGGTGTTTAGGCTGATGTCCTTCTAACAACTAGTGCAGTGGTCACCTCCTTTGTATCTGAGACTCTTCTGCGCAGGTTATAGAATGTGTTTAGAACATAAGGGGGGAGATGTACTAAGCCTGAAAAGTGATAAATATCACTGTGATAAAGCACCAGCCAATCGGCTCCTAACTGCCATGTCACAGGCTGTGTTTGAAAAATGACAGTTAGGAGCCGATTGGCTGGTACTTTATCACAGTGATATTTATCACTTTTCAAGCTTAGTACATCTGGCCCAAGGAGAGAAACCTTTTAAATATAAAGATTTATTATACAAAAATTGTACAGTGCTTGGTTACTTACAGAAATACAGTATAAAACAAATGGTATTCGGACTCTAGGTCGACACCTATTGGTCGACATTGAGTAGGTCAACACAGGAAATAGGTTGACACGAATAAGGTCGACATGCATTTTTCATATTCCTTTTTAACTTTTTTTACTTTTTCATACTTTACGATCCATGTGGACTACAATGGGGAATGGTAACCCGTAGCATGGTGCACGGTGCAGTAATTTGGGTTCCTCGGCTCAGTTATGCTGTGATCGGATATATGGGCTATGGATGTGTTTCTTATGTGTCCCCAGGTGACTGGGCAGTTTCCTTGTCTGCTACTCCCTGCATTTCCAGCACACACCCAGCACTAACCCGCTGATGTGTACGTGACATCACACCCTCATTATCATAGCCCCTCCCTCTTCAGTACCTCTCGCCCAGCCCCCGCTTGCTGCAATACCCAGTAACAGGGAGACCTGCTAATGAGTATGGGCGCTGGGGAGGAACTGTGTAGTGTGAGGGATTAGGGGGGGATAAGAGAGAATACTGGGAGTTAGGGAGACTCTGACAGAACACTGGGGTGTGGGGCTCTCTCCTACCGGTCCCAATAACATGAGGAAGACCTAAACTAGGGCGTCGGTGACTCTCTGGCACCTGTTATTACAATATAAATACAATACAATGTATTATGTGTTAAAGTCAGCAACACTATATTATACAGCTAACTATCCTCTGGTGTGATATAGAGGTGTAAGAACAGTCTGGGTTACCAGAGACCATAGGCACCACACCCAGGTGTGTCACAGCACGTATGTCTCCTATAAGGACATCCGTATCTTACAGGCTGACATGACACGGAGTCTGCAGCCAAGAGCTATGGAGGGGATTTATGAAGTATTGGAAAGCGATACAGCAGAAAAGTTGTCCATAGCAACCAATCAGCTTCTATCATGTTACAGGCGCTGACCTGTATGGCAAGTGTACTGGCTGCAGCCTCTATGTGATGGGGAATACTGTTACCCCAAGTACAACACAATGTTACAGGATGTGCTAGATAAAGGACTGTTAGATGCGGCCTGTACTGTACAATGTGCTCCATAAAAGCTGCAGGTTTCTGGGTGCAGCCGACCTGACAATCCCGGCGCGTGCACCTCCTTACTCCTGCAGACAGGAACAGAGGCGCCCAGCATACAAGGGGAAGTGCTGCTATATAGTTACTCCTGCAGACAGGAACAGAGGCGCCCAGCATACAAGGGGAAGTGCTGCTATATAGTTACTCCTGCTGACAGGAACAGAGGCGCCCAGCATACAAGGGGAAGTGCTGCTATATAGTTACTCCTGCTGACAGGAACAGAGGCGTCCAGCATACAAGAGGAAGTGCTGCTATATAGTTACTCCTGCTGACAGGAGCAGAGGCGCCCAGCATACAAGAGGAAGTGCTGCTATATAGTGACGGCTCACACATCAGTGTACAAGCCACACACATTACAGTACAGGGACGGACAGTGGATTTAATACACATATCAATTGCAGATAAAGAAAAAAGGCACAATAGCAGCCATTAGGTGTTATTCATTTACACATTAGCGACTATGCCAGTTGCTTTCCCATGTAACAGCAGACTAGGAAACGTCTTACTGCAAATCGAACGCTCATGTTACTGTAATCATGAGAATAAATCACAGCAGCAAGATGACTATAACATTAGCAGAAGGAAGATGCATTCAGCCAATCAGATGTTGCTGCCAACATTACACGTTCATCAGCTCTCTAGTGGATGCCTTTCACATAAGCATGGTCTTATGGGACTTCAGCCACATCTGCACCCCCCCCCCCTCATTGCATGAGGAGAAGTACGCATCAAATGCACCTTAGTCGTCATGGCTACACCAAGGTGTAACGCATACACGATAACAAAAGGAGAAAATGCATTTGAGCCTAACTCTACATGCGCCCCTATATCACATCACATACTGTACATGTGCCCATATATCACATCACATACTGTACATGTGCCCCTATATCACATCCCATACATGTGCCCCTATATCACATACATGTACCCCTACATCACATACTGTACATGTGCAACTATATATCACATCACATACATGCGCCCCTATATCACATCACATACTGTACATGTGCCCCTTTACCATATCACATATCTGTGCCCCTATATCACATCACGTACATGCGCCCCTATATCACATAACATACACGCGCCCCTATATCATATCACATACATGTGCCCCTATATCACATACTGTACATGTGCCACGATATCACATACTGTACATGTGCCCATATATCACATCACATACTGTACATGTGCCACGATATCACATCACACACATGCTCCCCTATATCATATCACATACTGTACATGTGCCCCTATATCATATCACATATGTGCCCTATATCACATCATGTACATGCTCCCCTATATCACATCATGTACATGAGCCCCTATATCACATCACATACACGCGTCCCTATATCACATCACATCCATGCGCCCCTATATCACATCACATATATGCACCCCTTAATCACCTGCACATTGCAGGGATTATATATTACTTAGGAATCTATATACCAAACATGAGGTCTGCTATTACTGTGATAGAGATATCTAATAGAATAATGACACCGCAATACGTTCCACGCCTGAGTGATCTGTTTCAGTCATACTTAGAGTACTCACATTACATGCATGTCTGTAATGGTAATAACATAATCACATGCTATTATACTGTGTGACTGTGGGCTACACTTACTAAAATGCTGCATTTACAAGCGGCTGATTCTCTGCAGTTTTTTACCCTAAATGTGAAATTGCAATCAAGAGAAATATAAAAACCATGTGCGTTCTTCATTTAATATAAGTAAATCTAGCACTGGAGCGTTTAACAGCCCTCAATAACTCAGTGATGTTAATATACCTTGGCGTATATACACTTTGTAAATGTTTTCATGCCTGCTTTTATTATTTACATTAATGATATACATAGAATATTTAGTATTGATGCAACCCCGTTTCATGTAGATTAGCTCATTGAAATGTGTTGGGTTTTTTTCGCAAGAGCTTTCTGGTGTCTACATAAAGTTGTGTTATCTGTAAAATATTTCCCACACTCAGAGCATGTAAATGGTTTCTCACCTGTGTGTGTCCTCTGATGTGTAACAAGATTTGATTTATGTATAAAGCATTTCCCACACTCAGAGCACGTAAATAGTTTCTCACCTGTGTGTGTCCTCTGATGTATAACAAGATATGATTTCTGCATAAAGCATTTCCCACACTCAGAGCATGTAAATGGTTTCTCACCTGTGTGTGTCTGATGTTTAACAAGATTTGATTTCTGTATAAAGCATTTCCCACACTCAGAGCACGTAAATAGTTTCTCACCTGTGTGAATTCTCTGGTGTTTACGAAGATTTGATTTGTCTGTAAAACATTTCCCACACTCAGAGCATGTAAATGGTTTCACACCTGTGTGCTGTCTCTGATGTACAACAAGATTTGATTTCTGCATAAAACATTTACCACAGGGGCGTGGCCTGACCGGCAAGTCGAACGGATGTGTATTTTGTGAGCTCCTGGCTAGTCCTCTAATATATAGCCCTAACACGCTACAGGTACTCTGCCCCGGCCCTGGGTTTACCTGTGTGCTGCTGTAGTGTTCTGGGTGTCTCGGTCCTTGGAGCCGGGAGACGCCTCCTGCGTCTCTGCGGGTTGAGGCCTGTGCACCCTGCTGGAGCCGGGGATTGGATTTCTCCTGCTACCCGACGGGTGATCTCTGCGGCCCGCAGCCCCGGGACTTCGGCTCTCCTGTGGCCCTGCTGGTCTCCTGCTGCCTCCGTCTGCCTGCCGCCTGGTCTGCTGTGGCCGGGTCCCATCTGACTTCTGCCTGAGGAGACGCGCTGCGGGTCCCCGGTGCCCGCGACCGGAAGTGCCGCTGACCGCTACCTTCTGCAGAGCGGATCATCTGCCGGCTGGGGGGCGCACTGTGGAGCCCGGGTGCCCGCGATTGGAGGTACCGCCGACTGTTCTCCCTAGCTGGGCCCCGGACCTTGCTTTCTATACCCCTGGGTGCGCGCTGTATTCCCCGGCACCCGCGACCGGAAGTGCCGCTGCTTCCTCTCCCCTGCTGGGCCCCGGACCGGATTATCTGGCAATCTGCTGCCTGGGGGGCGCACTGTGGATCCCCATCACCCGCATACTCTCAGCTGGGCTCCGGACCTGTTCATCTGCTAGGGGGACAGCGTGCTGTGGATCCCTGGTGCCCGGGATCAGAAGTACTGCGCCCTGCGCTGCATGCTTCATTCAACAGGGGCTCCTTCTCTGCAGATTATTCTAAGGCTGTTGTCCCCTGGCTCTAACCGGCTACTGGGTGGTGTGTGCTGTCTGACCCGTGCACCGGATCATCTAGCTGGGTGGCCGTGACCTGCTTGCTCTGTAGTGAGGAATCTCTGGTGTCCTCTGAGAGCTCCGCTGCAGACGCCCACCCTCAGCCGATCCCTCTACTGCCCATCCCTCTCAAATCCACTTTGGGGCCATTATATTGCCCTGCTATTGCTTATAGATTGCCCCATTTTTAGTGCCCCTTGGCACGATTAGACACGTGGGGCTTCTATTTATTTCTCCCTACAGTGGTGTTTTTTAGCTGGCACCTGAAGCCCCGCTAATTACTTACTGACCTCTAGTGTGACGCTAAGCTATCCTTTATCAGCGCTCTCTAAGGGATGTGCTCTAGTCACGAGACCTCTGTCTGGGGGCCTTACGACATGTCTTTCTAATGTGACCATACCTCCCTCTGGTCCCCTATTTGTATAAAAGTACTACCTGTGCTCTCTTTCCCCCCTATCTCTGAGGTGTAAGCTACATTCCCCCTCCTACCCTCCCTTGCTATGTCGCAAAGAAATAAGAAAGGCCAAACGGCCCCCACAAACTTTTTTGGGAACAAAACTAAACCCACACAGTCACAGCGGTCCCTCCTGGACTCGCCTTCTTCCCCCCAATCCTCTGACTCCTGTATCGACCCACAGATACAGGCGGTGATGACCAGCCTACTAGAAGGCGTGCAATCCGCTTTTAACCAAGAACTCTCTAAGGCGGTCTCGGAATTTAAATCAGAAATTGCTTCTTTGGGCTCCAGGACCGATGCTCTGGAAACCAAGACCGACGACCTATGTCGCTCCCAAATGCGCATGGACTCGGAACTTACTAAGCTCCAAGACGAAATTGAAATACTCAAGGAGAAGCAGGAAGATCAAGAAAATCGCAATAATCTCCGTATCCGGAATGTGGCGGAATCTGTGTCTGGCCCTTCCCTACAGGCGTTTCTAGGAGACTTCTTTCAGCACCTGGTACCAGACCTTTCTGATGAGGACTGCCTCTGCGACAGAGCCCATAGAGCTTTAAGGAGCAGGCCCTCGGCATCTCAACCTCCCAGAGATGTTATTGTCCGCCTACACTACTATAAATCCAAGGAGCGCATTTTGTTTTCCACCCGAGACACTCCTACTATTCCTTTCCGAGACATGCATCTGCAAATATACCAGGATTTGGCCCCTTCCACTATTCAGAAGAGGAGGGACCTTCAGCCTGTTACGAGGATTCTTCGCCAGCATAATATCCGATACAGGTGGGGCTTCCCTTTTCTCCTCCAAGTCTCTGCCAACAATGTCGTGTACCTGATTAAGACTCTGGCACAGGGTCACGACTTACTAGCAAAAATGGATCTGCTCCCGGACCCCGCCCATGCCTCCACCCCACCGATCTCGCCTACACCTCAACGCCCGAAGCCTCCAGCAGCTGAGTGGACAAGAGTGGGCCGTCCACGTTCCGAGGAAGCGGACCCCCCTTGACTTTACTTGGTTGCTCTCTGCCTCTACCCTTACTTGCCGCAACACATTGACTTGGTTTATTTTTCAGACTTTGTTTTGTTTAAGTTTATTGGCCAACAGACCCCGCCATATCTTTTTTAGCTCCGCCCGCAGTTGATCTTATATATGGGCCGCTCTCGCCACCAAGTCGCAGGCCCTGCCCGGTCTCTCTAGGCCGTTTCTCGTCCTTTTCTCCCTGTGTTATGTATGTGGTTTTTTTTTTTCTTCCCCTCTCCCTACAGGTCGCAGACAACCGGTTTCCTATGAGTCTATGGTACGGACTTTCGCATAAAGGTTCCAGTTAGTCCCATTTCTTTATTTCATTCGATTTTATATTAGTTATTTCAGCTTGTCTGGTTAACCTTTAAAATGTTGTTGGGTGTTATAGGGCCGCCTTTGATCTGTTTACTGTATGACTGCTTATGTGTTATTGGTTAGAATTCTTGCAGACCTGAACTGTTCTAATTCGCTGCTTGGTATTGTGTAACCCCCTCCCCCACACACTTTTTTTTAAATTATTTTTTTTTTATTTTTTTTTGTGTGTGAACCCTTTCCCTTCCTACAGGTAGTACACCGTATCTTTTCCCTACGTTTAGGGAATCTTGCTGTTCTGTTGGAACTCTCCGACAGATTGGGGACCAGAGTTCTCTGGTCGCTCCGGTTTCGAAACCCACCACCCCCATGCACCCTTTGTTTGTAGAGATTGCATTTTGTTCATTATTGATACAGCGGCCCCTTATCGGGACCCACATTTTTAGGGTTTACGCCCTTATGGGCACCCTCTGTCTCTTTTTCTTTTTCATCCTATGCTGTAGACTTAACTTTTCTCTTCCCCCCCTTCTTCTCGACCTTTCTTTTCTTGGGTTGGACCCTTGCTATTTTTTATTTCTCTTTTCCTCTTCTCAGCGTATTCAGTGTTTTCAGGAATCTAGAGCTTACCCTTTCTTTGCTACTCAGTTATGGCTCTGAAGTTATTATCAATTAATGTTAATGGGCTAAACTCCCCCAAAAAACGTACTGTGGCTCTCAGCGCATGTAAGAGAGAGAAGGCAGATATTGTTTTTTTTCAAGAAACACATCTCACGGGTCTACACACCCAACTAAAAGGCAAGTAATACCCTCAGACCTTTTTTGCCTCGGCTAATTGTAAAAAAAGGGGGGTCGCTATTTTAATACACCGCAACGTTCCCTTTATTCACTCTAAAACAATAACGGACCCGGATGGGCGTTATATTGTGGTAATTGGTTCCCTGCGTTCCGAAACCTTCACTCTCGCCTCTATATATGCCCCGAATCAAGACCAGTCCCAATTTTTCCAAGTTTTATTTAAGCGTCTTCAAAAGGTTGCACAAGGTCACATAATTCTAGGTGGGGATTTCAATGCTGTTATTGATCACTCATTGGATAAATCCGACCCTCCAGGTGTTAAGAAAGATGTTACCGCTTCTAAGGCTTCTCTCACCCTTTCCTCGTCTCTTAAACAATTGAACTTATGCGACTCATGGCGGTTATGTCACTCCTCGGCTCGAGACTACACACATTATTCAGCCCCTCATCAGCAATACTCACGCATTGACATGCTCCACATTTCTCAATCCACTGCCTCTTTAATTGCGGATGCTGGTATATCCCCTTTTACGTGGACTGATCATGCCGGCGTGTATATTCTATTAGACCTCCTCCAGGGCCCTCCACCCACTCGTAAATGGCGTCTAGATGACACATTATTGCTACACCCTTCGACCTTCACTGACCTCAAAATGACCTTGAAACACTATTTTGATGAAAATGGCACTCCAGACGTCACCCCTGGAATTGTGTGGGAGGCTCATAAAGCCACCCTCCGAGGCCACATAATGGTTAAGACCTCTGTCATGCGGAAAAAAGCAGCACGTGAAATCTCTTCTTTGGAAAATCAAATAGCTACTTTACTGGCCCAACATAAACTATCTCCTACTGCATCGCTCCTATCCCAGATCGACAATCTCAAAGGTCAATTGAACGCTCTACTTTCTCATCGGGCAGCGAACATCTTGCAGAAACTGAGACAGAGATTTTATGATAAATCAGATAAGGTCGACTCCTTGCTAGTTAATAAACTGAGACGCAAACAAGCTTCAACCACTATTGATAAACTCTTTACCAAAAAATTAAATGGTCCTACGTATGATTCCACAGAAATGGTGGATGAATTTAGAGATTTTTACAAGTCGCTGTATAACTTGCCGACATCCTCCTCCCCTTCAATTGATTTAGAGAATATACGGACATACTTATTGAACACTCCTCTACCTACCATTACTGATACACAACTAACATCACTAAACGCAGACGTATCACTAGAGGAAGTTACGGCTGCCATCAAGTCCATGCGGTCCTCTGCTGCCCCAGGACCTGATGGCTTCACGGCCCAATATTATAAAACTTTTGTACATGAACTCACCCCCCACCTTACCCATTTATTCAATAGCATTTTAAATGGGTCCTACTTTGCTCCAGCCTCCCTGCAAGCAAACATTGTGGTGATCCCGAAACCTGACAAAGATCCCACGAAATCCGTCAATTATAGGCCAATTTCGTTGCTTAACGTAGACCTCAAAATCTATGCAAAGATTTTGGCAAAACGTTTAGCTTCCTATCTTCCTCACCTAATTCACCCAGATCAAGTAGGTTTCATCCCGGGTCGTCAAGCATCCGACAACACTAGAAGGGCTATAGATATAATTCACTCTATACATAAGCAGAAACTACCCTCTTTGATCCTTGCACTAGATACCGAGAAGGCATTTGACCGCATTTCCTGGCCTTTTGCCTTCCAGGTTCTTGACAGAATGGGCTTTACCGGTAAATTCTCCCAAGGCGTCAAAGCCCTATACCAGCACCCTACAGCCACAGTTTCTGTTAACCGTCTCACTTCTTCTCCTTTTCAGATTACTAATGGCACTAGGCAAGGATGCCCACTTTCCCCCCTAATTTTCGCCTTGGTCATGGAACCCCTAGCTGCGAGAATACGTGATAATTCTGACATTCTGGGTGTACGTGTTGGTCCGACTGAACATAAAATTGCCCTATACGCGGACGATGTACTCTTATCTCTGGGAAACCCCACCCAATCTTTACATCACCTTTTATCTGAAATTGGCCTTTACTCTCAACTTTCAGGCTATAAAATCAATACTGAAAAATCTGAAGTATTAGACTTTTATATTCCAGGACCGACCAAACTAACCCTAGAGGCCTCTTTTCCATTTAATTGGCATAAGAAGAAACTTAAATATTTAGGTATTTTTTTAACACATAGACATCACCAACTGTTTCAAGCTAACTTCCCCCGTATTTTAGACCAGATTAAATCAGACCTACTCTCATGGTCTTCTTACTTCATTTCCTGGATAGGAAGGATAAATTCGGTTAAGATGAATATACTCCCCAGACTTCTCTACCTTTTTCAGACTCTTCCGATCTTTATCCCGGCTTATGTATTTAAATTTTTGAGATTCCAGTCCGCTCGCTTCATATGGGCAAATAGACATCCCAGAATACGCCTACAACTGCTTCAGCGCCCCACTCATGGTGGAGGGCTAGGTATTCCAGATTTCAGAAAATATTATATCGCTGCACAGTTAGCACAATGTGTGCAGTGGTGCGGTGCTGGAGCAGGGAAGGTTTGGGTTGATATTGAGGCTGCAGAGCTAGGACTCTCTTCCATCTCCTCTCTTTTATGGATCTCAAGACCTAACCGTCCTAAAAGTGTGGTTTCTCACCCGATTGTATCTCGTTCTTTATCAATCTGGGATTATGCAAATAGAAAACATAGTTTGGCTCCTTCTCCCTCCCCTGTTATTCCACTCCTCCATAATCCGGCCTTTCCTCCAGGAATGCATAGTACAGCATTTCTTCCATGGAAACACAGAGGCATTCTGTTCCTTAATGATATTTCTAAAGATAAAAATTTCCCCCAATTCTCTCAAGTTCAGGATAACCACATACCTACTAAACATTTTTTTCAATATTTACAAATTAGACACTTTCACTCTTCAACGAAACATACACTCACTGGCAGGCCACTATCTGCTTTTGAAGCATTGTGCCTCAGACGCTCTTCCACTAGAGGACTGATTTCTTTTCTCTATACATTGCTCTCTGATGGCTCCACGTCCCCGCAACCTCCCTACGAAAAAGCCTGGGAAACGGATCTCAACACTACTTTCACTGAGGATGAGTGGTCAGAGATCTGGGACAATGCGGCCTCTAGCTCTATATGCGTCAAGATTAAAGAGAACATTTACAAGTTATTATATCGGTGGTATTATGTCCCCTCCAGACTTAGTAAGATCTATCCTGATGCCTCCGACAGGTGTTGGAGAGGGTGTAACTTAGAAGGCTCATTTATGCATATATGGTGGTCTTGCCCCAAGATAGCTAGCTTGTGGAATGAAGTCGTCAACTTCATAGCAATCCTATTACATATCCCCATTCCAAATGACCCTAAATATTTTCTTTTACCACTAGATATTCCAACGTTATCCAAACATCAAAACAAATTGATGCGCCATGTGATCTCTGCGGTCACCTGCCAGATCGCATTGGACTGGAAACAATCGACTGCTCCCACTTTGCACACTATAATGTCCCGCATTTGGTATGTGTACCGTATGGAGTACATGACGAGTATCCTCAATAACTCTTCAAAAAATTTCATTGCCATTTGGTCTCCGTGGATCTCCCTACACGGGATCAGCTCTCCTTTTGCTATTTAATATTTATCCTCTTGGGGTTTTTTTTTTTAATTAATATACTGGATTGTATGATTCTTTATTCCTTTTTGGCAAGGGTCCAGCCCTCCCCCCCCCTCATTCCTTCTTCCTTACCCTCTTTTCTCCTTCTGTCCTCTAACTCTCTTTTTTCTTACTATCTGCTTCTTTTATGTTTATTTCTTTTTCCAATAACTACACTAGCCAGACGTTTGTTTTTTCTTTTTTCTTCATTTCTTTAAAAACAGATAAAATGGATCACATACAGAAATTTGATAGTACCATGCTTCCCAGGTTTTTTATAGGAGTTTTTATTGTACTGGATTGTGAATGTTGAAAGCTGTATTATTGATGTATTGTGATCTCCCAATAAATAAATCTAAAAAAAAAAAAAAAAAAAAAAACATTTCCCACAGTCAGAACATGAAAATGGTTAATTTTCTTGTAAAACATTTCCCACACTCAGAGCATGAAAATGGTTTCTCGTCTGTACGAGATCTTTGATGTCTAACAAAAACTGACTGATGTGTAGAACTCTTACCAAACTCAGAACTGGATGATACTGTTTCATTTTTGTTAGCTGCACTGTGTGTAGCAACAGATGGTTCCTCATGACTAGTGGGACCAGATAAAATATCTGCACTGGGAAGTTCTGGATGTATATTTAGGATAATGGGGTTTTCTTCTGGAAAATCTTGTATGTTCTTATCTTCTTTTTTAGAATCTGGAGACACAATGCGATCTTCCTCCAAGGTATTCGTGTTTGTGTGCCCATCTACTGGAAACAAATGTATGAAAATAAGCAAAATTGTTTACACTGAGGAGCAAATGTCCATAGATGTCTCAGCACTTTCCTAAACTTAACATGTCTAAGACTGAACTGATCATCATCCCACCAACTGGAGTCCATTTGCCGCCCTCGATTTTACTATACATTGACAACCTAACCATCTATCCTGCAAGTCTGCTGTCTTGGAGATGTTATTAACTCTGCCCTCTCCTTCAATCCTCACATTCTGTCCCAGTATTGCCAGCTTCCAGGATCAGACCCTTTCTTACACTGGAGGCAACTAAGGCCTTTATCCACTCACAGGTCGGCTCTAGACTGGACTATTGTGACCTGCTCCATAGGGATAATCTCCACAGCATTTTATAATAAGCGGCACATACAGTATTTCCACAGGAAGGACGGTGATTTGTATAATGAGCCACCTCACCAGGGCCGGCTCCAGGCCTACTAGCACCCTGAGTGAGAAAATATAAAAGCCCCCCCACCCCCCAAACCCTATGTGCGCGCTCCTGGAAAAGTGAGCGTGGCCTCGTAACTTCATATTATAAAACTATAAATAAATATATTTTCACACCGCCTCTACGCACACAATTAGCAGCATTACACATAACAGCCATAGTAGTGTTCCTTACACACAATGTCTCCAGTATAGTGTCAGATACACATAGGGGTATATGCAATTGCGGGCGAATTGCGGCAATTTTTCGCCCGTTTTTTAATTCGCCACAATTCGACCGTCAAATTCTGGCAGGTGGGTGCCGGAATTCGACATATTCAATTAAAAACGGATTCAACAGTCCCGCTGTCGAAAAATGGCCGATTTGACGGATTTTGATTAGATTTTTAAAAATGTTAACAAAATGGTAAAAAATCCGAAAAAAACTTGCGTGTGGTTTCCCCTCCTAAGCATAACCAGCCTCGGGCTCTTTGAGACGGTACTGGTTGCCAAAATATGGGGGAAAAAATGACAGGGGATCACCCGTATTTTAACAACCAGCACCGGGCTCTGCGCCTGGTCCTGGTGCAAAAAATACGGGGGGCAAAAAGAGTAGGGGTCCCCCGTAGTTTTTGTACTAGCACCGGGCTCCACTACCTGGACAGATAATGCCACAGCCGGGGGTCACTTTTATACAGCGCCCTGCGGCCGTGGCATTAAATATCCAACTAGTCACCCCTGGCCAGGGTACCCTGGAGGAGTGGGGACCCCTTCAATCAAGGGGTCCCCCCCAGCCACCCAAGGGCCAGGGGTGAAGCCTGAGGCTGTCCCCCCCATCCAAGGGATGCGGATGGGGGGCTGATAGCCTTGAGTAAAATGTAAGAATATTGGTTTTTGCAGAAGAACTACAAGTCCCAGCAAGCCTCCCCCGCAAGCCGGTACTTGGAGAACTACAAGTACCAGCATGCGGGGGGAAACAGGCCCGCTGGTACCTGTAGTTCTACTGCAAAAAAAATACCCAAATAAAAACAGGACACAGACACCGTGAAAGTAAAACTTTATTACATACATGCCGACACATACATACTTACCTATGTTCACACGCCGACTCTGGCCACGTCTCCATCTGTCGACGTCTGGGGTACCTGAAAATAAAATTATATACTCACCTGATCCAGTGTCCGGTTCTTTTATTGTAATCCACGTACTTGGCAAAACAAAAAAAACGCATACCCGCTCCACACAGACTGAAAGGGGTCCCATGTTTACACATGGGATCCCTTTCCCCGAATGCAGAGACCCCCTGTGACTCCTGTCACAGAGAGTCTCTTCAGCCAATCAGGTAGCGCCACGTCGTGGCACTCTCCTGATTGGCTGTATGCGCATCTGAGCTGTCAGACAGCGCATCGCACAGCCCCCTCCATTATCTTCAATGGTGGGAACTTTGCGGTCAGCGGTGAGGTCACCCGCGGTCAGCGGCTGACCACGGGTAAACTCACCGCTGACCGCAAAGTTCCCACCATTGAAACTAATGGAGGGAGTTGTGCGATGCGCTGTCTGCCAGCTCAGACGCGCAAAGCCAATCAGGAGAGTGCCACGAAGTGGCGCTTCCTGATTGGCTGAAGGGACCTTTCTGTGACAGGAGTCACGGGGGGGTCTCTGCATTCAGGGAAAGGGGTCCCATGTGCTGTTGGCCTTGGCTTCGGCCAGGCGGGTGTCAGAATTGGCGGCTTTGTCGTGTAAAAGCCCATATCTGATTTTCCATATGGACAGGGCAGAATTGAGGACTCGTCCTCAATTCCTTCCTAAGGTGGTATCAGCGTTTCATTTGAACCAACCTATTGGGGTGCCTGCGGCTACTCGGGACTTGGAGCATTCCAAGTTGCTGGATGTAGTCCGGGCCCTGAAAATCTATGATTCCAGGACGGCTGGAGTCAGAAAAACTGACACGCTATTTATCCTGTATGCACCCAACAAACTGGGTGCTCCTGCTTCAAAGCAGACTATTGCTCGTTGGATCTGTTGCACAATTCAACTTGCACATTCTGCGGCTGGACTGCCGCATCCTAAATCAGTGAAAGCCCATTCCACAAGGTAGGTGGGCACTTCTTGGGCGGCTGCCCGAGGGGTCTCGGCTTTACAACTTTGCCGAGCTGCTACTTGGTCGGGTTCAAACACTTTTGCAAAATTCTACAAGTTTGATACCCTGGCTGAGGAGGACCTTGAGTTTGCTCATTCGGTGCTGCAGAGTCATCCGCACTCTCCCGTCCGTTTGGGAACTTTGGTATAATCCCCATGGTCCTTACGGAGTACCCAGCATCCACTAGGATGTCAGAGAAAATAAGAATTTACTCACCGGTAATTCTATTTCTCGTAGTCCGTAGTGGATGCTGGGAGCCCGTCCCAAGTGCGGACTCTCTGCAATACTTGTATATAGTTATTGCTTAACTAAAGGGTTATTGTTATGAGCCATCTTTGAATGAGGCTCAGTTATTGTTCATACTGTTAACTGGGTATAGTTATCACAAGTTGTACGGTGTAATTGGTGTGGCTGGTATGAGTCTTACCCTGGATTCCAAATCCTTTCCTAGTAATGTCAGCTCTTCCGGGCACAGTTTCCCTAACTGAGGTCTGGAGGAGGGGCATAGAGGGAGGAGCCAGTGCACACCAGATATAGTACCTAATCTTTCTTTTAGAGTGCCCAGTCTCCTGCGGAGCCCGTCTATACCCCATGGTCCTTACGGAGTACCCAGCATCCACTACGGACTACGAGAAATAGAATTACCGGTGAGTAAATTCTTATTTTTCTCTTACATCCTAGAGGATGCTGGGGACTCCAAAAGGACCATGGGGTCTATACCAAAGCTCCAGAGAGGGTGGGAGAGTGCGGACGACTCTGCAGCACCGATTGAGCAAACATGAGGTCCTCATCAGCCAGGGTATCAAACTTGTAGAACTTAGCAAAAGTGTTTGAACCCGACCACGTAGCTGCTCGGCAAAGTTGAAGTGCCGAAACCCCTCGGGCAGCCGCCCAAGATGAGCCCACCTTCCTGGTAGAATGGGTCTTTACTGACTTCGGCAACGGTAGCCCAACTGAAGAATGAGCTTGCTGAATCGTATTACAAATCCAGCGTGCAATAGTTTGCTTAGAAGCAGGATTTCCAATCTTGTTGGAAGCATACATAACAAACAGAGCCTCTGTCTTCCTAGTAAGAGCCGTTCTGGCTACATACATTTTCAAAGCTTTAACAACATCAAGAGATTTTGAGACCGCCACAGCATCCGTAGCCACAGGTACCACAATAGGTTGGTTTATGTGAAACGAAGAAACCACCTTCGGCAGAAATTGTTGACGAGTCCTCAATTCCGCTCTATCCGAATGAAAGATTAAATATGGGCTCTTCGGAGACAAAGCCGCCAACTCGGACACTCGTCTGACAGACGCCAAAGCCAAAAGCATGACCACTTTCCCAGTGAGAAACTTTAACCCAACCTTACGCAAAGGTTCAAACCAGTGAGACATAAGAAACTGTAACACCACTTCAAGATCCCACGGCGCGACGGGTGGCACAAATGGAGGATGGATATGCAGCACTCCCTTCACGAAAGTCTGAACCTCAGGAAGGACGGCCAATTATTTTTGAAAGAAAATAGATAAAGCCGAAATCTGCACTTTGATGGTACCCAATTTCAGGCCTGCATCCACGCCTGCCTGCAAAAAATGGAGGAATGACCCAAATGAAACTCCTCCGCAGGAGCTGCTTCGGTTTCACACCACGACAAGTAATTTCTCCAAATACGGTGATAATGTTTAGCCGTAACCTCCTTCCTAGCTTTAAGGAGAGTGGGGATGACCTCCCTGGGAATACGCAGCCGCGGTAAGTCCGGAAACACGCAGGGCCCCTGCAGTAATAGGTCTTCTCTTAGAGGAAGCGGCCAAGGATCTTCTACAAACAACTCCTGAAGATCCGGATACCAGGCCCTCCGTGGCCAATCTGGAACGACGAGTATTGCCTGAACCCTCATTCGTCTTACGATCCTCAGCACCTTTGGAATGAGAGGAAGTGGAGGGAACATATACACCGACTGAAACACCCACGGAGTTACCAGGGCGTCCACTGCACTGGCTTGGGGGTCCCTTGACCTGGAACAATACCTCGGAAGCTTCTTGTTGAGGCGAGACGCCATCACGTCTATCAGAGGAATTCCCCAATGCCTTGTCACTTCTGCAAATACCTCTTGATGAAGAGCCCACTCTCCCAGATGGAGATCGTGTCTGCTGAGGAAGTCTGCTTCCCAGTTGTCCACTCCCAGGGGGAAGACTGCTGACAGAGTGATCACGTTGTCAGGTCTCTGGGTTTGTCTGTCCCCGGCGGGGGCGCTAGTGGGTCAGTGTTGGTGCGATGTACAAAGCGGGGAGGCAATATGAAAGTCCGGCGCATAAGCGCTGATGTTTATTACATAGGGATCACAGAGTAGATGGTATAGCAGTGAATGACAAACTGAAACCAGGCAATAAAATAACAGTGATTGGTAATTGAATCCAAAACAACTGAAAAGTCTCTTGCAACAGAAATATATAGTGACTTGATGCTGAATGTGAATGAAATAAACAGAACTCCGGTAAGACTTGAAAAACACACAGTCTCTGTATAACAAAGTCCTTATGGCCACACTAGGCCCAAGCAGGAGACAGTCTCTATGCAATGAGATGATATACTTGCAGAGATGCACAGATGGTATGCAATTAGCAGTGCACAGGTAATAATGAATGCAACACCTGAGGAGAGTCTCTTACGGCTTGATGAGCTGGTAACTGGCTGTGGATGAAGTCTGAAGAAAACAGGAGAGCTGAAGTGAGATGAGATGACAGGAGGTAACCACGGGGAATCGCTGGAAACAGGAACACAGGAGTCCGGAGAACAAGGCACACCGTATGTGACTCGTTGTCTGAGGCAATGTGAGTGAGCCACGGACTGGGAGTTATACCCATGGCTCTGCAGTGATTGGTCACTGAACTCTGGGTGGAGACACAGCGCTGGATTGCACACCCGGATCAGCTGAGTGCAGGAGTCATGGCAACGACCTCACAGGCAGGACACCGGCACACAGCAGGATGCACACAGGATCAGACTTAGAGGTACTCAGCAATGCGGAAGGTGACGCTTGCGGTCCTTACACACATGCAGCCGCAACTGGGGCCATGACCTCCGGAGGCCTGCACACCAGCGCGCTGGTAGGTGAGACGTAGCAGGGCGCCGATTCCTGACAGTACCCCCTCCTTTATGGGTGGGCACCGAACACCCACGAGGCTTGGCAGGGAAGAGTCTGTGGAAGGCTTGAACCAACCGTGGAGCATGGACATCCGTGGCGTTTACCCAACTCCTCTCTTCAGGACCATATCCAGACCAGTCAATCAGGTATTGCAAATGACCATAATGATGTCGAGAGTCTAAGATCTTTTCCACCTCGTATTCCACGCCCCGATGAGTTTGTACCTTTGGAGCTGCTGGAAGCGTTCTCTGGAAACGATTGAGAATTAGTGGTCTGAGGAGAGAAATATGGAATGAGTTGGGAACTTTCAAAAAAGCAGGCAGTTTTAACTTATAAGCCACTGGATTAATAACACTTTCCACCGGGAATGGCCCAATAAACCGTGGAGCAAATTTCATTGATGGAACTCAGAGACGGAGATTTCGGGTAGATAACCAGACTTTGTCGCCCGGTTTTAAACTAGGAACTGCTCGTCTCTTTCGATCAGCAAACATTTTATACCGTTGAGAAACTTTTTTAAGAGATAAATGAATCTTCTTCCAAATTTGAGCGAACCGCTGAAGAGCAGAAGCAGCCGCAGGCACATCTATGACGGGTAACTCTTGGAAATCAGGTACTCTAGGATGCTGTCCATAAACTGCGAAAAAAGGAGTTGTATCTGTAGAAGTATGATAACGAAAATTATGAGCAAACTCTGCCCAGGGCAATAATTCTACCCAGTCATCCTGTGAAGAAGAGATATATAGTCTCAAATAGGTCTCAAGCTCTTGATTTACCCTCTCTGTCTGCCCATTTGTTTGAGGGTGATAGGCCGTAGAGAATTTCAGTTTTACTTGTAGCGCAGAACACAGAGCCCTCCAAAACTTGGCCACAAACTGTACACCTCGGTCAGATATAATTTCTGTTGGAAGTCCATGTAACCTAAATATTTCGTGACAAAACAACTGTGCCAATTTTGGAGCAGAGGGTAACCCCATGAGTGGAATGAAGTGCGCCATTTTTGAAAATCTATCGACTACTACCCAGATGGTGTCATACCCTTTAGATGGAGGGAGATCTGAAATAAAATCCATCGATAAGTGAGACCAAGGGCGCTTGGGAATGGAATTGGGTAACAATTGGCCTGCGGGAGCTTGACGAGAAACTTTATGCTGAGCACATTTGGGACATGAAGCTATAAATTCTTGAATATCTATTTTCATTTGAGGCCACCAATACGTTTGGGACAGGAACTTGAAAGTCTTGAGAACCCCAGGGTGACCATTAAATTTGGACGTATGAGCCCAGGACAGGAGATTTGAACGAAGCTCTGGAGAGACAAACATCTTGCCTGGAGGTGGAACTTGCGACACCCCTGTAGCTGCGAAAACCACAGGATTTAATACTGGTCGAGCAGCCTGTTCGGAAGATTCCTCATTAGAGCTCATAGAGCGAGACAAAGCATCTGCTTTAACGTTTTGTGAGCCAGGCCTAAACATTAACTTAAAGTCAAAACGAGAAAAGAATAGGGCCCACCTTGCTTGCCGAGGATTCAGGCACTGCGCAGCTTTCAGGTAAAGAAGGTTCTTGTGATCCGTGTAGATGGTAATAGGGAATCTCGTACCCTCCAGCAGATACCTCCATTCTTCAAGGGCCAATTTGATTGCCAACAGCTCCTGGTCACCGATGGTATAGTTAATTTCAGCGGGTGAGAACCTACGAGAGAAAAACCCACAGGGGTGAGTCTTACCATCAGCGCCCACCTGGGACAGGACTGCACCCACGCCAACCGTTGAGGCATCTACTTCCAGGATGAAGGCTTTATTGACATCCGGCTGTTGTAACACAGGAGCTGAAATAAAAGCTTGTTTTATTTTATGAAAAGCAGACAGTGCAGCGTCAGACCATTGGGAAGGATTCCCCCCTTTCCGGGTAAGGCAGGTGATAGGAGCTATTAACGTAGAGAAGCCTTTAATAAACTTTCTGTAGTAATTAGCAAAGCCTATGAAACGTTGAACTGACTTGAGTGTTGTTGGAAGAGCCCAGCTCTCTATAGCTTCCAGTTTAGCTGGGTCCATTTGAAGATCTGTTCCGGAAATAATGTATCCCAAGAAAGATATTGAAGAAGCTTCAAATGTGCATTTGGACAGCTTGCCATACAGATGATTCTGTCGAAGACGTCGAAGAACCTCTTTTACTTGTTGGCGATGAGAAACTAAATCACGAGAGAATATCAAGATGTCATCGAGGTAAACTACCACACATTTATACAGGAGATCTCTGAATACTTTGTTGACAAAGTTTTGAAACACGGCCGGGGCGTTACTCAAGCCGAAGGGCATCACTAGATATTCATAGTGGCCGTCACGAGTATTGAAGGCGGTTTTCCACTCATCACCACTTCGAATCCTGATAAGATTATAAGCCCCGCGAAGATCCAGTTTCGTGAAGATGGACGCACCTCTAACTCTGTCGAACAACTCTGTGATGAGAGGTAACGGGTAGCTATTTTTAATCATGATGTCATTTAAACCCTGATAATCGATACAGGGACGAAGTCCTCCATCTTTCTTCTTGACGAAGAAGAATCCAGCACCAGCTGGGGAAGAGGATGGACGGATGAACCCTTTCTGTAAATTTTCTTTAATGTATACACTCATTGCTTGGGTCTCTGGAACTGAAAGAGGGTATGTACGCCCTCTAGGCGGCTTGCTCCCTGGAACCAAATCAATGGGACAATCCCACTCTCGATGGGGAGGCAAGACATCCGCTGCTTTCTCACTGAAGACGTCAGTGAATTCCTGATAGGCCTCCGGAAGACCAGACTGAGACTTTACACTTGAAGACTTGATTGGAAGTACTTGAGCCAGACATGACTGATGACAAGAGGAACTCCATGCTGTTAACTGTAACGTAGACCAGTCAAATTGCGGATTGTGCAATTGAAGCCAAGGCATACCCAGTACGATCTCATAGCCAGCTTTAGGTATAACCAGGAACTCAATAAGCTCGGAATGCAGGAAGCCTACTCCCAGAACCACTGGCTTGGTTTGCTGAATGATGGAACCTTCAGGAATACGGCTTCCGTCCACGGCAGTGAGATATACTGGACGACACAGTTTAGACACTGGGAGATGAAGTCTATCCACTGCAGCTTGTGTGATAAAATTCCCAGCAGCACCACAATCCACTAAGGCGGACAGAGACTGGAGTCCATCTGGCATTTCCAAAGTGACAGGTAATGTAAGGTCTTGAAAAGAAGGAGCTTTATTCAAGGTCCCTAACTTGACTCCTCCTCTACAAGTTAGGACCTGGCGTTTTCCCGACCGAGCAGGACAGGAACCAATCAGATGACCAGCAGCAGCACAATAGAGACACAGTCTTTCCTTTAATCTTCTGGACCGCTCCTCAGGTGTTAAACGAAACTTGTTTACCTGCATGGGTTCATCAGCAATAATAGGTAGAGACTGTACAGGAGGCATAGCTCGGTGCTTGCGAAGATCACCTCGAGAGCGTTCACAGGCTCGCTCGCGTAAACGTAGATCCAACTTGACGCATAGGGAAATCAGGGCTTCCAGTTGCTCTGGTAAGTCTCGGGTAGTCAACTCATCCTTTATGCGGTCAGAGAGACCATGCCAGAAGGCGGCAACCAATGCCTGGTTGTTCCACTTCACCTCTGATGCCAATGTCTGGAACTGGATAACGTACTGACCCACAGTACGTGTTCCCTGGCGGATCTGAAGGAGGTCTGAAGAAGCAGAGGTCGTACGCCCAGGTTCGTCGAAGATGCGTCGGAATGTGGCAACAAACTCTGTATAGTTATTAAACAAAGCATCTGCTCGCTCCCACAGCGGAGAGACCCAGTTCAGGGCAGAGCCGGCTAAAAGAGAAACAATATAAGCAACCTTTGTTCTAGGTGTTGGAAAGTTCTGTGGTTGCAATTCAAAATGAACCTCGCATTGATTCAAAAATCCACGACACATCTTAGCATTACCATCAAATTTACTTGGAGTAGGTAGATGGATGCGAGACATTGGAACAGGAGCAACTGGAGAGTTAGAAACTGTGGAACTAGGAACAGGAGCAGAAACTGATGAGGACACTGAAGAGACTGAGGTTGGAAATGACTGTTGCAGAGTATCTAAGCGAGAAGACATTTCTTGCAGAAATTGTATAATCTGCTGCTGCGCAGCCTCTTGACCATCTAGTCGTGACACTAAGCCTTGGAGTGTCCCTGACCCCACACTCTGACCGCCGTCCGGGTCCATGGGCCTCAGACAAACTGTCAGGTCTCTGGGTTTGTCTGTCCCCGGCGGGGGCGCTAGTGGGTCAGTGTTGGTGCGATGTACAAAGCGGGGAGGCAATATGAAAGTCCGGCGCATAAGCGCTGATGTTTATTACATAGGGATCACAGAGTAGATGGTATAGCAGTGAATGACAAACTGAAACCAGGCAATAAAATAACAGTGATTGGTAATTGAATCCAAAACAACTGAAAAGTCTCTTGCAACAGAAATATATAGTGACTTGATGCTGAATGTGAATGAAATAAACAGAACTCCGGTAAGACTTGAAAAACACACAGTCTCTGTATAACAAAGTCCTTATGGCCACACTAGGCCCAAGCAGGAGACAGTCTCTATGCAATGAGATGATATACTTGCAGAGATGCACAGATGGTATGCAATTAGCAGTGCACAGGTAATAATGAATGCAACACCTGAGGAGAGTCTCTTACGGCTTGATGAGCTGGTAACTGGCTGTGGATGAAGTCTGAAGAAAACAGGAGAGCTGAAGTGAGATGAGATGACAGGAGGTAACCACGGGGAATCGCTGGAAACAGGAACACAGGAGTCCGGAGAACAAGGCACACCGTATGTGACTCGTTGTCTGAGGCAATGTGAGTGAGCCACGGACTGGGAGTTATACCCATGGCTCTGCAGTGATTGGTCACTGAACTCTGGGTGGAGACACAGCGCTGGATTGCACACCCGGATCAGCTGAGTGCAGGAGTCATGGCAACGACCTCACAGGCAGGACACCGGCACACAGCAGGATGCACACAGGACCAGACTTAGAGGTACTCAGCAATGCGGAAGGTGACGCTTGCGGTCCTTACACACATGCAGCCGCAACTGGGGCCATGACCTCCGGAGGCCTGCACACCAGCGCGCTGGTAGGTGAGACGTAGCAGGGCGCCGATTCCTGACACACGTGCTGTTCCGCCCAGCGAAGGATTTTTGTGGCCTCCGCCATTGCTCCTTGTTCCGCCTTGGCGGTTTACGTATGCCACCGCTGTTATGTTGTCCGACTGGATCAAGACAGGGAGACCCTGAAGAAGGTTCTTCGCTTGCAGGAAGCCATTGTAAATGGCTCTTAACTCGAGAACATTTATGTGGAGACAAGATTCCTGGCTTGACCACTTTCCCTGGAAACTTCCTCCTTGCATGACTGCGCCCCAGCCTCGGAGACTTGCATCTGTGGTCAGCAGGACCCAGTTCTGGATTCCGAATTGGCGCCCCTCTAGAAGGTGAGAACCTTGCAGCCACCACAGGAGGGAAATCCTGGCCCTGAAAGATAGACTTATTTTCCAGTGCATGTGCAGGTGAGACCCGGACCATTTGTTCAGCAGATCCCACTGAAACACCCGGGCATGAAACCTGCCAAAAGGAATGGCTTCGTAAGCCGCAACCATCTTCCCTAGCACCCGAGTGCATTGATGAATCGACACACTTGTCGGCCTCAGAAGCTCCCTGACCATGGCCTGGATTTCCAGAGCTTTGTCCTCCGGAAGAAACACTCTCTGTAGCTCCGTGTCTAGGATCATGCCCAGCAAAGGCAGCCGAGTGGACGGGATCAACTGAGACTTTGGCAAATTTAGAATCCAACCGTGATGTCGCAGAACCGACAGGGAGAGATCCACATTTCTTAACAACTGTTCCTTGGACCTCGCCTTTATCAGGAGATCGTCCAAGTACGGGATGATTGTGACCCCTTGCTTGCGAAGGAGAACCATAATTTCCGCCATTACCTTGGTGAAAACCATCGGGCCGTGTAAAGCCCAAGCGGCAACGCCTGAAATTGGTAATGACAATCCTGTACCGCAAACCTCAGGAAGGCCTGATGAGGAGGGTATATCGGGACGTGCAAATAAGCATCCTTTATGTCGACTGACACCATAAAATCCCCCCCTTCGAGGCTGGAGATCACCGCTCGAAGAGACTCCATCTTGAACTTGAAAATGTTCAAGTATGGATTGAGGCATTTCTGTCACGATCCGGGTATCTGGACGCTATTACCTGCCGTTTAGGTGTCTTCTGAGACTGGCCCAGCGTTCCAAGTCCGGATCTCATCTGTGTCAACACTCTGCACATCCCTCCTGTCATTCTGAGACACTACCATGGCGATGCCATGTTTGAATCCAACATGGTGTCTCCCGGCCTTCGCGGCCATTCCTGTATTATTGCTGCGGGTTCTCAGAGTAATTTATCATGCCTCCCGCAGTCTCTGCTGTCCTTCATGTGTCCCAGCATATAACTGTTATAGCGTCTCCTGCCCTCCGCGGCCGGGGCCGCCATTATCACTATGTTTGCATATTTCATTCCAAACCAGGTTTTCCCTCCAGGTTCCAGCATGGGCGCAGCCATGTTGGATTTGATCATATGCTCCAATTCCTCCAATCCACCATCTCTGGAATCTGCACAATTGCCCAGCCAATGCCTGCATAGCAGCAGGTATAAGTATCCTGTGTCTGGTCAGATGGTCGTCAGTGCTTTGAATGTCATACCTTGTTCCAGTCTCTCTCTCCTGTGGTTTGTTTCTCCAGGTTCCAGCTCCTGTCTCCAGCATCCACAAAGAGACCCGCACCTGCTTTCCATCCTGCGGTGCAGCCTGACTTTGCAATCCTCTGTGACTGATCCAGCTTTCAGCTATTACCTCGTTTGCTTCCAGCTTCCAAGCTTGCAGCTATTAACCCATCTGTTTCCAGCAACCTGCTTCCAACAGAATTCAGCTTCCTTAAAGAGCCGGTGTTCTCCCAGCGGATTTCTACTTCCAGCAGTATCTACTACCACCGGTAACCACTCTTCAATTCATCTGTTTCCACGCTCCCTAGTATCTTTCCGTTTTAACCCCGTGTTTCCACCATCTGGCTGGTTCCGTCCAGTGACTCCTACAGTGCATTCCAGTTACCAGCATCATCTCATACACCTACTGGCGTGTTCCTCGGTTGTCTCCACTACTACAGCCTGGCCTGGTAAGGTTATTCTACCCAAGGACTATAACATCCGTTCTGCAACCTACCAGTGCCCTGTTATACCTTTTATGGTTTAGTAATCCAGGAACTGTATTATCTGCCACTGCTAATACTGACTGTGAACGCTGTTGTGATTATACGGAGTCTGTTTAATAAACTTTTATTTGACTTTTAACCTGGTTGTCATGGTCACACCTTCGGGTTTCCTTCCACACTTACATGTCCAGGGGTCTGATTAAACCATCTAAGTTTAACTTCATTCCAGCCCCTACAACGGAGGCTTCCTCCCGTCAGCCTAAACCCTCAGTTGTGACAGTAAGCACTGACCATATGAATCCAGCCGGAGACCAGGATCAAGCGGCTTGGCCGATGCAAGAACTGGCAGCCAGACTTGAACATCAGGAGGCTGCACAAGGCCACATCATCCGCTGTCTCCAGGATCTCTCTACACGGCTGGATGGGATTCAAACGACCCTCCGTGGACCTGGCACGTCCGGTGCGTCCACTACAGTGACACCAACTGTAACCCCACCCACCTTACCCATTTCCAGTCCACATCTTCATCTTCCAACGCCAGCAAAATTTGATGGATCTCCAAGGTTCTGCAGGGGATTTCTCAATCAATGTGAAATCCACTTTGAGCTTCTACCTGGCAATTTCTTCAGTGACCGTACCAAAATTGCCTATATCATCTCCCTTCTCAGTGGCTCAGCCCTTGACTGGGCATCACCTTTATGGGAGAAGTCTGATACCCTGCTGTCCTCCTATACTGACTTTGTAGCTACATTCAGGCGCATCTTCGACGAGCCAGGCCGGGTAACATCTGCTTCATCTGAGATTCTCCGTTTACGCCAGGGAACACGTACTGTGGGACAGTATCTTATACAGTTTAAAATCCTGGCATCTGAACTGGCATGGAACGACGAGGCCCTGTATGCTGCATTCTGGCATTGCTTATCAGAACGCATCAAGGATGAGTTAGCTACCAGAGACTTGCCCTCTAAGTTGGATGAGCTAATTTCTCTTTGCACGAAGGTTGATCTACGTTTCAGAGAGAGAGCAACCGAGCGAGGAAGATCATCCACTCCTAAATCTTCTGCTCCTCCTCCTCGTCAACCATCTCCATCCAAGGATGAGCCTATGCAAATTAGTCGTTCCCGTCTGTCTCCCGCTGAGCGCCGAAGATGTCTCTCTGAGTCTCTCTGTCTCTACTGTGCAGCTCCGTCGCACACTATCAATGCCTGTCCCAAACGTCCGGGAAACTCCAGATCCTAGCTCGCCAAGGAGAGGGCCGGCTAGGAGTAATGATCTCCTCTCCATCTCCTCATGACTGTAACTTCCCAGTGTCGCTCCAAATTGCTCAACGTTACAGGAACGTCATTGCCCTCCTTGATTCCGGAGCAGCTGGGAATTTCATAACCGAAGCTTATGTTAAACGGTGGTCCCTACCCACCGAGAGACTGTCCTCGTCCATCTCTTTGACTGCCGTGGATGGCAGCAAGATTTTTGACGCAGTCATTTCCTTAAGGACTCTTCCAGTTCATCTGAGAGTGGGAGTTCTTCATTCTGAGTATATTTCTTTTTTAGTGATTCCAAGAGCCACACATCCAGTGGTTTTAGGCCTTCCATGGCTCCGTCTCCATAACCCATCAATTGACTGGACGACTACGCAAATACTGGCATGGGGTCCCTCCTGTGCTGAGACTTGTTTAGCCAAAGTTCTCCCTGTTTGTTCTTCCTTCCCCAGGTCATCTGATGTTCCACCTCCTCCATATCAAGACTTCAGTAAAGCCTCTGCTGATATCCTTCCTCCTCATAGAGAATGGGACTGCCCAATCAACCTCATTCCAGGGAAGGTTCCACCGCGAGGCCAAACTTATCCGTTGTCTCTGCCTGAGACACACTCCATGGAAGAGTACATCAAAGAGAACCTGGCGAAGGGTTTCATCCGACCATCTTCTTCTCCAGCCGGCGCAGGCTTCTTCTTCGTTAAGAAGAAAGACGGTGGTCTGCGTCCGTGCATCGACTACAGAGGTCTGAACGACATTACCGTCAAGAAACGATACCCTTTACCCCTGATTACCGAGCTCTTTGATAGAGTTAGTGGTGCAACCATTTTCACAAAGCTGGACTTGAGGGGTGCCTACAATCTCATCCGAATCCGTGAGGGTGACGAGTGGAAGACCGCCTTTAACACCCGTGACGGACATTATGAGTACCTCGTCATGCCCTTCGGATTGAGCAACGCTCCAGCAGTCTTCCAGCACTTCGTGAATAAGATCTTCAGGGACATCTTGTACCGCCATGTCGTGGTTTATCTAGATGACATCTTCATCTTTGCTAATAATCTCGAAGATCATCGTTTCTGGGTAAAAGAGGTTCTTTCCCGTCTCCGTGTCAATCACCTCTATTGTAAATTTGAGAAGTGTGTGTTTGAAGTTAAAACCATTCCGTTTCTAGGTTACATTGTGTCCGGTTCCGGACTAGAGATGGATCCTGAGAAACTGCAAGCAATCCAGAATTGGCCTATACCCTTAACCCTCAAAGGGGTCCAGAGGTTCTTAGGGTTTGCCAATTATTATAGAAAATTTATACGAGACTTTTCCACCATTGTGGCGCCTATCACTGCAGTAACCAAGAAAGGTGCTAATCCGTCCAAGTGGTCCGAGGAAGCTACGCAGGCCTTTCACCTTCTGAAGCAACGGTTCATCTCTGCACCAGTTCTGAAACAGCCCGACACCGAATCTCCTTTTATCTTAGAGGTAGATGCCTCCTCCGTTGGAGTAGGAGCGGTGTTATCCCAGAGGGCCAAAGATGGACATCTACATCCTTGCAGTTTCTTCTCCCGGAAGTTCTCCCCAGCTGAGCGCAACTATGCCATTGGCGATCAGGAGTTGCTAGCCATCAAGCTCGCTCTGGAGGAGTGGAGATACCTGTTGGAGGGAGCTTCCCACTCAATCACCATACTTACCGACCACAAAAATATTTTATATCTCAAAGGCGCACAATGTCTGAATCCTCGTCAGGCCAGATGGGCACTTTTCTTCTCTAGGTTTGACTTTAAACTCCAGTTCTGTCCGGGTTCTCAGAATCGTAAGGCCGATGCCCTTTCCCACTCATAGGAGCAAGAAAATGAGTCAGAGTCTGCAGACAAGCATCCTATTATTAATCCGTTGGCATTCTCCACGGTAGGGATGGACTCTACGCCTCCACCAGGGAAAAGTTTTGTTAAGCCAGTTCTAAGGAAGAAGCTCATGCATTGGGCCCATGCTTCCCGTTTTGCTGGACATACAGGCATTCAGAAAACCCTTGAATTTATTTCTAGGTCCTACTGGTGGCCAACTCTGAAGAAGGACGTTATGGAATTTATTGCCTCCTGCCCAAAGTGTGCCCAACACAAAGTCTCCCGCCAGTCGCCTGCGGGACAACTGGTTCCATTATCTGTTCCCCGTCGACCATGGACCCATTTGTCGATGGACTTGTTTCCGATCTACCTATCTGCAACAAGTTTAATACCATCTGGGTGGTAGTTGACCGGTTCACCAAGATGGCACATTTCATCCCTCTCACCGGTCTTCCGTCAGCTTCCAAGTTGGCTCAAGTGTTTATACAAGAGATCTTCCGACTTCACGGTCTTCCTGAAGAAATCATCTCGGATCGTGGAGTACAATTTGTAGCCAAATTTTGGCGAAGTTTGTGTCAAGCCCTCCAAGTCAAGTTAAAGTTTTCCACGGCTTACCATCCTCAGACCAATGGCCAAACCGAGAGGGTGAATCAGGACTTGGAGGCCTTCCTCCGTATATATGTGTCTTCCTCTCAAGATGACTGGGTTTAACTCCTTCCTTGGGCCGAGTTCAGCCACAATAATCAATACCATTCCTCATCTTCTTCTACACCATTCTTCATTAATTATGGATTCCACCCTAAAGTCCCAGAATTCCAACCGCTTCCCGCAACTTCTGTTCCAGCAGTGGATGTCACCTTGCGTCAGTTTTCAAATAACTGGAGGAACGTCCGCGCAGCCCTGCTTAAAGCCTCATTCAGGTATAAGAAGTTTGCCGATAGGAAGCGTAGAGCGGTTCCTGCTCTCAAGGTGGGTGATCGTGTGTGGTTGTCCACAAAGAATTTGAGGTTGAGAGTTCCCAGCATGAAATTTGCACCTCGCTACATCGGACCCTTCAGGATTGAACAAGTCATCAATCCTGTTGCCTACAGATTGCAGTTACCACCCTTCTTGAAAATACACAGGACATTTCATGTTTCTTTGTTGAAACCGCTGATCCTGAATCGGTTTCATTTCGCACTTCCTCCAGCTCCCAAAGTTCAGACTCAACGGGGAGTCGAGTACGAGGTGGCCAAGATTTTGGACTCACGTTTCCGTTACGGTCAGTTACAATACCTCATTGACTGGAAGGGCTATGGTCCTGAAGAACGCTCTTGGACCAATGCCTCAGACGTCCATGCTCCTGCCTTGGTCCGAAATTTCCACGCAAAGTTTCCTTTAAAACCTAAGAAGTGTCCTGGGGCCACTCCTAAAGGGGGGGGTGCTGTCACGATCCGGGTATCTGGACGCCATTACCTGCCGTTTAGGTGTCTTCTGAGACTGGCCCAGCGTTCCAAGTCCGGATCTCATCTGTGTCAACACTCTGCACATCCCTCCTGTCATTCTGAGACACTACCATAGCGACGCCATGTTTGAATCCAACATGGCGTCTCCCGGCCTTCGCGGCCATTCCTGTATTATTGCTGCGGGTTCTCAGAGTAATTTATCATGCCTCCCGCAGTCTCTGCTGTCCTTCATGTGTCCCAGCATATAACTGTTATAGCGTCTCCTGCCCTCCGCGGCCGGCGCCGCCATTATCACTATGTTTGCATAGTTCATTCCAAACCAGGTTTTCCCTCCAGGTCCCAGCATGGGCGCAGCCATGTTGGATTTGATCATATGCTCCAATTCCTCCAATCCACCATCTCTGGAATCTGCATAATTGCCCAGCCAATGCCTGCATAGCAGCAGGTATAAGTATCCTGTGTCTGGGCCAGATGGTCGTCAGTGCTTTGAATGTCATACCTTGTTCCAGTCTCTCTCTCCTGTGGTTTGTTTCTCCAGGTTCCAGCTCCTGTCTCCAGCATCCACAAAGAGACCCGCACCTGCTATCCATCCTGCGGTGCAGCCTGACTTTGCAATCCTCTGTGACTGATCCAGCTTTCACCTATTACCTCGTTTGCTTCCAGCTTCCAAGCTTGCAGCTATTAACCCATCTGTTTTCCAGCAACCTGCTTCCAACAGAATTCAGCTTCCTTAAAGAGCCGGTGTTCTCCCAGCGGATTTCTACTTCCAGCAGTATCCACTACCACCGGTAACCACTCTTCAATTCATCTGTTTCCACGCTCCCTAGTATCTTTCCGTTTTAACCCCGTGTTTCCACCATCTGGCTGGTTCCGTCCAGTGACTCCTACAGTGCATTCCAGTTACCAGCATCATCTCATACACCTACTGGCGTGTTCCTCGGTTGTCTCCACTACTACAGCCTGGCCTGGTAAGGTTATTCTACCCAAGGACTATAACATCCGTTCTGCAACCTACCAGTGCCCTGTTATACCTTTTATGGTTTAGTGATCCAGTAACTGTATTATCTGCCACTGCTAATACTGAGTGTGAACGCTGTTGTGATTATACGGAGTCTGTTTAATAAACTTTCATTTGACTTTTAACCTGGTTGTCATGGTCACACCTTCGGGTTTCCTTCCACACTTACATGTCCAGGGGTCTGATTAAACCATCTAAGTTTAACTTCATTCCAGCCCCTACAACTGAGGCTTCCTCCCGTCAGCCTAAACCCTCAGTTGTGACAATTTGAGGTTCAGAATCGGTCTGACCGAGCCGTCCGGCTTCAGCACGACAGAGAGGTTCGAATAGAACCCTTCCCCCCGTTGGGACGGGGGAACCGGCACAATGACCCTCTGTTGACACAACTTTTGTATCGTAGCATTTACCACTTCTCTTTCGGAAAGAGAAACTGGCAAGGCCGACACGAAAAAGCAGCGGTGGGGCATCTCCTGAAACCTCAGTTTGTACCCATGGGACACTATGTCTAAGACCCAAGGATCCAGGGCTGATTGAAACCAGACCTGACTGAAGAATCGGAGATGGCCCCCCCACCGGTATGGACTCCCGCAGGGGAGCCCCGGCGTCATGCTGTAGATTTGGTAGAGGCAGGGGAGGACTTTTGGTCCTGGGAGCCTGACATGGTGGGTGACTTCTTTCCCCTTCCTCTACCTTTTGAAGCGAGGAAGGACGAGCCCTTTCCTTTTTTGTATTTATTAGTCCGAAAGGACTGCATCTGATGATGGGGTGCCTTTTTCTGTTGTGTGGGAACATAAGGAAGAAAAGATGACTTACCCGCAGTAGCGGTAGACACCAGGTCAGCAAGACCGTCACCAAACAAGACACTACCTTTAAAAGGGAGAGCTTCCATATTCTTCTTTGAGTCGGCATCAGCATTCCATTGATGAATCCACAGCGCCCTCCTGGCCGAGACCGCCATGGCATTGGCTCTTGATCCCAAGAGGCCAACATCCCTTGCCGCATCCTTTAGGTAATCTGCAGCGTCCTTGATATAACCAAGAGTCAAAAGAATGTTATCCTTATCAAGGGTATCCATATCAGAAGCCAAATTATCAGCCCACTTAGCAATAGCACTACTCACCCAAACCGACGCCACAGCAGGTCTGAGCAATGCTCCAGTATTAACGAAAATGGACTTCGATGTCGTCTCCAGCTTGCGATCCACCGGATCCTTGAGAGCAGCCGTGTCAGGAGACGTAAGCGCCACCTTCTTGGACAGTCGTGATGGAGCCTTGTCCACATTGGGGGATGACTCCCATTTGTCTCTGTCATCAGAGGGGAAAGGATACGCCATCAAAATTCTCTTGGGAAGCTGCCATCTTTTGTCAGGCGACTCCCAAGCCTTTTCACAAAGCGCGTTCATTTCATGAGAGGGAGGAAACTTCACCTCAGTTTTTCCCCCTTAAATAAGCAAACCGTGGTGTCTGGAACAGCAGGTTCCTCAGAGATATGTAAAACATCTTTGATAGCTACAATCATGTACTGAATACTCCTAACAACCCTTGGATGTAAAGAAGCCTCGTTGAAAACGACATCGGAATCAGAGTCCGTGTCAGTATCTGTATCTGCCATCTGGGTAAAAGAACGCTTTTGTGACCCTGAGGTAGTCTGTACCTGAGACAAAGCCTCCTCCATGGATTTCCTCCATGTTTGTGTCTACGCATCAGATTTATCTAACCTCTTAGACAATAAAGCCGCATTTGCATTCAGTGTACTCAGCATAGTCACCCAATCAGCAATCGGCTGTGCTGACAGAGTCATACCCAAATCCCTCTCTGTGTCCCCAGTAACTTCCTCCGAGGAGGAACACTCAGCCTCAGACATGTCGACACGCAGTACCGACACACCCACACTCAAACTGGCCAAAAACAAGGGGACAGACCCACAGGGAAGCCTGTAGAGAGAAACAGAGAGGGCGTATGCCAGCTCACACCCCAGCGCCCATATACTAAAAGAGATAATATGTGTGTCTAGTGCTGTCCTAAATATGATAAAAGCACCAAATTTGATGTGCTTCCCCCCCTCACCCCCGTTTTGCCTCCTTGTTACTTGAGGGAGCTTGGAGATCCGGGCTAGCATCTCTGCAGCACTGTGGAGAGAGAAAATGGCGCTGGTGAGCAGTGTGCGACTAAGCCCCGCCCCTTCCCGGCGTGCTGTAGCGGGAGTATTCTATATGGTGCCCGGGCACCGTATAATCGTTTTTGCCAGTCCTCTGACCCCAGTAACTGCTGCCCAGGGCGTTCCCCCCCAGCGCCCTGCACCCTGTGAGTGCCGTTGCTGAAGTGTGTGTGGGAGCATGGAACGCAGCGCTACCGCTGCGCTGTACCGTTACTGAAGTCTTCTGCCGTCTGATGTCTTTGGTTCTTCTCATACTCACCGGCTTCTTTCTTCTAGCTACTGTGAGGCGGGGGTGACGGCCCGGCTACGGGAACAAGCAGCTAGGCGAACCAAGTGATCGAACCCTCTGGAGCTAATGGTGTCCAGTAGCCTAAGAAGCAGAGCCCTTAACTAAGAAGAAGTAGGACTGACTTCTCTCCCTTCAGTCCCACGATGCAGGGAGCCTGTAGCCAGCAGGTCTCCCTGAAAATAAAAAAACCTAACAAAAGTCTTTCTAGAGAAACTCAGTAGATCTCCCCTAGTATGTGTCCAGTCACTCCTGGGCACAAAGTCTAACTGAGGTCTGGGGGAGGGGCATAGAGGGAGGAGCCAGTTCACACCCAGTCAAAGTCTTTTTAGTGTACCCAAGCTCCTGCGGATCCCGTCTATACCCCATGGTTCTTTTGGAGTCCCCAGCATCCTCTAGGACGTAAGAGAAATCATCTTTGCGATTGTTTTAAGTTTTGTATAATAACCAAAAGCATGTATAATGTTATATAATAAGTTTCAGCCCAATAAGCTGTTATTTGATTCTATGTTTCATAATTTGGTATTGATTAGAATGTTCATTGCAATAATCAATGAACATAGCCAGCTAGTACATGTAATTTCCTTAAATGAATTATATAGGTGTTTCTGTGAGAAACTATTTTGTTGAGAACAATATGACATTAAAGGAGTATGTTTTGGAATGTCCAGGTGACAATAGAAAGAAGGCCTTCAAGATTAATGATCAGATGGCGATAAGGAACAGGCCTTCTCATTAAATTAATGACCAGATATTGATAAGACTATACATACAGGAATGTTAATTGGTTTAATTAAATCATTATTTATCTTTACACATGGTGTACTTTGATTGGTTAACAAACTGCCATATCTTTGCACACGGTGTGCTTTGATTGGCTAACACACTGTCATACCTTTATTCCTTTGTTCATTTGTGTATAAATAACGGCTCCTAAAATAAACGAGTGAGATCAGAAATGACCTGCTGAGCATCTACGCATCTCCTGTGTGTTGTCTCATTATTTCTGGTCTCCAGCCGGCTGCTAAGTACAGAACCATTGACTGATGTTCAAGGGTATTTAAACAGATGACCGAAGGGCGTTGATATATGGAGTCTATCTCCAACACCAGTAGAAAGAGAACTTTAACTGTCCACCATTTAAGATCCACTTTATTAAGTGGCTCAAATGGGGCAACTTGAAGGGCTTTCAGGACTAGATTTAAGTCCCAAGGTACTGTAGGAGGAACAAAAGGAGGTTGAATGCGCATCATTCCCTGGAAAAAAGTACGCACATCCTGTAAATTGCCAATTTTCTTTTGGAACCATACAGTCAATGCCGACACTTGCACTCTCAAGGAAGCCACCTTCAAACCTTTAGCCACTCCTACCTGAAGGAATGCTAAGACCATGGAAACTCTGAAAGCCTTAGGGTCCATTTTCCGTTCACTGCACCAATGAATATAGGTTTACCATATTCGGTGATAAATGTGAGCTGAGGAAGGTTTCCTTGCTCTGAGCATAGTTTGAATTACCTGTTGTGAGAATCCTCTTGACTTCAGGTCAAAGACAGTCGATCCAGATGTCTGAGATAACAAGGACCCTGCATCAGTATATCTGGACATTGAGGGAGCAGAAGTGGAACATCCATTGACATCCTCTGCAGATCTGTGTACCAATGTCTTCTGCGCCAAGCCGGAGCTATTAGTATCACGGCACCTTTCCCTTGCTTTATCTTTCTCACCACCCTGGGTAATAGGGTGATTGGAGGAAACACAAAAGCCAAATTAAAGTCCCATCTCACCGACATGGCATCCACAAAGATCGCTCTGTGATTCTTTGTCTTTCTCCCGTAGGCGAGAACTATGTTGTTCAGACGGGATGCCATGAGATCTATCTCTGGCAATTTCCACTTGTCTACTAGAGTCTGGAAGACCTCCGGGTGTAGAGACCATTCGCTTGGCGTGTCAACTGAGAAAATCTGCTTCCCAGTTTAGGACTCCCGTAACGAACACTGCGGACAAGGCTGGATGATGGAGTTTTGCCCACTTTAGTTTGTGACTTACCTCCTTCATAATTTTTCGGCTGCCAGTTCTTCCCTGATGGTTGAGGTACGCTACTGCCGTCGCATTGTCTGAGCGGATCTGGCCCCGTTTTCCCCACAGAATGTCTTCTGCCTGAATCAGTGCCATGTATATGGCCCGAAGTTCCAATATGTTTATTGGCAGGCAACTTTCTTCCCTGGTCCATTGTCCCTGAAAACACAACCTTCCTGACACTGCTCCCCAGCCCTCAAGACTGGCAATTGTCGTCAGAATTTCCCAATCTGATATCCAAAAGGGTCTCCCTTTGTCCAGATGGAATGTCTGAAGCCACCAGGCTAATGACCTTCTTACTTTGATCGTAAGAGACATGGTCTGTGTTTTTATCGTCTAATGCAACCAATTCCATTTGGCAAGAATCAGACGCTGCAGAGGCCTCGAGTGGAATTGTGCATACTCCACAATGTCGAACGTTAATACCATCAAACCCATCACCCGCATTGCTGCGTGCATGGATACCTTTTGACTGTGTAACAAGTCCTGAATCCTTGACTGGACTTGGATATCTTGTTCAGAGGTAAACTTACTCTCTGAAGACCTGAATCCAGTACAGCCTCCAAGTGAGTCATCTGTTGTGATGGGAGCAGAGACGATTTTGCCCAGTTTATGAGCCACCCGTGGTACTGCACACGTTATTGTCTGTTGCAGATGAGCTAAGAGCAACTCCTACGTCTGTGCCAGGATTAAAAGATCGTCGAGGTATGGAAAAATTCTTATCCCCTGCTGGCGGAGATAAATTGCCATGACCACCATAATCTTGGTAAATATTCTGGGAGCTGTGGCTAACCCAAAAGGTAGGGCCTGGAACTGAAAATGCTACTGGAGGATAGCGAACCTGAGATAGAACTGATGGGACAGTGCTATAGGAACATGTAGGTAAGCACCCTGTATATCCAGGTATACCATATAATCCCCTGTTCCATGGTCAAAATGATGGAACGTAACGTCTCCATGTGAAACCGAAATACCCAAATGTGTTTGTTCAGTAGTTTGAGGTTGAGAATGGGCCGAAAAGATCCATTTGGCTTCTGAACTAAAAACAGGTTGGAGTAAAAACCCTGTCCCCGTTGTGCAGGAGGAATTGGAATGACTAATCCTGAGTGAAGTAATTTCTGAACTGCCTCTTATAAAGCCCTGGCCTTCGTCTCTACCCAAGACGGGCTGGTACAAAAAAAACTTTTGAGGAGGGTACTTCTTGAAGGCAAAAACATAACCTAGAGATACCACTTCCTGCACCCAGACATCTGTTGTAGACTGCTGCCAGATCTGTGCAAACTGAAGAAGTCGGTCCGCCAGGTGGAGGCCCGCACCATCAGGCTGATGGTTTATTATCTGTCTTCCCAACCGGACCTCTGGTAGGCCAATGCTTTTTAGTCTTACCAGACTTGTTGTATTGGGCCTGTTTGCCATAATTTTTTCCTTTAGCTTTTCCTTGATACCGAAAGGGCCGAAAAGCCGAAACTTTAGGTTTGAAATTGTATGTGGAAGAGAACTTGACCTTCTTGGAGTCTGCTTCTGACTCCAGAATATCTGTCAATTCTTTACCAGAAAGAATATCTCCAGAAAAGGGTAATGATTCCAAAACAGACTTAGATTCTGAATCAGCTTTCCACGTACGTAGCCAAACTGCTTTGCGAGCAGCTACTGTTGAAGCTGATGCCCTGGAGGCGATAGTGCCCATATCTAATGCTGCTACTTCCAGGAACATTGCAGCCTGTTTTATATATGCTATATGGGATTTTTTTCTATCTAGAAGCTATAGAAAAATCCCCCTTCAATGCATCAACCCAGGCAGCCACTGCCTTTGCCATCCAAGCTGAAGCCATGGCTGGCCTTATGACTGCCCCAGATAGGGAAAAAAATGTTTTTTTTAGAAAACCATCTACTCTCCTATCCGTAACATCATTTAATGATGTTGAAGGAAAAGGTCATGTAGATTTTTGCACTAATCGAATTACATGCGTATCTACTTTAGGAGCTACATCCCTTTTTAAACAATCCCCAGCTGGATTAGATTTTAACTGTTTTGGGACGTTTAAACACAGGTGCCTTGGTTTTTAACACAGGCTCTGCTGATTCCGCAAAGGATAGAATGGCTTTCATTGCTTTAATTAACTCAGCTATATCCACTGAGGTAAAACCTTCCTCCTCCTCTTCGTATATGCCGAAGTAGAATTGATTGAGCTTTCATCTTCCGATGAATCCTCATCCGAATCATGTGTAGCCTGTGAAGGTGAAATTTTAATTACCACCAGTTTATCAGCTTGTTTCTTTTGAGAAGCTGCTGCTGGAAGTGATACACTATAGGTGGGGAGCTGCATGTAAGGGTTAATAGTGTAACCTATCACTAGTACAGGAGTTGGAGGAATTATCCATTCAGCTATACTGGATAAAGTGGTCATTCCGAGTTGTTCGCTCGCTAGCTGCTTTTAGCAGAATTGCACACGCTAGGCCGCCGCCCTCTGGGAGTATATCTTAGCTTAGCAGAATTGCGAACGAAAGAGTAGCAGAATTGCGAATAGAAAATTCTTAGCAGTTTCTGAGTAGCTCGAGACTTACTCCTACACTACGATCAGCTCAGCCCGTTTCGTTCCTGGTTTGACGTCACAAACACGCCCTGCGTTCGGCCAGCCACTCCGTTGTTTCTCCAGACACTCCCGCGTTTTATCCTGGCACGCCTGCGTTTTTCCGCACACTCCCAGAAAACGGTCAGTTTTCGCCCAGAAACACCCACTTCCTGTCAATCCCACTCCGATCACTTCAACGATGAAAATTCTTCGTTCGGACGCGAGTAAATCTACTAAGTTTTGTGCTAAAATACTTAGTGCATGCGCATTTTTACCTCAATCGCTCCGTTGCGAAAATCGGCAACGAGCTAACAACTCGGAATGACCCCCAAAGTCTGTGCAAACATAGCCCAAGGTGGACACACAAAAAACTTTTGGATTATCACAGCGCCGTTACAATCAGCTCCACCTTATAATTTTCCATATATCAACTTGGAAAAAGAAATATCGGTATCTCTGGTCAAATACTTTCTATTTTATGTGCAAATTTCAGACACGGCATATAGCAAGTGTACACTGTCCTCCAAAGAAGATTCCAATAGAAAAAAATATATCTGACCTAAAACACTTTATCTTGTAAATCCACAAAGAACATCCAAAAATCTCCAGAAAAAAATCAGTTTATTAAAATCCACTATTAAAAAAAAATCTCTATAAAACAACGACTTTCCGGTATGCAGGCAGTGATAAGCAATTTTAGTTCGGTTACAACAAAAACTTTTTAGATCTCACCGGACCTCCAGGACATCAGCAGTTTTTACCGTGCAGGTTTTCTCCCTGTATCTGGTTTTAGCTGCCAGAAATTTTTCGCAATCACGGGATAACCTCACGTCCTTGCTGGGCTCTGTCCTTACGTTTGCTGTTGCTCACCGCTATGCTCAGCTATGTCACTGCGGCTTCTGCTCCCGGCTTCTCTCCTCATAAAATTAGTGACCGAAATCATTCATTAACCGCCGACGCGTTTCTACCCTCCAACCGGGTCTTCGTCAAGGCATGAATGATTCCGGTCCGGTCACTTTTTATGCAGTATCCTGGAAATCCGGTGGTCTAATTACATATGTATCCATACAGATTCAGGGCATTTATACATATTCCTGGGCATTTTAAAGACACATCACCTCTACAATGGGTTTTCAGTGTATACTACATAGACTAGGACAAAAAACCCTCAGGCTCTTCCCACGAATGCACAAATTAAATTCCTTTTTATATAACATCTTATGTCCCAAATGATTACATGTCTCACACACACCCCACCACACGAAGAAAATCTCCCTACCCATGGCCTTTCCCGCAACCTAATAATTGCACTAACACATGGACCTGGACCACGGCACATCCGCTAACCCCCTATACCAAAGGCACAACAGGCGGAGGAGGACTTTCTCAGAGGAACCACTTCATCTCAAAGTCCCCATTCAAACCATTTGGTTGTAGCGAGAGACATGTAATCATTTGGGACATAAGATGTTATATAAAAAGGAATTTGATTTGTGCATTCGTGGGAAGAGCCTGAGGGTTTTTTGTCCTAGTCTATGTAGTATACACTGAAAACCCATTGTAGAGGTGATGTGTCTTTAAAATGCCCAGGAATATGTATAAATGCCCTGAATCTGTATGGATACATATGTAATTAGACCACCGGATTTCCAGGATACTGCATAAAAAGTGACCGGACCGGAATCATTCATGCCTTGACGAAGACCCGGTTGGAGGGTAGAAACGCGTCGGCGGTTAATGAATGATTTCGGTCACTAATTTTATGAGGAGAGAAGCCGGGAGCAGAAGCCGCAGTGACATAGCTGAGCATAGCGGTGAGCAACAGCAAACGTAAGGACAGAGCCCAGCAAGGACGTGAGGTTATCCCGTGATTGCGAAAAATTTCTGGCAGCTAAAACCAGATACAGGGAGAAAACCTGCACGGTAAAAACTGCTGATGTCCTGGAGGTCCGGTGAGATCTAAAAAGTTTTTGTTGTAACCGAACTAAAATTGCTTATCACTCCCTGCATACCGGAAAGTCGTTGTTTTATAGAGATTTTTTTTAATAGTGGATTTTAATAAACTGATTTTTTTCTGGAGATTTTTGGATGTTCTTTGTGGATTTACAAGATAAAGTGTTTTAGGTCAGATATATTTTTTTCTATTGGAATCTTCTTTGGAGGACAGTGTACACTTGCTATATGCCGTGTCTGAAATTTGCACATAAAATAGAAAGTATTTGACCAGAGATACCGATATTTCTTTTTCCAAGTTGATATATGGAAAATTATAAGGTGGAGCTGATTGTAACGGCGCTGTGATAATCCAAAAGTTTTTTGTGTGTGGACTATATGTTTTTTCACTGATTAGCTGATCAGTTTCTTTTGGAAAGCACAGCTGGGATCGTTAATAAGCGCTTAGAAATAAGATCTTTTACTTTGGAGTATAGCCCAAGGTGGATCCATCTGTACCTGAATCTGCCTTGTATTTTTCATTACCCCTGATGAAAGTTAAAACAATTTACACACAAACCATCCTGAACCAGATCCTGAGAGGATAACACATCTTTGCAAGACAAACATGATATGAGTGTTGGTGTTGCTGTGAGTGTACCTTCCTCACCTTTGCCGCTCTTAGACATGATAAATAATCATCACTTCCACAGTGTACTACACAATTTGTGACTGTAATCACTTTAAATTTCTTAAAGTGATATACAATCTTACCCTACCCATGCACCAGCATTGAGGATCGGAATAAATAAACTTACAGAAATATAGTAAAGTCAGCAATTACACTAGCAGTCAGTCACATGTTATACATTAGTATATTAAGCAATATGAGCACAACATCAACTACAGCTAAATTTTAGGTATGTAGGAGAACATATTACTGCATCATGTTTTAAACAAATCTAGACGCAATTGCGAAAAGAACCAACAGTAAATGTATACAGACTCATATGCAATAGGCACTTTATCTAACTATTCGTACTCAAAAGTTAGATAGAGACTTAGTGCTGTATAACCCTTACTCAGTAGAGTGGGATACAGGGAGACTCACCTCGCTTCCAGGACCGATCGATACGTTAGCGAACGCTGAGTGTATCCAGACGCTACTAGTGTACACTGCCGCTCCATGAACCTACATGTACAGCGTCTGAGACTGAAGCGGGAAATAGTTAATGGCGGGTGACTCGGAGGAAACTGGTCGTGAACCGGGGGTAGGGCAACCAGGAGTGCATCCTACTCTCCACTGCTGACATCAACCCTAGGGATCGCGGCCGCATACTAATCCTGGAACCTCTTATCCATAAGGTCTAGCGCTGGTGCACACGAGTTGGCAGCCGCGTCAGCGACTGTTTTGGGAAGGAGACAACCAAACAGTGCGCCTGTGCCTGTATTCCCCTTCTAAGCGGAATCGATGCCTTACCTTCTCCCCATGCTCTGGCCACAGCCTGGTAACGTCTGCTGGACCTGCTAGTATATCCGACACAGACGCCCGCCGAAACAGCACTGTATTCGTGGGTAAGCGTTGTCGCGACCCGGCGGAGAGTTGTTGGAGCGACTCTTTCTAAGGTACGTATAAGTCTCTGTTTAGAAAGATTGCTCAAAAATTAGTAAGACTATAAAAAATAAAATAAGAAAGCTTAGGGCTGCTAAGAACCAGCAGCCCTCTGACCATGGTCCGGCTCCTGCCGCACCACACAAAAAACTGATTTGCCTGGGCAAGGAGGCAGGAACATATGGACGGGCCCATTGCATGCTGGGAGGCCGGAAATGCTTTGACCGATTGGTGCAAATCCGCTGTCGCTTCATCATATCCCATTGTTATGCTGAAAATGGTGGTTGCCAATAGCGAACCGCAGATATTACGAAATGGCAATAGGTATATGCAGGTAAGCATCATGTATATCCAGGGATACCATGTAATCCCCAGGTTCCATGGCCAGTACAATGGAGCCCAGTCTTTCCATATGGAACTTGGAAACTCTCACTAACTTGGTCAGTGACTTGAGGTTGAGAATAGGCCGGAAAGACCCATTGGGTTTCGGTACTGGAGACAGGGTCGAGTAGTAGCCCCCTGCTTGTTGAGAGATAGGCACCGGCACCACCACTGCTGTGTCCAGGAGGGAATGTACAACCAAATGTAGAGCATGCGCCTTCAACGGACCCGAATGGATGACTGTTGTGCAGAACTGGCGAGGGAGACGTCTCCTGAAGGAGACCGCATACCTGTGAGAGACAACTTCCTGCACCCACGCGTCTGAAGTGGTCCTTAACCAGACCTGGGTGAACTGCAGGAGTCGGCCTCCCACCCTAAGGTCCCCCAGGAGGAGGACCACCCCGTCACGCTGCAGGCTTGTCATGTTTGGAAGCAGGCTGATGGGCAGACCAGGACTGTTTAAATTTGGGCTTACTGGTCTTGGTAGTACGAGGCTGATTCGAGTACACCTGACCCTTTGATTTACCTGAAGTCTGAAAGGAACAAAAAAACGAGATATATGGTAAGAACTTACTGTTGTTAAATCTCTTTCTGCGAGGTACACTGGGCTCCACAGGGAATGACATTGGGGTGTAGAGTAGGATCTTGACCCGAGGCACCAACAGGCTAAAAGCTATGACTGTTCCCAGAATGCACAGCGCCTCCTACTCTATAACCCCACCTCCGTGCACAGGAGCTCAGTTTTAGTTAACCAGTCCAATGCAGTAGCAGGCAAAAGAGACAACTGTTAGAAGCCACATACACCACACTCTCACGACAGGAGAAAGTGTCAGCGGCTAATGCCATACCAACCCAAAGAAGCTAAGTGCGTCAGGGTGGGCACCCTGTGGAGCCCAGTGTACCTCACAGAAAGAAATTTAACAACGGTAAGTTCTTACCATAAATCTCGTTTTCTTCTGCGGGGTACACTGGGCTCCACAGGCAACGACATTGGGGATGTCCTAAAGCAGTTCCTTATGGGAGGGGACGCACTGTAGCGGGCACAAGAACCCGGTGTCCAAAGGAAGCATTCTGGAAGCGGAAGCATCAAAGGCATAGAACCTTATGAAGGTGTTCACTGAGGACCACGTAGGCACCTTGCACAATTGTTCCAGGGTCGCACCACGGCGGGCCGCCCAAGAAGATCCAACCGACCGAGTAGAATGGGCCTTAATGGTAGCAGGAGCTGGAAGTCTAGCCTGTACATAAGCATGTGCAATCATCATTCTAATCCATCTGGCCAGGGTCTGCTTGTGAGCAGGTCAGCCACATTTGTGAAAACCAAACAGAACAAAAAGAGATTTCGACTTCCTGAGGGAGGCCGTTCTCTTCACATAGATACCGAGAGACCGTACCACATCCAACGACAGCTCTTTGGAGACAATTCAGGAGAGGCAAAGTCCGGAACCACAATCTCCTGATTAAGGTGGAAAGAAGACCCCACCTTAGGTAAATTCCCGGGGAGTGTTCTAAGAACCGCCCGATCACGGTGAAAAATTAGATATGGTTACCTACAAGACAAGGCACCCAAATCCGACACCCGTCTAGCAGAGGCAATAGCCAGCAGAAACAATACCTTAAGAGAAAGCCACTAAAGGTCTGCAGATTCAAGAGGCTCAAACGGAGACACTTGCAACGCCTCTAAAACCACTGACAAGTCCCGAGGGCCCACAGGCAGGACATAGGGAGGTTGAATCCGCTACACACCCTGAGTGAACGTATGTACATCAGGTAATGTCGCAATTTTTCTCTGGAACCAAACAGACAAGGCAGAAATATGAACCTTGATGAAGGCCAGACGAAGGCCCAAGCCCAGGCCCTGTTGTAGAAAGGCCAAAAGCTTGGCCGGACTAAACTTGTAAGCGTCATGATTGTTAGATGCGCACCAAGTAAAGTAAGAATTCCAGACCCTATGGTAAATCCGAGCAGAAGCCGGTCTCCGGGCCTTCAAAATGGTTTGAATGAAAATCCTCAGAAAATCCCTTGGCCCTTAGGACGGAAGCTTCAAGAGCCATGCCGTCAAAGCCAACTGGGCTAAATCCTGATATACATAGGGGCCCTGAACGAAGAGATCTGGGTGCTGCGGAAGTAGAAGGGAAGCTCTATCGAGAGACCCTGAAGGTCTGAGAAACAATGCCGTCTAGGCCACGCGGGAGCAATCAGAAGCAGGAGTCCTCCTTTTTGCTTGAACTTCCTTATTACTCTGGGCAGGAGTGACACCGGAGGGAACACGTATGGCAGGTGAAAGTTCCATGGAATCACCAGTGCGTCCACAAGCGCTGCTAGAGGATCCCTTGTCCTTGCTCCGAAGACCGGAACCTTGTGATTGTGTCGAGACGCCATCAGGTCCACATCTGGAAGGCCCCACCTGTCCACGAGGAGTTGAAACACTTTTGGATGGAGGCTCCACTCTCCGGTGTGTACGTCCTGACGACTGAGAAAGTCTGCTTCCCAGTTTAGGATGCCCGGAATGAATACTGCCGATATGGGCGGCAGATGGCGTTCCGCCCACTGAAGAATCCGTGATACTTCCCTCATTGCCATGCGGCTTTGAGTGCCGCTTTGATGACTGATGTATGCCACTGTGGTGGCGTTGTCCGACTGTACTTGAACAGGTCTGTTCTCTATTAAATGCGGGGCAAAGTTCAATGAGCTGAACACCGCCCACAATTCCAGAATGTTTATCGGGAGGAGAAACTCCTCCTTAGTCGACCGACCCTGAAGGGAGTGTTGCTCCAACACCACGCCCCAACCTCTCAGACTGGTGTCCGTCATCAGAAGGACCCAGTTGGAGATCCAGAAGGGACGACCCTTGCTCAAACGTTGGTCCTGAAGCCACCAACTCAGTGACAGACGGACCTCCGGAGACAAGGAGATCAGTTGAGACCTGATCCGGTGAGGCAGGCCGTCCTATTTGGCAAGAATCAGCTTCTGCAGAGGGCGTGAATGGAATTGAGCGTACTCCACCATGTCAAAAGCCGACACCATGAGACCTAGCACTTGCATTGCCGAATGTATCGACACTTGCGGACGAGATAGGAAGCATCAAATCCTGTCCTGAAGCTTCAGGACTTTCTCCTGAGACAAGAACAACTGCTGGTTGTGAGTGTCCAACAACGCCCCCAGGTGCACCATGCTCTGAGCAGGGACCAGGGAGGATTTTGTCCAGTTGATGAGCCACCCGTGGGCTTGCAGAAACTGGAGCGTCAGTTTCAGATGGCGTAGGAGAATTTCAGAGGAATTTGCCAGGATCAACAAGTCGTCCAGGTACGGTAGGATCCTGACCCCTTGACGGCAGAGCACAGCCGTCATTACCGCCATGACCTTGGTGAAAACTCGCGGAGCCGTGGTCAAACCAAAAGGTAACGCCCGAAATTGGTAATGGAGATTGCGAACAGCAAACCTCAGGTACTGCTGAAGGATCCGAGGCCTCTACGCGAGGACCTTCTACAACAGGGGCCGTTCGCCTATCAAGACTTACCGCTGCGACGTTTGACGGCATGGAGGTTGAACGCCAGATCTTAGCGCGGAAGGGCATTCCTACCGAGGTTATTCCTACTCTGATCCAAGCTAGGAAGGGGGTAACGTCTAAACAATACCATCGGATTTGGAAAAAAGTATGTGTCTTGGTGTGAATCCAAGAAGTTTCCTACGGTGGAGTTACAACTTGCATGTTTTCTCCTCTTTCTGTAAGCTGGCGTGGATGTGGGCCTACGCTTGGGCTCAATCAAAGTCCAGATTTCGGCCTTGTCCATTTTCTTCCAGAAACAATTGGCTACTATCCCTGAGGTTCTTGAAAGGAGTTCTGCACATCCAAACACCCTTTGTGCCTCCTATGGCGCCTTGGGATCTTAATGTGGTGCTTCTTATTGCAATGGGAATATGCAGGTAAGCATCCTGTATGTCCAGGGAGACCATATAATCCCCAGGTTGCAATGCCAGAACAATAGAGCAAAGTTTCCATACGAAACTTGGAGACCCTCACAAATTTGTTCAAGGACTTGAGGGTGAGAATGGGCCAGGAGGACTCATTCAGTTTCGGGACTAGGAACAGCGGTGAATAGTACCCCTTGCCTCTCTGAGCCAGAGGCACCTGTACTACCACTCCTGTGTCCAGGAGGGACTGTACCACCGAATGAGTTTTTTGCCTTCACCTGATCTGAAGGGACATCCGTCAGGCAAAATCAATGAGCGGGACAATTTTTGAAGGATACGGCGTAACCTTGAGTGACGACTTCCCGTACCCAGGCATCGGAAGTGGTCTTCAACCATTCCTGGGTATACCCTAGAAATCGACCCCCCCACCCTGCGATCCCCCAGAGGGAGGCCCGCCCCATTATGCGGCAGACTTGTCAGTCTTGGAAGCAGGCTGACGGGCAGCTCAGGCCCGTTTGGGTTTGGGCTTATTGGGTTTGAAAGTGCGAGCCTGTTTCGGGTACGCCTGACCCTTTGCTTTCCCTGAAGGATGAAATGAGCGAAAGGAAGTACTCTTAGCCTTCGGTACCGAAGGAGCAGTACTAGGTAGACAAGCTGTTTTAGAAGAAGCTAAGTCAGCCACTATCTTGTTGAGGTCTTCTCCGAAAAGGATGTCTCCCTTAAAAGGGAGTACCTCCAGGGTTTTCTTAGAGTCCAGTTCCACAGACCAGGACCGCAACCATAGGATCCGGCGAGCCAGTATGGACATAGTAGAAGTCTTGGCTGCCAGAATACCGGCATCAGAAGCAGCCTCTTTAATGTAATGAGAAGCTGTGACAATATACGATAAGCATTGTCTAGCATGATCAGAAGCGTTGGAAGACATCTCAGCTTCCAACTCCTGAGCCCAAGCTTCAATAGCCTCTGCAGCCCATGTCGCTGCAATAGTGGGCCGATGCGCAGCACCTGCTAGGGTGTAAATCGCCTTTAAACATCCCTCCACATGCTTATCCGTCGGTTCTTTCAGATACGTGATGGTAGCTACTGGCAGAGCGGAGGATACAATCAGCCGCTCCACCTGCGAATACACTGGCGGGAGTGTTTCTTAATTTTTACTTAGCTCCGCAGCGAAGAGATAGTGAGCCAGCATCATTTTTTCGTAAGGTGTGAATTTTTTCCTGGATTTTCCCAGGACTCCTGATGTATGTCTACTAAATGATCAGAATGAGGTAAAACTTGTTTAACCACTTTCTGACGTTTAAATCTGGCCGGTTTCATAGGAGCAGTATCAGGCTCCGGGTCATCAGTAATTTGAAGAATGAGTCTGATAGCCTCCAACAAGTCAGGAACACCCACCTGTGAAACAGATTCCCCATCAGAAGCAGCAGGATCAGAATCTGAGGGGTCAGTATAAACGCCATCCTCATCAGATGAGGTGTCTGAGACGTTGGTGGATTGTGAGGAAGTAATGGCCCGCTTAGAGGACCCCTTGGTCTTAGGCGAATGAGGGTTAGACTTCTGAGTAGCCAGTGATTGGTTCAATTGCTGTAACTGAGCAGACAGTTGATCTGCCCATGGCGGGTTAACCGCAGGGACCATAAGAGGTTGTACCGGCACAGGAGGTCCCATAGGGGGCGTTTGTCTAGTTACCAGCATATTCAATAGCATGGAGAAGTTAGCCCAAGGCGTGTCATTTTGAACCCCCGTTCCTACGATCCCACTGTAGGGTAAGGCACCCCCAGAACCTGAACCCTCAGCTGCTATATTTTCCTCAAATGTGTCTGCAGCTTCACCACCACACAATGTGGGATCAGCCCCAGCACCATTGCCATTTGTAGCTGACATTTTCAAAAGCTCAATGCAGGGCAACACAGTACAATATCAGCAGCACAATACCTGACAAGAACCCCCTGTGCAGTGTAACAACACAAACAGGGAATTCAAGAGGTATATGGTGACTAAAAATGACAGAGAAAAATACACACTGTGTATATCTTGTGAAATACCTATATTAAATGATAAACCTGACGCACTCAGCCCCTTCAGGTTATAGAATATAGGGATAGCAATCTGAGTGAGATACACGAAATGGAGGTCACACAGCAGCTATATGCACACACACAGTCACATTATACAATGCAGAAATTATGAAATGCAATAAAACTGCACTGGACTAGCAATACAAAGTAGTACTAAGTATAGCTATACACTCAATAGATATAACAATGCACAGTAAAGACTGGATGTATATCACAGGGTACTTGTACTATATAACCCTAACCAAATGCACTCTTTCTTAAATAACACTGTCAGCAGACATGTAGAATACTTAAGTGTCCTGTAAAATGCACAGCGCTGACATACAGGCGGCTTTACAGAGGAGGATTTGCCCAAACAGTCACAGGATCAGCTCTGCTTGCTATAATGGCGCCCAAACGCTGACAGGGAGTGAGGGAGAGAGATGCAGCTCCAGGGCGGGAACATTTACTCCCTAGGGCTGGGGGAAGGGCTAAAGGTCAAAGCCTTGACCCCTGCTGGACTTCACCACCGGGTACTATGCGCTATATAATAAAGTTTTTTTATCAAAACCGACCTTTGTCCTTGCCCTGGTGGTCTAGTGGTCTGTACTGTCACAGTGTCCACGCCAGTGTACATGGCCCGTCTCCCACCGGTCGCGATTTCCAGCGGGTCCCGTCTGAGGGACCCACTTACCGCCTCCCTAAGTGTGGCCACGCGATCCTGAAGAGCAGCGGTGGTGTGTGTGACTAACTTGAGAGAAATCGGAACCTCTGCTGTAGGTACCCAGCAACCAGGGCGTGGCAGTGTGCAGCGCCGCTGGGGGAGGTGATGGAGCTGCAGCAGGAGATGTCTGACTGATATCTAACACTTACAGTGCCTCTGCTGCAGCCCTTGAAGTCTTCATTTTTCACTTTAAAAGCTCTTCTCAGGGCTGCTGGAGCAGCCCCCGTTGTATGCCTGCACTGCATGGCACCAACATGAAAACTGAGCTCCTGTGCACGGCGGCGGGGTTATAGAGGTAGCGGTGCTATGCATTCTGGGAACAGTCAAATCTTTTAGCCTGTTGGTGCCTCGGATCAAGATCCTACGCTAACCCCCAATGTCATTCCCTATGGAGCCCAGTGTACCCCGCAGCAGAAAGTAGAACTTTTAGCTTTCGGAGCAGGAGGAGTGGTATTAGGAAGGCATGCAGTCTTAGCAGAGGCTAAGTCAGTCACGATCTTATTATGATCTTCTCCAAATAGGATGTCTCCCTTAAATGAAAGTTTTCCTGGAATCTAGGTCCACCTTCCAGGACTGCAACCATAGAATCCGGCGAGCCAAAATAGACGTAGTGGATGCTTTGGACACTAGAATACCTGCCTCAGAGGATGCCTCATCTATATAATGGAAATCGGTGGCAATACGTTACAGACACTGTTGAATTTATCAGGCTTTTTTGACATAGTAGTGGGATCTGCTTCCTCATCAATCTGTAGAACCATTTTGATAGCTTCCACTAAGTCAGGGACCTCAACCTGAGTCACAGGCTCCCTGAGTCAGACTCAGTCAATATAAGCCCCATTCTCATCAGAAGAAGTATCTGAAACATGAGTGGATTGGGAGGAGGAAACCACAACACATGGAGGGCCCCTTAGCCCCAGGGGGCTGAGGTGTAGATTTCTGTTTAACCAAATATTTATTTAAAATCTGTATTTGGGTAGACAGAGTGTCCGCCCAAGGTGGATTTGCTACAGGGACAATTTGTGGCTGTAAAGGCATAGGGAGTCCCACAGGGGGCGTAAGACGTGTCACTAGGTTAGACAGCATACTTGAGAAAGCAGCCCAGGGTGGGTCTTGAGTGACCACAGGAGCTGCAGGCTGACTTGGAGAGATATTGGACCCAGCACCCACATCACCATGTGCAGTTCCCCCTCTGGTAAATCCGTGGGACCAGCACTGCCTGAAGCAGGTGCGTCAGCGGGATTCCCGCCCTGTGTGGCAGACATTACGAGGAATGTAGCCGTGGGACACAAAACGAGTTTTATGGTAAGAACTTGTTAAAACTCTTTCTGCGATGTACACTGGGCTCCACAAGGATAGACATTGGGGTGTAGAGTAGGATCTTGATCCGAAGCACCAATAGGCTCAAAAGCTTTGACCTTCTTCCCAAGATGCATAGCGCCGCCTCCTATATCACCCCGCCTCCGTGCACAGGAGCTCAGTTTTGATAACCAGCCCAATGCAGTAGCAAGAAAAAGAGACGACAACTGCCAGTTGCCACAAACACCACACTCTCACGACAGGAGAAGTGTCAGCGGCTAATGCCATACCAACCCAAAGAAGCTAAGTGCGTCAGGGTGGGCGACTTGTGGAGCCCAGTGTACCTCGCAGAAAGAGTTTTAACAAAGGTAAGTTCTTACCCTAAAACTCGTTTTCTGCTGCGGGGTACACTGGGCTCCACAAGGATAGACATTGGGAATGTCCTAAAGCAGTTCCTTATGGGAGGGGATGCACTGTAGCGGGTACAAGAACCCGCCGTCCAAAGGAAGCATCCTGGGAAGCGGCGGCATTGAAGGCATAGAACCTAATGAACGTGTTCACAGAGGACCACGTAGCCACCTTGCACAATTGTTCAAGGGTCGCACCACGTTGGGCCGCCCAAGAAGGTCCAACAGACCGAGTAGAATGGGCCGTAATGTGAGCAGGAGTCGACAGACCAGCCCTCACATAAGCATGGGCAATCACCATTCTAATCCATCTGGCCAAAGTCTACTTGTGAGCAGGCCAGCCCCGTTTGTGAAATCCAAACAGAATAAAGAGAGAATCAGATTTCCTAACAGAAGCAGTTCTCTTCACGTAGACACGGAGAGCCCGTATTACATCCAAAGACCGCTCTTTGGGAGACAAATCAGGAGAGACAAGGCCGGAACCACAATCTCCTGATTAAGGTGGAACGCAGAAACCACCCTAGGTAAATATCCGGGACGAGTCCTAAGAACCGCCCGGTCACGGTGAAAAATCAGATATGGGGAACTACAAGACAAAGCACCCAAATCCGACACTCTTCTAGCAGAGGCAAAAGCCAGCAAGAACACCACCTTAAGGCAAAGCCCCTTAAGGTCAGCTGAACCAAGGGGCTCAAACGGAGGCTCCAGCAATGCCTCCAAAACCACCGACAAGTCCCAAGGAGCCATAGGCGGGACATAGGGAGGATGGATACGCAACACACCCCGGAGTGAAAGTATGAACATCAGGAAAAGTCGCAAGTTTTCACTAAAACCACACCGACAAGGCAGATATATGAACCTTGAGGGACGCCAGACGCAGGCCAAAATCCAGGCCCTGCTGCAGAATAGCCAAACGTTTGGCTGTACCAAACTTGGAAGCGTCATAATTCTTAGATGCGCACCAAAGTAGGAATGCAGACCCTATGGTAAATCCAAGCAGAAGCCGGTTTCCGGGCCCGCAACATAGTTTTAATGACTTCTTCAAAAAACCCTTAGCCCTCAAGACGGAAGCTTCAAGAGCCACGCCGTCAAAGACAGCCGGGCTAGGTCCTGGCAGACACGGGGGCCGTGAACGAGGAGGTCTGGGCGTTGTGGAAGTAGAATTGGACGCTCTGACGATAGGCCCTGCAGGTCTGAGAACCAGTGCCGTCTGGGCCACACGCGAACTATGAGAAGCAGAATTCCTCTTTCTTGCTTCTCCCGGAAGTGAACAAGCCCACGGGCGAAACGCGTTTTCCACGGACTCTACAGCGGGACCTTCCCATGGAGGATTCATCGGTCACCACTTACCCGTTGTATTCGATTCTTTGAGTATATTGGCACTTATTTCCACATAAGTAACTATTGTATTTGACTCTATGTGTATATGGGTTCTTATTTTCAACATAAGTTACCATTGTGATAATTGTTTGCCATAGGCACTTATCTTTTTGCTGCATGAGCAATATCTGTCAGATGAGGCAGTGATTAGAGGGTGATTTCATTCCCTGTACACTACATGACCATATCTGCTTTATGTAGTATGCATTATTATACGTGCTTATTCTGCCATCCATTATCACTTACCCTCTGAATTTGACCAATATCTGCTGTACACAGCATGTTCTATCAGATGTACCAATTTTTTTACCTACAACTACGCAAGGTCCCATTTTTTCTGCCATATATTCTGATTATCTGTATGCAAAAAATGTATAGTTAATTTGCCTATTGCTCATGAACTTATTTTGACCTTTTACCCTTTCATTGGACATCTGCTCCTTAAATATCAAATGGTCATCCATCTCTATAAGTTCTAATCCTTATATCAAATTTTTTTTTTCCTAACTGGCTATTATCCAATGGACTTTCATCCCCGATCCAGGATATAGAGCGCCACTGAGTGACAGTTGTTTTACCCTGCCTAACAAGGAAAGTAGATCCACGTACTGTGCGATCTATCTTTCCTAAAATTCTTTATTTTTCATATATAGGTGCACTCTCATTGGTAGATATCCTCCCTACTATCATACCACGCTGCCCATGCCCGATCTTGGAAGCTAAACAGCGTCGGGCTGGGTCAGTACCTTGAGAGGAGACTCCCTGGGAATACCTGGTGTTGTAGGGTAGGAACTATTCCCCTTCCCCTGAAGGGTGGACACCAACAGCAGTATCACCACTAATTGTATCTATTTCTGCCTTTCTATTCTTATCTTTCTGTTTATAAGGGTAATATGACATACATTCTGGCTTTACGGGTAATGAGTAAAGTGTATAGTATTGACCTAATCTAAGTGGTCTTTCTATGACAAAATACGCATATTGACCTCCTCCTTTGGTCCCATTAATACAGAACATCTGTACTGGTCAGGAGAAACGGGTGTCAGACTATCCAGTGTCTGCAACCTTTCTAATCTTTCTCTGATTAATAGACCAGAACATTCTTAAATTTTTCTCTGCACTTTTGGATCGTAGAAGGGTATTTGTTTTAATACATAAATAATTAATAAATATATGTTTTAACATAATCCTTTTCCAATTGAATTTTTTTTTAATTTCCTTCCAAGAGTGCGCCCACACAAGAGCTTTCTCTCTCTCCCACTGTCAGTACTTGTACTCTCTAGCTCTGGGTGCACCACCAATAAGGACCACTACTGAAAGGTTGTATTTTCCTTTCTTATAATTTAATTGTCCGCCTTTGGTTTCTCCAATATTAGCTACAACTGATTATACACCAGTGTCCAGTCGCTCCTTTTTTTGTATACTGAACTTCGAATTACCCAGGGCAGGAGTGACACCGGAGGGAACACGGACGGCAGCCGAAACCTCCACGGCACAGCCAGCGCATCCACGAATGCTGCTTGAGGATCCCTTGTCCTTGTTCCGAGACGCCATCAGATCTATGTCTGGAAGGCCCTACTTTTCCACTAGGAGTTGAAACACTTCTGGATGGAGGCCCCACTCGCCGGCATGCACGTCCTGACGACTGAGAAAGTCTGCTTCCCAATTCAGGACTCCCGGAATGAAGATTGCCGATATGGCCGGTAGATGGCGTTCCGCTCAATGTAGAATCCGTGAGACTGCCTTCATTGTCAAACGGCTTCGAGTGCCGCCTTGATGATTTATGTAAGCCACTGTGGTGGCGTTGTCAGACTGTACTTGAATTACATGCTGGGCCAGGACGGTTCTGAATTACATGCTGGGCCAGGTTCAATGCATTGAAGACCGCCCGCAATTCCAGAATATTGATCAAGAGGAGAGATTCCTCCTTGGTCCTGGGGCCACCAGTGCAGCGACAGACGGACCTCCGGAGTCAATGAGATCATGTGAGACCTGATCCGGTGGGGCAGGCCGTCCCACTTGGCTAGAATCAGTCTCTGGAGGGGGCAAGAATGAATTTGAGCATACTCCACCATGTCGAATGCTGATACCATGAGGCCCAGCACCTGCATTGCCGAATGTACCGACACTTGCGGACGAGAAAGGAAGCAACGAATCCTGTCCTCAAGCTTCAGGACTTTCTCCTGAGACAAGAACAACCGCTGGTTCTGAGTGTCCCATAGCGCCCCCAGGTGCACCATGCTCTGAGCAGGGACCAGGGAGGATTTCTTCCAGTTGATGAGCCACCCGTGGGCTTGTAGAAACTGGACAGTCATATCCAGATGACGTAGGAGAATATCTGAGGAATTTGCCAGGATTAACAAATCGTCCAGATACGGCAGTATCCTGACCCCTTGACGGCGGAGTACCACCGTCATCACCTCCATAACTTTGGTGAAGACTCGCGGAGCCGTAGTTAAACAAAAAGGTAACGCCCGAAACTGGTAATGGAGGTTGTTAATCGCAAACTTCAGGTATTGCTGATGTGACACTGCTATAGGAATATGCAGGAAAGCATCCTGTATGTCCAGGGAGACCATGTAATCCCCAGGTTCCAAGGCCAGATCTACAAAGCGAAGGGTTTCCATACGTAACTTGGAAACTTTCACAAACCTGTTCAATGCCTTGAGATTGAGAATGGGCCGAGAGGACCCGTTCGGTTTCGGGACTAGAAACAGCGGAGAATAGTACCCCCGGCCCCTCTTAGCAAGAGGCACCTGTACTACGACTCCTGTATCCAGGAGGGTCTGTACCACCGAATGTAGAGTGTTTGCCTTAGTCTGGTCCAACGGGACGTCTGTCAGGCAAAATCGTTGAGGGGGACGGTTTTTGAAGGCTATGGCGTAACCTCGAGTGATGACTTCCCGTATCCAGGCATCTGAAGTGGTCTTCAACCATTCCTGGGTATACCCTAGAAGCCGGCCCCCCACCCTGCGATCCCCCAGGGGGAGGCCCGCCCCGTCATGTGGCAGGCTTATCCGACTTGGACGCTGGCAGACGGGCATCTCAGCCTCTTTTGGGCTTCGGCTTACCAGGTTTGGAAGTGTGGGCCTGCTTGTTGTACGCCTGACCTTTTTCTTTACCTGAAGGACGAAAGGAAGTACCTTTAGCCTTCGTCACAGAAGGAGCGGTACTTGGCAGACAGGCAGTTTTGGCAGTAGCCAAGTCAGCCACTATCTTATTTAAGTCTTCCCCAAACAGAATATCTCCCTTGAAAGGGAGTACCTCCAGGGTTTTTCTAGAGTCCAGATCCACAGATCAGAATCTCATCCCCAATATCCGGCGAGTCAGGCCTGATGTAGTAGAGGCCTTGGCTGCTAGGATACCGGCATCAGAAGTCGCCTCTTTAATATATCGAGAAGCTGTGACAACATATGACAAGCATTGTCTAGCATGGTCAGAAGAGATTTCAGCTTCTAGCTCCAAGGCACATGCTTCAATAGCCTCTGCAGCCCCTGTTGCTGCAATAGTGGGCCTTTGTGCAGCAGCCGTAAGGGTGTAAATCGCTTTCAGACAACCCTCCACACGTTTATCCGTAGGCTCTTTTAGAGACATGACGGTAGTGATAGGTAGAGCTGAGGAAACCACCATCCTAGCCACATGTGAGTCTACTGGAGGTGTTTCCCAATTTTTAGACAGCTCTGGTGCGAGGGGATAGCGAGCCAGCATCTTCTTTAAAGGCACAAACTTCTTACCCGGGTTTTCCCAGGGTTCCTGACGTATATCCACTAGGTGGTCAGAGTGAGGTAAAACTTGTTTAACCACCTTCTAACGTTTGAACCTATCTGGTTTCTTAGGAGGGACAGATGGCTCGGGATCATCCGTAATCTGTAAAATCAACTTAATAGCCTCCAAAAGATCAGGAACATCCACATGTGAACTACCCTCCACATCAGCAGTATCTGTGTCAGAATCTGTGGGGTCAGTGTAAGCGCCATCTTCATCAGACAAGGTGTCAGTGACAGCAGTGGATTGTGAGAAGATAAGAGCTCGCTTAGAGGACCCCTTGGTCTTAGGCGAGCGAGGGTTAGACTTTTTAGTAGTCAAGGACTGGTTCAACTTCAATTGAGCAGACAAATTATCTGCCCACGGCGGGTTAGCTGCGGGGGACCACACACGGTTGCACCGGTATAGGAGGTCCCATAGGGGGGTTAGTTTAGTAACTAGCGTATGTAGAAGCATGGAGAAAGTAGCCTACGGTGGGTCATTACGTACTCCCGTTGCTACAGTCCCACTGGAGGGCAAGGAGCCCCCAGAACCAGTACACACAGCTGCTATATTCTCCTCATAGGGATCTCTGGCTTCAGCAACACCGGCAGTGTTTTCAGCCCTAGAACCGTTACCCTCAGAAGCAGACATGATATAACTTGCAGTATCAGGTAACACAGTACAATTGGCAGCAGCACAATACCTCTAGCCCAAACCCCTGCGCAGTGTACAGCACCAGCAGAAATAAAGGAGAGATATGGTGACTAAAATCACAGAGAAAAATACGTATTAAAGTATATCTTTGTGAAAATCCTATATCAGTATTTAAAACCTAACGCACCAAGTCCCCTCAGGTTATAGAATATATGGATAGCAAGTTGATTGAAAGACACGAAATGGACAACACTCAGCTATCAAATGCACACATATATAGTCACAGTTTGTACAATGCAGCGGTTATTACTAACAATAATACTGGACTAGCTTATATATATAGCTATATAGTCAATAGATATAACACTGCACAGTAAGAACTGGATGTATATCACAGGGTAATTGTACTAGAAAACCCTGACTAAATGCACTCTTTCTTAACTAACACTGACTAAAAAGGCAGGTAGAATACTTAAGTGTCATGTAAAGGCACAGCACTGACAACCAGGCGGCTTTACACAGGAGGATTTGCCCAAGCAGTCCCAGGAACAGTGAAGCTGAGAGATAATGGCGCCCAGACACTGACAGGGAGTGAGGGAAAGACAGATATGCAGCTCCAGGGTGGGAACATTTGCGAGAAATGGCGCCCTGGGGCTGGGGGAGGCGCTCCAGGTCTAAGCCTTATCCCCTCTGCTGGAAAAACCACCGGGTACAGCGGGCTACTTGTAAAAAGGTTTAGAGAGAAAACCTGACCTGCACCCATGCCCTGGTGATCTAGTGGGATCGCCTGTACTGCCACAGTGTCCACCGGCCGCGCCGGATCACAATAAAGTGCGGGTCCCGCGAGCGGGACCCACTTACCTCCTACCGAAGTCCAGCCACGCGATCCCGGAGAACCCCAGCTGTGTGTGACTAACTCGGAAGAAAACCGGAGCCTCCTTCTGTAGGTACCCAGCAACCACAGGAGTGTACAGCGCCGCTGGGGAAGAGATGGAGCTGCAGCAGGCAATGTCAACTGACATCTAACACAATCTGTGCCTCTGCTGCAGCCCTTGTAGTCTTCTTTTTTCCTCAGAAAAAGCTTTTTCTAGAGCTGCTGTGAGCAGCACTTCCTGTTACATGCTTGCACTGCAAGCACCAACTACAAACTGAGCTCCTGTGCACGGAGGCGGGGTGATATTGGAGGCGGCGCTATGCATCTTGGGAAGAAGGTCAACGCTTTTGAGCCTGTTGGTGCTTCAGATCAAGATCCTACTGTACACCCCAATGTCTATCCTTGTGGAGCCCAGTGTACCCTGCAGCAGAAAAGTACAATATAAGAAAATCGTGAAAAGCCTGATTTATAAGCTAACAAAGCAGGACACAAACAGAGAATTGAAAACGGTATGGGGTGACTGAAAAACACAGTAGAATACACTGAGCAGCACTATATATATATATATATATATATATATATATATATAGATAGATAGATATTGTCAAAGTCGAAAAAATATTGCAGTACACACATCACGTACAAACAACACACAGATGGCCTCCTTGCGTGTACTTGTTCTGCTGTGCGTGCACATATTCGCAATTTGCGTATGGTCGCTCCCGCGGTTGTGTGCATCAGCTCATGGTATGGGTATTTACGGTAGAGTCTGTGAACGCATGGAGAGCTATCAAAACACATTACATATTTAATCCAAATAGTGCACAATGTACACATAGTCCCCCTGCACCACACCAGAAAGTAACAACAGTTTAAATGGTTTCAGAACAAAGGGATTCACCTTTACAGAATAGGAGGGGACAGAACAAGGTCATAAGGTGGTGTTTGGTATCCAGCTGTAGGGCATTTTAAGGGTAACATTCTAGTGTTGGTTTGAGGAAGATCGCATGTTCCTGCGGATAGTTATGTGCAGACGCAGAATCTAGATATAAACTGTATTTACTGTACATTATGTATGCGGCGGGAATCCAGAGGAGACCACCCACAAGAGCAGTTGGGAAAGACATCGCCTACCTATTCAAACCGACCTATGACCTCTCCTGTACTGTAAAAGTGCATTCCTGTGTCCAATGGACAAAGGGATTACAGTATCCATTGTATTGCTTTTGGAAGAATTGTATAAATAAAGCCTTCTGCAGCCTGGTCTGACACAAGACTCACAACGTTATCTATTACATTACGGAGGACCGGACAGCGCACGCGAATATACTCACGTATGTACCATTGACTGTAGCCATTATTCTGTTATATTGTCTTATATTGTATTGTATATATTGTAACCCCCTTTCAGCAATAATACGCTGTGGGGTCGGAACCCAGTGATTTAACTACAAATCTGTGTTGTGTCTTCCTTTCCCCACTATGGTTTAAAAGTGTATTAGTAACGCATTGCATTGCTGTATAAGGTTTAAAGCGTATTCATTGGGTGTGTACACGCTGCGGGTGCATTGTACCGTCAGCGCGGCGTCTGTACACAGAGTCCGTACATCGTACGGGACTCTGTACGCTAATAGCGTAAAAAGTACGTAGCATGTGTACCAAGTATAGCGGCCGCAGCGGCTAAAGGTTTAAAGTGTGTTCAGAGTGTATAGAAGGTATAGCTTTTCATTCCTGTATATAAATCGACATTATCAATTGAGGGCATCGTCCGGTTTTCCACATATCCACAGCCTAACAGGTCACAGCAGACTTAACCTATCAGCAAAAGGGTGGATCCTTTTCTTGGTCGGTGGATGCACTGAGAAACCCTGTTTATTTGCTGATTAGATGATGTCTGCTCTGTATGGTTTGTAGGGATGCTGGTAGAACTCGTAAGGTAAACAAAAAAAAAAGCTATTTAAAATCTGTGAATTTATTTTTGGCGCCAAATGCGTACACAACAAAAGCGTACACCCATACTCTTTGTACACCAGCTCATATTGTTGCCATAGGACTGATTGCTAGATTCATAATATAAATGTTAAGGAAGTAAGTGTAAAACACAAACGCAGTCTGGCCTAGGTATAAAGGTTTATACAGAAAGAAACTGTGTGGCGTGTTAAGTGAGCGATTATAGTTAATATTGCTCACATTTATAGAAATTGTGTGAGTTGTTTTATTGCGTCCGCACATTGGTACACGTGGTACGGAACGTGAGGACAGCGTACACAAAAACGTGCACGTGGCGCAAGGTCGCACACGTGGCACAGAGGTACGCACGGTTGCGTAATTACGCAAGCTTGCGTAGCGTTGTGTGCGCAGAATAAAACCACACGATAGTTTGTTTAGTTTAAAGGTGGGACAGTAGCCACGCTACAATAGAACAAGAATGCCCAGTTTCCAAAGTTTAGTATAAAACACTTATTTACTGTATTGCCTCTGGGAGTAAAACTGCTTGTCTGAATGAATGATAATTTTCTGTACAGAAAAACCAAAGTGTATTTGAGTGAGCGAACATAGGAGCGAGTGGAAAGTTGAACCCCGGAATTCGGGATCCCGTCGTTTGGTACATCAAGTGAGTGGAGACTTGGTGGCGTGAGGCGGCTGACTCACGCTAGTATAAGGTTTAAAACGCAAATCAAGAGGTGATTTGTAAAGGAGCGTGATAGTGCATTGTTTGCGAAGTATTGAAGTTAAAAGGTTTTTGGTATTACGCTCCAGACTGAGGGTCCCAGTTTGTACAACGACCCGTGATCGTACGGCAGATAGGTAACAAGTACCTATATGCTGTGCGATTGGACCGCGCATTTGTGGATGCGATATATATAGCGCAACTGGATACCCCTTTTACGTGCTTTGCGTAAACTCGCGGTACCATTGGCACTGTATAGAGCATACGCAAGTGTGATTTGTGTATAAGTGCATAGGGAGTTTTCGCTGGTCTCTCTCAGGAAAATCTCTGACGGTGTATATTCACTGGAAATAGGTAAGTCACTGCTAAACACTTCCAGTGAATAGAAATCAGATAGGGACCTCACTGGGTACGCGGTGGTCATTCTTGGAGTGAGCTGTGGTACCCGGCGGAGAAGGAGTGGGTGAAAGCGCTTTAAGAACTTTCACCGTCTATTCGTATTGTGCATTGGGGATTGCGTAATAAGGAAAAAGTCCTCAATGGGATCCAATTGCACAAGCGGTGGACGTTTAACCAGGGTTCAGGTTGAGGTGCCGCGGCCCAAGGGGTCAGCGAGGTTTGTTATGTGTGGTAAATATGGATCACACACTGAAGACTTTTTGTCTGAATGGGTACGTATGACTGACAAAGATAGGGTACCATTCCCTAAGGTGGGCAGTTTTGAACCAGAGGTATTGCAGAATTTAAGGATTAGGATATGTTTAATAAAATCCAGAAAACAAAGGATTAGACATGCAGCAAGAGGGGGATATACACGCAGCAGGTTCCAAATCTAGCGGGAAAATAATGGCGACCGCACCACCACCACCACCGTATATTGTGGGGGAGAAAGTGGCTACAGACAATGGCACATTGGTACAAGATAAGAGTGTAATTGATAAATGTACTAATGCTAATCCTTGCCAGTTATATCCCATTTTAAAAATTTTCCCCAGGACTGCGAGCAGGAAGATAAGCCCAGCACAATATCGGCACTCTCTCTAGCAGCCACCATACAAGACACTCAGGTGGGCACAGCCCAACCAACAAGAGTAGTAGTCAGGCCCCCTAGCGGAAGGATAAGTGAAGTCGTGTCCACAGGTAAGTACGGTACCGTACATTATGCAGAGACAATAGCACCCCACATTGTAGAATCAAACCAGAATGATGTAAATTGAATTCAATCCTGTCAGGATGATTGCAGTACCCAATGGGAAAACTGACGCTCAGGTAACTCCCGTCAGGAACATTGCCATGCATTGTCCCTGGTCCAGGACAGAATTGAGGTCAATTATGTCAGAATTTCCTGATCCCAGAAAAGATCTAGTCGCATGCCAGAGGTTCATTAAAGAATTAGATAACGCCACCGAACCCACAAACAAAGATTGGCTTACAGTGCTACGGGTATGTTTACCCTCTAATATTGACCCAGCGAAGTTCATAACGGATTGTAACTTAGACGCAGAGGTACCTCTCACTGAGGAGTACACTCAGGAGAATGTGCAGCAAATAAATCTGCAATTAGGAGTACATTTCCCTACTGTTGTCAAATGGAATAAAATCTTTTCCATAAGACAAAAAGAAGGTGAAATGGCATCTGAATATTTCCATCGAGCACTGCAGGAAATGGCTAGATACACTGGGGTCGAGGATATTAAGGACAATGCACATCACAGGCAGGTAGCCGTTTCTGTATTAATGGACGGCTTGAAGGACACACTGAGGACAAGGGTACAGACCTCTCTACCAAACTGGAGAGGTATCTCAGTGGCTGCATTGAGAGAGTCCACTATCGAGCATGATAGGAACATCGTTAAACACAGGGAGTCACAGGGGGAAAAACTGATGACTGTAAGTATAGGTGCACTTACCACAAAACGACATCAGCCGAAACCCCAGACCCCTGATGGTAAGTCACGTGAAGCAACATGCTATAATTGTCACAAGGTAGGACATTACTCAAGGGAATGTAGGAATAAAGGTTCACATAATGTATACCGACCCCCTAGACCAGGATATGAACCACACTACAATACACATAATTGGGATTAGGGACCGCATAGGAGAAGCTACGAGCCACACGCAGGGGAAACAAGGAGGTACCCACCTAGGAGGGACTGGCAGACCTCTGAAAATTCTCAGCTACCCCCTCACATATTGTAGCTGCCAGTGCGCTGCGGGAGGGTCTCATCACACAATAGGGGTTGGGCCACACCTGTAGTCTGCAGCCAGTGAAGTTGATTGTTAGCCTTGGTAGTGAACCTGAGGTCACGGTTGATGTAGCTGATATACCATTACCTTTTCTTGAAGACACAGGGGCGGCCAGGTCAGTGTTAAATTCGACTGTAGGTATAAAAACCACGGGTAAAACAATTGCGGCAATGGGAGTAACAGGAACAGTGCAACACTACCCTTTGAGTAGACCTGCAGAGATTACGATAGGGCCCTTGCAAACCAAGCATTCTTTTTTGATGGGCTGCAGCGGCTCCGACTAACCTGCTTGGAAGAGATTTATTGTGTAAAATGAGGTGTGTCATATACTGTACTCCTGAGGGTGTCTTCTTGGATATACCTGAGAATCACGTTCAGGAAGTACAAGATATATTAGACACCCCTCAAAGGCTAATGTCACATTCTGCTGTTATAGACAAGTGTCCAGCAAAGGTAGAGGAAATGATCTCACAAATACCAGGTTCCTTTTGGACCAAAGATGGACAAGACACTGGTTTGATGGCGAATGTAGCTCCAGTAGTAGTGCAAGTAAAAGACGGTAGGATAGCTCCAAAAATCCCCCAGTATCCTCTGAAGCCAGAGGTAGAATTAGGAGTGTACCCCGTCATAGAGCGGTTGCTATAAAAGGGCATACTAGTCAGGACATCCAGCACTGCCAATAGTCCCATCTTCCCTGTGAAAGAGTGTGGGGGGAGGGGTTACAGGCTAGTGCAGGATCTAAGGGGGATAAACAAGATAGTTGAGAGCCAATTCCCCGTAGTGCCCAATCCAGCTGTCATCCTCATGCAAATTCCCCCTACTGCAAAGTTATTCACTGTCATTGACCTCTGTTCTGCCTTCTTTTCTGTCCCTCTGCACCCTGACAGCCAATACCTATTTGCATTTACATACAGGGGAGTACAGTACACCTGGACTCGTCTCCCCCAAGGTTTCATTGACAGCCCAAGTATTTTCTCCCAGGCTTTGCATGACTGTTTACAATCCTTTCAACCTGAGAGTGGGTCAGTGCTAATACTGTATGTCGATGACTTATTGTTGTGTACTGATTCACTCGAATCGTCCTTGAAAGACACAATACAGCTTCTGTTTCATCTTTCCCATACAGGACACAAGGTTTCAAAGGATAAGTTGCAGTTGTGCCGGACCAGGGTAAAATATTTGGGACATTGCTTGACTCAAGCACTTAGACACCTCACTGCTGATAGAATAAGAGGCGATTCGCGACATGACTCTGCCACAAACCCAGCAACAGATCCGCACTTTCCTTGGAATGTGTGGGTACTGCTGAAACTTGATCCTAGAGTTCTCCATACTGGCTTTACCTTTGCAAGAAATGGTCTCTTCGAACAAACCAGATTGGATCTCGCACACAGATGAGTCCGAACTGGCATTTGAGAGACTCAAACAGTGCCTATCACAGGCGCCTGCATTAGGTATGCCAGATTATGGGAAACCCTTTGAATTATACGGTACAGAAAGTGCTGGGTGCGCGGCAGGTGTCTTAACCCAGAGACATGGTGATGCCAGCAGGCCGGTAGCTTACTACAGTGCACAGTTGGACACCGTAGCGCGGTCTCTCCCCACATGCTTGCGAAGTGTTGCAGCGATAGCTTTGCTAGTAAGTAAAAGCAAAGACGTAGTGTTAGGACACAACCCGACAATCCATACACCTCATGCAGTATCAGCCTTACTAAACTCTGCCCAAACCAGACATGTCTCATCGGCACGGTTTACAAAATGGGTATGATCACTGTTGGCCCCTGTAAACATCACCATTAAGAGATGCAGCGCACTAAATCCTGCAACTTACTTGCCAAGTGTGCCTGGACAGGCACAAAGGGTGGAGGATGAGAACGATGGTGAAGGAGGATTTAGTGCAGAGACTGATACACATAATTGTATGGAGTACCTGAATCAGACTTTCACTGCGAGACCTGACATCAGTGACAACCCACTGGAAGGCGTAGACTTTACCTTTTACACTGACGGTAGTTGCCACAGACAGACAGAATTGGGAGACTTGTGTACTGGATACGCAGTTGTAGACGACAGAGGTATCTTAGAAGCTGAAGCCCTGGGCCCACCGCACTCAGTACAAGTTGCTGAGCTGGTCACCCTAACCAGAGCGTGTGAATTGGCCAAGGGTAAGTTAGCTAATATATACACAGATTCTAGGTATGCCTTTGGAGTGGTGCATGATTTCGGGGCCCTATGGCGCCTCAGAAATTTCATGACGGCAGCTGGCACACCTGTAGTGCATGCATCCCACATAAAAAAGTTTCTAACAGCGATACAAGAACCAGAGTGGCTGTTATCAAGTGCAAAGCACACACTTACAACCAAGACCCAATTTCACTTGGTAACAGCCGGGCAGACGAAGCTGCTAAATCAGCAGCCAGCACCCCCATACAAACGAACATTACATCAGTGATGACATTCAACATAATCAACACACAAAAATTAATTGAAATGCAAAATTTGTGTTCCTCACAGGAAAAGGCGGTCTGGAGGTCAAAGGAGTATGTCCAGGAGTCCTCAGGACTCTGGACAGATGGACACGGTAAGCCAGTGGCCCCCAGAGCATATCTTCCAGGTCTAGCTGAGGCGGCACATGGTCTGACTCACCTAGGCAAAGAGGGTATGTGCAAGCTAGTGAGAGCCTACTGGTGTGCGCCAGGATTCTCTTCTCATGCAGGTAAGAGAGCAATGACATGTTTTACTTGCTTGAGGAAGAATATTGGAAAGTCAATACCAACAGAGCCGTCCCACATCCCTCTGACAGACGGACCTTTTCAGGTAATACAAATTGATTTCATACAGTTACCACCCTGTAGGAATTTAAAATTTGTGTTAGTCTGTATTGATATATTTTCCAATTGGGTAGAAGCGTTCCCTGCTGCCACAAATACTGCTACGTTCACTGCAAAGTATCCCTAGAATAATTGAAAGCGATAGGTGTACCCATTTTACAGGTGAAGTCTTTCAGATTATGTGCAAACTGATGGGAATTAATAGCAAGCTGCATCCTCCTTACCGACCACAGGCGAGTGCGAAGGTGGAGAAAATGAACATCACTATTAAGAACAAGCAGAGCAAAGTGATGGCTGAGACTGGATTGTTGTGGCCAGAAGCTTTGCCACTAGTATTGTACAGCATCAGAACCACTCCCAGGTCCCTCTTAACCTATCACCCTTTGAGATTCTTCTTGGCCGACAACCTCATGTAATGATAGACCCCCAGGATGATTTGAAATGCAATAATGAAGTGACTGTGAAATATTTGGTTGGGATGAGCCAGCAGCTGAGAAATCAAAATAGAAATCTAAAGCTGGTGATTCCTGACCTACCGAATAGTAATTGTCATGACATTGAACCTGGGGATTATGTAATGATTCGAAATTTTCTACGCTCAGGTTGCCTTATTGACAGGTGGGAAGGACCGTACCCAGTCTTGCTAACCAGCATGACAGCATTAAAGGTTGCCGAAAAATAGACTTGGGTCCACTCCTCCCACTGCAAGAAGGTCGCTGACCCGGAGAAAACTCGTGACAAAGAGCAGAGTGGAGAGAACCTCGTATCACTAGAGTGTTTGTTCAGGGAAAGCTGAGAGGCAGGACTGTTGAGATGGCACCTGAGCGCGGAGAACAACAAGACCAGAGACGGTTGTCGCACCAGTTCTTCTTTTTCCATCCTCCCACTACCCTCCTTCTCTTTCTCTCCCCTTTCTAGTCTCCCTTTTCTTCCATTAACAAGATGGATCTACCCCAAGAGACTGCGTTTCAGGTTTTCCTGTTAATCCTGTTGTTGACCAGGACAGTCTGTTACGGTGAGGGTCCCAGAGAGGTCGAGCAAGGATCTGGAATGGGTACTGATGGCGAGGATGGATTTGTAGAATCTCAGGAGCAACACATCACTCGAAACAAGGCGGGTATCAGAAAGCGCTCTGGTAGTCAGGGAGCTCGCAGGCACTGTGAAGGGTTATTGTCTGAGGAAAATTGCATTTGTAGGAGTTGTGAGAACGTAGTCGAGGATGGGTGCATCCGGAGATGTCGGTCCGGCCTTAACATCAACATGAACCGTCATCCATTGAGTGATTACCACTCACTAGTGGGTAAGGTCTTAAACCAGACAGAATGCTGGGTGTGCTCACAAGTACCTCAGGGTCAGAGCAGTTCATGATTAGTACCGTACCCTTTAGCACCAGAGGAGGTGCTCGAATTGCGGGGTGGGAGACCAGTGGACAAGAAATTCAATATTTCTAGGCCCCTCGTTTGAAGCTCCACCAGTATCATGTAGATAGATCCTTATTGTGTTTCAATATTTCCAATTACCGAAAACTGGGAAATTGGTAAGTGACGTGGAATAACCAGACAATGACCTTTTCACACACAGCTGATATGGTACACAGAGACTCTGAACTTGTAGAGCCAAATAGCCAACAGTGGAAGGTATTTTCGGTATAGGTATACTCGTGGAAGCAAGACTATGTGGGCTGGAAAAGTATTGCCAGGGTATTTTGCTCATATCATCCAGCTCGATACTTGTACTGAGCAGATGGGAGAACTAGGGATTGGGTTTTTCACGTGGAAAGTTTGTAATATGGTGATGTCATATTCTGTCCCCTATGTTCTCCCGGATGATGCCTATTTCATATGTGGGAGGAAGGCGTACAAGTTGCTTGCCCCGAGCTCAGAGGGATTGTGTTATATTGGGAGAGTACTGCCAGAGGTCATGACCATAACCCATGATAAGATGAGAGAGGTTCACCGCCGTGCTCAGGCTCCTTATACTCATACTCACTATGAACACATGGTCAAGAGACACCTCATAGATAGGACAGAGCACACAGCCTCTGGTTTGATCCATGAATCCACCGGGATTCAATTCCTTCTCGCATTAGACATCACCCATACTGCCAGAGGAATTATAAATTATAGGTATATCCATGCGCTAGCGAACTTGATAGATAATATCACTGAGATGTATGACGACACCTTCAGGTATACAGGAAGGGAGTTACAAGCTTACAAGAAGGAACTGATCCAGCACAGGATGGTCCTTAATTATATCACGGCTGTGACGGGTGGGTACTGTGTCACTTTGGCAACTCAATATGGTGTGAAGTGCTGTACATATATTACAAACATACTGAGTATGTCTTAGAGTTGGTCAGACTCGTTTTGAGTCTGAACCACTTTGCATATAAGGATTCATTCTTTATGCAGAAGTCAGGGATGGCCATGGGCTCAAACCTGGCCCCATCATACGCCAATTTATATATGACACAATATGAAGAAACATATATTTATCCGAAATATGGTAAATATATACGCTTGTATAAACGATTAATTGATGTGTTTATATTGTGGGCTGGCTCTGAACAAACATTTGTCAAGATGGTGGAGGATTTAAACCAGTTGGCGAATTCCGTTAGATTTACATACACTGTTTCGAATGATGAGATCCGTTTCTTGAATATTAAGTTAGCAGTCCGAGAGGGGAGATTGGTGACCACACTCTTTCGGAAGGCCACTGATCGAAATACTACATTGTTGGCCAGTAGTCACCACCCCCCATCATTAAAAGCTAACCTGCCAGTATCTCAGTTCCTCAGGGTTATGCGCATCAACTCTGAGACAGGGGCAATGGAGGCACAGCTCACAGAGATGACTGCTAGATTTATTGAGCGTGGTCATAAACGTAGGTTCCTTAAGGGATGCCTAAGGAAGGCCACGATGATATTTAAAGGTGAGGTTAGGGCTAAACGAGCCAATACCAACAGAATGATATTTCCTACAACGTATAATGGTATGTCTGGCTGTGTTCAGAGACCCATTAATAAGCATTGGCCAATTGTGGCCTCTGACACGACATTGCCTTTTACTAATATGCCTAGACCAATGATGGCGTTTGGTAGGGGACCGAATTTGAAACAGCTCCTGATGCGCCCCACTGTGTTTCCTGGTGACACTTCTGATAAGACCCTCATTATGAAAAAGAAACCTGGATGTTTCCCCTGTGGGGGATGTGTGACCTGCAGGTCCATGGTGGTGGGTCCCAATGTGATACATCCTCAAATTGGGAAGAAAATACAGATTACATACCACCTGCATTGTCGCCATGATCATGTTATTTATATACTAATCTGTCCTTGCGGTTTATATTATGTGGGGCTCACCACTAGAGCCTTTAGAGATCGCATGGCCAACCACCGTACCTCCATACGTGCAGCTTTTGAAACTGGGTCCACTGATAAACCGGTGGCCCGACACTTCCTTGAGAATAGACATCAGGTCTCAAGTTTGAGGTGTAAATTGATAGACTGGATCCCTCCTAAACAGGGTGGGGGAGACAGGGTGCTCGCGCATAAGCAGCGCGAGAGTTATTGGATCTATACCCTGGACACTGTCGCCCCCAAGGGTATGAATGAATATAACCCATTGAACTACTTTATCAAACGGTAAATATATTTGGGGCTGCATCTGGCGTGTATATCACCTCTCTAGTCATATCTAGAAGTTATATTTCGGCATCCCAATGGGGGTTCCTATTACACTTATGTTGATGTGGTCATTTTCATGTATTTATATTGGTTGAAGGTGTCCCTGTGATTAGGGGATCTTCAATCAAGTATTATGATCCTGCCTGGAGACGTTTGTCTATCAGGAAGGATTTTGTGGTCCTGCCACTGGTCTTATCTTCAGGAATATTTAATATGTTATCTAAGTGATCTAAAATCTGCATGTGGATATGTTTTACCACTCATGTTTTGATTAGTACATCTATTTTTAAATTGTTTTACGTTATATTGAATGTATGATCTTTGTGTCACACCTCACAGAGAAATATGTATGGATTGAAATATATTAATGATTTGGGGATGGTTTGTCCATTATGGGGTTAACGTTCTGACAGCAGGTTTTTCATACATACACGTGGGGGTGGAAATTTCTGTTTATTGTAAGACATTGATTTTATGTGATGTATGGTTATCTGACTACATGCATGGATTGCTCCATGTAAAATTTGGGATACTGTATTGATGACTTTGTATCTAATATTAATTTGAATTGTTAACTCTTTGAAGTATAAGACACAGTAGGCAGGACTGACGTAGGGTGCGTCCCACGCTAAGTCCCCAGGTCCTATTGTTGCATGATGTTTGAACACTTAATATGAGGTTTTATCTATATTTGTTATTTTTCTTTATAACCATTTTTTACCACTAATAAAAATGTATTACTATTGAGAGCTACTAGAGCGCACACCTGTTAAGCCCAGTGGGTATATTGTCAGTGAGCCTTTCAGCAGTGTGGACTTTGTTCGTCAGGCTCCGTTTTGGTTGTTGTGGGTTTGACCCCGTGAATGCAGTAAATTGGGACATTGAGTATTCCACTAGCATGATCTGATGCGTCTCACCTGTATGTGGTGGAACGCATGACACGCTTCCGGTCTGTGGAACGCATGACGCACCCCGGACCGGGTTAGCGGAGGCGCTTCCGGTCCGTGGAACGCAAAGTGCGTCCCGGACCGCGGCGTTTGGTGATCGAGTCTGATATGCTGGAAGGCTGCAGGCTTGAAAGATAAGTGACATGGTTTGGAGGTAGGGGAGGCTAGTCAAGGTTCTGTGTGTGTTATGCAGATATTGATTGTCTGATATGTACAGTGGACAGGAAGTGATGTTGTTTCTACTTCCGGGTGCCCGGGGTTATAACCCCCGGCGCTGAGACAGTGTTTGTGGAGCCATGTGCATTGGGACAGCATGATATCGGCCATGTGAGTATTTGCACTTCTGTGTTTATGATTACTGTTCACAGGTTACACTCCAGGTGGTTGACTGTAAGTATGTATTGTTTTATACCCTAGTGATCTGTCTTACCTATTGGAAACAATTAAATAGATTGCTTGGATACAGATGTATATTGGAAAGATCACCTGGACATAGTGAGTAGTTAGAGGTTGTGATATCTGTGTACCGCTCTATTGCATATTTGTATAGTTAATGGCTTTGCTCCCCTTTTGTTTATAGGGAGAGCCGATCATACTAAGTAACAAGTTGATAAATGTGGAGGCACGGCCACCAGAGTATGTGATTACTGGTGTATTATTTTTTTGTGAGTTGAACTAAGTGCTGTCTCTTTCCCTGTACCTCTGATATTTTGTATATATTGATTTCTGTATATATTAATTTTAGATGCATTTGGGTCGCCCACCTGTTGATTGGACAGGTGTTATTTGGACATCTCCCAAAGAGATTGGTTTATGTAAGCCCTCTAGTCTGTTGATTCCACATGGGTGGTCACTGAAGTATGTTTGTATTTACCCACTGGGCATAAGGTGTATTTGATGAGTGCACTATGAGTGTGCTTTGGGTAATAAAGAAGTATTTATTTTGCAACAATGGGGCCTGGGAGGCACTGAGTGTGTTTTTATGTTTCATATCTTTTCTAGATCTCTATTGATGTTGCAGTACTTACACCTGTGAAATTTCTGAACTTTCACCGAATCTTCCTATCTTGAAAAAGACCCAGATATAGGGTTGAAACGTCGATCAAGGGCGAGTTGGTGCAACAGATGATCCAACAATTAAACTATGGAATGATTTTATGAGATATGACTTTATGTATGTTTTTTATTTTTGTGAGTGCCCCTTCCACTTTGGTGGAATTCCAGTATTGTATTTGTGGCTGACTTTGTCAGTATCACTGGGTGCACCCAAATATGTGTCTATGTGTTTTGATGTGAGTGCGGATTTCCAATGATATATAGATGTATAGATGTATGTATGTATGTATGTATGTATGTATGTATATATATATATATATATATATATATATATATATACATACATACACACACATATATATATACACCTGGGCAGTTACCCCGGCACTCTCATTATCCACTGCGGGATACGTCTTGCTCCGGTGACCTCCCCTCGGTATGGACAGCGGTTGAATACGAGGCGGCACTCGGAGGCTGTACAATGCACGTGCATTGAAAAAAGTGCAATCAACGTTTTTCGGGGACCAGTTCCCCTTCTTCAGGATAAAGTGACAGTGCATAAACAAGGACCTGACCCTCTCCATGAGGGAGAAAAAAACAACAAAAAAAAACCTGTGCCCGTATGCCAACTTCCTCCCAGTCGTCTACCGAGCTGAGAATGGCAGTCAGTCCTATAGCACAATCGGCAGATTTCCCCGCAATCGTTCTAGTCAAAAACCATTCTGTATTAGAGAAAGAGTTATGGAGCTGTGTCCTAACTGCTATCGACAAGGTCGTTATATAGCTTTCCCATACTTCAAAGAATTTCTGTATCTTAGTATCTTTGTCTAGCAAACATCCTATCCATTCCATCCGAAAGAGATAAAATAATTTAGCCTTAAACAACGAAAGTGTAGGTGGATCCTTAGCAATCCATACTTGCAGAATAGCCATCCTGGCTGCTATACTAACTGCTAGCAGTAGCTTTCTACTTCCCTGGGAGAGACGTAGGTCTGGGGAGAATATACCGAAAAGCGCCCATTGTGGGCACAAACTCCAATAATTCACTAGGTTAGTCGTTAAGTAATTCCTTATCCAGAACTGTCTAATCAGAGGGCATGTCCACAAGCAGTGATAAAGGTCTGCTTGGGGAGAACCACACTTCCAACAAGCATGTGTGTCAGCTAGCCCTATGAGACATCGTCTATGAGGCGATAAATAAGTCCTGTGCAAAATATTGAGAGACATTTCTTTATACCTAGACGAGGAAAACAGTTTACAAGCTTTTACATGGGCCGTAAGCAAGTCAGTCGTCTCGATCCCCGGGAGACATTCTGTCCAGGACCGGATACCTCCCTGTCCCGTAGAGTAGTCTAGAACAGTCCGATAGTACCCATATGCCATTGATATTGCTTTTCTAACTCTAGAGGCTTGTTGCAGTAGTTTATCTATCGGATTGTTCTAATCCATAGGTGAGAAACAGCCAGTAGTAGCAGAAACATAGTGTTGGGCTAATAGAAAGGCCACAGGATAGGCCAGTAGAACTGGATGTCTAGCAGTGGCTTCCTGGAACGTGAGCGGCCTCAAGCTTTGCGAATCCACCAAATGAGCTACCTTGGAGACACCCCCCATGCGCCAGATGTTGAATGGATAATGCGCCCTACCCTCCTGGAAGTCCGGATTAGCCATGAACGGAAGGTACAGTGATTTGTGGGAGTTCAGATCTAGTTTATTATGCATATCAGTCCATAGTTTTTTAATGGTCCATAATAGTGGATTCCTCCTCCACTCCCCAGACACCTCTCGAGCATGCAAATGTAAAAATGTGACCAGGTCCCCCCCTTGTAAAAATTCTCTATCTAAGTCAGTGTTTGTGTAGTTGTTGTCATTGTGCACCCAGTCATGCAAATACCGTAGTTGAGCGGCATGGGAATACCAAAGAACATTAGGAAAATGAATTCCCCCATCCTCCGTGGTTTGCTGTAATTTAATCAACTCTATACGTGGTTTTCTTCCCTGCCAAATAAAGCGTCTAAAAAGAAAATTGATGGGTTGAACATCTTTGGGTAGAAGCACATGTGGCATGGCCTGTATAAAGTACATCAGACGTGGGAATGATGTCTTTATCAAATTCGCTCTTCCCATGTACGATAAAGGCAGAGATTTCCAGGAGTCAAGTATTGCCTCAATTTTTCTGATGGCCGAGGTAAAATTTAGGGTGTAAAGTCGTTCCGGATGTCTCGATATTTGAATCCCCAGATAGGTGAGTTGATCCGAGCCCCATGTCAGTGCTAAACCCCCCACCCCGTTTCTTAAAAACGCACCACTCCCCAGTCGTAGTGCCACTGACTTCGACCAGTTAACATTGAAGCCAGAAATATGGCCATACGCCTGCAATAGATTAAATATATGAGTCAAGGAACTCCCCGGATCTGACACATACAGCAGTAGATCATCAGCAAATGCCGTAAGCTTTAGCTCCCTGCGACCTATCTGAATGCCATGAAACTGAGTGTCAGCCAATAGCAAACGATGGAGGGGATCTATGGCCAAATTGAACAATAAGGGTGACAAGGGACAGCCCTGTCGTATGCCACGATGCATAACCACCGGATCACTGGTATAGCCATTCAGTAAGAGGGTAGTGGAAGCAGAGTCATATAAGTAACAAATAATATTAACAAAGTTTGGTGGAAGAGTCTACGTTCCAAGACCCTGAATAGATGGGGCCAAAGTACCGTATCAAAGGCCTTTGTAGTGTCTAGGCTGAGGAGTATATTCCTGGATTGGGGCGAATGAGCAGAGGCTATGACTGCAGCAACAGCAGCCCGAATTCCTTTTACCGAATGTGTATTACGAACAAAACCAAGTTGATGAGTAGTTAGAGCATGGGGGAGAATCGTTTGCAGTCGATCCGCCAAAATCTTGGTGAATAATTTTATGTCGGTATTTAACAACGTAATGGGCCTGTATGAAGTCACCAATTGAGGGTCCTGAGCAGGCTTGGGGATCATAATGGTATGGGCTGTTGTGAAATGATGAAAAGGGGCACGGTGATGCAGCAGGCCGTTAAACAGTTCTAGCAGAGTCGGAATTATGTGAGGTTGAAGGATTTTATAAAATTCATTGGAGAGGCCATCCGGGCCCGGGGATTTGTGCAGGTGGAGTTTGGACATAGCCGAGACAAGCTCCTCCTCAGTAATTGCACTCACCAGAAAATCCGACTGCGTACTCGTTATAGGAGGCAAAGCTGAATCAGGTACAAGTGCGGTATGAGCACCTTCATTAAAAAGGGAGATCCGAATATAAGTTGGCAAAATAAGATTCAAAATGCTTCACTATAGCAGGGGAAGAGGTAAGGAGCTGCCCCGTATCCCGATGTTTAACAGCCGTTATTAATTTGAGCAGTTTTCTTCCTAGCCATATTAGCCAAAAGTCGACCAGACTTGTTACCCCACTGGTAATACTTGTGAGAAGAAAACACCACGTCCCGCTTCGCCTGCGCCAGCAAGTGGTCATTCAGTAGTTGTTTTGCCTGCAAATAGAGCCGCAAAGATTCCTCAGTTTGTAGGGCATAGTGATTCTGCAGCGCAGCATCTAACTCTGAATGTAGTGCAGTATAAATCGCCAGATTTTTCTTTTTCAATCTATGGACATACTCAATAATCTGACCTCGAAGAACAGCCTTCACTGCACCCCAGAGAATATTCGGGCGATCCCAGTGCTCAAGGTTATCGTCTAAGAAGTTAGCCCAATTAGTTATCAAGAATTTCCGAAAGTCAACGCAATTATAAAGATAACTTGGAAACCTCCAGTGCCTGGAGCCCCCTGACTGAAGAGTTCTCTTTAGCATCAATGTCACCGGAGCGTGATCCGAAATCAAAATGTTATGGATATCAGCATGCGCAACTCGCGTGACAAGAGAATCCGCAACTGAAATCGAGTCAATCCTGGACCAGGATCGATGAACCCCAGAGAAAAAAAGTGAATGATTTGTCGGAGGGGTTTAGGAGACGCCAAACGTATGTAAGCTGGAGGGAGACCATTAAAGTTTGAAGGTGTGACCAAAAAGAAGATTGAGAAGTGCGTGGGACAGGAGATTTATAAACAGTAGGATCATCTACAGTGTTCCAGTCACCCCCAGGACAAGCTGGAAATTGTCGCGTTGCAGCAACTGAGAACTCAATTCCTGGAGGAAGGCAGCAGTTTCGACATTGGGTGCATAGACATTCACTAATGTATATTTAGTACCTTAAATTTCCACATCCAAAATGAAATAGCGCCCCTGTGGGTCAATAATAGAGTCCAGAATAGTGTATTGTAACTTCTTACTAAATAGGATCTCAACCCCCCTGGTCTTTCGTGTATTGTCAGCGGAAATACAGTCATCTAACCAAGGTGCCCGAAGAGCAGAGGAGGCGCCCGACATCCAGTGGGTCTCTTGGAGAAATATAATCTGGGATTTAAACAGTTTTAAATGCATAAGGACTTGTTTACGTTTAATCGAGGAGTTGAGGCCGCCCACGTTCCAGGACAGAATCTTAAAAAAATCATCCGAAGAGGAGGCTCTTGTATCGAAGGCAGTCATGAGTCTGTTAACCTACACCCACCCGAGGGTGACAATCCAGAAGGAACACTACATCACACAGTTGCCCTCCCCCGTCCCAGCGAGCGGAGAGGGACAATCTGAACCACAGTGAACCATAGAGCTTGTTAACGGATCTGGTGAGGGAGGCACGGCATGGGCAAAACAAAAAGAAAGACAAAAAACACTCACATTGCTTCACATAACAATTTTCACATTTTCCAAACCAAACTAGTAACAGCGCAAGTGCTAAACCTTCTGGTAGCACTGGCGAGGAACACATCAATAATAACTGTAGTAATTGACGTAAAGTAAAATTACATTAAGCTGAGCAGCAGATAATGAGACCTAAGGCCTCATTCATGTGTATATTAAACCAACTCAGTATATAGGGCAGGGAATACCAAAACAACTAGAATTCCGCAGGGCAGTCGAGGACCACAACAATAATAGATACTGCATTGAAGGGCAAGCTGATTGGTGTGGTACGGGACTCATGGTCTCCCAGTTGTTAAGGATAAAGCCCACCCAAGGCAGTAAACATGTTGTGGAGAAATAACTAATACTTATGTTACGGGTTCTCAGGATTCAACATATTTGTGACATGGGATTTGGCAGTAACAGGATCAGCAAATAGTAGCGTGTGGCCATTGTTATGTATCCTCAACTTAGCTGGATACATCAATGCAAATTTAGTATTGCTCTCGTGAAGCATCCTGCAAACGTCAGAAAACTCTCTCCTCTTTTGCGCAACAGAGGCAGAGAAGTCCTGAAAGAGTAAAATACGTTTACCATTCACTAGCAGTTGCAGGATTTTCCTGTAAGAGCGCAAAACATGTTCCTTCATGCGGAAATACAGAAATCTTGCAATGACAGGCCGTGGCCTCACATCAACATTAGGGCGAGTGGGACCAATTCTATGCGCTCTTTCAATATGCTTTAGAAATGGGGGGTCTGAGATAGCTAGAGCTGAGAACAGGTCATGCAGTATAAAATCAGCCAACTGCCCGTCCCTGATTGATTCGGGGATGCCCACGAAGCGCAAATTCGATCTCCTATCTCTGTTCTCAAGATCATCTATTTTTGCCTGCAGAGCAGCAATAGATGAATGTTGGGTGGCAGTGGATCGTTGGAGTGTATGCATCTGATCCTCCCCGTCACTAACCCTTTGCTCTAAGGAGTTTATCTGTGAGGTGTTCTGATCAATCTTTGTAAGAGTGGAATCTAGTAGTGCAGGCATGCCCAAACTGCGGCCCTCCAGCTGTTGTAAAACTACATATCCCAGCATGCCCTGATACAGTTTTGCTGTCAGAGAATGCTAAAGCTGTGTCAGTGCATGCTGGGATGTGTAGTTTCTCAACAGCTGGAGGGCCGCAGTTTGGACATGCCTGTAGTAGTGTTTGTATCTGCTCCAATCTTTTGTCAATTAACGGTATATTTTCAAGGTTCTTGTCAATTTGAGGCATGAGGAGTCGCGAGATCTCCTGTGCCATATGTAGTAAAGAGGGCTGGTCAGGCAGAGCCTCTGTTTCTTGAGGCCGAGCCTGGGGATTGCCCACACCTGGAGGAGAGGGGGGGGGGGGGGTTAGGTTTCACCGCAGTGTTTTTATTTTTGCTCATTCTTGTATTCACTGAGGATTGAGAAGGTCTAACCGCTGGAGCTTTATGTACGAATTTGTCCACCACCCGGTCATCAGACCGCTAAATAGAAAGGGTAGCAGGCCCTGATGTGAACACACAGTGGTATATGATAATAAAACACCTCACGTAAGAGCTCAAGTTGGAAGATATGTCAGAACTACTCAGTGAAAAATAAAAAAATTAAAACATGAAGTTACATACTAAGCACAATAAGGCACGCCATACTCATGACGTCGCAAATCCATCTGATGGAAATTAAACTCAAAGCAGTACCAGGTAACGGAGGATTAACTATCAATGATCATGTGAGATTAACCCTAGGTTGCACAATACAAAAAGAAAAAGAGGAAGGAGAAGAAAAATAAAAAATAAAAAAACCGGGGTTACTCAGGATAAGGGGCGCCCCAGCGTGCATTTAACAGCAGAGAAAGTGAGCCAGGAAAATATTACTGCACAACTGCTAGTGGTCACTAGGTGGCAGCACAGCTTAGGAAATGATTCAACTCTGGGGTAGCTACAATCTTAGGGGGTAATTCTAAGTTGATCACAGCAGGAATTTAGTTAGCAATTGGGCAAAACCATATGCACTGCAGAGGAGGCAGATTTAACATGTGCAGAGAGAGTTAGATTTGGGTGGGTTATTTTGTTTCTGTGCAGGGTAAATACTGTCTGCTTTATTTTTACACTGCAAATTAGATTGCAGATTGAACACACCCCACCCAAATCTAACTCTCTCTGCACATGTTAAATCTGCCTCCCCTGCAGTGCACATGGTTTTGCCCAATTGCTAACTAAATTCCTGTTGCGATCAACTTGGAATTACCCCCTTAACCCAAACAACTGCGTGATTAAGCCTCGAGCAAGCAGTAATAATAATGTCTATAGTGAGAAGAAAAAGCATATTAATAAACAAGTAGGGTCACAAACAATAATAGTAATAAGTGGACGTGTGTAGGTTAAAGGGAAGGAAGAAAAAAAAAAGATTTTACTCACCGGTAAATCTATTTCTCGTAGTCCGTAGTGGATGCTGGGACTCGACCATGGGGAATAGCGGCTCCACAGGAGACTGGGCACAACTAAAGAAAGCTTTAGGACTACCTGGTGTGCACTGGCTCCTCCCCCTATGACCCTCCTCCAGACCTCAGTTAGGATACTGTGCCCGGAAGAGCTGACACAATAAGGAAAGATTTTGAATCCCGGGTAAGACTCATACCAGCCACACCAATCACACCGTATAACTCGTGATACTACACCCAGTTAACAGTATGAACAATAACTGAGCCTCTCAACAGATGGCTCAACAATAACCCTTTAGTTTAACAATAACTATATACAAGTATTGCAGACAATCCGCACTTGGGATGGGCGCCCAGCATCCACTACGGACTACGAGAAATAGATTTACCGGTGAGTAAAATCTTATTTTCTCTGACGTCCTAAGTGGATGCTGGGACTCCGTAAGGACCATGGGGATTATACCAAAGCTCCCAAACGGGCGGGAGAGTGCGGATGACTCTGCAGCACCGAATGAGCAAACTCAAGGTCCTCCTCAGCCAGGGTATCAAATTTGTAGAATTTTGCAAAAGTGTTAGACCCTGACCAAGTAGCTGCTCGGCAAAGTTGTAAAGCCGAGACCCCTCGGGCAGCCGCCCAAGAAGAGCCCACCTTCCTCGTGGAATGGGCTTTTACAGATTTAGGATGCGGCAGTCCAGCCGCAGAATGCGCAAGCTGAATTGTGCTACAGATCCAGTGAGCAATAGTCTGCTTCGAAGCAGGAGCACCCATCTTGTTGGGTGCATACAGGATAAATAGCGAGTCAGTTTTCCTGACTCCAGCCGTCCTGGAAACATATATTTTCAAGGCCCTGACTACGTCCAGTAACTTGGAATCCTCCAAGTCCCTAGTAGCCACAGGCACCACAATAGGTTGGTTCAAGTGAAAAGCTGATACCACCTTAGGGAGAAACTGGGGACGAGTCCTCAATTCTGCCCTATCCATATGGAAAATCAGATAAGGGCTTTTACATGATAAAGCCGCCAATTCTGACACATGCCTGGCCGAAGCCAAGGCCAACAGCATGACCACTTTCCACGTGAGATATTTCAAATCCACAGTTTTAAGTGGCTCAAACCAATGTGACTTTAGGAAACTCAACACCACGTTGAGATCCCAAGGTGCCACTGGAGGCACAAAAGGGGGCTAAATATGCAGCACTCCCTTAACAAATGTCTGAACTTCAGACAGTGAAGCCAGTTCTTTCTGGATGAAAATCGACAGAGCCGAAATCTGGACCTTAATGGAACCTAATTTTAGGCCCATAGTCATCCCTGACTGTAGGAAGTGCAGAAATCGACCCAGCTGAAATTCCTCTGTTGGGGCCTTCCTGGCCTCACACCACGCAACATATTTTTGCCATATGCGGTGATAATGATTTGCGGTTACATCTTTCCTGGCTTTAATCAGCGTAGGAACGACTTCCTCCGGAATGCCCTTTTCTTTTAGGATCCGGTGTTCAACCGCCATGCCGTCAAACGCAGCCGCGGTAAGTCTTGGAACAGACAGGGCTCCTGCTGCAGCAGGTCCTGTCTGAGCGGCAGAGGCCATGGGTCCTCTGAGATCATCTCTTGAAGTTCTGGGTACCAAGCTCTTCTTGGCCAATCCGGAACCACGAGTATAGTGCTTACTCCTCTCCTTCGTATTATTCTCAGTACCTTGGGTATGAGAGGCAGAGGAGGGAACACATAAACCGACTGGTACACCCACGGTGTCACTAGAGCGTCCACAGCTATCGCCTGAGGGTCCCTTGACCTGGCGCAATATCTTTTTAGCTTTTTGTTGAGGCGGGACGCCATCATGTCCACCTGTGGCCTTTCCCAACGGTTTACAATCATTTGGAAGACTTCTGGATGAAGTCCCGACTCTCCTGGGTGGAGGTCGTGCCTGCTGAGGAAGTCTGCTTCCCAGTTGTCCACTCCCGGAATGAACACTGCTGACAGTGCTAACACGTGATTTTCCGCCCATCGGAGAATCCTTGTGGCTTCTGCCATCGCCATCCTGCTTCTTGTGCCGCCCTGTCGGTTTACATGGGCGACTGCCGTGATGTTGTCTGACTGAATCAGTACCGGCTGGTTTTGAAGCAGGGGTCTTGCTTGACTTAGGGCATTGTAAATGGCCCTGAGTTCCAGAATATTTATGTGTAGTGAAATCTCCTGGTTTGACCATAGTCCCTGGAAGTTTCTTACCTGTGTGACTACCCCACAGCCTCGAAGGCTGGCATCCGTGGTCACCAGGACCCAGTCCTGTATGCCGAATCTGCGGCCCTCTTGAAGATGAGCACTCTGCAGCCACCACAGCAGAGATACCCTGGTCCTTGGAGACAGGGTTATCAGCCGATGCATCTGAAGATGCGATCCGGACCACTTGTCCAACAGGTCCCACTGAAAGGTTCTTGCATGGAACCTGCCGAATGGAATTGCTTCGTAGGAAGCTACCATCTTTCCCAGGACTCGCGTGCAGTGATGCACCGACACCTGTTTTGGTTTCAGGAGGCCTCTGACTAGAGATGACAGCTCCTTGGCTTTCTCCTCCGGGAGAAACACTTTTTTCTGGTCTGTGTCCAAAACCATCCCCAGGAACAGTAGACGTGTCGTAGGGACCAGCTGTGACTTTGGAATATTTAGAATCCAACCGTGCTGTTGTAGCACCTCCTGAGATAGTGCTACCCCGACCAACAACTGCTCCCTGGACCTCGCCTTTATCAGGAGATCGTCCAAGTACGGGATCATTAAAACTCCCTTTTTTCGAAGGAGTATCATCATTTCGGCCATTACCTTGGTAAATACCCTCGGTGCCGTGGACAGACCGAACGGCAACGTCTGGAATTGGTAATGACAATCCTGTACCACAAATCTGAGGTACTCCTGGTGAGGATGGTAAATGGGAACATGCAGGTAAGCATCCTTGATGTCCAGTGATACCATGTAATCCCCCTCGTCCAGGATTGCAATAACCGCCCTGAGCGATTCCATCTTGAACTTTAATTTTTTTATATATGTGTTCAAGGATTTCAAATTTAAAATGGGTCTCACCGAACCATCCGGTTTCGGTACCACAAACATTGTGGAATTGTAACCCCGTCCTTGTTGAAGGAGGGGCACCTTGACTATCACCTGCTGGGAATACAGCTTGTGTATTGCCTCTAACACTGCCTCCCTGCCTGAGGGAGTTGTTGGCAAGGCAGATTTGAGGAAACGGCGGGGGGGAGACGTCTCGAATTCCAGCTTGTACCCCTGAGATACAACATGAAGGATCCAGGGATCCACCTGTGAGCGAGCCCACTGATTGCTGAAGTTTTTGAGACGGGCCCCCACCGTACCTGGCTCCGCCTGTGGAGCCCCAGCGTCATGCGGTGGACTTAGAGGAAGCGGGGGAGGGCTTTTGCTCCTGGGAACTGGCTGTATGCTGCAGCTTTTTCCCTCTACCTCTGCCTTTGGGCAGAAAGGACGTGCCTTTAACCCGCTTGCCTTATGGGGCCGAAAGAACTGTACCTGATAATACGGTGCTTTCTTTGGCTGTGAGGTAACATGGGGTAAAAATGCTGACTTCCCAGCTGTTGCTGTGGAAACGAGGTCTGAGAGACCATCCACGAACAACTCCTCACCTTTATAAGGCAAAACTTCCATGTGCCTTTTAGAATCTGCATCACCTGTCCACTTCCGAGTCCATAACCCTCTCCTGGCAGAAATGGACATTGCACTTATTTTAGATGCCAGCTGGCAAATATCCCTCTGTGCATCTCTCATGTATAAGACTGCGTCTTTTATATGCTCTATGGTTAGCAATATAGTGTCCCTGTCTAGGGTATCAATATTTTCAGACAGGGAATCTGACCACGCAGCTGCAGCACTGCACATCCATGCTGAAGCAATAGCTGGTCTCAGTATAATACCTGTGTGTGTATATACTAGTGATGAGCGGGTTCGGTTTTACTCGGTTCTCAAAACGGCATCTTATTGGCTCACGGATGTCACGTGTTTTGGATAGCCCATAAGGTTCTGTTTTGAGAACCGAGTAAAACCGAACCCGCTCATCACTAGTATATACAGACTTCAGGATAGCCTCCTGCTTCCTATCAGCAGGCTCCTTTAGGGCGGCCGTATCCGGAGACGGTAGTGTCACCTTCTTTGACAAGCGTGTGAACGCTTTATCCACCCTAGGGGATGTTTCCCAACGTGACCTATCCTCTGGCGGGAAAGGGTACGTCATTAGTAACCTTTTAGAAATTACCAGTTTCTTATCGGGGGAAGCCCACGCTTCTTCACACACTTCATTTAATTCCTCAGATGGGGGAAAAACCACTGGTAGTTTTTTCTCCCCAAACATAATACCCTTTTTTGTGGTACCTGGGGTAAGATCAGAAATGTGCAACACATTTTTCATTGCCTCAGTCATGTAACGTGTGGCCCTATTGGAAGTTACATTAGTCTCATCGTCGTCGACACTGGAGTCAGTATCCGTGTCGACATCTGTGTCTGCCATCTGAGGTAGCGGGCGTTTTAGAGCCCCTGATGGCTTTTGAGACGCCTGGGCAGGCACGGGCTGAGAAGCCGGCTGTCCCATATTTGGTATGTCGTCAAACCTTTTATGTAAGGAGTTGACACTTTCACGTAATTCCTTCCACAGGTGTCGGCCCCGCAGGGGGTGACATCACATTTATCGGCATCTGCTCCGCCTCCACATAAGCCTCCTCATCAAACATGTCGACACAGCCGTACCGACACACCGCACACACACACAGGGAATGCTCTGACAGAGGACAGGACCCCACAAAGCCCTTTGGGGAGACAGAGAGAGTATGCCAGCACACACCAGAGCGCTATATAACACAGGGATGAACACTATAACTGAGTGATTTTCCCTTATAGCTGCTTATATATCTACTACTGCGCCTAAATTTAGTGCCCCCCCCTTTCTTTTTTACCCTTTGTAGCTTGAAACTGCAGGGGAGAGCCTGGGAGTGATCCTTCCAGCGGAGCTGTGAGGGAAAAATGGCGCCAGTGTGCTGAGGGAGATAGCCCCGCCCCTTTTTCGGCAGACTTCTCCCGCTTTTTTTATGGATATCTGGCAGGGGTATTTTTCACATATATAGCCTCTAGGACTATATATTGTGATTTTTTATGCCAGCCAAGGTGTTAATATTGCTGCTCAGGGCGCCCCCCCCCCAGCGCCCTGCACCCATCAGTGACCGGAGTGTGAGGTGTGCATGAGGAGCAATGGCGCACAGCTGGAGTGCTGTGCGCTACCTTGTTGAAGACCGAAGTCTTCTGCCGCCGATTTTCAGGACCATCTTCTTGCTTCTGGCTCTGTAAGGGGGACGGCGGCGCGGCTCCGGAACCGGACGATCGAGGTCGGGCCCTGTGTTCGATCCCTCTGGAGCTAATGGTGTCCAGTAGCCTAAGAAGCCCAAGCTAGCTGCAAGCAGGTAGGTTCGCTTCTTCTCCCCTTAGTCCCTCGTAGCAGTGAGTCTGTTGCCAGCAGATCTCACTGAAAATAAAAAACCTAAAATTATACTTTTTTTTCTAGGAGCTCAGGAGAGCCCCTAGTGTGCATCCAGCTCAGCCGGGCACAAGATTCTAACTAAGGTCTGGAGGAGGGTCATAGAGGGAGGAGCCAGTGCACACCAGGTAGTCCTAAAGCTTTCTTTAGTTGTGCCCAGTCTCCTGCGGAGCCGCTATTCCCCATGGTCCTTACGGAGTCCCAGCATCCACTTAGGACGTCAGAGAAATAAGTAGACCTCTGTAGCAGTCTCCACTTCGCTTTCCAATCCCCTCAGGACAAGTCCAACGGGTGTTTCAGTAAGTCCCCAGGAGTCAGAGTCTCTGGGCTTGGCAGTAAGGTCGGGGGTGGGGGGGGAAGGCAGTAGATGGGCAATAACGGACACCTCCCCCGGGGTCTCAGGCACGAACGCCGCTCACCTCTTCACCGGGTTAGGCTGTGTCTGGCACTCGTCCTCTGGCCTCAGGTGCAGCCAGGAAGGCGATCCTTGTATTTCCAGGCAGCTCCAACGACCACTCACGAAGGCACGGACAGCGGCTCCAGTGGGTTCCGCGCTCTCTGTAGGGAAAGCGCTAGCAGCAAGGGTGAGCGCACAATCGCGGCAATCCACTCGGGCACCTCCGGTGGCACAGATTTGGGTGAGTCATGGAGGTTGCAGCTGATTATCCCAACAGTCTACCCCGCTCACTGCAGGATGACAGATTAAGCTAGCGGGTGCATCAGGGAGAGCCCGGGAAGCAAAGTCACCGGGCCGGACAGCAGGGGGTCTCAGGCATGGACGCCGCTCACCTCCTCATGCAGTTAGGTTGTGTTTGGCAAACGTCCTCCGGTCGTAGGTGTAGCCGGCGTCCACCGCGTGTCAGCAGGCAGGCGTCTCCCCGAGTCGTCCGCCGTCGCAGGCCCGCCTTCAGTCGCGGACGCTATCCGCCTCTCCGCCGCCTCAGGCCTGATCGTGGATCCGTCAGCAAGGGGAGCAAGGGCCGGAGAGGTTGGGGTGGGTGCAGGGGTCGGTTAGCCACCGGTCACCTCCGTCAGGGACTCCTGTCACGGGCAGCCGCAGGAACCCTACACGTCGGCTGCCGTACAAACAGGCGGTCTCAGGACAGCAGGAGACTCCAGGCCGTCTGCAGCAAGGAACGACGGGTATGTAACGGTCGTAAAGCCAGCAATAGGGGTCGGGACAGCCGGACACGGGGCAGCACACTTCGCGCCAGTCAGGTCACCGGCGGTCATGCAGGCCGTCTTTTTGAGGGCCGGATTCCGGGGGCATATGGTCCTGAACCCAGTCTTCCAGGGTGATTTTGAGTTCCCCACAGATCAGAGAAAGGCTCGATACCCTTTTCAAGAGAGTGAATGCAGGAGGATGGCTAATGATTCCTAGCCTGCAAGCCGGAGCTTATGTTAAAAGCAGCCATGCTGGATGGCCCGCCCACCGGAAGTCTCCTGAAAAATTCTTAAATCAGGGTCACTTGACACCATGGGCCATAGATCCCGTAATTTTTGTTGCACTTGCCTACTGTTTGTTCTATGTTTACACACCCAGGGGATTATCTTGGACATGTCTTTGGACCTTGCTGGTTTGAGGGAATCTTCCCTCTTGACTGCTACCGCTTTTATGCGTGCTGTCGACAACAATTTATGGGGATAACCTCTGTCTAGGAACTTGCGTTCCATTTCATCCAGCTGTAGGTTCCTAACCTGTTCTTGACTATTGGTCCTGCATACTCTGAGAAACTGCGAGTATGGCAGTCCCTTGATGGTGGAAGGTGGATGGAAGCTATCGTGACGTAATATTGTATTACGGTCTGTAGGTTTTTTGTATAGACATGTGTCTATTCTCCCATCTTGTAATTTAATCAATATGTCCAAATAGCAGATTTCATGTGGACTGCTATTCATGGTTAGTTTAACCGGACTATCTGACTGGTTGTGAGTATTTACCAGACTGACCAAATCCTGTACATCGCCTTGCCACATAACCAACACGTCATCTATGTAACGATAATATAAAAATAGACGTTCTGCTACAGTAGGATTGGCTATAAATAACTCACGTTCTACTTCCCACGTGGCACACCCCGTTCGCTGTCTGTAGAATTTGCCGTCAAAAATGAAAAAATTATGTGAGTGTAAACTAACAGATTCATAAAGAAATCGATATCCGGGCCTGTATACAAAATGTTACCCGTAATTAATCTCCTGACCGCCTGTAAAGCTGCTTGGTGCGGTATACAGGTATACAGGCTGGTGACATCAATAGTGGCCAAGGAGATGTCCGCTGGCACCTGTTTAATGGTTATAAATTTGTTTAACAAGGTACTGGAATCCTTCAAGTGTGTGCTAGTTCCCTGTACACAAGGTTGCAGATATGCATCAAGATATATAGCCACCGGCTCACACAGAGACTCCCGGGCAGAAATAATTGGTCTGCCCGGGGGTTTCCGTGTGTCCTTGTGGATCTTTGTTATGGTATAGAAAAGGGGAGACACAGGGTATTCAGAAAACAGTTTTGCAAACACCTCAGAAGAAATAGTGTCTTCAGACCGGGCCTGCACAAGCAGCAGCCTTAACTCTTCTTTATAGTCCTGTGATGGATCTTTGCTTAAAATGATGTAAGTGTCTTGATCATTCAGCAGTCTCAGGCATTCGGCGGTAAAGTCTGCAGTGTCTTGAACCACAATAGATCCGCCCCCCGTATTATTATGTCTTTTCTTTTACTTAATGCCTTTAATGCTAGTCTCTCTTCCTGTTGTAAATTATGATATATGAGGGACTTGTTCTCATCCCTAGAGGACTCTAGCATCCTATGAAAAGTTTTGATGGAGGCGTTGTGGGACACTGGGTCGAATCTTGACTTAGGGCCAAGTTTCTGTAACCTATGTGGCAATGGGGTCTTAGCTGGCATTAAAGGCTGTTTACTAAAGTGCTCCTTCAATTTTCAGTTTATACGTATTGACTTTCCATCTAAAGTCATTGCCAAAATTGGTGGGTACGTAAGATAAACCATATTCAGCACCCGTTCTTCAGCCTGTGTCAGCGATGTGGACGAGAGGTTGAAAATTAATGTTTCTTCCCTTTCGGGGGTTTTGCCTTGTTTTTGCCTTTTATTTTGTCCACCTCTTCTTGTGTTGCGACGTTTCTTCCCCGTGCCGCAATCCCAGCACGGGTTCTTGCCCCTAAAGGAGTCCCCCGTTGTGAAACAGACAATGAGGACTCGCGGACATCATCAGAGTCGCTGGCTGAGGTAGTATTATCTCCCGTTCCCCTCCTGGGCCTGTACTTCTGAAGTGGTCGGGACCTGGCACTAGAATTAGAGGTGTTGCCCAACCACGGATAAACCCTGTGGTGTGCGTAATCCATTTGTACTTTGTTGAATTTTTCTTTTTTGAATTTTAACAGATTAATCCTATACTGTTCCACCTGATCCTTCAGTTTCTCCATCAGGTACTTACCGGTAAATCTATTTCTCGTAGTCCGTAGTGGATGCTGGGGACTCCGTAAGGACCATGGGGATAGACTGGCTCCGCAGGAGACATGGGCACTTTAAGAAAGAATTTAGGTTCTGGTGTGCACTGGCTCCTCCCTTTATGCCCCTTCTCCAGACCTCAGTTAGAGAAACTGTGCCCAGAAGAGCCGACAGTACAAGGAAAGGATTTTGGTAATCCAGGGCAAGATTCATACCAGCCACACCAATCACACCGTATAACATGTGATAACAACCAGTTAACAGTATGACAAATAACAGAGCATCAGGTCAAACCCTGATGCAACCATAACTTAACCCTTATTAAAGCAATAACTATATACAAGTATTGCAGAAGAAGTCCGCACTTGGGACGGGCGCCCAGCATCCACTACGGACTACGAGAAATAGATTTACCAGTAAGTAAAATCTTATTTTCTCTAACCTCCTAGTGGATGCTGGGGACTCCGTAAGGACCATGGGGATTATACCAAAGCTCCCAAACGGGCGGGAGAGTGCGGATGACTCTGCAGCACCGATTGAGCAAACAAGAGTTCCTCCTCCGCCAGGGTATCAAACTTGTAGAACTTTGCAAAAGTGTTTGAACCTGACCAAGTAGCCGCTTTGTAAAGTTGTAATGCCGAGACCCCTCGGGCAGCCGCCCAAGAAGAGCCCACCTTACTTGTGGAATGGGCCTTAACTGATTTGGGCAGCGGCAATCCAGCCGCCGAATGAGCCTGCTGAATCGTGTTACAGATCCAGCGAGCAATAGTTTGCTTTGAGGCAGGAGCACCAAGCTTGTTGGATGCATACAGGATAAACAACCACTCAGTTTTCCTGACCCTAGCCGTTCTGGCTACATAAACCTTCAAAGCCCTGACCACATGAAGCAACTCGGAATCCTCCAAGTCACGAGTAACCACAGGCACGACAATAGGTTGATTCATATGAAAAGATGAAACCACTTTTGGCAGAAATTGCGGACGGGTCCGCAATTCTGCTCTATCCATATGGAAAATCAGATAGCATGACCACCTTCCACGTGAGATATTTCAACTCCACCATTTTAAGTGGTTCAAACCAGTGGGATTTCAGGAAGCCTAACACCACGTTAAGATCCCAAGGTGCCACTGGAGGCACAAAAGGAGGCTGAATATGCAGCACTCCTTTTACAAACGTCTGAACTTCTGGTAGGGAAGCCAAATCCTTTTGAAAGAAAATGGATAGGGCCGAAATCTGGACTTTAATGGAGCCCAATTTTAGGCCTGAATTCACTCCGGACTGTAGGAAGTGAAGGAAATGGCCCAGCTGGAATTCCTCCGTAGGAGCATTCCTGGCCTCACACCAAGAAACATATTTTCGCCATATTCGGTGATAATGTTTAACTGTCACGTCCTTCCTAGCCTGTATCAGCGTAGGAATGACCTCATCTGGAATGCCCTTTTCTACTAGGATCCGGCGTTCAACCACCATGCCGTACAACACAGCCGCGGTAAGTCTTGGAACATACAGGGACCCTGTTTCAACAGGTCCTGTCTTAGAGGAAGAGGCCACGGGTCCTCTGTGAGCATTTCTTGCAGATCTGGATACCAAGTCCTTCGTGGACAATCTGGAACAATGAGGATTGTTCTCACTCACTCCCCTTTTTCTTATTATCCCCAGCACGTTGGGTATGAGAGGAAGAGGAGGAAATACATAGACCGACCGGAACACCCCTGGTGTCACCAGGGCGTCCACAGCTACTGCCTGAGGGTCCCTTGACTTGGCGCAATACCTCTGTAGCTTTTTGTTGAGGCGGGATGCCATCATGTCCACCTGTGGCTGTTCCCATCGACTTGTAATCTGTGCGAAGACTTCCTGATGAAGCCCCAATCTCCCGCGGGAGGTCGTGTCTGCTGAGGAAGTCTGCTTCCCAGTTGTCCACTCCCGGGATGAACACTGCCGACAGTGCGCTTACGTGAGTCTCCTCCCAGCGAAAAATTCTGGTGGCTTCCACCATCGCCACTCTGCTCCTTGTGCCGCCTTGTCAGTTTACATGAGCCACTGCGGTGATGTTGTCCGACTGAATCAGAACCGGTTGGTCGCGAAGCAAGTTCTCTGCTTGACGCAGGGCGTTGTAAATGGCCCTTAGTTCCAGGATGTTGATGTGAAGGCAAGTCTCTTGACTTGACCACAGCCCTTGGAAATTTCTTCCCTGTGTGACTGCTCCCCAACCTCGGAGGCTTGCGTCCGTGGTCACCAGGACCGTCCTGAATGCCGAATCTGCGGCCCTCCAGAAGGTGAGCACTCTGCAGCCACCACAGGAGTGACACCCTGGCCCTGGGGGATAGGGTGATTAACCGATGCATCTGAAGATGTGATCCGGACCACTTGTCCAGTAAGTCCCAATGAAAGGTCCTCGCATGGAACCTGCTGTAGGGAATGGCCTCGTATGATGCCACCATCTTTCCTAGGACTCAAGTGCATTGATGCACTGACACCTGTTTTGGTTTTAATAGGTTCCTGACCAGTGTCATGAGTTCCTGAGCTTTCTCTATCGGGAGATAAACCCTTTTCTGGTCTGTGTCCAGAATCATGCCCAGGAAAGGCAACCGAGTCGTAGGAACCAACTGCGACTTTGGAATATTTAGAATCCAGCCGTGTTGCCGTAACACCTCCAGAGAAAGTGATACGCTGTTCAGCAACTGCTCTCTTGATCTCGCTTTTATGAGGAGATCGTCCAAGTACGGGAAAATTGTGACCCCTTGCTTCCGCAGGTGTACCATCATTTCCGCCATTACCTTGGTAAATATTCTCGGTGCCGTGGAGAGACCAAACGGCAACGTCTAAAATTGGTAATGACAATTCTGTACCACAAATCTGAGGTACGCCTGATGAGGTGGATAGATCGGGACATGAAGGTATGCATCCTTCATGTCCAGAGACACCATAAAATCCCTTCCAGGCTTGCGATGACCGCTCTCAGCGATTCCATCTTGAACTTGAACCTTTTCAAGTATATGTTCAGGGATTTTAAATTCAATATGGGTCTGACCGAACCGTCCGGTTTCGGGACTACAAACATGGTCGAATAATAACCCCTTCCCTGCTGCAGGAGGGGAACTTTTACCACCACCTGTTGAAGATACAATTTGTGAATTGCAGTTAACACTATTTCCCTGTCGTGGGGGGAAGCTGGTAGGGCCGATTTGAGGTATCGGTGAGGGGGCATCTCTTCGAATTCCAGCTTGTTTCCCTGAGACACAATTTCTATTGCCCAGGGATCCACCTGGGGGTGAACCCACTTGTGGCTGAAATTTCGAAGACGTGCCCCCACCGGGCCTAGCTCCGCCTGTGGAGCCCCAGCGTCATGCGATGGATTTTGTAGAGGCTGGGGAGGACTTCTGTTCCTGGGAACTAGATGTGTTGTGCAGCTTCTTTCCTCTGCCCCTGCCTCTGGCAAGAAAGGACGCACCTCGGACTTTCTTGTTCCTTTGTGAACGAAAGGACTGCATTTGATAATGCGGTGCTCTCTTAGGCTGTGTGGGAATATAAGGCAAAAAATTTGACTTTCCAGCTGTAGCTGTGGAGATCAGGTCCGAGAGACCCTCCCCGAACAATTCCTCACCCTTGTAAGGTAAAACCTCCATATGCCTTTTTGAGTCGGCATCACCTGTCCATTGCCGAGTCCACAGGACCCTTCTGGCAGAAATCGACATAGCATTTATTCTAGAACCCAGTAGACTAATGTCTCTTTGAGCATCTCTCATATATAGGACAGTGTCTTTAATATGCCCCAGGGTCAACAACATAGTATCCTTGTCTAAGGTATCAATTTCCTCAGATAAGGTATCCGTCCATGCTGCTACAGCACTACACACCCAGGCCGACGCGATCGCCGGCCTCAGTAAGGTACCGGAATGTGTATAAATGGACTTCAGGGTAACCTCCTGTTTGCGATCCGCAGCATCTTTGAGAGTAGCCGTATCCTGTGACGGCAGGGCTACCTTCTTGGATAAGCGTGTTAAAGCTTTGTCTACCCTAGGGGAGGATTCCCAGCGTAACCTGTCCGTTGGCGGGAAAGGATACGCCATAAGAATCCTTTTGGAAATCTGCAGTTTTTTATCTGGCGATTCCCAAGCCTTTTCACATAACTCATTCAGCTCGTGTGAGGGGGGGAAAGGTTACCTCCGGCTTCTTTTCCCCATACATATGCACCCTCTTGTCAGGGATTGGGGTTTCCTCTGTGATGTGCAACACATCCTTAATTGCTATAATCATATAACGGATGGATTTAGGCAATTTTGGCTGTAACTTTGCATCATCGTAATCGACACTGGAGTCAGAATCCATGTCGGTATCTGTGTCAACAATTTGGGATAGTGGGTGCTTCTGAGACCCTGACGGCCTCTGCGACATAGGATCAGGCACGGGTTGAGACCCTGACTGTCCCGAGGCTTCAGTCTTATCTAACATTTTATGCAAGGAATTAACATTATCATTTAAAACCTTCCACATATCCATCCAATCAGGTGTCGGCGCCGTCAGCGGAGACACCACATTCATTTGTTCCCGCCCTGCTTCCACATAGCCTTCCTCATCAGACATGTCGACACAAGCGTACCGACACCACACACACAGGGAATGTCCTTTCTGAAGACCGTTCCCCTACAAGGCCCTTTGGAGAGACAGAGAGAGTATACCAGCACACACCCCAGCGCTATAAAACCCAGTAATAACACAGTAACTTAATGTTAACCCAGTAGCTGCTGTTTATATATTGTGTTTTGCGCCTAATTAAGTGCCCCCCCTCTCTTTTTTACCCTCTTCTACCGTGTGTCTGCAGGGGAGAGCCTTGGGAGCTTCCTCTCAGTGGAGCTGTGGAGAAAAAATGGCGCTGGTGAGTGCTGAGGAAGAAGCCCCGCCCCCTCGGTGGCGGGCTTCTGTCCCACCTGAATATGCTATTCTTGGCGGGGGCTCATACATATATACAGTGCCCAGCTGTATATATGTTTAACTTTTGCCAAAAGAGGTCCCAAATGCTTCCCAAATGCTGACCAGGGCGCGACCCCCCCCCCGCGCCCTGCACCCTTACAGTGACCGGAGTATGTGTAGGTGGGTGGAGCAATGGCGCACAGCTGCAGTTCTGTGCATTACCTCAGTGAAGATCACGGAGTCTTCTGCCGCCTATGAAGTCTTCTTTGCTTCTAATACTCACCCGGCTTCTGTCTTCCGGCTCTGCGAGGGGGATCGGCGGCGCGGCTCTGGGACCGGACGGCGAGGGCGAGATCCTGCATACCGATCCCTCTGGAGCTAATGGTGTCCAGTAGCCTAAGAAGCAGGACCTAGCTTCAGAGAGTAGGGCTGCTTCTCTCCCCTCATTCCCTCGATGCAGGGAGTCATTTGCCAGCAGAGCTCCCTGAAAATAAAAAACCTAACAAAATACTTTCTCTCAGCGAACTCAGGAGAGCTCACTGAAAAGCACCCAGCTCGTCTGGGGACAGCATCAAACTGAGGTCTGGAGGAGGGGCATAGGGAGAGAGTGAAAGCAGCTCCAGGGCGGGAACAACTGCAGGAGATGGCGTCCGGAGATGGGCGAGGGGCTACAGGTCAGCGCCTTATCCCCTCTGACGGACTTCACCACCGGGTACTATGGAGCCTGTAACAAAAGGTTTTCCAAATGGTCCGTCTCCCAAAGGCCGCGCGGGATCGCGATTTACCCAGCGGGTCTCACCTGGGGGACCCTCTTACCTCCTCCCCGTTAATCTGCGGCCACGCGGCCCTGGAGAGCAGCAGCGGTGGTGTGCTGTAAGCTGTAAGTATCCGGGAACCAGGCCGCGGGAGTATACAGCACCGCAGGAGGGATGTGATTGAGCAGCAGCACAGCATTTCCCAGGGACATAAGAAGTGCTGCGGTCCTTGAAGTCTTCATATAAAGCTTTCTTCAGGGCTGCCTAGTGCAGCCCCCCGTTAGCGCCATCTTTCTTTAAAACTGAAATCCTGTGCACGGAGGCGGGTTTATAGAGGAGGCGGTGCATCCTGGGAACAGTCAAAGCTTTTAGGCTGTTGGTGCTTCGGATCAAGATCCAACTCTACACACCAATGTTATTCCCTGTGGAATCCCAGGTGTACCTCGCCGCAGAAATAAGATTCATCAAACTCCTGTCACTTTATCAGTAATTTGCCAAATGCCTCTGATAGCTTCTATAAGAGCCTCTATTCCCTGTGACAGTGCAGCACCCCCCCCCCCCCCCCCCACGAGTCTACCTCACCCTCCTCCATGTCTGACCCTTCATCATCAGAGTCAGACTGCAGGATATAGGATATGGGTCAGAGTACGTTTTTGCGGACAAATTGCAAGGGTCTGAGATGCTGGTTTGGGGACGAAGTTTCTGTTCATAAACTCATTCACAGACTGTCTTAAGTATTGCGTCTCTTTCTCATTGCAGGACAATTTAGTGGAAAATAAGATTTTACTCACCGGTAAATCTATTTCTCGTAGTCCGTAGTGGATGCTGGGACTCCGTAAGGACCATGGGGAATAGCGGCTCCGCAGGAGACTGGGCACAACTAAAGAAAGCTTTAGGTCTACCTGGTGTGCACTGGCTCCTCCCTCTATGACCCTCCTCCAGACCTCAGTTAAGATACTGTGCCCTGGAAGAGCTGACACAATAAGGAAGGATTTTGAATCCCGGGTAAGACTCATACCAGCCACACCAATCACACCGTATAACTCGTGATACTATACCCAGTTAACAGTATGAAATATAACTGAGCCTCTCAACGGATGGCTCAACAATAACCCTTTAGTTAAACAATAACTATATACAAGTATTGCAGACAATCCACACTTGGGATGGGCGCCCAGCATCCACTATGGACTACGAGAAATAAAATTACCGGTGAGTAAAATCTTATTTTCTCTGACGTCCTAAGTGGATGCTGTGACTCCGTAAGGACCATGGGATTACACCAAAGCTCCCAAACGGGCGGGAGAGTGAGGATGACATTGCAGCACCGAATGAGCAAACTCTAGGTCCTCCTCAGCCAGGGTATCAAACTTGTAGAATTTAGCAAATGTGTTTGACCCCGACCAAGTAGCTGCTCGGCAAAGTTGTAAAGCCGAGACCCCTCGGGCAGCCGCCCAAGAAGAGCCCACCTTCCTCGTGGAATGGGCTTTCACTGATCTAGGATGCGGCAGTCCAGCCGCAGAATGTGCAAGCTGAATCGTACTACAGATCCCTCGAGCAATAGTCTGCTTCGAAGCAGGAGCACCCAGCTTGTTGGGTGCATACAGGATAAATAGCGAGTCAGTTTTCCTGACACTAGCTGTCCTGAAAACATAAATTTTCAGGGCCATGACTACGTCCAACAACTTGGAATCCTCCAAGTCTTTAGTAGCCGCAGGCACCACAATAGGTTGGTTCAAATGAAAAGCTGATACCACCTTAGGGAGAAATTGGGTACGAGTCCTCAATTCTGCACTATCCATATGGAAAATCAGATAAGGGCTTTTACATTACAAAGCCGCCAATTCTGACACACGCCTGGCCGAAGCCAAGGCCAACAGCATGACCACTTTCCACGTGAGATATTTTAATTCCACGGTTTTTAGTGGCTCAAACCAATGTGACTTTAGGAAATCCAACACCACGTTGAGATCCCAAGGTGCCACTGGAGGCACAAAAGGGGGCTGACTATGCAGCACTCCCTTAACAAATGTCTGAACTTCAGGTAGGGAAGCCAGTTCTTTCTGGAAGAAAATCGATAGAGCCGAAATCTGGACCTTAATGGAACCCAATTTTAGGCCCATAGTCACCCCTGACTGTAGGAAGTGCAGAAATCGGCCCAGCTGAAATTCCTCCGTTGGGGCCTTCTTGGCCTCACACCACGCAACATATTTTCGCCATATGCGGTGATAATGGTTTGTGGTCACTTCTTTCCTAGCTTTTATCAGCGTAGGGATGACTTCCTCCGGAATGCCCTTTTCCTTCAGGATCCGGCGTTCAACCGCCATGCCGTCAAACGCAGCCGCGGTAAGTCTTGGAACAGACAGGGCCCTTGCTGCAGCAGGTCCTGTCTGAGCGGCAGAGGCCATGGGTCCTCTGAGATAATTTCTTGAAGTTCCGGGTACCAAGCTCTTCTTGGCCAATCCGGAACAATGAGTATAGTTCTTACTCCTCTTTTCCTTATTATCCTCAGTACCTTGGGTATGACAGGAAGAGGAGGGAACACATAAACCGACTGGTACACCCACGGTGTCACTAGAGCGTCCACAGATATTGCCTGAGGGTCTGTCGACCTGGCGCAATATCTTTATAGCTTTTTGTTTAGGCGGGACGCCATCATGTCCACCTGTGGCCGTTCCCAACGGTTTACAATCAGTTGGAAGACTTCTGGATGAAGTCCCCACTCTCCCGGGTGGAGGTCGTGCCTGCTGAGGAAGTCTGCTTCCCAGTTGTCCACTCCCGGAATGAACACTGCTGACAGTGCTAACACGTGATTTTCCACCCATCGGAGAATCCTTGTGGCTTCTGCCATCGCCATCCTGCTTCTTGTGCCGCCCTGTCGGATTACATGGGCGACTGCCGTGATGTTTTCTGACTGGATCAGTACCGGCTGGTTTTGAAGCAGGGGTCTTGCCTGACTTAGGGCATTATAAATGGCCCTCAGTTCCAGAATATTTATGTGTAGGGAAGTCTCCTGACTTGACCATAGTCATTGGAAGTTTATTCCCTGTGTGACTGCCCCCCAGCCTTGAAGGCTGGCATCCGTGGTCACCAGGACCCAGTCCTGTATGCCGAATCTGCGGCCCTCTTGAAGATGAGCACTCTGCAGCCACCCTTGGAGACAGGGTTATCAGCCGATGCATCTGAAGATGCGATCCGGACCACCTGTCCAACAGGTCCCACTAAAAAGTCCTTGCATGGAACCTGCCGAATGGAATTGCTTCGTAGGAAGCTACCATCTTTCCCAGGACTCGCGTGCAGTGATGCACCGACACCTGTTTTGGTTTCAGGAGGCCTCTGACTAGAGATGACAGCTCCCTGACTTTCTCCTCCGGGAGAAACACTTTTCTCTGTTCTGTGTCCAAAACCATCCCCAGGAACAGTAGACGTGTCGTAGGGACCAGCTGTGACTTTGGAATATTTAGAATCCTACCGTGCTGTTGTAGCACCTCCCTAAATAGTGCTACCCCGACCAACAACTGCTCCCTGGACCTCGCCTTTATCAGGAGATCGTCCAAGTACGGGATAATTAAAACTCCCTTTTTTGAAGGAGTATCATCATTTCGACCATTACCTTGGTAAATACCCTCGGTGCCGTGGACAGACCAAACGGCAACGTCTGGAATTGGTAATGACAATTCTGTACCACATATCTGAGGTATTCCTGGTGAGGATGGTAAATGGGGACATGCAGGTAAGCATCCTTGATGTCCAGTGATACCATGTAATCCCCCTCGTCCAGGCTTGAAATAACCGCCCTGAGCGATTCCATCTTGAACTTGAATTTTTTTATATAAGTGTTCAAGGATTTCAAATTTAGAATGGGTCTCGCCGAACCGTCCGGTTTTGGTACCACAAACATTGTGGAATAGTAACTCCGTCCTTGTTGAAGGAGGGGCACCTTGACTATCACCTGCTGGGAATACAGCTTGTGAATTGCCTCCAGCACTGCCTCCCTGTCTGAGGGAGTTGTTGGCAAAACAGATTTGAGGAAACGGCGAGGGGGAGACGTCTCGAATTCCAGCTTGTACCCCTGAGATACCACTTGAAGAATCCAGGGATCTACCCGTGAGCGAGCCCACTGATTGCTGAAGTTCTTGAGACGGGCCCCCACCGTGCCTGGCTCTGCCTGTGGAGCCCCAGCGTCATGCGGTGGACTTAGAGGAAGCGGGTGAGGACTTTTGTTCCTGGGAACTGGCTGTATGCTGCAGCTTTTTTCCTCTACCTCTGGGCAGAAAGGACGCGCCTCTAACCCGCTTGCCTTTCTGGGGCCGAAAGGACTGTAGCTGATAATACGGTGCTTTCTTTGGCTGTGAGGGAACATGGGGTAAAAATGCTGACTTCCCAGCTGTCGCTGTGGAAACGAGGTCCGAGAGACCATCCCCAAACAACTCCTTACCCTTATAAGGCAAAACTTCCATGTGCCTTTTAGAATCTGCATCACCCGTCCACTGCCGAGTCCATAATCCTCTCCTGGCAGAAATGGACATTGCACTTATTTTAGATGCCAGACGGCAAATATCCCTCTGTGCATCTCTCATGTATAAGACTGCGTCTTTTATATGCTCTATGGTTAGCAATATAGTGTCCCTGTCTAGGGTATCAATATTTTCTGACAGGGAATCTGACCACGCAGCTGCAGCACTGCAAATCCATGCTGAAGCAATAGCTGGTCTCAGTATAATGCCCGAGTGTGTATATACAGACTTCAGGATAGCCTCCTGCTTCCTATTAGCAGGCTCCTTTAGGGCGGCCGTGTACGGAGACGGTAGTGCCACCTTCTTTGACAGACGTGTAAGCGCTTTATCCACCCTAGGGGATGTTTCCCAAAGTGACCTATCCTCTGGCGGGAAAGGGTACGCCATTAGTAACCTTTTAGAAATTACCAGTTTCTTATCGGGGGAAGCCCACGCTTCTTCACACACTTCATTTAATTCCTCAGATGGGGGAAAAACCACTGGTAGTTTTTTCTCCCCAAACATAATACCCTTTTTTGTGGTTGCTGGGGTAATATCAGAAATGTGCAACACATTTTTAATTGTCTCAATCATGTAACGTGTGGCCCTATTGGATTGTACATTAGTCTCATCGTCGTCGACACTGGATTCAGTATCCGTGTCTATATCTGTGTCCACCATCTGAGGTAGCGGGCGTTTTAGAGCCCCTGATGGCTTTTGAGACAGCTGGGCAGACACAAGCTCAGAAGCCGGCTGTCCCACATCTGCTATGTCGTCAAACCTTTTATGTAAGGAATTGACACTTTCACGTAATTCCTTCCACAAGTCCATCCACTCAGGTGTCGGCCCCGCAGGGGGTGACATCACATTTATCGGCACCTGCTCCGCCTCCTCATCAAACATGTCGACACAGCCGTACCGACACACCGCACACACACACAGGGAATGCTCTGACTGAGGACAGGACCCCACAAAGCCCTTTGGGGAGACAGAGAGGGAGTATGCCAGCACACACCAACAGCGCTATATAACACAGGGATTAACACTATAACTGAGTGATTTTTCCAAATAGCTGCTTGTATACACAATATTGCGCCTAAATTTAGTGACCCCCTCTCTTTTTTACCCTATGTAGTCTGGAAACTGCAGGGGAGAGCCTGGGAGCGATCCTTCCAGCGGAGCTGTGAGGGAAAATGGCGTCAGTGTGCTGAGGGAGATAGCCCCGCCCCTTTTTCGGTGGACTTCTCCCGCTTTTTTCTATGTATATCTGGCAGGGGTATTTTACACATATATAGTCTCTATGACTATATTATGTGTTATTTGCCAGCCAAGGTACTCAATATTGCAGTCCATGGCGCCCCCCCCCCTTCCAGCGCCCTGCACCCATCAGTGACCGGAGTGTGAGGTGTGCATGGGAAGCAATGGCGCACAGATGCAGTGTTGTGCGCTAACTTGATGAAGACTGAAGTCTTCTGCCGCCGATTTCCAGGACCCTCTTCTTGCTTCTGGCTCTGTAAGAGGGACGGCGGCGCGGCTCCGGGAACGGACGATCGAGGTCGGGCCCTGTGTTCGATCCCTCAGGAGCTAATGGTGTCCAGTAGCCTTAGAAGCCCAAGCAAGCTGCAAGCAGGTAGGTTCGCTTCTCTCCCCTTAGTCCCTCGTGGCAGTGAGTCTGTTGCCAGCAGATCTCACTGAAAATAAAAACCCTAAAATAAACTTTCTTTTTCTAAGAGCTCAGGAGAGCCCCTAGTGTGCATCCAACTCAGCCGGGCACAAGATTCTAACTGAGGTCTGGAGGAGGGTCATAGAGGGAGGAGCCAGTGCACACCAGGTAGATCTAAAGCTTTCTTTAGTTGTGCCCAGTCTCCTGCGGAGCCGCTATTCCCCATGGTCCTTACGGAGTTCCAGCATCCACTTAGGACGTCAGAGAAATATTGGAAATCATTCCTTTAATGGAATCCAGCCATGCTGGTTCAGCTTCGCTAGTCTGGGAAGGTGCACTACACTGAGTACACAGTAGGGAGACCCTGGGGAAGAGGAACTCTGCCGTCAATGAAACACACTCTTTGCCTGACATATTGTAAATGTGACAGCACACACACACAGGAAAAGATTAAAAGCACAATTAACCCACAACGAGCCCTTCCAGGGAGACACAGAGATATTATGGAGCCAGCACGAAGCGCCCTTACCGCTAATTCTAATCTTAGCTGGGTCGCAGACTAAGCTCCCAGATTTGGGACTTATTACACTAATAATCGCTCACCCACTGCTATGACCCCCTGGTACCACTGAAGTTAATCTGGAGTCACTCCGAAGGAGCTGCGAGAACTTGTCAGTCAGCATTTCCACTGCAGAGGGAAAATGGAGCTGGTGAGCTGCTGGATCCGCTCATAGTGAAGCCCCGCCCCCTCAAGGTATTCCAGCTTTTTTTTATACTGTCTGTGATTTAGTACATAAAATGGAGTCAGCCCCCTTTTAAGTCTGTGATTGCCAGTGTGGGTACTGGGAACACTATAGTGTACTAAGACTCAGCCCGCTCAGAAGCTGTGCGTCTGCACTGTGTACTGAGTCTGGAGACCCAGCCGCCCCATGTAGAAGCCGTGCGTCTCCGTACCCTCATGCCACCATAATGGCTTAGTACTCACCACTCTTTTGGCTCTGTTAGGGGTGGCGGCGTCCAGTTAGCGGGAAAATTAACCCTATAAGAGGTTGGGCCGCACCCCCTCTAAGTCCCACGAAGCAGGCATGCTTGTGCCATCCAGTCCTGCCTGAAAATAACAAACAGAAAAAGAAATGCAGAAAACTCTTCAGGAGCTTCCATAAGTGTGACTGGCTTCTCCAGATACATTTTCTAAACTGAGTCTGGTAGGAGGGGCATAGAGGGAGGAGCCAGCGCACACTTTCAAATTCTTAAAGTGCCCATGGCTCCTATTGGACCCGTCTATACCCCATGGTCCTAAATGGATTCCCAGTATCCTCTAAGATGAAAGAGAAATGCATTTGAGCTCAACTCTACATGTACCTCTATATCACATCATATACATGCGTCCTTATATCACCTGACCATTGCAGGTATTATATACTACTTAGGAATCTATAGACCAAACATGTGGTCTGCTATTACTGTGATAGAGATATCTAACAGAATAATGACACCGCAATACGTTCCACACCTGAGTGATTTGTTCCAGTCATACTTATAGTACTCACATTACATGCACGTCTGTAATGGTAATAACATTATCACATGCTATTATACTGTGTGACTGTGGGCTACTCTTACTAAGATGCTGCTTTTACAAGCGGCTGATTCTCTGCAGCTTTTTACCATAAATGTGAAATTGCAATCAAGAGAAATATATAAACCATGTGCGTTCTACATTTAATACAAGTAAATCTAGCAATGGAGCGTTTAACAGCCCTCAATAACTCAGTGATGTTAATATACCTTGGCGTATACACTCTGCAAATGTTTTCATGCCTGCTTTTATTATTTACATTAATGATATACACAGATTTCACAGTATTTAGTATTGATGCAACCCCGTTTCATGTAGATCAGCTCATTGAAATTTTATTTTTTCCACATGAGCTTTCTGGTGTCTACGAAAAGTTGTATTATCTGAAAAACATTTCCCACACTCAGAGCATGTAAATCATTTGTCACCTGTGTGTGTCCTCTGATGTGTAACAAGATGTGATTTCCGTATAAAACATTTCCCACACTCAGAGCATGTAAATGGTTTCACACCAGTGTGTGTCCTCTGATGTGTAACAAGATGTGATTTCTGTATAAAGCATTTCCCACACTCAAAGCATGTAAATGGTTTCTCACCTGTGTGAATTCTCTGGTGTTTACAAAGATTTGATTGGTCTGCAAACATTTTCCCACACTCAGAGCATGTAAATAGTTTCTCACCTGTGTGTGTCCTCTGATGTGTAACAAGATTTGATTCCCGTATAAAGCAGTTCCCACACTCAGAGCATGTAAATAGTTTCACAACTGTGTGTGTCCTCTGATGTCTAACAAGATTCGATTTCTGTATAAAGCATTTCCCACACTCAGAGCAAGTAAATAGTTTCTCACCTGTGTGAATTCTCTGGTGTTTACAAAGATTTGCTTGGTCTGTAAACATTTTCCCACACTCAGAGCATGTAAATAGTTTCTCACCTGTGTGTGTCCTCTGATGTGTAACAAGATTTGATTTGTGTATAAAGCATTTCCCACACTCAGAACATGTAAATGGTTTCTCACCTGTGTGTGTCCTCTGATGTGTAACAAGATATGATTTCTGTATAAAGCATTTCCCACACTCAGAGCACGTAAATAGTTTCTCACCTGTGTGAATTCTCTGGTGTTTACAAAGATTTGATTGGTCTGTAAACATTTTCCCACACTCAGAGCATGTAAATGGTTTCTCACCTGTGTGTGTCCTCTGATGTCTAACAAGATTTGCTTTCCGTATAAAGCATTTCCCACACGCAGAGCATGAAAATAGTTTCTCGTCTGTATGAGATTTCTGATGTCTAACAAAAACTGACTGATGTGTAGAACTCTTACCAAACTCAGAACTGAATGATACCGTTTTATTTTTGTGAGCTGCACTGTGTGTAGCAACAGACGGTTCCCCGTGACTAGAGGGACCAGATAAAATATCTGCACTGGGAAGTTCTGGATGTATATTTAGGATAATGGGGTTTTCTTCTGGAAAATCTTGTATGTTCTTATCTTCTTTTTTAAAATCTGGAGAAATAATGCAACCTTCCTCCGAGGTATTCCTGCTTGTGCGCCCATCTACTGGAAACAAATGTATGAAAATAAGCAAAATTGTTTACACTGAGGAGCAAATGTTCATAGATGTCGCAGCACTTTCCTAAAATTAACACGTCTAAGACTGAACTGATCATCTTCCCACCATCTGAAGTCTCTTTACCTCCCTCTATTTTACTATACATTGACAACCTAACCATGGAGATCTCATTAACTCCGTCCTCTCCTTCAATCATTGTAAGCTCTAGTGAGCAGGGCCCTCTTCCCTTTTGTGCTTCCTCTTCCCTGACCAATACTATCATCTCCTCCCCAATACCAACAGTGGCACCGATCAGTTAAGCTCCGTAAGCACTGCTTTTGTAGGTATTTTTCCTTTCTTTCATGGGGACACTGGAACCATGGGTATAGGTGGAGCTGGAGTAGCCTGGGCACCAAATAGTTAAAGCTTGTAGCAGCAGCACAGGCTCCTCCTCCCCTATACTCCACCCTCTACCTTCAGCAGCCAGTTTCATTGTGGTGCCCAACAAAGCTAAGCACGTTTTATTAGCAGCTTTTGCTGCTAATTTTCTTATTTTAGTTTTTTTTTAATTTTGACTTGGGCAGTTGGCGGCACAGCTCAACCACCAAGGACATAGTTAAAACCGGACGCCGTTAATAGCAGCAAGTCCCCAGGGGTCAACTATGGGGCCCATTCTTCCGTTTCTCTCCTCCCCCACCATTTTGGCACGCCTCCTCCTACAGGGCAACTTGCAAAAGAGTCCACGCGCTCTCCCCGGCTAGTGGCAATTTTTATTTACTGCCGTTTTCTGTTATTATAAACCAGAAGGATTCACGTATGGTGCTTTTGTATTCTACTCCATGAGCCCACAGGTTCATTTTCTATCCCTGACAGGACTTGCAGCGGTCTCTGTCCAAGTCCCATGCCTGACGGGACTCATTACACATCTTTCTCCGGCAGGGGCCACAGGTTATCCACAGGATAACAATGGGATATGATGAATCAACAGCGGATTTGCAGCAATCGGTCAAAGTTTTTCCGGCCTCCCAGCATGCAACGGGCCCAGCATATATCCCCGCCTCCTTGTTCAGGCAAATCAGTTTTTTGTTTGGTGCGGCAGGAGCCGGACCATGGTCAGAGGGCTGCTGGTTCTTAGCCCTAAGCTTTGTTATTTTATTGTCTTACAGTTTTTTTGAGTGATCTTTCTAAACAGTGTCTTATACGTATCTTAGAAAGTCGCTCCAACAACTCTCCACCGGGTCGCGACAACGCTTACCTATGAGTATAGTGCTGTTTCGGCGGGCGTCTGTGTCGGATATACTAGCAGGGCCAGCAGATGTTACCGGGCTGTGGGTGGAGCACGGGGAGAAGGTAAGGTATCGATTTCGCTTAGAAGGGGAATATGGACACAGCCACACTATTTTGGGAAGGAGACTACCAAACAGTCACTGATGCAGCTGCCACCACGGGTGCACCAGCGCTAGGGCTTAGGGATCAGAAGTTCCAGGAATAGTCTGAGGCCGCGATCCCTAGGGTTGATGTCAGCAGTGGGGAGTCAGATGCTCTCCTGGTTGCCCCTACCCCGGTTCATGACCAGTTTCCTCCGCGTCTCCCGCCATGAACTGTTTTCCACTTCCGTCTCAGACGCTGTATACGTAGGGGACCCAGTTGCAGCATAGGCGGCTGTGTGACTGGTGCGTCCGTGTTCACTGAGCGTCTGTGTTCACTATAGGTTTATGGAGCAGCAGTGTACAGTGTAGCTGGATCCACTCAGCGTTCGCTAATGTATTGATCGGTTCTGGAAGCGGGGAGAGTCTCCCTGTATCCCACTCTACTGAGTAAGGGTTATACAGCACTAAGTCTCTAGCTACCTTTTAAGTACGAATAGTTAGATAAGTGCCTATTGCATACGAGTCTGTATACATTTACTGCTGTTTCTTTCACATTTGCGTCTGAATACGTTAGTTCTGTTTAAAACATGATGCAGTAATATGTTCTCCTTTATACTTAAAAGTAGCTGTAGTTGATGTTGTGCTCATATTGCTTAATATACTAATGTATAACATGTGACTAACTGCTAGTGTGATTGCTGACTTTACTAGATTTCTGTCAGTTTGTTTATTCCAATGCAAAATGCCAGTGTATGGGTAGGGTTGGATTGTTTGTCACTTTAAAAAGCTAAACGTGATTACAGTCACATATTGTGTAGTACACTGTGGAAGTGTTGATTATTTATCATGTCTAAGAGCAGCAAAGGTGAGGAAGGTACACTCACAGCAACACCAACACTCCTATCATGTTTGTCTTGCAAAAATGTGTTATCCTCTCAGGATCTGGTTCAGGATGGTTTGTATGCAAATTGTTTAAGCTTTCATCAGGGGTTAATGAAAAATACAAGGCAGATTCAGGTACAGATGGATCCACCTAGGGCTATGTTTGCACAGACTTTATCCAGTATAGCTGATCGGATAATTCCTCCAACTCCTGTACCAGGGATAGGTTACACCAGGCATTCCCAACCGCAGTCCTCAAAGCACACCAACAGTGCAGGTTTTAGTGATATCCAGGCTTCAGCACAGATGGTTAAATCAAAATACTAATTAAATCACCTGTGTTCAAGCCTGGATATCACTAAAACCAGGACTGTTAGTGTGCCTTGAGGACCGAGGTTGGGAAACACTGGGTTACACTATTAACCCTTACATGCAGCTCCCCACCTATAGTGTATCACTTCCAGCAGCAGCTTCTCAAAAGAAACAAGCTGATAAACTGGTGGTAAGTAAAATTTCACCGTCACAGGCTACACATGATTCGGATGAGGATTCATCGGAAGATGAAAGCTCAATTAATTCTGCTTCGGCATACGAAGAGGAGGAGAAAGGTCTCAGCTCAGTGGATATAGCAGAGCAATGAAAGCCATTCTATCTTTAGAGGAATCAGCAGAGCCTGTGTTAAAAACCAAGGCACTTGTGTTTAAACGTCCCAAAACAGTTACAACAGTTTTCAGGGTCAGATCAGGTGACAGAACTTATGGAAGAGGCCAATAAGAAATTTAGAATTCCTAAGAAATGGAATTCCAATTATCCTCTTCCAGCTCGGGATTGTTTAAAAAGGGTAGTGGCTTCTAAAATAGATACGCATGTAATTCGATTCGTGCGAAAATCTACATTACCTTTGCCATCATTAAATGATGTGACGGATAGGAGAGTGGATGGGTTTCTAAAAAACATTTTTACCTGTCTGGGGCAGTCATAAGGCCAGCCATGGCTTCAGCTTAGATGGCAAAGATAGTGGCTGCCTGGGCTGATGCATTGGAGGGGGATTTTTCTATAGCTTCTAGAGAGAAAAAATCCCATATAACACATATAAAACAGGCTGCAATGTTCCTGGAAGTAGCAGCATTAGATATGGGTACTATCGCCTCCAGGGCATCAGCTTCAACAATAGCTGCTCGCAAAGCAGTTTGGCTACATACGTGGAAAGCCGATCTAGAATCTAAGAAGATTTTGGAATCATTACCCTTTTCTGGAGATATTCTTTTTGGTAAAGAATTGACAGATATTCTGGAGTCAGAAGCAGACTCCAAGAAGGTCAAGTTCCCTTCCACATACAATTTCAAACCTAAAGTTCCGGCTTTTCTGCCCTTTCGGTATCAAGGAAAAGCTAAAGGAAAAAATTATGGCAAGCAGGCCCAATACAACCAGTCTGGTAAGACAAAAAAGCATTGGCCTACCAGAGGTCTGGTTGAGAAGACAGAGAATAAACCATCATCCTGATGGTGCGGGCTGCCACCTGGGTGACCCCAGGGTGGGGGGGTCGACTTCTTTAGTTTGCACAGATCTGGCAGCTGTCTACAACAGATACCTGGGTGCAGGAAACTGTATCTCTAGGTTCAGTTATTGCCTTCAAAAAGCACTCTCCTCGAAGGTTTTTTGTACCAGCCCATCTCGGGTAGAGACGAAGGCCAGGGCTTTGTTAGAAGCAGTTCAGAAACTGCTTCAGTCAGGGGTAATCATTCCAGTTCCTCCTGCACAACAGAGACAGGGTTTTTACTCCAACCTGTTTTTAGTTCGGAAGCCAAATGGGTCTTTTCGGCCCATTCTCAACCTCAAAGTACTGAACAAATACATTTGGGTACCTCGGTTTCACATGGAGATGTTACGTTCCATCATTTTGGTCATGGAACCAGGGGATTATATGGTATACCTGGATATACAGGGTGCTTACCTACATGTTCCTATAGCACTGTCCCATCAGTGCTATCTCAGGTTCGCCATCTATCAGCAGAATTTTCAGTTCCAGGCCCTACCTTTTGGGTTAGCCACAGCTCCCAGAGTATTTACCAAGATTATGGTGGACATGGCAGCTTATCTCCGCCAGCAGGGGATAAGAATTTTTCCATACCTCAACGATCTTTTAATCCTGGCATACGCAAAGAAATTGCTCTTAGCTCATCTGCAACAGACAATAACGTGTCTGCAGAACCACGGGTGGCTCATAAACTGGGCAAAATAGTCTCTGGTTCCGACACAACGGATGACTCACTTGGGGGCTGTACTGGATTCAGGTCTTCAGAGAGTAATTCAGGACTTGTTACACAGTCAAAAGGTATCCATGCACGCAGCAATGCGGGTGATGGGTTTAATGGTATCAACGTTCGACATAGTGGAGTATGCACAATTCCACTCGAGGCCTCTGCAGCGTCTGATTCTTTCTTGCCAACTGGAATGGGTTGCATCAGACGATAAAAACACAGACCACGTCTCTTACGATAGAAGAAGGTCATTAGCCTGGTCGCTTCAGACATCCCATCTGGACAAAGGGAGACCCCCTTGGATATCAGATTGGGAAATTCTGATGACAGTTGTCAGTCTTGAGGGCTGGGGAGAAGTGTCAGGAAGGTTGTGTTTTCAGGGACAATGGACCAGGGAAGAAAGTTGCCTGCCAATAAACATATTGGAACTTCGGGCCATAAACATGGCACTGATTCAGGCAAGACACATTCTTCGGGGAAAACCAGTCCAGACCCGCTCGGACAATGCAACGGCAGTAGCGTACCTCAACCATCAGGGAGGAACTCGCAGCCAAAAAGCAATGAAGGAGGTAAGTTACATACTAAAGTGGGCAGAACTCCATCATCCAGCCTTGTCCGCAGTGTTCGTTCCGGGAGTCCTAAACTGGGAAGCGGATTTTCTCAATCAACACGCCATTCAGGCAAGTGAATGGTCTCTACACCTGGAGGTCTTCCAGACTCTAGTAGACAAGTGGGGGTTGCCAGAGATAGATCTCATGGTGTTACGTCTGAACAACAAAGTTCTCGCATACGGGGCAAGAACAAAGGATCCCAGATCGATCTTTGTGGATGCCCTGTCAATGAGATGGGACTTTCATCTGGCTTATGCATTTCCTCCAATCACCTTATTATCCAGGGTGGTGAGAGATAAAGCAAGGGACAGGTGCCGTGATACTAATAGCGCCTGCTTGGCACAGAAGACATTGGTAGACAGATCTGCAGAGAATGTCGATGGATGTTCCACTTCTGCTCCCTCAACGTCCAGATCTACTGATGCAGGGTCCTTGTTATCACAGGCATATGGATCGACTGTCTTTGACAGCATGGCTCTTGAAACCTCCATCCTGAAGACAGGAGTTTTCTCACAACAGGCAATTCAAACTATGCTCACAGCAAGGAAACCTCTCAGCTCACATTTATCACTGAATATGGCAAGCCTATATTTATCAGTGCAGTGAACGGAAAATGGAACCTAAGGCTTTCAGAGTTTCCAGGGTCTTAGCATTCCATCAGACAGGAATGGATAAAGCTTTGAAGGTGGCTCCCTTGAGTGCAAGTGTCGGCATTGACTGTATGGTTTCAAAAGAAAATTGCCCATTTACAGGATGTGCGTACATTTGTCCAGGGAATGCTGTGCATTTAACCTACTTTTATTCCTCCTACAGTACCTTGGGACTTAAGTTTAATCCTAAAGGCCATTCAAGCTGCCCTGTCTGAACCACTTAATAAAGTGGATCTTAAACAGTTGACAGCTAAAGTTCTCTTTCTACTGGCTATGGCGTCAGCTAGAAGAGTATCAGATTTAGGGGCATTATCATGTCGTTCTCCATTCTGATTTTGTTATACAGGTAAAGCAGTTCTCAGAACTAGATCTGGATATCTTCCGAAGGTGGTGTCAAAATTCCACCTTAATGAAGAAAAATAAGATTTTACTTACCGGTAAAGCTATTTCTCGTAGTCCGTAGTGGATGCTGGGGACTCCGTAAGGACCATGGGGATAGACGGGCTCCGCAGGAGACATGGGCACTTTAAGAAAGAATTTAGGTTCTGGTGTGCACTGGCTCCTCCCTCTATGCCCCTCCTCCAGACCTCAGTTAGAGAAACTGTGCCCAGAAGAGCTGACAGTACAAAGAAAGGATTTTGGTAATCCAGGGCAAGATTCATACCAGCCACACCAATCACACCGTATAACAAGTGATAACCAGTTAACAGTATGACAAATAACAGAGCATCAGGTCAAACCCCGATGCAACCATAACTTAACCGTTATTGAAGCAATAACTATATACAAGTATTGCAGAAGAAGTCCGCACTTGGGACGGGCGCCCAGCATCCACTACGGACTACGAGAAATAGATTTACCGGTAAGTAAAATCTTATTTTCTGTAACATCCTAGTGAATGCTGGGGACTCCGTAAGGACCATGGGGATTATACCAAAGCTCCCAAACGGGCAGGAGAGTGCGGATGACTCTGCAGCACCGATTGAACAAACACAAGGTCCTCCTCAGCCAGGGTATCAAACTTGTAGAACATTGCAAAACTGTTTGAACCTGACCAAGTAGCCGCTCGGCAAAACTGTAATGCCGAGACCCCTCAGGCAGCCGCCCAAGAAGAGCCCACCTTCTTAGTGGAATGGGCCTTAACTGATTTTGGCAGCGGCAATCCAGCCGCAGAATGAGCCTGCTGAATAGCCGCCAACTCTGACACGCGCCTGGCCGAAGCCAAGGCTAATAGCATGACAACCTTCCACGTGAGATATTTCAACTCCACCTTTTTAAGTTGTTCAAACCAGTGGGATTTCAGGAAGCCTAACACCACATTAAGATCCCAAGGTGCCACTGGAGGCACAAAAGGAGGCTGAATATGCAGGACTCCCTTTACAAACGTCTGAACTTCAGGTAGAGAAGCCAAATCCTTTTGAAAGAAAATGGATAGGGCCGAAATCTGGACTTTAATGGAGCCCAATTTTAGGCCCAAATTCCCTGCGGACTGTAGGAAGTGAAGGAAACGGCTTAGCTGGAATTCCTTCGTAGGAGCTTTCCTGGCCTCACACCAAGAAACATATTTTCGCCATATTCAGTTATAATGTTTAACGGTCACGTCCTTCCTAGCCTGTATCAGCGAAAGAATTACCTCATCCGGAATGCCCTTTTCTGCTAGGATCCGGCGTTCAACCGCCATGCCGTTAAACGCAGCCGCGGTAAGTCTTGGAACAGGTCCTGTCTTAGAGGAAGAGGCCACGGGTCCTCTGTGAGCATTTCTTGCAGATCTGGATACCAAGTCCTTCGTGGCCAATCTGGAACAATGAGGATTGTTCTCACTCCCCTTTCTCTTATTATCCTCAGCACCTTGGGTATGAGATGAAGAGGAGGAAATACATAGACCGACCGGAACACCCACGGTGTCACCAGGGCGTCTACAGCTACTGCCTGAGGGTCCCTTGATCTGGCGCAATACCTCTGTAGCTTTTTGTTGCGGCGGGATGGAGGTCGTGTCTGCTGAGGAAGTCTGCTTCCCAGTTGTTCACTGCCGGGATGAACACTGCCGACAGTGCGCTTACGTGATTCTCCGCCCAGCGAAGAATTCTGGTGGCTTCTACCATTGCCACTCTGCTCCTTGTGCCGCCTTGTCGGTTTACATGAGCCACTGCGGTGATGTTGTCCGACTGAATCAGAACCGGTTGGTCGCGAAGCAAGATCTCCGCTTGACGCAGGGAGTTGTAAAGCCCTTAGGTCCAGGATGTTGATGTGAAGGCAAGTCTCTTGACTTGACCACAGCCTTTGGAAATTTCTTCCCTGTGTGACTGCTCCCCAACCTCAGAGGCTTGCGTCCGTGGTCACCAGGACCCAGTCCTGAATGCCGAATCTGCGGCCCTCGAGAAGGTGAGCACTCTGCAGCCTCCACAGGAGTGACACCCTGGCCCTGGGGGATAGGGTGATTAACCGATGCATCTGAAGATGTGATCCGGACCACTTGTCCAGTAAGTCCCATTGAAAGGTCCTCGCATGGAACCCCTTTTCTGGTCTGTGTCCAGAATCATGCCCAGGAAAGGCAACCGAGTCGTAGGAACCAACTGCGACTTTGGAATATTTAGAATCCAGCCGTGTTGCCGTAACACTTCCAGAGAAAGTGATACGCTGTTCAGCAACTGCTCTCTTGATCTTGCTATTATGAGGAGATCGTCCAAGTACGGGATAATTGTGACCCCTTGCTTCCGCAGGAGTACCATCATTTCCGCCATTACCTTGGTAAACATTCTCGGTGCCGTGGAGAAACCAAACGGCAACGTCTGAAATTGGTAATGACAATCCTGTACCACAAATCTGAGGTACGCCTGATGAGGTGGATAGATGGGGACATGAAGGTATGCATCCTTCATGTCCAGAGACACCATAAAATCCCCCCCTTCCAGGCTTGCGATGACCACTCTCAGCGATTCCATCTTGAACTTGAACCTTCTCAGGTATATGTTCTGGGATTTTAAAGTCAATATGGGTCTGACCGAACCGTCCGGTTTCGGGCCTACAAACATGGTCGAATAATAACCCCTTCCCTGTTGCAGGAGGGGAACTTTAACCACCACCTGTTGAAGATACAATTTGTGAATTGCAGTTAACACTATTTCCCTGTCGTGGGGGGAAGCTGGTAGGGCCGATTTGAGGTATCGGTGAGGGGGCATCTCTTCAAATTCCAGCTTGTATCCCTGAAACACAATTTCTATTGCCCAGGGAGTGAACCCACTTGTGGCTGAAATTTCGAAGATGTGCCCCCACCGTAACTAGCTCTGCCTGTGGAGCCCCAGCGTCATGCGGTGGATTTTGTAGAGGCTGGGGAGGATTTCTGTTCCTGGGAACTAGCCATGTTGTGCAGCTTCTTTCCTCTGCCCCTGCCTCTGGCAAGATAGGACGCACCTCAGACTTTCTTGTTCCTTTGTGAACGAAAGGACTGCATTTGATAATGCGGTGCTCTCTTAGGCTGTGAGGGAATATAAGGCAAAAAATGTGACTTTCCAGCTGTAGCTGTGGAGAACAGGTTCGAGAGACCCTCCCCGAACAATTCCTCACCCTTGTAAGGTAAAACCTCCATATGCCTTTTTGAGTCGGCATCACCTGTCCACTGCCGAGTCCACAGGACCCTTCTGGCAGAAATCGACATAGCATTTATTCTAGAACCCAGTAGACTAATGTTTCTTTGAGCATCTCTCATATATAGGACAGTGTCTTTAATATGCCCCAGGGTCAACAACATAGTATCCTTGTCTAAGGTATCAATTTCCTCAGATAAGGTATCCGTCCATGCTGCTACAGCACTACACACCCAGGCCGACGCGATCGCCGGCCTCAGTAAGCCTTTTCACATAACTCATTCAGCTCGTGTGAGGGGGGAAAGGTTACCTCCGGCTTCTTTTCCCCATACATATGCACCCTCTTGTCAGGGACTGGGGTTTCCTCTGTGATGTGCAACACATCCTTAATTGCTATAATCATATAACGGATGGATTTAGCCAATTTTGGCTGTAACTTTGCATCACCGTAACCGACACTGGAGTCAGAATCCATGTCGGTATCTGTGTCAACAATTTGGGATAGTGAGCGCTTCTGAGACCCTGACGGCCTCTGCGACATAGGATCAGGCACGGGTTGAGACCCTGACTGTCCCGAGGCTTCAGCCTTGTCTAACCTTTTATGTAAGGAATTAACATCATTTAAAACCTTCCACATATCCATCCAATCAGGTGTCGGCGTCGTCGGCGGAGACACCACATTCATTTGTTCACGCTGTGCTTCCACATAGCCTTCCTCAGACATGTCGACACAAGCGTACCGACACCACACACACAGGGAATGTCCTTTCTGAAGACCGTTCCCCCACAAGGCCCTTTGGAGAGACAGAGAGAGAGAGTATGCCAGCACACACCCCAGCGCTATAAAACCCAGGAATAACACAGTAACTTAATGTTAACCCAGTAGCTGCTGTTTATATTGTGTTTTGCGCCTAATTATGTGCCCCCCTCTCTATTTTACCCTCTTCTACCGTGTGTCTGCAGGGGAGAGAGCCTGGGGAGCTTCCTCTCAGCAGAGCTGTGGAGAAAAAATGGCGCTGGTGAGTGCTGAGGAAAAAGCCCCGCCCCCTCGGCGGCGGGCTTCTGTCCCGCCTGAATATGCAATTTTTGGCGGGGGCTCATACATATATACAGTGCCCAGCCGTATATATGTTTAACTTTTGCCAAAAGAGGTCCCAAATGCTGCCCAGGGCCCCCAGCATGGTCCTTACGGAGTCCCCAGCATCCACTAGGACATTACAGAAATATATATATATATATATATATAGACCCTGACGCACTTATCCTCTCAGGGCACAGAATATAGTGATAGCAAGGGTGTGATATAACAAAGGAAAAATCACACAGCAGCTATAGGCACACTCAGTCACAAGTACAATGCAGATATAAGTTACACAACACTAATACTGCACTGGACCAGCAAATTTGCATATAACAATAGGCATGTATATGCAGTGAGATATAACAATGCACAGTAGCACTGGATATACAGTATATCACAGAATAATTTTACAACCTATTCCAATATGGTTATAGATAGATGTGACAGAGCGCTTGGGTGTGTATTAATAAAGATGAGTGTAACCGTGTGAGAATGACAATATTGTAACCATAAGTGACAATATGAAAGTTGTGCAATACCTGTAAAAAAAAAAAAAGGATTATAATGTTTACAGCCCTTTTATGGTTTTTTACTGAGGTCTCCAGGTGGTATAACAATTGCAGGGGTTCCGTTTTTGCCGTGCTGATTGGTCCATAAAGAGTTAGTCCCGGTTACCTGACTTTCCCTATACTACCAACCTTGTGGGTGTGTGGTGACGTTTGTCTTCCTCCGACTGGTTCCCCCGCTCCGACTTGCTTCTCTCTCCGCCCGCCGCTCACTCGCGCTGTGCGGCGCTTGATGAGTAAATGCTGTCCCGGTCTGTGAGGCGGCTGTGATACAGCTTCCAGAGGGTCAGCTGCGTGCTGATGCAAAGTATATTTAGGTTTAATCTTTTGGAGTCCGTTTTCTCAGTGCTTTCTCCAACGCGTTTCAGGCTCCAAGCCCTTAATCATGGATAGCGCAGGTTTGGCCAGTTTAATAATTTATAGGAAAAAATAAGAATTTACTTACCGATAATTCTATTTCTCGTAGTCCGTAGTGGATGCTGGGACTCCGTCAGGACCATGGGGAATAGCAGCTCCGCAGGAGACTGGGCACAAAAGTAAAAGCTTTAGGACTACCCGGTGTGCACTGGCTCCTCCCCCTATGACCCTCCTCCAAGCCTCAGTTAGGATACTGTGCCCGGACGAGCGTACACAATAAGGAAGGATTTTGAATCCCGGGTAAGACTCATACCAGCCACACCAATCACACCGTACAACTTGTGATCTGAACCCAGTTAACAGCATGATAACAGAGGAGCCTCTGGATAGATGGCTCACAACAACAATAACCCGATTTAGTTAACAATAACTATGTACAAGTATTGCAGACAATCCGCACTTGGGATGGGCGCCCAGCATCCACTACGGACTACGAGAAATAGAATTATCGGTAAGTAAACTCTTATTTTCTCTGACGTCCTAGTGGTTGCTGGGACTCCGTCAGGACCATGGGGATTATACCAAAGCTCCCAAACGGGCGGGAGAGTGCGGATGACTCTGCAGCACCGAATGAGAGAACTCCAGGTCCTCCTTAGCCAGGGTATCAAATTTATAGAATTTTACAAACGTGTTTTCTCCTGACCACGTAGCTGCTCGGCAAAGTTGTAAAGCCGAGACCCCTCGGGCAGCCGCCCAAGATGAGCCCACCTTCCTTGTGGAATGGGGATTGACAGATTTTGGCTGTGGCAGGCCTGCCACAGAATGTGCAAGCTGAATTGTACTACAAATCCAAGGAGCAATAGTTTGCTTAGAAGCAGGAGCACCCAGCTTGTTGGGTGCATACAATATAAACAGCGAGTCAGATTTCCTGACTCCAGCCGTCCTGGAAACATATATTTTCAGGGCCCTGACTACATCCAGAAACTTGGAATCCTCCAAGTCCCCAGTAGCCGCAGGCACCACAATAGGTTGGTTTAGGTGAAACGCTGAAACCACCTTAGGGAGAAATTGAGGGCGAGTCCTCAATTCCGCCCTATCCGAATGAAATATCAGGTAAGGGCTTTTATAGGATAAAGCCACCAACTCTGATACGCGCCTGGCTGAAGCCAGGGCCAACAGCATTACCACTTTCCATGTGAGATATTTCAAATCCACTGTGGCAAGTGGTTCGAACCAATGTGATTTTAGGAATCCCAAAACCACATTGAGATCCCAGGGTGCCACTGGAGGCACAAAGGGAGGCTGTATATGCAGTACCCCCTTTACAAAAGTCTGGACTTCAGGAACTGAAGCCAATTCTTTCTGGAAGAAAATCGACAAGGCCGAAATTTGAACCTTAATGGAACCTAATTTTAGGCCCATGGACAATCCTGTTTGCAGGAAATGCAGGAAACGACCTAGTTGAAATTCCTCTGTCGGGGCCTTCCTGGCCTCGCACCACGCAACATATTTCCTCCAAATACGGTGATAATGTTGTGCAGTTACATCCTTCCTGGCTTTGATCAGGGTAGGGATGACTTCATCTGGAATGCCTTTTTCCTTCAGGATCCGGCGTTCAACCGCCATGCCGTCAAACGCAGCCGCGGTAAGTCTTGGAACAGACAGGGTCCTTGCTGAAGCAGGTCCCTTCTTAGAGGTAGAGGCCACGGATCCTCCGTGAGCATCTCTTGAAGTTCCGGGTACCAAGTCCTTCTTGGCCAATCCGGAGCCACGAGTATAGTTCTTACTCCTCTCCGTCTTATAATCCTCAGTACCTTTGGTATGAGAGGCAGAGGAGGGAACACATACACTGACTGGTACACCCACGGTGTTACCAGAGCGTCCACCGCTATTGCCTGAGGGTCCCTTGACCTGGCGCAATACCTGTCTAGTTTTTTGTTGAGGCGGGACGCCATCATGTCCACCTTTGGTTTTTCCCAACGGTTTACAATCACTTGGAAGACTTCTGGATGAAGTCCCCACTCTCCCGGGTGGAGATCGTGTCTGCTGAGAAAATCTGCTTCCCAGTTGTCCACTCCGGGAATGAACACTGCTGACAGTGCTATCACATGATTTTCCGCCCAGCGAAGAATCCTTGCAGCTTCTGCCATCGCTCTCCTGCTTCTTGTGCCGCCCTGTCTGTTTACGTGGGCGACTGCCGTGATGTTGTCCGACTGGATCAACACCGGCTGACCCTGAAGCAGAGGCCTTGCTTGACTTAGGGCATTGTAAATGGCCCTTAGTTCCAGGATATTTATGTGAAATGACGTTTCCATGCTTGACCACAAGCCCTGGAAATTTCTTCCCTGTGTGACTGCTCCCCAGCCTCTCAGGCTGGCATCCGTGGTCACCAGGACCCAGTCCTGAATGCCGAATCTGCGGCCCTCTAGAAGATGAGCACTCTGCAACCACCACAGGAGAGACACCCTTGTCCTCGGAGACAAGGTTATCCGCTGATGCATCTGAAGATGCGATCCGGACCATTTGTCCAGCAGATCCCACTGAAAAGTTCTTGCGTGGAATCTGCCGAATGGAATCGCTTCGTAAGAAGCCACCATTTTTCCCAGGACCATTGTGCATTGATGCACTGACACCTGGCCTGGTTTTAGGAGGTTCCTGACTAGCTCGGATAACTCCCTGGCTTTCTCCTCCGGGAGAAACACCTTTTTCTGGACTGTGTCCAGAATCATCCCTAGGAACAGCAGACGTGTCGTCGGAATTAGCTGCGATTTTGGAATATTTAGAATCCACCCGTGCTGTCGTAGCACTACTTGAGATAGTGCTACTCCGACCTCTAACTGTTCCCTGGACCTTGCCCTTATCAGGAGATCGTCCAAGTAAGGGATAATTAAGACGCCTTTTCTTAGAAGAAGAATCATCATTTCGGCCATTACCTTGGTAAAGACCCGGGGTGCCGTGGACAATCCAAACGGCAGCGTCTGAAACTGATAATGACAGTTCTGTACCACAAACCTGAGGTACCCTTGGTGAGAAGGGTAAATTGGGACATGAAGGTAAGCATCCTTGATATCCAGAGACACCACATAGTCCCCTTCTTCCAGGTTCGCTATCACTGCTCTGAGTGACTCCATCTTGAATTTGAACCTTTGTATGTAAGTGTTCAATGATTTCAGATTTAAAATAGGTCTCACCGAGCCGTCCGGCTTCGGTACCACAAACAGCGTGGAATAATACCCCTTTCCCTGTTGGAGGGGTACCTTGATTATCACCTGCTGGGAATACAGCTTGTGAATGGCTTCCAATACCGCCTCCCTGTCGGAGGGAGACGTTGGTAAAGCAGACTTCAGGAACCGGCGAGGGGGAGACGTCTCGAATTCCAATTTGTACCCCTGAGATACTACCTGCAGGATCCAGGGGTCCACTTGCGAGTGAGCCCACTGCGCGCTGAAATTCTTGAGACGTCCCCCCACCGTACCTGAGTCCGCTTGTAAGGCCCCAGCGTCATGCTGAGGACTTGGCAGAAGCGGGGGAGGGCTTCTGTTCCCCTGGGAAGAGGCTGCCTGCTGCAATATTTTTCCCCTTCCTCTGCCCCGGGGCAGAAATGAGTGGCCTTTTGCCCACTTGCCCTTATGGGGACGAAAGGACTGAGCCTGAAAAGACGGTGTCTTTTTCTGCTGAGAGGTGACCTGGGGTAAAAAGGTGGATTTCCCAGCCGTTGCCGTAGCCACCAGGTCCGATAGACCGACCCCAAATAACTCCTCCCCTTTATACGGCAATACTTCCATATGCCGTTTGGAATCCGCATCACCTGACCACTGTCGCGTCCATAACCCTCTTCTGGCAGAAATGGACAGCGCACTTACTCTTGATGCCAGAGTGCAAATATCCCTTTGTGCATCTCGCATATATAGAAATGCATCCTTTAAATGCTCTATAGTCAATAATATACTGTCCCTGTCCAGGGTATCAATATTTTCAGTCAGGGAACCCGACCAAGCCACCCCAGCACTGCACATCCAGGCTGAGGCGATTGCTGGTCGCAGTATAACACCAGTATGTGTGTATATACTTTTTAGGATATTTTCCAGCTTCCTATCAGCTGGCTCCTTGAGGGCGGCCGTATCAGGAGACGGTAATGCCACTTGTTTTGATAAGCGTGTGAGCGCCTTATCTACCCTAGGGGGTGTTTCCCAACGCGCCCCAACCTCTGGCGGGAAAGGGTATAATGCCAATAATTTTTTAGAAATTAGCAGTTTTTTATCGGGGGAAACCCACGCTTCATCACACACCTCATTTAATTCATCTGATTCAGGAAAAACTACGGGTAGTTTTTTCACACCCCACATAATACCCTTTTTTGTGGTACTTGTAGTATCAGAAATGTTCAAAACCTCCTTCATTGCCGTGATCATGTAACGTGTGGCCCTACTGGAAATCACGTTTGTTTCCTCACCGTCGACACTGGAGTCAGTGTCCGTGTCGACCATCTGAGGTAACGGGCGCTTTAGAGCCCCTGACGGTGTTTGAGACGCCTGTACAGGCACTAGCTGATTTGCCGGCTGTCTCATGTCGTCAACAGTCTTTTGTAAAGTGCTGACGTTATCACGTAATTCCTTCCATAAGACCATCCAGTCAGGTGTCGACTCCCTAGGGGGTGACATCACTATTACAGGCAATTGCTCCGCCTCCATACCATTTTCCTCCTCATACATGCCGACACAAACGTACCGACACACCGCACACACACAGGGAATGCTCTGATAGAGGACAGGACCCCACTAGCCCTTTGGGGAGACAGAGGGAGAGTTTGCCAGCACACACCAGAGCGCTATATATATACAGGGATAACCTTATATAAGTGTTTTTCCCTTATATAGCTGCTGTATTGATTAATCTGCCAATTTAGTGCCCCCCCTCACTTGTTTTACCCTGTTTCTGTAGTGCAGGACTGCAGGGGAGAGTCAGGGAGACGTCCTTCCAGCGGAGCTGTGAGGGAAAATGGCGCTTGTGTGCTGAGGAGATAGGCTCCGCCCCCTTCTCGGCGGCCTTTCTCCCGCTTTTTTAAGGAAAACTGGCAGGGGTTAAATGCATCCATATAGCCCAGGAGCTATATGTGATGTATTTTTCGCCATCTAAGGTGTTTTTATTGCGTCTCAGGGCGCCCCCCCTCCAGCGCCCTGCACCCTCAGTGACCGGAGTGTGAAGTGTGCTGAGAGCAATGGCGCACAGCTGCGGTGCTGTGCGCTACCTTATTGAAGACAGGACCTCTTCTGTCTTCTGGCTCTGTAAGGGGGCCGGCGGTGCGGCTCTGGGACCCATCCATGGCTGGGCCTGTGATCGGTCCCTCTGGAGCTAACATCCAGTAGCCTAAGAAGCCCAATCCACTCTGCACGCAGGTGAGTTCGCTTCTTCTCCCCTTAGTCCCTCGGTGCAGTGAGCCTGTTGCCAGCAGGACTCACTGAAAATAAAAAACCTAACTTTAACTTTTACACTAAGCAGCTCAGGAGAGCCACCTAGTATGCACCCTTCTCGTTCGGGCACAAAAATCTAACTGAGGCTTGGAGGAGGGTCATAGGGGGAGGAGCCAGTGCACACCGGGTAGTCCTAAAGCTTTTAGTTTTGTGCCCAGTCTCCTGCGGAGCAGCTATTCCCCATGGTCCTGACGGAGTCCCAGCATCCACAAGGACGTCAGAGAAACTTTATTGTAAACACATTCCAGAGCATTTTCTCTCAGGAAGTTTAAAAGTTAAAAAGGCGGCATGCACATGCCTATGATGAAATTCACCTGTTCATTGGGTATATTTGTGGATGTGGATAAAAAGTGGCGTGTTGCCTCAAGTCCCATATCATGTGGAATACACGTATATAGTGATTTCACGTCACTAGTCCCAATGATGTAACTGTCTTTCCATTCAATTGTCTGCAACAGTTGGAGTACTTGCATAGAATCTTTTAAATAACTTTGTTGATTACCAACCAACTCCTGAAGGAAGAAATCCACATATTGAGATAAATTTGATGTTAAGGACCCTATCCCTGAAACAATTGGCCTTCCTGGGGGATGGGTGGGATTTGTATGGATTTTTGGCAGTCCATAAAAAGTTGGAATCTTTGGAAATTGCACATGTTGGAAATCGTACTCCTTTTTTGTGAGGATTTCCAACTCCAATCCTTCATTCAGCAATTCCTCCAATTCCGCTTGGTACTTTCTTGTTGGATCCATTGTTAGTTTTAAATAGGTACCTTCGTCAGAGAGAAGATTGGTTATTTCCATTACGTAATCGGTTTTGTTCATGATAACCAAACTTCCACCCTTATCTGCGGGCTTCACGATGATTGTTTCATCTTTTTTTAAATCCTCCAACGCCACTTTTTATCCACATCCACAAATCTACCCAATGAACAGGTGAATTTCATCATGAGGAGTATAGACTTCATCCTACATAAAAATTATTTTTGGAATGAAGGGGTCTTCTTTAACCAGATCAAGGGTACTGCAATGGGTTCTTCGATGGCACCGAGTTATGCCACTCTCTACGTCGCCAGATGGGAAGAAGAAAGCATCTGGAACAATAACCCATACAGAGAAAACCTAATTATTTGGAAACGCTATATAGATGATTTGTTGTTTATTTGGAACGGAACAGCAGATGAACTAAATAAATTCCTTGAACATATGAACAATCCCTATGGTCTGGAATTCACCTCAGTGATCAGTACAGAAATGGTAGTTTACCTCGATTTGGAGATATATATATCAGAGAATAGATTACACACAAGGACTCACACTAAAACGGTTAGTAGCAACAACATGTTGCCAACTAACAGCAATCATCATGCAAACTGGACCAAGAATATACCAGGAAGTCAGTTTAGAAGGATAAGAAGAAATTGCTCACAACATGAGAATTTCATCACACAGACAGATCAATTGAAAACACAGTTTTTGGAGAAAGGTTATAGGGAAACAAACATGAGTCAAGAGATAGAAAAAATTTCAAAGTTAGAAAGGAATGAATTAATTCAATACAGACAAAAACAAGGAACGAATGACTTCCAAATGGCATTCATTACTCAATATAATAGTCAGCACAGTCTTTTTGAATCCATTTTACAAAAACACTGGCACATACTTCATTTAGATACTCAGTTGAAAGACCTTATACCTGAAAAACCCAATATTATTTATAGACGGGCAAAGAATTTAAAGCAAGAACTTACTAGAAGCTACATACCATTAGAAAAGACAAAAGAAGTAAGAACAAGAAACACAGGACATCATTTCTGTTTGAATTGCAATGCTTGCAAAATAATGAAAAACTCCTCTACTACCCCGACAGATGAATTTATGTCACAAATTACGAAGAAAGTATTTAAAATCAAAGATACCATCACCTGCAATACGGAGGGGGTTATTTATCTGTTGGAATGTCCCTGCCACAAGCAATATATTGGACAAACAAAAAGAAAATTAAAGATTAGGATAATGGAACACGTATATAATATAAGAAAAGGACTCATAACACACAGTGTATCAAAGCACTTTTCAGACCATCATGATAAAAACCCCAAAGGACTACAGTTTATAGGAATTCAAAAAATTAAACAGCATTGGAGAGGTGGAAATATTTCAGACACCCTCAGAAAGAAAGAAACAGAATGGATTTTTGCCTTACAAACCCTACAGCCGATGGGTTTAAATGTGGATATTGATTTAAATGTGTTCCTTAAATAAAGATCTTCCTCTTTTATCAACTTTTATTAATTTTTATTTACCTTTTAAAAATAAAATAAAAACACATACATTGAAATTTTTAATTTTTAAATACCTATCTTCACATAATCCTCTTTTGAGTGCAATACCTGTAGGTTCATATTATAGCCATGTGCATGCCGCCTTTTTAACTTTTAAACTTCCTGAGAGAAAATGCTCTGGAATGTGTTTACAATAAAGTTTTTCCTATAAATTATTAAACTGGCCGAACCTGCGCTATCCATGATTAAGGGCTTGGAGCCTGAAACGCGTTGGAGAAAGCACTGAGAAAACGGACTCCAAAAGATTAAACCTAAATATACTTTGCTTCACATCATCAGCACGCAGCTGACCCTCTGGAAGCTGTCTCACAGTCGCCTCACAGACCGGGACAGCATTTACTCATCAAGCGCCGCACAGCGCGAGTGAGCGGCGGGCGGAGAGAGAAGCAAGTCGGAGCGGGGGAACCAGTCGGAGGAAGACGAACGCTTCCACAGCCGGAGGAAGACAAACGTCACCACACACCCACAAGGTTGGTAGTATAGGGAAAGTCAGGTAACCGGGACTAACTCTTTATGGACCAATCAGCACGGCAAAAACGGAACCCCTGCAATTGTTATACCACCTGGAGACCTCAGTAAAAAACCATAAAAGGGCTGTAAACATTATAATCCTTTTTTTTTTTACAGGTATTGCACAACTTTCATATTGTCACTTATGGTTACAATATAGTCATTCTCACACGGTTACACTCATCTTTATTAATACACACCCAAGCGCTCTGTCACATCTAACTATAAGCATTTTATACATACAGAGCAGCTGAAACACAATAATCCCAGGCACAGCGCGGTTTTTATTCATTATCCTATTCCAATATGGGTACACTTGTTCTTAACCAACGCTGTCTAAAATGACATCTAGAATACTTAAGTGTGGCTTTACAGAGGAGACAGAACCCAGCAATCCTGCTGAGAGCAGCCCAGCTAAGGAAATGGCGCCAGATCTCTTCAGGGAGTGAGGGAGAGAGTGAAAGCAGCTCCAGGGCGGGAACAACTGCAGGAGATGGCGTCCGGAGATGGGGGAGGGGCTACATGTCAGTGCCTTATCCCCTCTGACGGACTTCACCACCGGGTACTATGGAGCCTGTAACAAAAGGTTTTCCAAATGGTCCGTCTCCCAAAGGCCGCGCGGGATCGCGATTTACCCAGCGGGTCTCACCTGGGGGACCCTCTTACCTCCTCCCCGTCAATCTGCGGCCACGTGGCCCTGGAGAGCAGTACCGGTGGTGTGCCAATAAACCGGTGCGTCCCCGCTGTAAGTACTCGGGAACCAGGCCGCGGGAGTATACAGCGCCGCAGGAGGGATGTGATGGAGCCGCAGCACAGCATTTCCCAGGGACATAAGAAGTGCTGCGGCCCTTGAAGTCTTCATATAAAGCTTTCTTCAGAGCGCCAGCTTTAAAACGGAGATCCTGTGTTTAGAGAGGAGGCGGTGCGGTGCATCCTGGGAACAGTCAAAGCTTTTAGGCTGTTGGTGCCTCGGATCAAGATCCAACTCTACACACCGATGTTATTCCCTGTGGAATCCCAGGTGTACCCTGCTGCAGAAATAAGATTCATCAAACTCCTGGTCACTTTATCAGGAATTTGCCAAATGCCTCTGATAGCTTCTATAGGAGCCTCTATTCCCTGTGACAGTGCAGCATCCACCCCCCCCCCCCCCCCCTGAGTCTACCTCACCCTCCTCCATGTCTGACCCTTCATCATCAGAGTCAGACTGCAGGATATGGGTCAGAGTACGTTTTTGCGGACAAATTGCAAGGGTCTGAGATGCTGGTTTGGGGACGGAGTTTCTGTTCATAAACTCATCCACAGACTGTCTTAAGTATTGCGTCTCTTTCTCATTGCAGGACAATTTAGTTGAAATATTGGAAATCATTCCTTTAATGGAATCCAGCCATGCTGGTTCAGCTTCGCTAGTCTGGGAAGGTGCACTACACTGAGTACACAGTAGGGAGACCCTGGGGAAGAGGAACTCTGCCGTAAATTAAACACACTCTTTGCCTGACGTATTGTAAATGTGACAGCACACACACACAGGAAAAGGTTAAAAGCGCAATTAACCCACAACGAGCCCTTCCAGGGAGACACAGAGATATTATGGAGCCAGCACGCAGCGCCTTTACCGCTAATTCTAATCTTAGCTGGGTCGCAGACTAAGTACCCAGATTTGGGACTTACTACACTAATAATCGCTCACCCACTGCTATGACCCCCTGGTACCGCTGAAGTTAATCTGGAGTCACTCCGAAGGAGCTGCGCGAACTTGTCAGTCAGCATTTCCATTGCAGAGGAAAAATGGAGCTGGTGAGCTGCTGGATCCGCTCATAGTGAAGCCCCGCCCCCTCAAGATATTCCCGCTTTTTTTTATACCGTCTGAGGTGATTTAGTGCATAAAATGGACTCAGTCCCCTTTTAAGTCTGTGATTGCCAGTGTGGGTACTGGGAACACTATAGTGTACTAAGACTCAGCCCGCTCAGAAGCTGTGCGTCTGCACTGTGTACTGAGTCTGGAGACCCAGCCGCCCCATGTAAAAGCCGTGCGTCTCCGTACCCTCATGCCACCATAATGGCCGGCGACCCGCTAACCGGGAAGATGGCGTAGTACTCGCCACTCTTTTGCCTCTGTTAGGGGTGGCGGCGTGCTGCGGGAATGTATGCTCGCCGTGGTGGGGCTTGCGAATAGTTCCCTCTGGAGCTAGTGTCCAGTCAGCGGGAAAATTAACCCCATAAGAGGTTGGGCCGCACCCCCTCTAAGTCCCACGAAGCAGGCATGCTTGTGCCATCCAGTCCTGCCTGAAAATAACAAACAGAAAAAGAAATGCAGAAAACTCTTCAGGAGATTCCATAAGCGTGACCGGCTCCTTTGGATACATTTTCTAAACTGAGTCTGGTAGGAGGGGCATAGAGGGAGGAGCTCCTATTGGACCCGTCTATACCACATGGTCCTAAGTGGATTCCCAGTATCCTCTAAGATATAAGAGAAATGCATTTGAGCTCAACTCTACATGCACCTCTATATCACATCATATACATGCGTCCTTATATCACCTGACCATTGCAGGGATTATATACTACTTAGGAATCTATATACCAAACATGTGGTCTGCTATAACTGTGATAGAGATATCTAATAGAATAATGACACCGCAATACGTTCCACGCCTGAGTGATCTGTTTCAGTCATACTTAGAGTACTCACATTACATGCATGTCTGTAATGGTAATAACATTATCACATGCTATTATACTGTGTGACTGTGGGCTACACTTACCAAGATGCTGCTTTTACAAGCGGCTGATTCTCTGCAGTTTTTTTACCATAAATGTGAAATTGCAATCAAGAGAAATATAAAAACCATGTGCGTTCTACATTTAATACAAGTAAATCTAGCACTGTTTTAGGGTCTCCTGCCCTGTGCTGCCACGTCAACATGGCAATCGGGAGACAAGTGCTAGCGGAGTAACCTGAGCGCAGCTGATACTCCGGTTCGGGTCTTTTGCTGTGCAGTGGTTACAGGCTCTGTGCACGGCAGGGGATCCGGTGCTGGTTTTTGTGCTCACCGACGGCTGAGAGAGCGTAGGCTTGAAAGGGAGACCGAGGTTTCCTTCTTTCCCAAGGGAACCTCAGACTCTGAGGAATTTTCCGAGGAGCCTATGCAGATTGGGGCTACCCGCCTCTCCTCGCGTGAGAAGACACGGAGGAGACAGCAGAGGTTGTGTTTGTACTGTGGGAATAAAGGTCATGTGGTAGTATCATGCCCAGAAAAGACAGAAAACTTCAGGGCCTGAGGGTGATGGGAAATATCCTTTCAGACCAGAAGTCAGAATTTCCCAAGAAAACTTTTATCATTCCGGTGACCTTGAAGATCCTCGGTCAAACTGTCAAGACTGAGGCCTTTGTGGACAGTGGGGCCGACTGGGTTTTTATGGACCGCCAATTCGCCCTGAAACACTCTGTTCCCTTAGTACCCTTGGCATTGGAAATTGAGATTTGTGGGTTAAACGGGGAACCATTATCCCAAGGTAAAATTACCTCTTGCACTAGCCAGATTTCTTTGTTTATTGGAGCCACACACTCTGAAAAATTGTCCTTTTATGTGACTGTCTGTACTTTTGCCCCATTGGTGTTGGGGTTACCCTGGTTAAGGGCCCACAATCCTCAATTTGACTGGGTCTCTGGGGAGATTCTTAGTTGGGGTACTGATTGTTTCAGGAGTTGCTTGAGCCTTCCAGTCAGGCTCTCGCAGCTAAGTTTGCCAGGATTGCCAGGGTGTTATGCAGATTTTGCGGACGTGTTCTCCAAAAAAGTTGCAGAGGTACTACCTCCCCATCGCCCCTATGACTGTGCCATTGATTTGTTGCTGAATGCTAAGCTTCCCAAGAGCAGGTTGTACTCCCTGTCACGTCCTGAGACTCAGGCTATGGCAGAGTACATTCAGGAGAACTTGGCTAAGGGATTTATCAGACCTTCACAGTCTCCAGTTGGGTCGGGGTTCTTCTTCGTGGGTAAAAAGGACGGTTCGTTGCGACCCTGCATCGACTTCAGGGAATTGAACCGTATCACGATTAAAAACTCATACCCACTGCCTCTCATTTCGGTCTTGTTTGACCAGCTTCGTACTGCCACCATTTTTCCTAAGATTGACCTACGCGGGGCGTACAATCTAATCCGAATAAGAGAGGGGGATGAATGGAAGACTGCCTTTAATACCCACTCAGGGCATTATGAATATTTGGTGATGCCTTTTGGGCTCTGTAATGCCCCGACAGTCTTCCAGGATTTCATGAACTCAGGGAATATTTGGATAGATTCTTAGTTGTATACTTAGATGACATCCTAATCTTCTCCCATTCCCTGGAGGAACATCGGAAGCATGTACGCTTAGTCCTCCAGAAACTCAGAGACCACCGGCTTGGGGCGAAGCTGGAGAAGTGCGAATTTGAAGTTCAGCAAATCGCATTTCAAGGATATATTATCTCCCCAGAAGGTTTCCAAATGGAGGGTTCCAAGGTACAGGCAGTCCTGGATTGGGTGCAGCCCACTAGTTTGAAGGCGCTTCAGCGTTTCCTGGGCTTTGCAAATTTTTATAGACGATTTATCGCTGGATTTTCGTCTATAGTGGCGCCCTTGGTGGCACTCACTAAGAAAGGGGCGGATGTTGCTCACTGGTCTTGTGAGGCTAAAGCGGCTTTTGCCCGTCTCAAAAGGGCATTTGTCTCGGCCAAGGTGCTGCGACACCCAGATCCAGAGCGTCCTTTTGTGGTGGAGGTGGATGCCTCTGAGATGGGTATTGGGGCAGTGCTCTCTCAGATGGGAGTGTCTGATAATCGCCTTCATCCCTGTGCTTACTTTTCCCGTAAATTTTCGCCTGCCGAGATGAATTATGATGTGGGTAACCGGGAATTGTTGGCTATTAAGGATGCACTCGAGGAGTGGAGACACTGGCTTGAGGGGGCTAAGTTTGTGGTCTCAATTCTTACCGACCATAAGAATCTGGAATATTTAGAGTCAGCGAAGCGTCTCAATGCCAGACAGGCACGATGGGCTTTAATTTTTTTTTTTTTAACTTCAAGAATTTTTATTGAGAAAAAATATAAATTTTTATGGGGTACAGAAAAGAAAAGAGGGGATGAGTAGTACATCATACAACATGGTATATAGGTATACAATAAAACATAAATCAAACGGAGGGGTACAGGAGGGGGGAGGGTAGGGAGCATCCAGTAAATCCAGAGTGCTTGTACTCTCACGGGCTAGAGAGGAATCAAGTGAACCTTCTCGAGAAATAGAGGGACAGAATACGCCCAACAGTTATAGATGCAATACTAGAGATCCTAACGCGACAGTACGAGGAGGGAGAGAGAACCAATAGCGTTACAAAGGAAAACCTAGAATCCAACATAGTGAATAGAGGCTATTGAAGAGAAAGAAAAAGGAGGAAGGTATGTAGGAATGTGCAGAGGGCCCATCGATACATTTATAGGAGATAGTGTTGGCTGGAATAATTGGGGGAGGAATTTCAGTAAGCTGGTACAGCAACTCATTACTCACTGTCCGGTTGTTCAATTAAACTAGTCTGAGGAGGGTCACTTGGAGAGGGGTTACGAAAGTAATGGGAGCCCTCGCCAGCCGTAACAAACTGCTGCCACAGAGACCAATTTTTCCTTGGAGAGGGTGAACTGTCGGGAGGGGGGAAATATTCAGTTTCCATAAGAAAGTGGTGATTCGTTTTGTGGATTACTTTTAGTAAAGTAGGGGGCGCAGGTTGTTTCCAGAGTTGGGCCAAGTTAGAGCGAGCGGCAATTAAAATGTGACCTAGTACATATCTGCTAGATGGGGGGACCGACGAGGGAACAATATGTAATAACGCGAGGGCAGGGTCCGGGGTTAGGTGAGTATCGAGAACTCTATTAAATCAGGTCAAAAACTTCAGACCAATAATTAAGAAGGTGTGGGCAGGACCAAAATATGTGAAAGATGTGTCCCACAGAGCCACAAAGCCTCCAGCATTTATTACTGCAGGAGGGCCAAAATCTGTGCAGTCGGTCGGGGGTCAAATATATTCTGTGGATTAGTTTTATGTGCATCTCGGTGTGGTTCAAGCAACGGGACATGGAGTGGGAGGCTAAGCAAACTTTTCGCCAGTCAATCGGAGATAGCGTCCTGCCTAAATCTGATTCCCATTTCAATTGTGCGTTAGATTTGGAAGGGGAAATAGGAGTAATCAGTAGGTTATACCAGAATGTGATATCACCCCTGGATTTATTCAAGGAGAGACGAGAGAAAATCATTTGTGAGGTCATGTCCGATGACAATGAGGCATTGGGAATCGATCTCCACCAGTGTGCGACTTGCAAGTAGTGAAACAGTTCTGAAGTGGGTAGAGAGAATTTAAGTTGAAGGGCTGGAAAAGGCAGTAGAGAGAGTCCGTCGCGAAGAGCACTTAAACATGTTATACCTGCTTGTTTCCATTTAGAGAGATTCAGATGGGGTATCATCTTTGTGAGTGTAGTGATGGAGATTTGGGTGAGACAACTGGTAGGGGTCTGTAGAGTGGCAGATAGTTTGTCCCAGGATGTTAGCGCAGCTTGTGTGGATGGAAGCAGGTATGGAAAGGCAGGCCGGAGCCTATTGGGAATGCGGAATAAATCTGCAATGGGCAACGGAAGGGCTCGAGTCTGTTCAAGGTCCACCCAACCTATCTGGGTGTTGACATCAAAATAGTGTTTAAGAGAAGCCAGGAGACAGGCTTCCTGATATAGGAGGATGTTAGGTAGGTATAGACCTCCTAGTGCTTTAGGCAGGACTAAATTAGAATGTGCCAGGGAAGGCGGCTTCGAGGACCAAACATATCTAGTCATTATAGAGGAACAGGTCCGGAGGGCCTTCTTTGGAAAGTTATATGGAATCGTGCGGAACAGGTACATTAATTTGGGGAGAAGAGACATTTTAAAAGCAGCCATATGGCCTAACCAGGAGACCTCATAGGAGGCCCAGGAATTCGCCAATATAGAAATCAGCAATAAACCCGTCAGGGCAAGGGGCCTTGTTTCGGGGAGAGGTTTTAATAGCTTTAGAGATTTCAGCAGGGGACCAAGGGGCATTAAGTGATGACAACTGCTCCTGGGTAAGAGTGGGAAAGGGAAGATCATCTAGAAAAGAAGAAATAGAGAGAGGAGTGGGTTGGGGAGTTGAGGAGTCATCCAGCAAGTTGTAGAGTTTGGCATAGTATTGTTCAAAGAGGTTTGTTATGTCCTTAGGGTTTAAGACTTTTTGTTTTGAGGGGGAGTAGAGAAATTTTATTTTGTTTCTAGCTTGTTGGGCTCGTAGTTTGCGGGCTAGCAGTCTACCAGATTTGTTACCTAGGAGATAAAAAATTTGCCTCATCCTATGCAATGCCGCATCTGTACGAGCAAGCAGCAGTTGTTGGAGACGGCTACGTACATTAGATATTTCTTTTTTAAGAAGTCTGGAGGGATTAGCTATATTCTCTGCTTCAAGAGCAATCAGTTCATCTTCTAATTTCGACTGCAATTGGAGGGCTTGTTTTTTGAGGGTGGCACCAGCCTGGGTAGCCGCGCCACGAGTAACTGCTTTAAAGGCGCACCAGTGGTTCACAGTAGAGGTGTCTAGAGGGGAATTAGTAGCTAGATAGGAGTTTATGGAGTCAAGGATAAGTTTCTTGGACAAAGGGTTATTCAGGAGGTAAGGGTAGAGGCGCCACTGTCATAAAGGGTGCTGGGTGGGGGGCGTGGCTACGGCGGACATGGAGTAGCACACGGGTTGTGTGGCTCTCCGGCAATAATATCCGCATATTACATCCTGTGTCCCCCCCTGGGTCCAAAGATAGCCCCAATACCTTTGTGAAGCTGTGGAGGGACCCCTGTGTCGATTCGGGAGCCGAGTGTTACACTCCCGCTGCAGCTGGACTGTTCTGAGTGAGCGGGGCTCCGGGACCTGCCGTACCACGTGACAAGCCGCTCTCCTCTCTCCCCGTGCTGCCGCGCTACACACTGCCTGTGTTCGCTCCCGCTGCCGCCGCTGTGTGGAGCCGAGGCGCCGGGGACACTGTGTGCGCTCGGCCTGACCCTGCTTGACTCCGGGGAAATCCCTGCTGCGGCGCTGCCGCGGGTCCCGCCGCCGCTCCCCTGCTCTAAAGCCACAGCTCCTGCTTCCCTGCCTGCATCCTGGGGACATATTTATGCTACTGGGGGGGCAGACGCACTCTGGGGGAGCTTCCCTGTATATAGGGTGATACACATATTATATTATATACAGGCTGCGTGTGGCTCCTATGTGGGGCTTCCCTGTTACCCTGCCATTGTATGGACTGTAGAACAGTGCAGGTCGACCTTCACCTTATCCTGGTGGCCCTTTGCAGATGTTATTGCGGCCAGAGTCAAGACAGGCTGTAGCTGGTCAGATTTGATATACTGCCTTCCCTACTGGCAACCTCTGTACAGTTTGATATACTATTTGTCGAGGCAGCGGCTGGACTGTTTGATATACTATATAATTCACACGTAGCAGCTGGACAGTTTTGATATACTATAGTTCCCTGCTCTCCACCATCAGCTTGGCCATAATGGTGAAACCACAGCAATCTGCCGCGGCTGCGGCGAAGTTAGAGAAATTTGCCAGAAACCCTCCGACGCGGTCTCATCAAGGGGAGGTGCAGTCGACCTCGTCGCCGCCTTCTCCGTCAGCTGGCTCCTCTGTGGAGGCTACAGATGCCGCTTTGCAGAGGGTGCTGGATGCGGTCACGGCCAGCGAGGCCCGCTTGGCCGACAGGATCGGTCAGGTCCAGGCGGAATTATCTATCATACACCAAGATCTCCAGCGAGTGCGAGAGAGAGTCGGTGAAGTTGAGACACGCACATCCACTCTGGAGGACACGGTTACACCACTCGGTAGACGTGCTTCTGCTCTGGAGTCACAGATGTCGGAGGTACATAAAAAGATGACAGATATGGAGGGAAGATTGAGACGGAATAATGTCCGCTTCGTCGGACTCCCTGAGAAAGAGGAGGGTACCTCCCCCGAAAAATTTCTTGAGAAGTGGCTGCTGGATACGTTTGGAGCGGAGGAGTTCACATCACACTTTGCGGTGGAGCGCGCTCACAGGGTTCCGATGCGTCCATTACCACCAGGGGCACCACCCCGTACGTTCATTGCCAAGCTGCTTCACTACCGGGATAGAGATGTGATTCTGAAATTGGCCCGTACTAAGGGCCCTCTGAGGTGGAACAGTTCTCCGATATCAGTCTTTCCGGATTTTGCTATAGAAGTTCAGAAGGATAGAGCTCAGTTTACCCCCGTGAAACGCAGGCTGCGTGAACTGAACATCCCCTATGCCATGCTTTTTCCGTCTAGACGGCGGGTTGTTTCTGATGGAGAAACTAAGTTCTTCACGTCTCCCCGTGAGGCATCAGTGTGGCTGGACAGACGCTTTCCGGCACGGCGGGCGCTGGCTGCTGACTGAACTCACGCTTTCGGTTTCTCTATCTGCTAGTATACTGTTTCTCTTCTGCCTGCTATGTTTTTTTTTTTTTTGGGAGAGATATACAGTCACTGTTGGCGGGGGGGAGAGAATGATGGGAAAATCTTAAGACCTGTTGTTATGCTTATAATATGATGTTACGGTGCTCACTTCTATCCGTATATCTGTCTCCTGATGCCTCAGGCTAATATCCTTGTTCAGTTCTATATGTTATCTTCGGGGCCGCCTGGATATGTTTGTCCCGTTGTATGGTCCCGAATGCTTATTTAGATGGGGTTGTTCTGATGGTTTTTGTGGGGGGGGGGGGGAGACTTGAATTTAGCCGGAAGCTTCTCCTGCCTTGAAGTCACTGAATTCTTGGCCCCCCCTTTTTTTTTGGTTTCTTTTTTGACTTTGTAGAATGTGTAAAGGTATTTTTTGCCTTCGTTTTTAGGGATTGCTCTTTGGGAGCGTTGTTTGTTAGGGAATCAGGTATGCTGCAAGTTCTTAGTGGTATACGGGGTGGGGGTTTTGTTAAGAATTTATTGTTTTGTTTTTACTTTCTGATGTGCAATGTGCTTGTTTCTGATGTGCTTCTGTTACAGCTAATCATGGGTATAGTTTGCTGGATAGGTGCTGGGGGTGGCTGGTCGCGGGTCATCGGTTTCATTATCACGCTGCTTTGCTATGGCTTTGGTTAGATTTCTGTCCTGGAACGTGAGGGGGATCAATGACAAGATCAAGCGTTCCCTGGTCCTTAGACAGATCAAACACTATGCTTCGGATGTAATCTGTTTAATGGAGACCCACTTGGTGGGTACTAGAATTATGTCCCTCAAAAAGCCATGGGTCGGGTGGGCTTTCCATTCCATGCATACCGCAGCGTCCCGGGGAGTGTCGATCTTGATCAGAAAATCTGTTCCCCTCTTGCTTGATAGTGTACAAACAGATCAGTGGGGGAGGTATGTGTTTCTTAAATGTAAAATTAACTCCGTTCCTTTACTGTTGCTGGCTGTGTATGTGCCCCCTCCATACTCGTCTGACGTGCTTAAAAGGGCATCTACTTTCTTGGCTGCGTCCCCGGGGGTGGCTGCTATATGTATGGGTGACTTTAATAATGTTTTGAATCATGAGCTGGATAGGCTGTCTACGGCATCCTCCAACCCGCAGCCACGGCGTTCTCCATTTGCAGATACTGTCTCTGAGCTGGGCTTGATCGATCCCTGGAGATTGAAATATCCTGATCTGAGGCAGTATTAGTGTTTCTCACACTCCCACACTTCCTTCTCTAGGATAGACTTGGCTCTCCTCACTCGGGAGCTCCTGCCTATGGTTCATGGTGTTAAATATGAGACTAGGGGTATTTCGGATCACTCCCCTGTATCGGTACATATTGACTTAAGCTGTCAGAGGGGCCAGGCAGTATGGAAACTTAACCCTTTCTGGCTCACGCATATGGGTGAGGGATCCGAATTGGAAGCTAGCTGGTTAGAATTCTTTGATTCTCATGCAGAGACTACCGATATCTCCTTACTGTGGGATACCTTTAAAGCCTTCCTGAGGGGGACGCTGATCGGGAGAGTGGGTGGTCTTAAATCCTCTTTTAGGAAACGTGAGACTGAACTGGAGGCTCGGGTTATTGATTCTGAGATGGTATACATACAGGATGGCTTGGACACCTCCAGATCAGACTGGCTCCATGCTCAGAAGGAATAGAAAGAGTATCTATGGGGGAAAACCCAGCATAGGCTTCTATTCTCCTCCCATGTCCAATACGCTACAGGGGATAAACCGGGCTCATATTTGGCTAATCTTGCAAGAGGGGACCGTTCCTCTCACACGGTGGTAAAGGTGGTGAATTCGGCCAGAACAGTGTTGGATCGCACCCCCCAAATTGTCACGGAATTCGTATTATATTATCAGGCGCTATATAGCTCCAAACTAACATGTTCCCCACTGGAACTGTGTAATTATTTAGATCGAATCCAGTTGCCTTGCATTTCTAGTGAGGCTAGAGATCTTTTAGATGCTCCTGTATCGTTGGAGGAGGTAGAGGCAGCCATCACCGCGTCTCCGGATGGTAAGGCCTCCGGCCTTGATGGTATCCCATCGGAGTTGTATAAGAAACACACTAATTTTTTTGCCCCTCAACTGCTTAAGTTATTTAACACTATATTTGCGCAAAATGTGCTCCCCCCTTCTATGGCGGAGGCATTGATCATAGTGATTCCAAAGCCGGATAAGGACCCTGAGAGAGTCGAGTCATATCGTCCTATCTCTCTATTACCCACGGATGTTAAAATCCTGGCCAAGGTCCTGGCTTCCAGACTCAATCAGGTTATAACCCAAATCATTCACCCGGTCCAAACAGGCTTTATGCCTGGTAAGTCCACAGCCGTTAATTTAAGGCACTTGTTCACTCATTTTCAGGTTTCGCATGGGGAGGCCTGTTCTTCTGTTGTAGCCTCTTTGGATGCCGCAAAGGCCTTTGATTCAGTGGAGTGGGCCTTCCTATGGGAAACTATGAGTAGATTTGGCATGGGTCCCAATTTTATAAAATATGTTAAATTGCTTTATTCTCTGCCCATGGCCAGGGTCTCAGTGAACGGATATGTATCAGGTCCCTTCCCCCTGTCCAGGGGAACGAGACAAGGCTGCCCTTTGTCCCCCACCTTGTTTGCTGTTGCTATTGAACCATTGGCATGTTTGATTAGAGCTAGTCGAGATATTCTGGGTATTAGGGTGGGAGCAAGGGAAGATAGAATAGCATTATATGCTGACGATCTCTTGCTGTTCGTTGATGATTATGTCTCCTCTATGCCCATAATTCTGGATATGATAAATACCTATGGACACTTCTCCGGGCTCAGAATAAATTGGGACAAATCCACTATCACTCCACTTAGGGGTCCAATCCCAGTAGCCCCTTTGATCCATATCCCGCTTAGGTGGGTAGACTCTTTCAAATATCTGGGTATATGGGTATCGAACGACCCTTGTACTTATGTCTCTCTTAACATTATGCCGCTGGTTGATTATCTCCGTTCGAAAGTTAGGGTTTGGGGGACTTTGCCTCTGACTACTACTGGTAGGGTCAACTTGGTGAAAATGGTGTATCTACCTAAGCTCCTCTATGTCCTTCAGCAGTCACCTATATATATTGGTTTAAAAATATTCAGGCAAATTGACAGCTTGCTGTCTTCCTTGATTTGGGCTAGCAGAAGAGCACGGTTGAAGCTTGATACCTTGTCTAGACCAAGATCGGTAGGGGGCTTAGCCCTCCCTATTTTTAAATTTTACTATTACGCAGCACAGTTAGCACATGTTTGGGAATGGGTGACGGACTCCGGTAGTCTCACTGTACACTCCCAAATGTTTCTGCAGGAGTATCGTGATGGCACGCCATTACAGTTGCTACTCTGTGGGAATGTTAAACTATCTAAGGTCCCTATAATAAGACAGGCCACTCTTGTATGGAAACAGGTACATGCTGCCATGAGGGGCCAGGGTATAGATCCAGACACTCCATTAGATAATGTCCTTGGTTTCCCAGAATTAGCTTCCCTCCATGTTAGGGAGGTATGGGGGAGGTGGGGTGTAACTTGCTTGGGGCACTTGTACAATGGCGATACCTTGAAGTCCTTTCAACAGCTCCAACAGGACTATAATGTACCCTCTTCTTACTTCTATCGGTATTTACAACTGAGACATGCGATTAATGTACAGTTTTCTAATACCCCTCCAATGATTCTAGACTCCCCAATTAAATCACTCTTGCTGAGTCTGGGGGACGGGCATTTGGTTTCCAATATATATACAGGTATGCTTCAATCTCACTACTCTGACCCGTTGTCCTCTCTTAGAAATAAATGGGAATCCGACCTGGGACCAATTTCAGACGCGATGTGGGAGGGAGCTTTATGCTCTCCACGGTTGTCTACCACCACCACTAGATATCAGCAAATCCAATTGTTTATTATACATAGAGTGTTTATGACACCGGTGAGATTGGCCCGCATAGGCGGTACTCATTCTACCAGATGTCCTAAATGTGGCAGTTTGGATGCTGATTACTGGCACGTTATATGGCTTTGCCCTAGGATAGCAACATTCTGGTCTGGTATTATTGATATCATAGTGTCTACTGGAATTCCATCGGTTGTGTGTACTCCGGCGGTGTGTGTGCTGTCGGCCTTGGAGGACGATGCCCTGGACGCTCCTAGCAAAAGATATCTGATTAATCTATGTGCCCTGGCTAAGGTGTGTGTCGCTAGACTATGGCTAGCTAAAGATGCTCCCACAGTACAGACCTGGGTCTCGCTTGTTACTGAAACGGCCGCTCACGAGAAATATGTATATATGGCCAGAAAAGCGAGGAACAAGTACTATGACTTGTGGGGCAGATGGCTTAGCTCTCCTGACTCAACGAACCAGAATAACGGATACTCACCATTGTGTGACTAATATGGGGGGGTGCTGGAGAGATGGGACGCGTTCCGTGGGGAACATGTAGAGTTATGTAAGAAGGGTTTATACTAGCAGCAGTGATTTCTCCTCAGAGCATTTGACCTCATTGCCCTTGGGACCCGAGACCGGCCCCCAATTTGCCCGCACTCGTAGATAGGGGTTGTATATTTGTAGTTAGCTGGCTGGATATCTGAGAAGTACTTGACTACTATATTTGGATAATTGCCTTGATATGTTATTTTGTCCTGATCTATAAATGTATGTTTAAAGAGATAAACCTGCACATCGCACTTATATTGTCTGTATTGTTTTTGAATTGGGAATCTGCGTATTCCCTTGCGTGGAATTTTGTTGTTGTTTTTTTTTTTGCTTTCATCCCCTTTTTTGTTTAGTGGTTTTTGTTTTATTGTTTACAATGCAAAATGAAAAATCAATAAAAATTATTGAATTAAAAAAAAGGGTGCTGGGTGTCATGAAGGTTCCATTTCCAGAGGACGGGGGCATGATCAGACCAGGTGATTGGAAGGATATCTATATCCCTAGTTCTCTGTAGAGACCATTTGTCACACAGAATTAGATCTATTCTGGAATAGGAGTTGTGAACCGAGGAATGGAATGTATATTCCCGTCCCGTGGGATTACGGTTTCTCCATATATCGTATATATCAAATTCTGTGAGCAAATTGCGGAAGGCTAGGGAGGGGCCGGATTGGGCAGATGGGATGGGGTGAGAGGGATAGCGAGATTTATCTAATTTCGGGTCTAAAACTAAGTTATGATCCCCCAATATGACCAGAGAGCCTTTAAGCGATTTACGTATCGTGAGGAAAAGTTTACGTAAAAACGGTACTTGGTTAGAGTTGGGGGCATATAGGCAAACTAGTGTAGCTGGTTTATCGACAAGGAGGCCCGTTAAAATCAGGTATCGGCCATTTTTGTCCGAGATCTGAGAATGGAGGACAAAGGAAACATGTTTGCTAAACAGGATAGCCACCCCGTTGCGTTTGAACGGGCCATTTGCAAAGTATCCTACAGGGAAGTTGCTGTTTTTAAAAAGGGGAGGGTTAGCAGAGGTGAAATGGGTTTCTTGTAATGCAATTACATCAGCTTTTTGTTGTTGGAAAAAAGAGAGTGCCAATCTGCGTTTGTTAGGTGAGTTCAGGCCTTTAACATTAAGAGAGAGAAGATTCAACATTGGAAATACATGTCAGAAATGAAATAAAGAAATCTAGACAGAGCATTGTAGGTGGGAACATGTAAAAAATCTGAGTACCACAGTAAATGTAGAACAAAGAGGAGTCTGGAGCTCGGTAGGGAAAGGGGCAGGTGTCTGAACCAGGGAGTGGGGAAACAAAAAAAAAAAGGTCCGGTATATTGGACCTGCATGACTACTGCAGGGGAGGGAGAACAAAAATACGGGAACTTGCAGTAGTATATAAAGGGTTGGAGGCGGGCTGGCGGAGCAGACACCGCCACTTCAACATAACCTGAAAAAATGCAAACATGTATAGTAAATCACGTAGAAAAACATGGATAAAAGCATAAGGGGCGAGAGCACAGGATCGTCTGTAAGTGTTACTAAGACAGAATAACGCCCCTTAACAAATAAGATAAATCTAGACGACAACTAATAACATTGTAGAAGAAGAACCAATGAAAAACAAGAAAAAGAGTGAACCTGTAACACATAAACCTGGATAAGAATAGGCAAATGAAATGAGCAGCAACGTCAGTAGGGCTTTCCATCTCAGTAGAGGGAAAGGTGTCTAAAGCCTCAGAGGGCCAAAGCACAATTGGAAGGACCTAACATAACTATCACATAGCTCAGGTATTAGACCAGTCGTGGCGAACAGCAGAAGTACGCGGCGGTGCAGCCGACTTCTGAACGGTAATGTCCCAGTCCATCAACAATTTAACTCCCGCATCTAGGGAGGATACGATGAAGGTAGAATCCTCGTAGGTAATTATCAATTTAACAGGGAATCCCCAACGGTACATGATGTAATGTGATCTGAGGGCGAGAGTGATGGGTGCAAGGGCCCGCCTCTTTGCGATGGTGACAGCAGAGAAGTCTTGAAAAATTTGAAGACCCCCCTAAGGTATCTGAATTTTTGGATTCTCTAGCCGCTCTCATGATACGTTCCTTAACGGGAAAGAAATGGACACGGAGGAGGGTGTCCTTAGGGAGGTCAGAAGAAACGGTGCGAGGTCTGGGAAGGCGGTGGATGCGGTCAATCAGGAGCTCTGCAGAGTCCGCAGCAGGGAGTCATTTTTTGAATAAGGCTGTGGCATAGGGTTCTAGCTCAGAGTTGGTGACCGAGTCCGGTATGCCCCTGATCTTGATGTTGTTTCTTCGCGACCTGTCCTCCATCTCCACCATCTTTGATTTAAACTGGTCCAGCTCCCGTTGCTGGAGGTCATGGGAGGAGACTAGTTCGTTATGGGATGTAACCAGTTCTTCAACCTTGCGTTCCAGGTGGTCAGTTCTGTTCCCTATTGCTACCAGCTCGGTCTTGACCTCGCGGACAGCAGAGGTCAGGTCTTTGGAGAGTTCTGACTTGAAGGCAGCCAAAATCTGGCAGAGGGATCTCACTGTCAAGGGTGCATCAGATTCACAGTCAACTCCTGAAACTGTGAGAGTGGAGGATAGGAGATTCGACATCCCAGGGTCCGGCATGGTAGATGGAGAGAGGGCGCTTTGTAAAGGGGAGATCTGAACGGGTTTCTGGGGGGGGGGAGATTTTAGGAGGCACCGAATCTTTGTTCTTTTTTGGAGGCATTCCTCGACGCCAGGGAAGTATCCAGATGTTGAAAAGAGGTGCACCGACGGAACGGGGACCGAATGGAGGATATATGTGAAACAGGAGCACTCAGTCACATTGGTAATCAATACATGTTGATTAAGTGAACAGAAGTGGCGGTGGAGGGAGTAAGCAGCTCTCACATTTCGGGGGTTTACTCCCTTAGGCACCTGGAGGGTTGTAGGGCAGTTAGCTTGAAAGTGTGGCAGGGCCGTAGATGAGTGACACCAGTACAGGGATCAGCTCCGCACCAGGGGAGAGAAAGTTCAACGTGGAGAAGCGAAGCTAAAGACGCACAGGACACTTCGTCTTGCTGGTTGCCTCTAATACAGTGGAGAATGAGCCGACAGGAGCGGCCACTTTCTTCTCCGGGGCCCTCTGGAGGGCAGCTCCTAGTAGAGAGATGGGCCACAGGAGTGGGGAGTAGATGTGCGTCGGACCTGCGTGAGAAAAGGACGCCAGTTCTAGCGGCGCTATATCGGGAGGAACTATTCAACGGGAGCACCCTGTCACAGGAGCAGATGGTAGCAGGGAGAGGCGTATCGGCACTGATCCTCCAAGCCGGGAATGTGGCACTTGTGGGCAGGCACCAGGACCGTAGTCCACAGTGCCTTGGCTGTGACAGGGCACAGGTAGTTGGGCTGTGGAGCAAAGTCTTGATTGTGCAGGGCCTCAGAGGGGTGAGTGAGCAGGCACACTAGTGGGGAGAGGCAGAGGCAAGTGAAAATGCAGGGGGACGCTGGTTACAGAGTGCATAGGAGGGTCTGGCACTGAAGAAAGCTCTGAACTTACAGTTTGGGTGTACCAAGATGGCCGCTGCCAGGTGTACAGGCAGGAGAACTCCTGGAATAACTGCAGCTGCTGAGGGCTCAGAGGGTGCCAACCCACTTCCAAGTGTGCCCGAGGGGTCTGTGGAGGTAGGAGGTGAAGTGCCCACAGGTTGGAGCAGGCAGGGGAGCAGCCACAGGTCCCGTTTTGGCTGTGATCAGGTCCTGGAGCTCGTTTCTGGGGAGGCCTTCAACTCGAGGCCCCGGCTTCAGGGTAAGGAGTAGGCCCCAGGCAGGGAGCTGTGTAAAAATCCACTCTGCGGTACCCCTGAGCACAGGGAGGTATCCACAGCTGTGGGCAGAGCTGAGCCAGAGTAAATAAGCACAGGGGTCTGCAGTAATAGGTGGCTTTTAACCCCGAGGGTGCAGGAGCTCTAATAAATCACAGCCTCTCAGAGCTGCATCCAGGCCACGCCCCCGCTCGCTTTAATTTTTTGATAACATATCGCCCTGGGTCAAAAAACATCAAGGCTGATGCGCTCTCGCGGAGTTTTGCTCCAATCCAGGAGACCACCGAGGAGCCGTTGCCCATTGTGTCCCCATCATGTATTAAAGTGGGCATTACCCACGACCTCTTGTCATTAGTGCTTAGAGCACAGGAGCAGGCTCCTCCAGACCTTCCGGTAGGTCTTTTGTTTGTGCCTCCTAGGTTAAGACAGCGAGTGTTCCTGGAATTCCATGCCAAGAACTCAGGAGTTGCTATCTAGGGCGGTGTGGTGGCCCTCGTGGCTAAGGATGTGGATCAGTGGGTTCGGGCATGTGACATCTGTGCCCAAAATAAGACTCCTAGAGGGGTTCCTGTTGGCCCATTACATCCACTCTCTATTCCATCTAAGCCATGGACCCACATTTCAATGGATTTTGTGGTGGACTTGCCCAAATCCTCTGGGATGACAGCCATCTGGGTTGTCGTTGACAGGTTTTCGAAGATGGCGCACTTCGTTCCACTGGTTGGGCTGCCATCGGCCAGACGCCTGTCTGAATTATTTATGCTGCATGTTGTGCGTCTCCACGGGTTGCCACTTGATGTGGTCTCTGACCGCGGATCCCAGTTTGTGGCCAAATTCTGGAGGGCATTTTGTTCCGATCTCCAGATTTCTGTCAGCTTGTCGTCAGGCTACCATCCGCAGTCTAATGGGCAGACTGAAAGGGTGAACCAGTCCTTGGAGCAGTTCCTCAGGTGTTATGTCTCCAAGTGTCAGACTGACTGGGTTGCTCATCTGTCCATGGCGGAGTTTGCCTATAACAACGCGGCTCACTCTGCTACAGGGATCTCTCCCTTCCTTTGTGTGTATGGGCATCATCCTAAGGCCAATTCTTTTGACCCCCTGGACTCCACGCCTGGTGGTTCCTCTGTGGTTTCGGTCCTTAGAGGTATTTGGAGGAAAGTGAAGAAAGCCCTTGTGTCTGTGTCATTAGTGACCAAAAAGGTTTTTGATAAGCGGAAAAGACCCTGCAGCTTCAAATTAGGAGACTTCGTCTGGTTGTCTACCAAGAATTTGAAGTTGAGACAGCCATCTCATAAGTTAGGCCCCCGGTTCATCGGCCCTTATAAGATCACCAGGGTTATCAATCCGGTGGCATTTCAGTTAGATCTGCCCCGTTCTTTGGGTATCAATAAAACATTTCATTGTTCCCTTTTAAAACGGGCGATTAGTAATCCTTCTTCCAGTGGAAGACCTTCCCCTCTTCTTATACGTGGCCAGAGGGAGTTTGTTGTTGAAAGGATTCTTGACTCCAAGATGGTTCGGGGTCGGCTGTCATTTTTGGTGCACTGGAAGGGGTATGGCCCGGAGGAGCGGTCGTGGGTGCGCAGTTGTGATCTTCATGCCCCCAGATTGATACGCTCTTTCTTCTCGCAGTTCCCCGATAAACCCGGTGGTAGGGGTTCTTTGACAGCTCGTCAGAGGGGGGTACTGTTAGGGTCTCCTGTCCTGTGCTGCCACGTCGTCATGGCAATTGGGAGACAAGTGCTAGCGGAGTAACCTGAGCGCAGCTGATACTCCGGTTCGGGTCTTTTGCTGTGCAGTGGTTACAGGCTCTGTGCACGGCAGGGGATCCGGTGCTGGTTTTTGTGCTCACAGTCTGTGAGGTCTGAGTGGGGCGTGGACAGCACCTGCTTTATAAACCCTCTTCTCAGGTTAAGCAGATGCTGCTGAATCTTTGTTGGTTAGTTAGTTCCTGAAAGTTAGCCAGTACTGTGTAGATTTGTATTTGTTGTTGCTTACTGCAAATAGGCCTGGGGATTTGGTACTACACTCTGCCAATCCAGACCTAGCAGTAAGACTGGAGTCAGTCGTTTAACTTGCTGGGGTTCTTTTGCTACTCTGTGAACTTAGCAAGTTTGCAGCTGTATTCTCAGACTTGCCTGCCTAAATCCTCTCTCACTGTGCAAGGTGGTCAGGTGTCAGTTTAGTGGCAGTAAGCTGAACCTGTGCACTGCAAGTGAGGATTAGGATTGTGGAGACTCTCCTTGTGTCTATCATTCCATCTCTGACCAAGGAGTTTACTGCCACACCCGTTGGTAAATCTTTAGGGTTTTGCTGTTGCCCTTAGCAACAGCATTTCGGGTTCTCTACGTATTAAATCACAACATCTCGCTTCTTTCCATATGAACATTCCTAATACTAGGGAGACACCCAGTTTCTTAGCCTCTGGACTTCTCTGTTCACTTTGTGTTTATTTTGTTACCCTATCACCTTCTGTGTACGTAATGTCATTTTCCCCAGTCTGTCTGTGAGTTCATTTGTTTTGCATCCCTATCCGTTCAGACACCGGTACATTCCTGCAGGCACTGGTGTGCATAACAGTTCAGACACCAGTACATTCCTGCAGGCACTGGTGTGCATAACAGTTCAGACACCAGTACATTCCTGTAGGCACTGGTGAGCATAACACACTGGAGCGTTTAACAGCCCTCAATAACTCAGTGATGTTAATATACCTTGGCGTATGTACACTTTGTAAATGTTTTCATGCCTGCTTTTATTATTTACATTAATGATACACACAGATTTTACAATATTTAGTATTGATGCAACCCCGTTTCATGTAGATCAGCTCATTGAAATTTTATTTTTTCTACATGAGCTTTCTGGTGTCTACGAAAAGTTGTATTATCTGAAAAACATTTCCCACACTCAGCGCATGTAAATCATTTGTCACCTGTGTGTGTCCTGATGTGTAACAAGATGTGATTTCCGTATAAAACATTTCCCACACTCAGAGCATGTAAATGGTTTCACACCTGTGTGTGTCCTCTGATGTGTAACAAGATGTGCTTTCTGTATAAAGCATTTCCCACACTCAGAGCATGTAAATGGTTTCTCACCTGTGTGAATTCTCTGGTGTTTACAAAGATTTGATTGGTCTGTAAACATTTTCCCACACTCAGAGCATGTAAATAGTTTCTCACCTGTGTGTGTCCTCTGATGTGTAACAAGATTTGATTTATGTATAAAGCATTTCCCACACTCAGAGCATGTAAATAGTTTCTCACCTGTGTGAATTCTCTGGTGTTTACAAAGATTTGCTTGGTCTGTAAACATTTTCCCACACTCAGAACATGTAAATAGTTTCTCACCTGTGTGTGTCCTCTGATGTGTAACAAGATTTGATTTATGTATAAAGCATTTCCCACACTCAGAGCATGTAAATAGTTTCTCACCTGTGTGAATTCTCTGGTGTCTACAAAGATTTGCTTGGTCTGTAAACATTTTCCCACACTCAGAGCATGTAAATGGTTTCTCACCTGTGTGTGTCTTCTGATGTCTAACAAGATGTGCTTTTCGTATAAAGCATTTCCCACACGCAGAGCATGAAAATAGTTTCTCGTCTGTATGAGATTTCTGATGTCTAACAAAAACGGACTGATGTGTAGAACTCTTACCAAACTCAGAACTGGATGATACTGTTTCATTTTTGTGAGCTGTACGGTGTGTTGCAACAGATGGTTCCCCGTGACTAGAGGGACCAGATAAACTATCTGCACTGGGAAGTTCTGGATGTATATTTAGGATAATGGGATTTTCTTCTGGAAAATCTTGTATGTTCTTATCTTCTTTTTTAAAATCTGGAGAAATAATGCAACCTTCCTCCGAGGTATTACTGCTTGTGTGCCCATCTACTGGAAACAAATGTATGAAAATAAGCAAAATTGTTTACACTGAGGAGCAAATGTTCATAGATGTCTCAGCACTTTCCTAAACTTAACATGTCTAAGACTGAACTGATCATCTTCCCACCATCTGAAGTCTCTTTACCTCCCTCTATTTTACTATACATTGACAACCTAACCATGGAGATCTCATTAACTCCGCCCTCTCCTTCAATCATTGTAAGCTCTAGTGAGCAGGGCCCTCTTCCGATTTGTGCTTCCTCTTCCCTGACCAATACTATCATCTCCTCCCCAATACCAACAGTGGCACCGATCAGTTAAGCTCCGTAAGCACTGCTTTTGTAGGTATTTTTCCTTTCTTTCATGGGGACACTGGAACCATGGGTATAGGTGGAGCTGGAGTAGCCTGGGCACCAAATAGTTCAAGCTTGTATCAGCAGCACAGGCTCCTCCTCCCCTATACTCCACCCTCTACCTTCAGCAGCCAGTTTCATTGTGGTGCCCAACAAAGCTAAGCACGTTTTATTAGCAGCTTTTGCTGTTAATTTTCTTATTTTATTTTATTTTTTTTAATTCGACAATTTTTATTGTAGATTTTTTTTTTTATTTACAATACAAAAAACCAAACATAACCTAAAACTTCAAGCATTGCTGATGACAACAGTATCATGCAACCTATATCTCACCGTGCAATAGTAAATAAGCATAATCGGACGTTATCTGTAAATAGACCTATAAGACACACCACTGCATTCCTATAGATAAAAATAGAACAAAAATAAAATAAAAAAATATACAACGAATTCCAATGTCATTATGTGGATCTGTCGTTATTCAAAAACTGTTGTATACATTCATATCCGGTAAAGAAAGTAGTAACTTGGGGTGAGAAACATAGTAAATAACATAATCATGCAAACAGTACAAATTCCTAGCCTCTACAGGTAGCATCGGGAAAAATTATGCAGACGCTAATCTCGCATCTGCAGATGTAGCAACTCTAACATATGGCGATGCCAACCACCTATCCCATATCGCATAATATTTGGTAATGACTTTCCTGGACATGTAGACAAATTTTTCATGTGCCACTGTAGTATTCACTAGGGCAATCCAGGAATCAATATCTGGGCCAGTAGGTGCCATCCACGACCGGGCTATAGATACCTGTGCAAGAGCACACAGGTTGATAACATAACGCCTGGAGGGGGCATCAAGCAACTCCTCATCCACCACCGCCAGTATACACACAGGGGGGGTCAGCACATTAACAGGTATACCAGTGGAAACCATAATCTTAAGTACTTCCCGCCAGAAGGCCTGAACCACCCCACAGGACCAAATCATATGCCAGAAAGTGCCCCCATCCAGAGTACATTTGGGACATCTAGAATCCATTCTTCCTCCGAATCTCATTAACCTCTCAGGAGTAATATAGACTCTGTGTAAAACAAAAAGATGCACCTGTTGGTAACGGACCGCTGTGGTCGCCATTCTAGAGGCACCCAGTGCATCCTCCCAGGTGTCAGTAGATATGGGCCCTAGATCACTTTCCCATCTAGATTTAAGAGAGAGAAGGGCCTCACCATGATAAGCACGTAGTAGAGCCGAGTAAAATATGGAAATAGTGCAATTTTGGAAATTAACAAATAGTTCCCGAACTGGCGTGTCCCGGAGCACCAAGGGGGTGTCCGCAAATTGAGTTTGGCAAGCATAGCGGAGTTGTAGATATCGATAAAAATAGAAGGTAGGAATATTATAATCCTCCTGCAATTGTTGGAAAGACTTAAATATACCCATATGATATAATTGCCCAAGAGACTGCACTCCCCGGCGGTTCCAGACCTCCCGTATCTGTAACGAAGCAAGCTCGTTAAGAGTATGTGCGTAAGCCATAGGCGTTTCCGGGTCCCAACCCTCTCCCTGGAGTAATCTATGCGTCTGTCTCCATACCATAATTGCTTGTTTGACAACGGGGAGGTTAAGTAGCGATACATTGTCACTCAACAGTAGTTGTAATGGGGTGCAATTCCGATCAGTTACATAGAGAATTCGGGAGATCAATTCATCTCTAGCAGGATCATGTAACCACTTACTGATATGTACCATTTGTGCCGCTAGATAATATAAACTGAATTTAGGGAAGGCCAGGCCCCCAGAGTTGCGTGGGCATGTAAGGGTGTCTAATTTTATTCTGACCCGGCGGTTAGACCATACAATAGAGGAAAGAAGACTATCTATTTTCCGAAAGGTTTTTAATGGGAGATAAACAGGGGAGTGTTGTAACGCACACAGCAACTTAGGCAGGGCCACCATTTTCACAAAATTAATTCTACCCGTTATAGTTAGAGGTAAAGTCCCCCACACCGTAATACGGGAATGTAAATAATCCATATGAGGTTTTATATTCAAGGAAAAGTATTGAGAAGGATTATTTGTGACCCAGATTCCCAAGTACTTAAATGAGTCCACCCAGCGGAGAGGGCGGGCCACGTGCGGGACATCAGGACAGACGCCACGGAAGGGCAGTATGCAGGACTTATCCCAGTTAATGGACAGGCCAGAGTACCCACCATAGGCGTCAATAACACGCAGCACGTGTGGCATGGTATTGCAGTAGTCTGATATAAACAGCAGAATATCATCCGCGTATAGAGCAATTTTGTCCGTGACGGGGCCCACCCGGAACGCCCCCACCCGCAAGTCAGAACGCACCAGACACGCTAAGGGCTCCACCGCCAGAGCAAAAAGAATAGGGGATAGCGGGCAGCCCTGCCGTGTACCCCTAGCTAGAGGAAATGCAGAGGAGATAAATCCGTTTATCGAGACCCTGGCTAATGGGGCGGAGTATAGTAGCTTGACCCACCGTATAAAGCGTGGTCCAATGCCAAAGCGGGACATAGACCCCCACAAGAACGCCCACTCCACTGAATCAAAAGTTTAGCAGCGTCAAGAGACACTATAACAGAAGTGTTGGCGTCCCTGCGAGGGCCCTGTAAGTGTGTGAAAAAGCGCCTAAGGTTAGTTAGAGTGGACCACCCCGGCACGAAACCGGTCTGATCAGGGTGGATAATTTGGGTCATAACAGAGTTTAGTCTGAGTGCCAGGATCTTGGCTAAGACCTTGACATCAGTAGAAAGTAACGAGATAGGTCTATACGAATCTACCCGCTCCGGATCCTTATCTGGTTTTAAAAGCACCATTATCAAAGCCTCTGACATAGAATCTGGCAGTGAACCGAATTACAAGTCATTGAACAGAGTAAGCAATTTGGGACCACAGAAGTCAATATGTTTTTTATAGAGCTCAATAGGAATTCCGTCTAGCCCTGGTACCTTGCCTCCAGGAAACGATTTAACGGCTGTTTCAATCTCCGTCAATGACCAGGGGAATCCAGGAATTCAACCGCCACATTAGAGAGCGAAGGCAAAGGTATACCGGCAAGATAATTGTGTATTTCTGTGAAATCAGCCGATAATCTCGTACTATACAGACTTTTATAATAAGCAACAAATTGGTCTGCAATTTCAGGGGTTTTCACATAAGCTACACCATCATCCCCGCATATCGCAAGGACAGTATTAGAAGATTTATCTGTCGCCGCTAAATGTGGTAAATAAGTAGCAGGCCTGTCGCCTGTGGCATAGTAAGAGTGTTGGGCATACAGCAAACGATATTTGGCTTTATCAGACAGTTCCTCCATTTGGATTGCGCAAGCAACCATGCGTCCTTGGAGGATACCAATCCATCATGTAAATATTGGAGTTCTAGGGACCTACAGGACGTTTCAAGCTCCAATTCTTGGCGTTTGTAGCCAGTTTTTAAAGTAGCAACCCGTCTAATTAAGGAACCCCGTATAAAGGCTTTAAATGCGTCCCAAAGGATTGTTGGGCTAGCAGTACCCCCGTTCAGCTCCAGGAACTCCCACCATGCATGCTCAAGCTCCGCACCTGTACCCATCTGTGAAAGCCAGAATGCGTTAAATTTCCAAAATAATTGCCCCCGGGTACCCCCTGTATCCAAATTTAATAGTATTGGTGAGTGGTCAGAGATACCTCTAGTTGCATACTGGACATCCACAATTTTAGGAAGTAAACAGGGGGAGACCAGGGCCATATCAATCCTAGAAAAGGAGGAATAAGTAGGCGAGAAACAGGAAAACTGGCGGGCAGCCGGATGCCGTGCCCTCCAGATGTCCACCAAACCCATACCCTCCACTAACAGTGCAAATCCACCCGGACGTGGACGAGGCACAGTAGTATTGGTGCTGAATCTATCCACACTGAGATCCATAACATTAATAAAGTCCCCCATGCAGACAGTGGGAATGTTAGGGTAAAAGGTCATAAAATCAGCGGCCTTGCGTAGAATCTCCGGAGAGTATGGTGGAGGAATGTAGACAGCTAACAATAATAAAGACATAGAATTTATCTGACATTTAAGAAAAATATATCTACCCCATTGATCCACCTGAATCTGACCCAAGACAAACGGGACAGACCTGCGAATCAGGATGGAGACACCTCTGGAATGAGAGGTATGTGTGGAGTGGTATGACCACCCGACCCAAGGACTTTTAAGAGATAAAACCTTGGCTCCCTCCAGGTGCGTCTCCACAAGACAAATAATATCTGCGGAATACTGCCTAATTTGCCTAATCACTAAGGCCCTTTTAATTTTATCATTAAGGCCCCGCACATTCCAGGATAAAAATTTTAAACTAAGTGATGCCATAATATATAATAGCGCCAAGTGCTAAATGTGCCCAAAACATTGAAGCTATATGAAAAAGCCACCCATTGAAAAAGGTTTCTCTGAACATATCGCAACAGCAATTCTTAAAAAACATCAACAAACTAAATCCCCTGTCCCCCCCCATACAACCCCCCACCCTGTATACCGGCCTGAACTGTGGCATACCTAATCCCTAAAAACCTCCCAACAACTAAAAAACTAGTAAAGAGGACAAAAGATACAGTGGCCAAAGGCAGGCATTACTCCCCCGCCCAGGCCTAACCCCCCCCCAGGGCCAAACAGGCACCCAACACCGGAAAACACAGGAGCCCAATATCAAGTGTAACATTTGGTATACTAACAAAGTTTATATCGTCCCCCTAGAAGGAAAGAATCAATAGACATCAATACAGCAACTGTATACATATATACTTAATGACAAATTGTAGCCCGGTCAGTGACCAGCATCAGCATTCAGTCATTTGTCAGAGCGCGCCCTGCCAAGAACTGCCGATCAAGCCACGTCGCCGCCTCCCGCGGGGTCGAGAAGAATTTTGTCTCTCCTCCCGCGACCACCCGCAATTTTGAGGGAAATAGCATAGCATAAGGGATATTAAGTTCCCGGAGGCGTCTCTTAATTGGAAGAAATTGGGCTCTCTCCTTCTGAATATCAACCGCAAAATCAGGAAAAACCGAGATCCGGGTACCATTCCATTTAAGTGGGCCTTTGGTACATGCCAGGGTAAGAACCATGTCCCGATCTCTGAAGTGAAGGAATTTAGCAATAAATGTACGAGGAGGAGACCCCGGCGATAGTGGCCGCATAGGGATTCTATGTGCTTGTTCCACCGCGAAGTGTGATGTAAATGCCTCCGTTCCAAAGAAATCTGTAAGCCACTTCTCCGGTGCAACACCCTCCTCCTTCTCAGGCAAGCCCACGAATCGAATGTTATTCCTTCTCAGACGCCCCCCCATATCAGTTAATTTTTTCTGCACTTCCGTCATCTGGGATTCAAGGGTAGTGGTGCGTCGTCCAAGTGGAGCCAGAGTATCCTCAACAGTAGAAATGCGGGTTTCCGCTTCCCCCACTCTCTCTCTAACTTGTTGTAGATCCGGATGGATTATAGATAGATCGGATTGCACTTGAGTGATCTTGTCGGCTAGCCTGCCTTCACTGGCATTAACTGCGTCCAGTACCCTTTGGATAGCATCCTCTGAAGCCTCAGGGGGATTGGAGCCAGCACTCGTAGCCGGAGAAGGGGGAGAGGAACCATCCTGTGACCCCTCCCCGCCCCCTTATTTTGCGCTGGGGGATTTCTAGCGTATTTTTCAAGCTTGGCCGCAGCCTGTTGATTCTTCCCCATAGTAATTTATATAATCACCCCTAGAGGGAGTTACAGCACTAAATGTGAAAGTTATGGTAAAACAAGCAGGCAGGCCTCCTGTCGGTGTTATATCAACAAATCAGGAAACACACAGTGGTGAGCCAGCAGCCTCCAGCTGGATATATATAATGAAAAGAGAAAGTCACAGTGATATAATCCAAGTAGTGAATATGCAGCCTTTGCACAGGCACACAGGGGTCACCCCAGACTCTAAAGCAGAACAGTAGGCTTTGGAGGGTTGCCCCAATTCAGTAGCTCCAGCAGGGGTTCCAGAGGCTGCAGCTGGGAGCACCAGGGAGGCTTATTGGTGTAGTCCGCCCACCCCCCACCCCCTCACCACCCTATTATGAGGAACAGGAGGATAGAGGTAGCAGGAGCGTGGCCTCTCTGGCAGGAGGCAGCAGACACAAGGGGGAGCAGGGGGCACACTCTGCCCGGCGGATTGAAGTGTTTATCCAGCGCGACCGCTCCGGCCGCATCCCCCAGCCACCGACCGGAAGTAGCGCGGCCAGCCGCGGCCTTAGCAGGGGGGTCCGGAGCCGTTCTCACAGCAGCGGGTCTGGGCGGCATCAGGAGGCAAGGAGCGCACACAGTCGCAGATCTCTCCCCGGCAGCCCGACAGAGAAAGCAGATGCAGCGCTCAGCGTCCCACGTGGCACAGCAGCACCCAGGCCGGAATCGTCCCACCGGCCAGTCACCCCCACAGGAGAGCAGATCGGGCAATAAACACTCTGGAGGACACTCTGGAGGGTGCACCCAGTAGCAAGGCAAGTCCGGGTCACCTTTTAACCCCGGGGGGAGCTTGCAGGATAAATGTACAGGAGGTTCGGGCAGGAGAGCTCAGCACACTACGTGCTACTCCATGCCCATCGTAGCCACGCCCCATTTTAGTTTATTTTTTTATTTTGACTTGGGCAGTTGGCAGCACAGCTCAACCACCAAGGACATAGTTAAAACCGGACGCCGTTAATAGCAGCAAGTCCACAGGGGTCAACTATGATGCCCATTCTTCCGTTTCTCTCCACCCCCACCATTTTGGCACGCTTCCTCCTACAGGGCAACTTGCAAAAGAGTCCACGCGCTCTCCCCATCACGTGGCCATTTTCATTTACTGCCCTTTTCTCTAACGTCCTAAGTGGATGCTGGGACTCCGTAAGGACCATGGGGAATAGCGGCTCCGCAGGAGACTGGGCACAACTATAAAGAAAGCTTTAGGTCTAACTGGTGTGCACTGGCTCCTCCCACTATGACCCTCCTCCAGACCTCAGTTAGAATTCTGTGCCCGGCCGAGCTGGATGCACACTAGGGGCTCTCCTGAGCTCCTAGAAGAAGGTTTATTTAGGTTTTTTATTTTACAGTGAGATCTGCTGGCAACAGACTCACTGCAGCGAGGGACTAAGGGGAGAAGAAGCGAACCTACCTAACTGGTGGTAGCTTGGGCTTCTTAGGCTACTGGACACCATTAGCTCCAGAGGGATCGACCGCATGGAACCGGCCATTGATGTTCGGTCCCGGAGCCGCGCCGCCGGCCCCCTTACAGAGCCAGAAGCATGAAGAGAACCGGAAAATCGTCGGCAGAAGACTTCAATCTTCACCAAGGTAGCGCACAGCACTGCAGCTGTGCACCATTGCTCCTCATGTACACCTCACACTTCGGTCACTGATGGGTGCAGGGCGCTGGGGGGGGGGGGGGGGGGGCGCGCCCTGAGGGCAATATATGACACCTTGGCTGGCAAATCTACATCATATATAGTCCTAGAGTCTATATAGATGTAAAAATACCCCTGCCAGTATTTCAGAAAAAGCGGGAGAAGTCCGCTGAAAAAGGGGCGGGGCTATCTCCCTCAGCACACTGGCCCCATTTTTCCCTCACAGCTCCGCTGGAAGGAAGCTCCCTGGCTCTCCCCTGCAGTCTGAACACTACAGAAGGGTAAAAAAGAGAGGGGGGGCACTAAATTTAGGCGCAGGATAGTTACATATATATATATTATATATATAAAAAAGCAGCTATAAGGGAAAACACTGTGCCCGGACGAGCTGACATAATAAGGAAGGATTTTGAATCCCGGGTAAGACTCATACCAGCCACACCAATCACACCGTACAACTTGTGATATTATATCCAGTTTGACAGTATGAAAACAACTGAGCCTCTCAACAGATGGCTCAACAATAACCCTTTAGTTAGCAATAACTATGTACAAGTATTGCAGACAATCCGCCCTGCATCCACTACGGACTACGAGAAATAGAATTACCGGTGAGTAAATTCTTATTTTCTCTGACGTCCTAGTGGATGCTGGGAACTCCGAAAGGACCATGGGGATTATACCAAAGCTCCCAAACGGGCGGGAGAGTGCGGATGACTCTGCAGCACCGAATGAGAGAACTCAAGGTCCTCCTCAGCCAGGGTATCAAATTTATAGAATTTAGCAAACGTGTTTGCCCCTGACCAAGTAGCTGCTCGGCAAAGTTGTAAAGCCGAGACCCCTCGGGCAGCCGCCCAAGTTGAGCCCACCTTCCTTGTGGAATGGGCATTTACAGATTTTGGCTGTGGCAGGCCTGCCACAGAATGTGCAAGCTGAATTGTACTACAAATCCAACGAGCTATAGTCTGCTTAGAAGCAGGAGCACCCAGCTTGTTGGGTGCATACAGAATAAACAGCGAGTCAGACTTTCTGACTCCAGCCGTCCTGGAAACATATATTTTCAGGGCCCTGACAACGTCAAGCAACTTGGAGTCCTCCAAGTCCTTAGTAGCCGCAGGCACCACAATAGGCTGGTTCAGGTGAAACGCTGACACCACCTTAGGGAGAAACTGGGGACGAGTCCTCAATTCTGCCCTATCCATATGGAAGATCAGATAAGGGCTTTTACATGATAAAGCCGCCAATTCGGATACTCGCCTGGCCGAAGCCAAGGCCAATAACATGACCACTTTCCACGTGAGATATTTCAGATCCACGGTTTTTAGTGGCTCAAACCAATGTGATTTCAAGAAACTCAACACCACGTTGAGATCCCAAGGTGCCACAGGAGGCACAAAGGGGGGCTGAATATGCAGCACTCCTTTTACAAATGTCTGAACTTCCGGTACTGAAGCTAATTCTTTTTGAAAGAAAATCGACAGAGCCGAGATCTGTACTTTAATGGATCCTAGTTTTAGGCCCATATTCACTCCTGCTTGCAGGAAATGCAGAAATCGACCTAGTTGAAATTCCTCTGTTGGGGCCTTTTTGGCCTCACACCATGCAACATATTTCCGCCATATGCGGTGATAATGATTTGCCGTAACATCTTTCCTGGCTTTAATAAGCGTAGGAATGACTTCCTCCGGAATGCCCTTTTCCTTCAGGATCCGGCGTTCAAACGCCATGCCGTCAAACGCAGCCGCGGTAAGTCTTGGAACAGACAGGGCCCCTGCTGTAGCAGGTCTTGTCTGAGCGGCAGAGGCCACGGGTCCTCTGAGATCATTTCTTGAAGTTCCGGGTACCACGCTCGTCTTGGCCAATCCGGAACCACGAGAATTGTTTTTACTCCTCGCTTTCTTATTATTCTCAATACCTTTGGTATGAGAGGCAGAGGAGGAAACACATAAACTGACTGGTACACCCACGGTGTCACTAGAGCGTCCACAGCTAACGCCTGAAGGTCTCTTGACCTGGCGCAATAACTCTCTAGTTTTTTGTTTAGGCGGGACGCCATCATGTCCACCTGTGGCCGATCCCACTGATCTACAATCATCTGGAAGACTTCTGGATGAAGTCCCCACTCTCCCGGGTGGAGGTCGTGCCTGCTGAGGAAGTCTGCTTCCCATTTGTTCACTCCCGGAATGAACACTGCTGACAGTGCTAGTACATGATTTTCCGCCCATCGGAGAATTCTTGTGGCTTCTGCCATTGCGATCCTGCTTCTTGTGCCGCCCTGTCGATTTACATGGGCGACCGCCGTGATGTTGTCTGACTGAATCAGCACCGGCTGGTGTAGGAGCAGGGATTTTGCTTGACTTAGGGCATTGTAAATGGCCCTTAGTTCCAGAATATTTATGTGTAAGGAAGTCTCCTGACTTGACCATAGTCCTTGGAAGTTTCTTCCCTGAGTGACTGCCCCCCAGCCTCGAAGGCTGGCATCCGTGGTCACCAGGACCCAGTCCTGTATGCCGAATCTGCGGCCCTCTAGAAGATGAGCACTCTGCAGCCACCACAGTAGAGACACCCTGGTTCTTGGAGACAGGGTTATCAAGCGATGCATCTGAAGATGCGATCCGGACCATTTGTCCAACAGGTCCCACTGAAAAATTCTGGCATGGAACCTGCCGAAGGGACTTGCTTCGTAAGAAGCCACCATCTTTCCCAGGACTCGCGTGCAGTGATGCACCGACACCTGTTTTGGTTTCAGGAGGTCTCTGACTAGAGATGACAACTCCCTGGCTTTCTCCTCCGAGAGAAACACTTTTTTCTGGACTGTATCCAGAATCATACCCAGGAACATTAGACGTGTCGTCGGAACCAGCTGTGACTTTGGAATATTCAGAATCCAGCCGTGCTGGTGCAGCACTTCCTGAGATAGTGCTACTCCCACCAACAACTGTTCCTTGGACCTCGCCTTTATCAGGAGATCGTCCAAGTACGGGATAATTAAAACTCCCTTTTTTCGAAGGAGTATCATCATTTCTGCCATAACCTTGGTAAATACCCTCGGTGCCGTGGACAGTCCAAACGGCAGCGTCTGGAATTGGTAATGGCAATCCTGTACCACAAATCTGAGGTACTCCTGGTGAGGGTGGTAAATGGGGACATGCAAGTAAGCATCCTTGATGTCCAGGGATACCATGTAATCCCCCTCGTCCAGGCTTGCAATAACCGCCCTGAGCGATTCCATCTTGAACTTGAATTTTTTTATGTACGTGTTCAAGGATTTCAAATTTAAAATAAGTCTCACCGAACCGTCCGGTTTCGGCACCACAAATAGTGTGGAATAGTAACCCCGGCCCTGTTGAAGTAGGGGTACCTTGATTATCACCTGCTGGGAATAAAGCTTGTGAATTGCCGTTAGCACCGCCTCCCTGTCCGAGGGAGCAATCGGCAAGGCAGATTTTAGGAACCGGTGGGGTGGAGATGCCTCGAATTCCAACTTGTATCCCTGAGATACTATTTGAAGGATCCAGGGATCCACCTGTGAGCGAGCCCACTGATCGCTGAAATTCTTGAGGCGGCCCCCCACCGTACCTGGCTCCGCCTGTGGAGCCCCACCGTCATGCGGCGGACTTGGAAGACGAAGCGGGGGAGGACTTTTGCTCCTGGGAACCTGCTGTTTGTTGCAGCCTTTTTCCCCTACCTCTGCCTCTAGACAGAAAAGACCCGCCTTTTCCACGCTTGTTTTTCTGGGTCCGAAAGGACTGAACCTGATAAAACGGCGCCTTCTTAGGCTGTGAGGGGACATGGGGTAAAAATGCTGACTTCCCAGACGTTGCTGTGGAAACTAGGTCCGAGAGACTATCCCCAAATAATTCCTCACCCTTATAAGGCAAAACTTCCATGTGCCTTTTAGAATCTGCATCTCCTGTCCACTGGCGAGTCCATAAGCCTCTCCTAGCAGAAATGGACAATGCACTTACTTTAGATGCCAGCCGGCAGATTTCCCTCTGTGCATCACTCATATATAAGACTGAGTCTTTGATATGGTCTATGGTTAGCAGAATCGTGTCTCTGTCTAGTGTGTCAATATTTTCTGACAGTTTATCTGACCACGCAGCGGCAGCACTGCACATCCATGCTGACGCAATAGCTGGTCTAAGTATAATGCCTGAGTGTGTATATACAGACTTCAGGATCGCCTCCTGCTTTCTATCAGCAGGTTCCTTGAGGGCGGCCGTATCCGGAGACGGTAGTGCCACCTTTTTAGACAAGCGTGTGGGCGCTTTATCCACCCTAGGAGGTGTTTCCCAACGTGACCTATCCTCTGTCGGGAAAGGGAACGCCAACAGTAACTTCTTAGGAATTACCAATTTCTTATCAGGGAAAGCCCACGCTTCTTCACACACTTCATTTAATTCCTCTGATGGGGGAAAAACTACGGGTAGTTTTTTCTCCCCAAACATAATACCCTTTTTAGTGGTACCTGGATTTATATCAGAGATGTGTAACACCTCTTTCATTGCCTCAATCATGCAGTGAATGGCCTTAGTGGGCATCAGATTAGACTCATCATCGTCGACACTGGTGTCAGTATCAGTGTCGATGTCTGCGTCTGCAAACTGAGGTAGCGGGCGTTTTAGAGCCCCTGACGACCTTTGAGATACCTGGACAGGCACGAGCTGAGAACCCGGCTGTCCCACATTTGGCATGTCGTCAAATTTCTTATGTAAGGAGTCTATACGTGCACTTATCTCTTTCCATAAGCTCATCCACTCATGTGTCTGCCCCGCAGGGGGTGACATCCCTTCTAACGGCATTTGCTCCGTCTCCACATCATTATCCTCATCAAACATGTCGACACAGCTGTACCGACACACCGCACACACACAGGGAATGCTCTAATAGAGGACAGGACCCACAAAAGCCCTTTGGGGGGACAGAGTGAGAGTATGCCAGCACACACCAGAGCGCTATATAATGCAGGGACTAACTGAGTTATGTCCCCTATAGCTGCTTTTACTATATAAATGTATACTGCGCCTAAATTTAGTGCCCCCCCTCTGTTTTTTACCCTTTGCTGTAGTGTAGCCTGCAGGGAAGAGCCAGGGAGCTTCCTTCCAGCGGAGCTGTGAGGGAAAAATGGCGCCAGTGTGCTGAGGGAGATAGCTCCGCCCCTTTTCCGCTGACTGTTCTCCCGCTTTTTCCTATATTCTGGCAGGGGTATTTTCCACATATATAGCCTCTGGGGCTATATATTGTGGTAATTTTGCCAGCCAAGGTGTTTTTATTGCTTCTCAGGGTGCCCCCCCCCCCCAGCGCCCTGCACCCTCAGTGACCGGAGTGTGAAGTGTGTATGAGGAGCAATGGCGCACAGCTGCAGTGCTGTGCGCTACCTTGGTGAAGACTTGATGTCTTCTGCCGCCGATTTTCCGGACCTCTTCTTGCTTCTGGCTCTGTAAGGGGGACGGCGGCGCGGCTCCGGGACCGAACACCAAGGACTGGGCCTGCGGTCGATCCCTCTGGAGCTAACGGTGTCCAGTAGCCTAAGAAGCCCAAGCTGGCTGCAAGCAGGCAGGTTCGCTTCTTCTCCCCTTAGTCCCTCGCTGCAGTGAGCCTGTTGCCAGCAGGTCTCACTGAAAAAAAAAAACCTAATTCTATACTTTCTTTCTAAAGGCTCAGGAGAGCCCCTAGTGTGCATCCAACCTCGGCCGGGCACAAAATCTAACTGAGGCTTGGAGGAGGGTCATAGTGGGAGGAGCCAGTGCACACCAGGTAGTCCTAAATCTTTCTAGAGTGCCCAGCCTCCTTCGGAGCCCGCTATTCCCCATGGTCCTTTCGGAGTTCCCAGCATCCACTAGGACGTCAGAGAAACTACCAGTAGTTTTTCCTCCATCTGAGGAGTTAAATGAAGTGTGTGAAGAAGCGTGGGCTTCTCCCGATAAGAAACTGGTAATTTCTAAGTGGTTACTAATGGCGTACCCTTTCCCGCCAGAGGATAGGTCACGCTGGGAAACATCCCCTAGGGTGGATAAAGCGCTCACACGCTTATCAAAAAAGGTGACACTACCCTCTCCGGATACGGCCGCCCTGAAGGAATCTACTGATAGAAAACAGGAGGCTATCCTGAAATGTATATATACACACACAGGTGTCATACTGAGACCGGCTATTGCTTCAGCCTGGATGTGCAGTGCTGCTGCTGCGTGGTCAGATTCCCTATCAGAAAATATAGATACCCTAGATAGGGACACTATATTGCTAACCATAGAGCATATAAAAGACGCAGTCTTATACATGAGGGATATTTGCCGGCTGGCATCCAAAATTAGTGCAATGTCCATTTCTGCCAGGAGAGGGCTATGGATTCGGCAGTGGACAGGAGATGCAGATTCCAAAAGACACATGGAAGTTCTGCCTTATAAGGGTGATGAGTTGTTCGGGGATGGTCTCTCGGACCTCGTTTCCACAGCGACAGCTGGGAAGTCTACATTTTTACCCCATGTTCCCTCACAACCAAAGAAAGCACCGTATTATCAGGTACAGTCCTTTCGGCCCAATAAGGGCAAGCGGGTTAAAGGTGCGTCCTTTCTGCCCAGGGGCAGAGGTAGGGGCAAGAAGCTGCAGCATGCAGCCAGTTCCCAGGAGCAAAAGCCCCCCCCCCCCCCCGCTTCCTCTAAGTCCACAGCATGACGCTGGGGCTCCACAGGCGGAGCCAGGTACGGTGGGGGCCCGTCTCAAATTTTTCAGCAATCAGTGGGCTCGCTCTCAGGTGGACCCCTGGATTTTTCCAATAGTATCTCAGGGGTACATGCTGGAATTTGAGACGTCTCCTCCCCGCCGTTTCCTCAAATCTGCCTTGCCAACCACTCGCTCAGACAGGGAAGCAGTGTTACAGGCAATTCACAAGCTGTATTCACAACAGGTGATAGTAAAGGTACCCCTACTTCAACAAGGACGGGGTTACTATTCCACAATGTTTGTGGTACCGAAACCGGACGGTTCGGTGAGACCCATTTTAAATTTTAAATCCTTTAACACATATATCAAAAAATTCAAGTTCAAGATGGAATCGCTCAGGGCGGTTATTGCAAGCCTGGACGATGGGGATTACATGGTATCACTGGACATCAAGGATGCTTACCTGCATGTCCCCATTTACCATCCTCACCAGGAGTACCTCAGATTTGTGGTACAGGATTGTCATTACCAATTCCAGACGTTGCCGTTCGGTCTATCCACGGCTCCGAGGGTCTTTACCAAGGTAATGGCCGAAATGATGATACTCCTGCAAAAGAAAGGAGTTTTAATTATTCCGTACTTGGACGATCTCCTGATAAAGGCGAGGTCCAGAGAGCAGTTGTTAGTCAGGGTAGCACTATCTCGGGAAGTGCTACAACAGCACGGTTGGAATTTAAACATTACAAAGTCACAGCTGGTTCCTACGACACGTCTACTATTCCTAGGGATGGTTCTGGACACAGAACAGAAAAAAGTGTTTCTCCCGGAGGAGAAGGCCAAGGAGCTGTCATCTCTAGTCAGAGGCCTCCTGAAACCAAAACAGGTGTCGGTGCATCACTGCACGCGGATCCTGGGAAAAATGGTAGCTTCTTACGAAGCGATTCCATTCGGCAGGTTCCATGCAAGAACTTTTCAGTGGGACCTGTTGGACAAGTGGTCCGGATCGCATCTTCAGATGCATCGTCTGATAACCCTGTCTCCAAGGACAAGGGTATCCCTGCTGTGGTGGCTGCAGAGTGCTCATCTTCAAGAGGGCCGCAGATTCGGCATACAAGACTGGGTCCTGGTGACCACGGATGCCAGCCTTCGAGGCTGGGGGGCAGTCACACAGGGAAGAAACTTCCAAGGACTATGGTCAAGTCAGGAGACTTCCCTGCACATAAATATTCTGGAACTAAGGGCCATTTACAATGCCCTAAGTCAGGCAAAACCACTGCTTCAAAACCAGCCGGTACTGACCCAGTCAGACAACATCACGGCGGTCGCCCATGTAAACCGACAGGGCGGCACGAGAAGCAGGACGGCGATGGCAGAAGCCACAAAAATTCTCAGATGGGCGGAGAATCACGTCTTAGCACTGTCAGCAGTGTTCATTCCGGGAGTGGACAACTGGGAAGCAGACTTCCTCAGCAGACACGACCTACACCCGGGAGAGTGGGGACTTCATCCAGAAGTCTTCCAACTGATTGTAAGCCGTTGGGAAAGGCCACAGGTGGACATGATGGCGTCCCGCCTAAACAAAAAACTAGAGAGATATTGCGCCAGGTCAAGAGACCCTCAGGCGATAGCTGTGGACGCTCTAGTGACACCGTGGGTGTACCAGTCGGTTTATGTGTTCCCTCCTCTGCCTCTCATACCAAAGGTATTGAGAATAATAAGAAGACGAGGAGTAAGAACGATACTCGTGGTTCCGGATTGGCCAAGAAGAGCTTGGTACCCAGAACTTCAAGAAATGATAGCAGAGGACCCATGGCCTCTGCCGCTCAGACAGGATCTGCTACAGCAGGGGCCCTGTCTGTTCCAAGACTTAACGCAGCTGCGTTTGACAGCATGGCGGTTGAACACCGGATCCTAAAAGAAAAAGGCATTCCGGAGGAAGTCATTCCTACGCTGATTAAAGCTAGGAAAGAAGTAACCGCAAAACATTATCACCGTATTTGGCGGAAATATGTTGCGCGGTGTGAGGCCAGGAAGGCCCCAACAGAGGAATTTCAGCTGGGTCGATTTCTGCACTTCCTACAGTCAGGGGTGACTATGGGCCTAAAATTGGGTTCCATTAAGGTCCAGATTTCGGCTCTGTCGATTTTCTTCCAGAAAGAACTGGCTTCACTGCCTGAAGTTCAGACATTTGTAAAGGGGGTGCTGCATATTCAACCCCCTTTTGTGCCTCCAGTGGCACCTTGGGATCTCAACGTGGTGTTTAGTTTCCTAAAATCACATTGGTTTGAGCCACTTAAGACCGTGGATCTGAAAAATCTCACGTGGAAAGTGGTCATGTTATTGGCCTTGGCTTCGGCCAGGCGTGTGTCAGAATTGTCATGTCATGTAAAAGCCCTTATCTGATTTTCCATATGGATAGGGCAGAATTGAGGACTCGTCCCCAGTTTCTCCCTAAGGTGGTGTCAGCTTTTCACTTGAACCAACCTATTGTAGTACCTGCAGCTACTAGGGACTTGGAGGATTCCAAGTTACTGGACGTAGTCAGGGCCTTGAAAATTTATGTTTCCAGGACAGCTGGAGTCAGGAAGATTGACTCGCTTTTTATCCTGTATGCACCCAACAAGCTGGGTGCTCCTGCTTCTAAGCAGACTATTGCTCGCTGGATTTGTAGCACAATTCAGTTGGCGCATTCTGCGGCTGGACTGCCGCATCCTAAATAAAAAAAAGCCCATTCAGGGAGGAAAGTGGGCTCATCTTGGGCAGCTGCCCGAGGGGTCTCGGCTTTACAACTTTGCCGAGCTACTACTTGGTCAGGGGAAAACACGTTTGCTAGATTCTACAAATTTGATACCTTGGCTGAGGAGGACCTTGAGTTCTCTCATTCGGTGCTGCAGAGTCATCCGCACTCTCCCGCCCGTTTGGGAGCTTTGGTACATGGTCCTTACGGAGTCCCAGCATCCACTTAGGACGTTAGAGAAAATAAGATTTTACTCACCGGTAAATCTATTTGTCGTAGTCTGTAGTGGATGCTGGGTGCCCATCCCAAGTGCGGATTGTCTGCAATACTTGTACAAAGTTATTGTTGTTAAAGGGTTATCGTTGAGCCATCTGTTGAGAGGCTCAGTTGTTATCATACTGTTAACTGGGTATTGTATCAAGAGTTATACGGTGTGATTGGTGTGGCTGGTATGAGTCTTACCCGGGATTCAAAATCCTTCCTTATTGTGTCAGCTCTTCCGGGCACAGTATCCTAGCGGAGGTCTGGAGGAGGGTCATAGTGGGAGGAGCCAGTGCACACCAGTTAGACCTAAAGCTTTCTTTATAGTTGTGCCCAGTCTCCTGCGGAGCCGCTATTCCCCATGGTCCTTACGGAGTCCCAGCATCCACTACGGACTACGAGAAATATATTTACCAGTGAGTAAAATCTTATTTTCTGTTATTATAAACCTGAAGGATTCACGTATGGTGCTTTTGTATTCTACTCCATGAGACCACAGGTTAATTTTCTATCCCTGACAGGACTTGCAGCGGTCTCTGTCCAAGTCCCATGCCTGACGGGACTCATTACACATCTCCGGCAGGGTCCACAGGTTATCCACAGGATAACAATGGGATATGATGAATCAACAGCGGATTTGCAGCAATCGGTCAAAGTTTTTCCAGCCTCCCAGCATGCAACGGGCCCAGCATATATCCCGGCCTCCTTGTTCAGGCAAATCAGTTTTTTGCTTGGTGCGGCAGGAGCCGGACCATGGTCAGAGGGCTGCTGGTTCTTAGCAGTCCTAAGCTTTCTTATTTTATTGTCTTACTATTTTTTTGAGTGATCTTTCTAAAGAGCGTCTTATACGTACCTTAGAAAGTCGCTCCAACAACTCTCCGCCGGGTTGTGACAACGCTTACTCATGAGTATAGTGCTGTTTCGGCGGGCGTCTGTGTCGGATATACTAGCAGGGCCAGCAGACATTACCGGGCTGTGGCTGGAGCACGGGGAGAAGGTAAGGTATCGATTTCGCTTAGAAGGGGAATACGGACACAGCCACACTATTTTGGGAAGGAGACTACCAAACAGTCACTGATGCGGCTGCCACCACGGGTGCACCAGTGCTAGGCCTTTGAGATCAGAGGCTCCAGGAATAGTATGAGGCCGCGATCCCTAGGGTTGATGTCAGCAGTGGGGAGTCAGATGCTCTCCTGGTTGCCCCTCCCCCAGATCATGACCTCCGCGTCTCCCGCCATGCACTGTTTCCCACTTCCGTATCAGACGCTGTATACGTAGGGGACCCAGTCGCAGCATAGGCGGCTGTGTGACTGGTGCGTCCGTCTTCACTGAGCATCTTTGTTCACTATAGGTTCATGGAGCAGCAGTGTACAGTGTAGCTGGATCTACTCAGCGTTCGCTAATGTATTGATCGGTTCTGGAAGCGAGGAGAGTCTTCCTGTATTCCACTCTACTGAGTAAGGGTTATACAGCACTAAGTCTCTAGCTACCTTCTAAGTACAAATAGTTAGATAAAGTGCCTATTGCATACGAGTCTGTATACATTTACTGCTGTTTCTTTCACATTTGCGTCTGAATACGTTAGATCTGTTTAAAACATGATAATATGTTCTCCTTCATACTTAAAAGTAGCTGTAGTTGATGTTGTGCTCATATTGCTTAATATACTAATGTATAACATGTGACTGACTGCTAGTGTGATTGCTGACTTTACTAGATTTCTGTCAGTTTGTTTATTCCAATCCAAAATGACGGTGCATGGGTAGGGTTGGATTTGTCACTTTAAAAAGCTTAACGTGATTACAGTCACAAATTGTATAGTACACTGTGGAAGTGTTGATTATTTATCATGTCTAAGAGCGACAACGGTGAGGAAGGTACACTCACAGCAACACCAACACTATCATGTTTGCCTTGCAAAAATGTGTTATCCTCTCAGGATCTGGTTCAGGATGGTTTGTGTGCAAATTGTTTTAGCTTTCATCAGAGGTTAATGAAAAATACAAGGCAGATTCAGGTACAGATGGATCCACCTAGGGCTATGTTTGCACAGACTTTATCCAGTATAGCTGATCGGATAATTCCTCCAACTCCTGTACCAGGGATAGGTTACACCAGGCATTCCCAACCGCAGTCCTCAAGGTACACCAACAGTGCAGGTTTTAGTGATATCCAGGCTTCAGCACAGATGGTTAAATCAAAATACTAATTAAATCACCTGTGTTCAAGCCTGGATATCACTAAAAATAGGATTTTGGTACTTACCAGGTAAATCCTTTTCTTTGAATCCATAGGGGGCACTGGAGTACTCTTGGGATATGGACGGGCGCAGCCGAACAAAGGCACTGAATATTTAAATTTAGGACTCTCCCCCCTCCATATCCCCGAGTACCTCAGTGTACGACCTCAGTGTTTTTTACTGAGCGAACAGGAACTATATAGAGAGGTTGACAATGGAGAATTCCTATAACCTGACGGACAACAACAAAGTTGACCCATAACTTTACTGTCAACTAAACAGTTGACACCATAACCGATAGAAATTTATAATTTGAACCAATCGGTGAAATTGTGTTACCATAAGCTCCTCTGAGCTTAATACCAACTAGGTAAAACGTGTTACCCTAAGCTCCTTTGAGCTTAAAACAACCCAGGTAAAACTGCTCTGGGTGGGCGTCCAGTGCCCCCTATGGATTCAAAGAAAAGGATTTACCTGGTAAGTACCAAAATCCTATTTTCTTTTTCATCCACTAGGGGTCACTGGAGTACTCTTGGGACGTACCAAAGCTTCCCTCGTGGGCGGGAGAGCTGTTTGATACTTGTAACAGTAGGCAGCCAAAGCTAGATGCTGATGCCGCCACCATTCATAACGTGTAAACGTGCACAAACGTGGTGCACTGAAGGCTATGTAGCCGCGTCGTAGACGCTCCACGACCCGCTGGGTCTGACATTCCCACAGAACCTGTGGGATGAGCTATTACTGACGTAGGCGATTGTAACTTAGCCTTAAAGTAAGCCTGACTTGTAGTCATTATTATCCAACTGGATAATGTCTGCTGAGAAACTGGCTAACCCCAGTTGGCAGCATCATAGAGAACAAACAACGTATCCGTATCACGTACCGTAGACGTTCGGGACATATATAAACGCGTAATGCGTGTACCACATTCAGAATTCTAGAATGTGCTGTCCACACAGGAACCACTATTGGTATATTGATGTGAAGAATACGAAAGCGGAACTCGTTCGAAGATCTGCTTTGTCATGAGAAAACTCAAATACGGTGGCTTGGAATACAAGGCACTCAAATATGAAAACAAAACCCTTGCCGAAGCCAAGGCCAGAAGAAAAATGTTTTCCAAATTGAGAAACTTAATCCCCATTTGTTGTAAGGGTTCAAAATATGAAAACTGAAAGAAATCTGAACCCAACCTCAAGCCACCTGGCGCTGTAGGTGGGATAAATAGAGTCTGAACTTTGATGACACCTTCTAGAAAGGTGTGTACAGACGCAATAGAGGCAAACCTCTTTGAAAATAAGTTTACTCCACAGATACCTGCACCCTCAGTGCAGATAAACGCAGTTTTCCATCCCACCCCGTTTAACAGAATACGGGTAACTTGAAGGATGATGTCGGAAACTTCCGAGCTTTACCACCTATGTAAGCACACGAAATTTTGTAATAATGAGCTGCCTTAAGCGGCTTACTAGCTCGTAACATGGTTGGTATAACCGATACTGTAATGCTCTATTTCTTAAGAGGGCGGTCTGAACCCTCACCCCGTCAACCGCAGCTGCGGTACATAGGTAATAGGTACATAGGTAACTATGTGTAAAAGAACGTTCCCTGTTGTAACAGGTTGGACGTATTATGAGCGGGCCAAGATCGTGTGCAAGTATTCTTTGGAGATTCGAGAAGCAAGTTCTCCGAAACCCATGAGATATCACCAGTATGACTGTGACGAACTGTCTTATGATCCGTTTTGGCAACGGAGAGAGCAGCGGAAAATGGTGGAACCAGATACCCGATGCTAAATGACCACATGAATGTGAGAGACTCCACCGCCACTGCCCTTGTGATCTGTTGTTTTGTACACATACTGTAATTGTGGCGAGATGCCATCATGTATACCTGAGGGTAACCCCCTTCTGTGGACTCACATATGAAACCCTGTGGATTTAATGTCCAGTTTTCAGGTTCTAAATCCTGACGGGTGAGATCATCTGTGTAACAGATGTCCACTCACGGAATGAACCCCGTTGCCATTTTCACATAATGGTGTTCTGAGCAATTGAGGATTCGAGTTACCTGCCGCATTGCCATGCGGCTTCTTGGTTCTCCCTGGTTGTTGTGTATGCAACTGCCGTTGCGTTGTCTGACTGCCCCTGGTCAGTCTGAAAGCGAAGCATGTAGTGCATTGTAAAATGCACGGAGTTCCAGGACATTTATCGACAGCAATCTGTCGTGATCCGTTTTAGAACCTTTGTCGCTGATCTTTTTTAACTACAACTACTGAACCTCTGCGACTCTCGTCCAGAGTATATACACCCTCGCCCCTCTGTGGGAAACGCGAGTGAAGGCCGGTGAACGAAATCGCTTGAAACACATTATTATTCTTAACAGGTGAATACACCAATGTACCGCTAGTGTGCGTGTTTTGCACTAATTACTAGATGTACATTTGTTCTTGCTGGTGTAGTAGGTAAATGTCTTTGATTTACCGTATTTATAATCTTACCTAGGAATTGACATCGTTTAGACGGAATTAGATGCGATTGTTTTTGAACTTGATCTGCCACCGCAGTATACATTAGTAGCGCAAGTTAGAGGAACTTTGTTGAGACAGAGTTCTTATGAGCAGATCGTCTAAAATAGAGCAACTCTGTTGAGACAGAGTTCTTATGTGAGATGAGCTATCATCACCAACATCACTTTGGTAAATACCCGAGGCGATAAGAAACGGTAGACCTGAAATGGTTAATGGTTGTGGCGATTTGCAAACGCTAGAACCTGTGATGAACAAACCGGAATGGGTAAATACGCAATGTGAAGATCAAGTGCAATTATGCAATTTTGTGGCTCCAATAAGCAAATACTAACCGCAGAAAATACATTTTCCAACTGCAGCAAGTGACTTGCTGATTGAGATTGCGACGGAGCTGTCTGGTTTTGCTCAAACAGAGGGGAATAAGTAACCCTGACTCTGTTGGTGTACTACTGCCTGGATTATAAAGACAGCTGAAAACCAGCAAAGACTAACTGGGAAGCTGCCAAACCATTCGACAGAGGCAGTCTTGTCCTTTAATTTGTAAATAGCTGAGACCTCCATGAGTTGAAGTCTGGAAACCCCGCAACTGTAACATGTAAAGACGCGCTTCCACAATGGAAAAGAGGTCATCAAACCACTGGCTTGCTGACTATAGCGTCCTGTCGTTACAAGGCGTGACTGTACGCGTCTAAAGGGATTAAACGCCGGCACAAGTATTCCGTTTTGATACTGGATGCGGTAATGGCTGAATATCAAATTTAGGACCAAACAAGCTCTGGCCTTGTCGTGCTGAACTAGCGACGATGAAAAGTGAGAAACGAAGTAACCGGCGTTATTAGAAGCTTTACAGATATACTCTGCAGCTTCTTTGTTTCCATACATAGAGTCTAGTGACTCAAATGTATCTTGGGTCCTTATAATGTTTGACACAGACGCATTTACCAATGGCGTATCGCGTCATTTTGAAAACGATTAAATAGTGGTCAAAATCTACTAAGTCTCTGTAAAAATGGAGACATTGACTCACTGGGTATCGAAATACAGTTTACATGGCTAACTTATGATTTAGCAATGTATCAAAACCCCCGCACTATCTGAGTGCTGGTGTAATGTACCCTTCTCACTCGTAGTTTGTGAGATCTGACATAGAATCGTGCATTAAATTATAAGACCAGTTAAATAAACACCCTGGTACCCAAAGGGAAATTGGCCCTTTGAAAAGACTGTCTTTTGTTAGAGCAGGCGGAATACTTCCGAGACTCCGATGTTACCGCTCTTTTAATTTGAATTGCCCATGCTTATAGGATTTTTAAAATTATTTTTAGTCTGCGCTAGAGTCTTACTCGCTATGCAGACAGCCACCACCATAGGCAACGGACAGACACTTGCACGACTTATTGCAGTTATTATGTGTCATATATATTTTATTGTATATGAAACTCATGGTTGTTCCTCTCTACGGAAATCTTTAGTACAAGGTGAAAGATTTATTCGCTCTGAAGAGAAACCAGAGTTTTCTTTGAAAATCAGTTCACATGTGCATGTGAAACCCGAACCAAATTCCCACTAACACCCCTGCGCCTCTGCTGGCTTAGAGATGTAGGGCAAGAATGTTCCAGAATTATGTCGAAATACAGTTTACATGGCTAACTTATGTAAAACCTGAACCAAAAATTCCCACTAACACCCCTGCGCCTCCTTGTGGAGTAGAGGTGTATGGCCGGAATGTTCTGGAATTATAAACTGGAAGAAACAGTATGATTAAAATGGCCCCCATGCCATGCTTAAACTGAAAATCACAGGACAGGTTACAATACCTGTTGCAGTGTTAATATAGGCTTAATAGCCTATTATACAGGTAATATAGGCTTAAAAGCCTATTATACAGTGATAAACACAGGTACAGTAAAATACATGCAGTTTACAATACATGCCTTCAGTTAGCCTTCCAGTTAATATAAACACTGCCTGCAGTGAATTTTGTATTAACATTATATGGCAGCCTTAACAGAAAAAAACAGGAAAAATGGCTGCCATGCTTACAGTTAGAAACCTAGTTTAGGTTATGACACTGATAGGCTTTTTAAACAGGCAGTTGGTTATAGGCTATGTCTTCTTAACCCTTGCAGCCTTGTGCTGCTGCTATGGGCATTTACTCCCCCTCACCCCCCCTGCAGCTGCGCTGCTTGTGAGGTAGCTTCATGGCTAGTATGCTCTTTCCTACCAGGGGTCAACAGATTTTAACTTGACCATCACATACTGGCAATCCCCCATGTACCTGCAGCGGACGGGAGCGGGTGCAGGGAGCCTAGCGGAAGCAGGGGAGCGCTGTGTATAGCGCCGGGGAGCTGCGGTCCGGAAGAGCGGGCGGCGTGTCTGAGTGACGTGCGGCCGCTCCGAGCAGTGTACAGCAGTGGCCGGGTAATCAGCGGCGCCGGGTAATTAGCGCTGGAAGAGCGGCCGGCGTCTCTGAGTGACGTGCGGGCGCTCCGTGTGTAATCAGCGGTCGGTAAAGGAGCACTTTCCCCACACAGCAGGGCGGCAGCGTGAGCTGACCGCCCTGACACCCCACCATACCTTTCTCGTCGTGCCGCATGTAGTGAGGGCTATGACAGGGCTCTCCTGTAAGCTCCGTCCAGTTTCTGGCTGTGACGGGGCTTCTTTCAGTAAGCTCCGTCCAGCTTGTTCCTGGCTGTGACGGGGCTTTCTTCCTGGCTGTGACGGGGCTTCTTTCTGTAAGCTCCGTCCAGCTTGTTCCTGGCTGTGACGGGGCTTTTTCTGTAAGCTCCGTCCAGCTCTTTGCAGGAGACAGTGGGCTGCCTGTGGCTGTGAGGGTGCTCTTTGTGAGGACCGACACGCCATGCGCTGCCTTGCAGCGGCACCATCCCGGACCCATGTTTTTCTAGAAACTGGGAAGGGAAGTGTAAAAAGTAAAAATAAAAAGTAAAAATGAAAAATTTAATAAAATCTTCCACCAAATGTGGGAACTTCCCACAAGCCGATGTTAGTGCTGTGAGCACCGAAAAAACACTGAGGTCGTACACTGAGGTACTCGGGGATATGGAGGGGGGAGAGTCCTAAATTTAAATATTCAGTGCCTTTGTTCGGCTGCGCCCGTCCATATCCCAAGAGTACTCCAGTGACCCCTAGTGGATGAAAAAGAAACCAGGACTGTTAGTGTGCCTTGAGGACCGAGGTTGGGAAACACTCGTTAACACTATTAACCCTTACATGCAGCTCCCCACCTATAGTGTATCACTTCCAGCAGCAGCTTCTCAAAAGAAACAAGCTGATAAACCGGTGGTAAGTAAAATTTCACCGTCACAGGCTACACATGATTCGGATGAGGATTTATCGGAAGATGAAAGCTCAATTAATTCTGCTTCGGCATACGAAGAGGAGGAGAAAGGTCTCAGCACAGTGGATATAGCACAGATAATTAAAGCAATGAAAGCCATTCTATCTTTAGAGGCCTGTGTTAAAAACCAAGGCACCTGTGTTTAAACATCCCAAAACAGTTACAACAGTTTTCAGGGTCAGATCAGCTGACAGAACTTATGGAAGAGGCCAATAAGAAATTTAGAATTCCTAAGAAATGGAATTCCAATTATCCTCTTCCAGCTCGGGATTGTTTAAAAAGGGAGGTGGCTTCTAAAATAGATACGCATGTAATTCGATTTGTGCGAAAATCTACATTACCTTTGCCATCATTAAATGATGTGACGGATAGGAGAGTGGATGGTTTTCTAAAAAACATTTTTACCTGTCTGGGACAGTCATAAGGCCAGCCATGGCTTCAGCTTGGATGGCAAAGGCAGTGGCTGCCTGGGCTGATGCATTGGAGGGGGATATTTCTATAGCTTCTAGAGAGAAAAAAATCCCATATAACACATATAAAACAGGCTGCAATGTTCCTGGAAGTAGCAGCATTAGACATGGATACTATTTCCTCCAGGGCATCAGCTTCAACAATAGCTGCTCGCAAAGCAGTTTGGCTACGTACGTGGAAAGCCGATTCAGAATCTAAGAAGATTTTGGAATCATTACCCTTTTCTGGAGATATTCTTTTTGGTAAAGAATTAACAGATATTCTGGAGTCAGAAGCAGACTCCAAGAAGGTCAAGTTCCCTTCCACATACAATTTCAAACCTAAAGTTCCAGATTTTCGACCCTTTCGGTGTCAACGAGAAGCTAAAGGAAAAAATTATGGCAAGCAGGCCCAAAACAACAAGTCTGGTAAGACTAAAAAGCATTGGCCTACCAGAGGTCCGGTTGGGAAGACAGATAATAAACCATCATCCTGATGGTGCGGGCCTCCACCTGGGTGACCCCGGGGTGGGGGGGGTCGACTTCTTCAGTTTGCACAGATCTGGCAGCTGTCTACAACAGATACCTGGGTGCAGGAAACAGTATCTCTAGGTTCAGTTTTTGCCTTCAAGAAGCACCCTCCTCAAAGGTTTTTTTGTACCAGCCCGTCTCGGGTAGAGACGAAGACCAGGGCTTTGTTAGAAGCAGTTCAGAAACTGCTTCAGTCAGGGGTAATCATTCCAGTTCCTCCTGCACAACAGAGACAGGGTTTTTACTCCAACCTGTTTTTAGTTCGGAAGCCAAATGGGGTTTTTTTACGGCGCAAAGTACTGAACAAATACATTTGGGTACCTCGGTTTCACATGGAGACATTACGTTCCATCATTTTGGCCATGGAACCAGGGGATTATATGGTATACCTGGATATAAAGGGTGCTTACCTACATGTTCCTATAGCACTGTCCCATCAGTGCTATCTCAGGTTCGCCATCCTTCAGCAGCATTTTCAGTTTCAGGCCCTACCTTTTGGGTTAGCCACAGCTCCCAGAGTATTTACCAAGATTATGGTGGTCATGGCAGCTTATCTCCGCCAGCAGGGGATAAGAATTTTTCCATACCTCGACGATCTTTTAATCCTGGCATAGACAAAGAAATTGCTCTTAGCTCATCTGCAACAGACAATAACGTGTCTGCAGAACCACGGGTGGCTCATAAACTGGGCAAAATCGTCTCTGGTTCCGTCACAACGGATGACTCACTTGGGGGCTGTACTGGATTCCAGTCTTCAGAGAGTAATTCAGGACTTGTTACACAGTCAAAAGGTGTCCATGCACGCAGCAATGCGGGTGATGGGTTTGATGGTATCAACGTTCGACATAGTGGAGTATGCACAATTCCACTCGAGGCCTCTGCAGCGTCTGATTCTTGCCAACTGGAATGGGTTGCATCAGACGATAAAAACACAGACCACGTCTCTTACGATAGAAGAAGGTCATTAGCCTGGTCGCTACAGACATCCCATCTGGACAAAAGGGAGACCCCCTTGGATATCAGATTGGGAAATTCTGATGACAGTTGTCAGTCTTGAGGGCTGGGGAGCAGTGTCAGGAAGGTTGTGTTTTCAGGGACAATGGACCAGGGAAGAAAGTTGCCTGCCAATAAACATATTGGAATTTCGGACCGTATACATGGCACTGATTCAGGCAAGACACATTCTTTGGGGAAAACCAGTCCAGACCCGCTCGGACAATGCAACGGCAGTAGCGTACCTCAACCATCAGGGAGGAACTCGCAGCCGAAAAGCAATGAAGGAGGTAAGTCACATACTAAAGTGGGCAGAACTCCATCATCCAGCCTTGTCCGCAGTGTTCGTTCCGGGAGTCCTAAACTGGGAAGCAGATTTTCTCAGTCAACACGCCATTCAGGCAAGTGAATGGTCTCTACACCCGGAGGTCTTCCAGACTCTAGTAGACAAGTGGGGGTTGCCAGAGATAGATCTCATGGTGTCACGTCTGAACAACAAAGTTCTCGCATATGGGGCAAGAACAAAGGATCCCAGAGCGATCTTTGTGGATGCCCTGTCAATGAGATGGGACATTCATCTGGCTTATGCATTTCCTCCAATCACCTTATTATCCAGGGTGGTGAGAAAGATAAAGCAAGGGAAAGGTGCCGTGATACTAATAGCTCCTGCTTGGCCCAGAAGACATTGGTACACAGATCTGCAGAGAATGTCGATGGATGTTCCACTTCTGCTCCCTCAACGTCCAGATCTACTGATGCAGGGTCCTTGTTATTACAGGCATATGGATCGACTGTCTTTGACAGCATGGCTCTTGAAACCTCCATCCTGAAGACAGGAGTTTTCTCACAACAGGTAATTCAAACTTTGTTCAGAGCAAGGAAACCTTTCTCAGCTCACATTTATCACTGAATATGGCAAGCCTATATTTATCGGTGCAGTGAACAAAAAATGGACCCTAAGGCTTTCAGAGTTTCCAGGGTCTTAGCATTCCATCAGACAGGAATGGATAAAGCTTTGAAGGTGGCTCCCTTGAGAATGCAAGTGTCGGCATTGACTGTATGGTTTCAAAAGAAAATTGCCCATTTACAGGATGTGCGTACATTTGTCCAGGGAATGCTGTGCATTCAACCTACTTTTATTCCTCCTACAGTACCTTGGGACTTAAGTTTAATCCTAAAGGCCATTCAAGCTGCCCCGTCTGAACCACTTAATAAAGTGGATCTTAAACAGTTGACAGCTAAAGTTCTCTTTCTACTGGCTATGGCGTCAGCTAGAAGAGTATCAGATCTAGGGGCATTATCAGGTCGTTCTCCATTTATGATTTTTTTATACAGGTAAAGCAGTTCTCAGAACTAGATCTGGATATCTTCCGAAGGTGGTGTCAAAATTCCACCTTAATGAAGAAAAATAAGATTTTACTTACCGGTAAATCTATTTCTCGTAGTCTGTAGAGAATGCTGGGTACTCCGTAAGGACCATGGGGATAGACGGGCTCCGCAGGGGACATGGGCACTTTAAGAAAGAATTTAGGTTCTGGTGTGCACTGGCTCCTCCCTCTATGCCCCTCCTCCAGACCTCAGTTAGAGAAACTGTGCCCAGAAGAGCTGACAGTACAAAGAAAGGATTTTGGTAATCCAGGGCAAGATTCATACCAGCCACACCAATCACACTGTGTAACAACCAGTTAACAGTATGACAAATAACAGAGCATCAGGTCAAACCCCGATGCAACCATAACTTAACCCTTATTGAAGCAATAACTATATACAAGTATTGCAGAAGAAGTCCGCACTTGGGACGGGCGCCCAGCATCCACTACGGACTATGAGAAATAGATTTACCGGTAAGTAAAATCTTATTTTCTCTAACGTCCTAGTGGTTGCTGGGGACTCCGTAAGGACCATGGGGATTATACCAAAGCTCCCAAACGGGCGGGAGAGTGCGGATGACTCTGCAGCACCGATTGAGCAAACACAAGGTCCTCCTCAGTCAGGGTATCAAACTTGTAGAACTTTGCAAAACTGTTTGAACCTGACCAAGTAGCCGCTCGGCAAAACTGTAATGCCGAGACCCCTCGGGCAGCCGCCCAAGAAGAGCCCACCTTCCTTGTGGAATGGGCTTTTACTGATTTTGGCAGCGGCAATCCAGCCGCAGAATGAGCCTGCTGAATCGTGTTACAGGTCCAGCGAGCAATAGTTTGCTTTGAAGCAGGAGCACCAAGCTTGTTGGAAGCATACAGGATAAACAAAGACTCTGTTTTCCTGACTCTAGCGGTTCTGGCTACATAAACCTTCAAAGCCCTGACCACATCAAGTAACTCGGAATCCTCCAAGTCAGTAGTAGCCACAGGTACCACAATAGGTTGGTTTATATGAAAGGATGAAACCACTTTCGGCAGAAATTGTGGACGGGTCCGCAATTCTGCTCTATCCGCATGGAAAACCAGATAGGGGCTTTTATGTGACAAAGCCGCCAACTCTGACACACGCCTAGCCGAAGCCAAGGCTAATAGCATGACCACCTTCCACGTGAGATATTTCAACTCCACCGTTTTCAGTGGTTCAAACCAGTGGGATTTCAGGAAACTCAACACCACGTTAAGATCCCAAGGTGCCACTGGAGGCACAAAAGGGGGCTAGATATGCAGCACTCCCTTTACAAACGTCTGAACTTCAGGAAGAGAAGACAACTATTTTTGAAAGAAAATGGATAGGGATGAAATCTGGACCTTAATGGAGCCCAATTTTAGGCCCAAATTCACTCCGGACTGCAGGAAGTGAAGGAAACGGCCCAGCTGGAATTCCTCCATAGGAGCATTCCTGGCCTCACACCAAGCAACATATTTTCGCCATATACGGTGATAATGTTGAGCTGTCACAAACATGGCCCCTGTTGCAACAAGTCCTGTCTTAGAGGAGGAGGCCACGGGTCCTCTGTGAGCATTTCTTGCAGATCTGGATACCAAGTCCTTCGTGGCCAATCTGGAACAATGAGTATTGTTCTCACTCCTCTTTTTCTTATTATCCTCAGCACCTTGGGTATGAGTGGAAGAGGAGGAAATACATAGACCGACTTGAACACCCACGGTGTCACCAGGGCGTCTACAGCTATCGCCTGAGGGTCTCTTGACCTGGCGCAATACCGCTGTAGCTTTTTGTTGAGGCGTGATGCCATCATGTCCACCTGTGGCAGTTCCCACCGACTTGTAATCTGTGCGAAGACTTCCTGATGAAGTCCCCACTCTCCCGGGTCGAGGTCGTGTCTGCTGAGAAAGTCTGCTTCCCAGTTGTCCACTCCCGGGATGAACACTGCTGACAGTTCCCTTACGGTTTACATGAGCCACTGCGGTGATGTTGTCTGACTGAATCAGAACCGGTTGATCGCGAAGCAGGGTCTCCGCTTGACGTAGGCCGTTGTTTATGGCCCTTAGGTCCAGGATGTTGATGTGAAGGCAAGTCTCTTGACTTGACCACAGACCTTGGAAATCTCTGCCCTATGTGACTGCACCCCAACCTCGGAGGCTTGCGTCCGTGGTCACCAGGACCCAGTCCTGAATGCCGAATCTGCGGCCCTCGAGAAGGTGAGCGCTCTGTAGCCACCACAGGAGTGACACCCTGGCCCTGGGGGATAAGGTTGGTTTTAATAGGTTCCTGACCAGTGTCATGTGTTACTGGGAGATAAACCCTTTTCTGGTCTGTGTCTAGAATCATGCCCTGGAAAGGCAGACGAGTCGTAGGAACCAACTGCGACTTTGGAATATTTAGAATCCAGCCGTGTTGCCGTAACACTTCCAGAGAAAGTGCTACGCTGATCAACTGCTCTCTCGATCTCCCTTTTATGAGGAGATCGTCCAAGTATGGGATAATTGTGACTCCTTGCTTTCGCAGGTGTACCATCATTTCCGCCATTACCTTGGTAAATATTCTCGGTGCCGTGGAGAGACCAAACGGCAACGTCTGAAATTGGTAATGACAATCCTGTACCACAAATCTGAGGTACGCCTGATGAGGTGTATAAATGGGGACATGAAGGTATGCATCCTTTATGTCCAGAGACACCATAAAATCCCCCCCTTCCAGGCTTGCGATGACCGCTCTCAGCGATTCCATCTTGAACTTGAACCTTTTCAGGTATATGTTCAGTGATTTTAAATTCAAAATGGGTCTGACCGAACCGTCCGGTTTCGGGACTACAAACATGGTCGAATAATAAGCCCTTCCTTGTTGAAGGAGGGGAACCTTTACCACCACCTGTTGAAGATACAATTTGTGAATTGTAGTTAATACTATTTCCCTCTCGTGGGGGGAAGCTGGCAGGGCCGATCTGAGGTATCGGTGAGGGGACATCTCTTCGAATTCCAGCTTGTATCCCTGAGACACAATCTGTATTGCCCAGGGATCCAACTGGGAGTGAACCCACCTGTGGCTGAAATTTCGAAGACACGCCCACACCGGGCCTAGCTCCGCTTGTGGAGCCCCAGCGTCATGCGGTGGATTTTGTAGAGGCCGGGGAGGACTTCTGTTCCTGGGAACTAGCTGTGTTGTGCAGCTTCTTTCCTCTGCCCCTGCCTCTGGCAAGAAAAGACGCACCTCGGACTTTCTTGTTTTTCTGTGATCGAAAGGACTGGATTTGATAATACGGTGCTCTCTTAGGCTGTGAGGAAACATATGGCAAAAAATTTGACTTTCCAGCAGTAGCTGTGGAGACCAGGTCTGAGAGACCCTCCCCAAACAATTGCTCACCCTTGTAAGGTAAAACCTCCATATGCCTTTTTGAGTCGGCATCACCTGTCCATTGCGGAGTCCACAGGACCCTTCTGGCAGAAATTGACATAGCATTTATTCTAGATCTCAGTAGACTAATGTCTCTTTGAGCATCTCTCATATATAGGACAGCGTCTTTAATATGCCCCAGGGTCAATAATATAGTATCCTTGTCTAAGGTATCAAGTTACTCAGACAGGGCGTCCGTCCATGCTGCTACAGCACTACACACCCAGGCCGACGCGATAGCCGGCCTCAGTAAGGTACCTGAATGTGTATAAATGGACTTCAGAGTACCCTCCTGTTTTCTATCCGCAGCATCTTTGAGGGTAGCCGTATCCTGTGACAGCAGGGCTATCTTCTTGGATAAGCGAGTTAAGGCTTTGTCCACCCTAGGGGAGGATTCCCAGCATAACCTGACCGTTGGCGGGAAAGGATACGCCATAAGAATCCTTTTGGAAATCTGCAGTTTTTTATCTGGAAATTCCCAAGCCTTTTCACATAACTCATTTAGCTCGTGTGAGGGGGGAAAGGTTAACTGTGGCTTCTTTTCCCCATACATATGTACTCTCCCGTCAGGGACTGGGGTTTCCTCTGATGTGCAACACATCCTTAATTGCTATAATCATATAACGGATGGATTTAGACAATTTTGGCTGTAGTTTTGCACCATCGTAATCGAACAGGAGTCAGAATCCATGTTGGTTTCAGTGTCAACAATTTGGGATAGTTGGCGCTTCTGAGACCCTGTCGGCCTCTGCGACATAGGATCAGGCATGGGTTGGGACCCTGACTGACATGAGGCTTCATCTTTTTCTAACCTTTTATGTAAGGAAGTAACATTATTATTTAAAACCTTCCACATATCCATCCAATCAGGTGTTGCCGCCGTCGACGGAGACACCACATTCATTTGCTCCCGCTCTGCTTCCACATAGCCTTCCTCATCAGAGATGTTGACACAAGCGTACCAACACCACACACACACAGGGAATGCCCTTTTTGCAGACCGTTCCCCCACAAGGCAGTTTGGAGAGACAGAGAGAGAGTATGCCAGCACACACCCCAGCGCTATAACCCAGGAATAACACAGTAACTTAATGTTAACCCAGTAGCTGCTGTTTATATTGTGTTTTTGCGCCTAATTTATGTGCTCCCCCTCTCTTTTTACCCTCTTCTACCGTGAATCTGCAGGGGAGAGCCTGGGGAGCTTCCTCTCAGCGGAGCTGTGGAGAAAAAATGGCGCTGGTTAGTGCGGAGGAAGAAGCTCCGCCCCCTCGACGGCGGGCTTCTGTCCTGCTTAAATACGCATTTTCTTGGCGGGGGCTCATACATATATACAGTGTCCAACTATATATATGTTTACTTTTGCCAAAAAGAGGTTCCAACTTCTGCCCAGGGCGCCCCCCCTGCGCCCTGCACCCTTACAGTGACCGGAGTATGTGAGAGCAATGGCGCACAGCTGCAGTGCTGTGCGTTACCTCAGTGAAGAACGGAAGCTTCTGCCGCCGATTTGAAGTCTTCTTGCTTCTCATACTCACCTGGCTTCTGTCTTCCGGCTCTGCGAGGGGGACGGCGGCGCGGCTCTGGGATCGGACGGCGAGGGTGAGATCCTGCGTACGATCCCTCTGGAGCTAATGGTGTCCAGTAGCCTAAGAAGCAGGACCTAGCTTCAGAGAGTAGGGCTGCTTCTCTCCCCTCTGTCCCACGATGCAGGGAGTCTGTTGCCAGCAGAGCTCCCTGAAAATAAAAAACCTAACAAAATACTTTCTCTCAGCGAACTCAGGAGAGCTCACTGAAAAGCACCCAGCTCGTCTGGGCACAGTATCAAACTGAGGTCTGGAGGAGGGGCATAGAGGGAGGAGCCAGTGCACACCAGAACCTAAATTCTTTCTTAAAGTGCCCATGTCTCCTGCGGAGCCAGTCTATCCCCATGGTCCTTACGGAGTCCCCAGCATCCAATAGGACGTTAGAGAAATAGGATTTTAATTACCTACATGTAAATCCTTTACTCGTAGTCCGTAGAGGATGCTGGGGTCCACATTAGTACCATGGGGTACCATTGGGAGCCACTGGCACTTTAAGAGTTTAATAGTGTGAGCTGGCTCCTCCCTCTGTGCCCCTCCTACCAGACTCTAGAAGTCTAGAAACTGTGCCCGAGGAGACTGACATACTTTGAGAGAAGGAAATATACAGATAGTGGTGAGATTTACACCAGCTCACACATAAAAAAAGGAAAGCCAAGCTAACCAACTTGGAACAATTCAGCAACGGCTGAAACAACAATACTGAACCAAGTAACAATGCAAGAATACGAAGCAAAAGGTGGGCGCCCAGCATCCTCTACAGGACTACGAGAAAAGGATTTACCGGTAGGTAATTAATCCTATTTTCTCTTACGTCCTAGAGGATGCTAGGTTCCACATTAGTACCATGGGGATGTACCAAAGCTCCCAGTACGGGAGGGAGAGTGCTGAGGTTCCTGCAGAACAGATTGACCAAACTTTAGGTCCTCAGAGGCCAAAGTATCGAACTCGTAGAATTTGGCAAACGTGTTCGACCCTGACCAAGTAGCTGTTCGGCAAAGCTGTAAAGCCGAGACACCCCGGGCAGCCTCCCAGGAAGAACCCACTTTACGAGTAGAGTGGGCCATAACAGATTTTGGACATGGCAAGCCTGCTGGATAGTAAACCTGATCCAGCGAGAAATCGTCTGCTTAGAAGCAGGGCACCCACCCTTGTTGGGATCATAAAGGACAAATAAAGCGTCCGACTTCCTGTGACGATAAGTTCTCTTCACATAAATTTTCAAAGTCCTTACCACATCCAAGGCCTTTGAGGTAACTGAGGAGTCAGTAGCCACTGGCACAATAGGTTGGTTGATATGAAAAGCTGACACAACCTTTGGAAGAAACTGCTGACGCGTTCTGAGCTCAGCCCTATCTTCATGGAAAATCAAATAGGGGCACTTGCATGACAAAGCCCCCAATTCTGACACACGTTTAGCAGATGCCAATGCCAACAGTGTGACCGCCTTCCAAGTAAGAAATTTGACGCCCACCTCCTGTAAAGGTTCGAATCAATCCGATTGCAGGAACTGCAGAACCACATTAAGATCCCAAGATGCTGTAAAATGCACAAAGGAAGGTTGGATGTGCAGAATCCCTTTAAAGAAAGTCTGAACCTCAGGGAGGGCAGCCAATTGTTTCTGGAAGAAAATGGACAAGGCCGAAATCTGGACCTTTATGGAGCCCAAGTGCAGGCTGACATCCACACCAGCTTGCAGAAAGAGGAGAAACCATCCTAGTTGAAACTCCACCGTTGGATACTTCTTGGATTCACACCAGGACACATACTTTTTTCAAATTCGATGGTAATGTTTTGACGTAACTCCCTTCCTAACCTGAATTAGGGTAGGAATTACCTTTTTCGGAATTCCCTTCTGTGCCAAGATCTGTCGTTCAACCTCCATGCCATCAAACGTAGCCGCGGTAAGTCTTGATAAGCGAACGACCCCTGTTGAAAAAGGTCCTCGCGAAGAGGAAAATGTCTCGGATCCTCCAGGAGTAACTCCAGAAATTCCGCGTACAAAGTGGAGGTACGCATCCTTGATGTCCAAGGACACCAGAAACTCTCCCTCCTCTAGCCCAGTGATCACCGCTCTCAGAGATTTCATTTTGAACTTGAATTCTCTCAGATAAGGGTTTTGCGACTTCAGGTTCAAAATGGGCCTGACCGAACCATCCGGTTTCATTACCACAAACAGGTTTGAATAGTAACCCTGGTTTATCAGATGAGGTGGAACTGGAACAACTTCATCTGACCTTTCAAATTTTTGAATGGCGTCCTGAAGGATAGCCCTTTCGGTCAGAAAAGCTGGCAGGTCTGATTTGAAGAACCTGTGCGGTGGGAGCTCTTGAAACTCCAGTTTGTACCCCTGGGACACAATATCCTGTACACAGGGATCCAGACCGGACGACACCCAGACGTGTCTGAAACGTCTGAGCCTCGCTCCCTCCTGCCAGTTCTCCAGGCAGGGAGGTCCACTGTCATGCTGAGGATTTTGAGGACACAGAGGCAGGTTTCTGGCCCTGGGAACCTGCAGGTGCCGGTTTCTTGGATTTTGGTCGGCCACCTCTGAAGAAAGTGGTAGGAGTCTTGGACTTTTTAGCTTTTGCAGACCGAAAGGACTGCACAGGACGCAGAAAAAGGATTCTTCGTCGGCTGAGAGGCTGAGGGAAGAAAGGTTGACTTACCAGCGGTAGCCGTGGAGATCCACGCATCCAAAATTCCCCAAATAGAGCCTGACCTGTGAAGGGTAGGTTCTCCACACTTCTGGATTCCGCATCTGCAGACCATTGGCGTAGCCAGAGTCCCCTGCGTGCCGAGACAGCCATGGATGATGTCCTTGCAGTCAGATTACCCAGGTCCTTCATGGCCTCCACCATGAAACCCGCAGAATCCTGTATGTTACGTAAAAACAATTCAATGTCACTTCTATCCATAGAATCTAAGTCCTCTAGTAATGTGCCTGACCACTTTACCATGGCTTTAGCAATCCATGCACAGGCAATAGTGGGCCTTAACGTCACCCCTGAAGCAGTGTATATGGTTTTGAGTGTAGTTTCAATTTTGCGGTCAGCCGGTTCTTTCAAAGTGGTAGACCCAGGGACAGGTAAGACCACCCTTTTAGACAGTCTAGATACAGAGGTGTCAACTATAGGTGGGGTTTCCCACTTTTTCCTATCATCCTCAGGAAAAGGAAAAGCCACAAGAACCCACTTTGGGATCTGGAATGTTTTCTCTGGATTTTCCAAACAATGCGTTTACTTCCTTAGACGCAGGGAAGGTTAGGGAAGCTTTCTTATTGTCTGTAAAGTAAGCCTCCTCAACCTGTTCAGGTGGCTTGTCAGTAATGTGTAACACATCCCTAATAGCCTCAATCATAAGTTGCACCCCTCTAGCCAGGAAAGCCTCACCCCCCCTCATATCCGCATCACTGTCTGCCGTGTCAGAGTCGGTGTCCGTGTCGACTTGCATAATCTGAGCAAGTGCGTGCTTCTTAGGGCATACACCAGGGGATTTTGAGGTAGTGGGGAGAGAACGAGACAAAACCTCCACAGAGTGTTTTAAAAGTGATTCAGTCTCAAAATGTGCTATTCTAGTAGAAATTTGAGATATCATTCCCTTAATAGAAGCCACCCACTGGGGCTCGGATTCGGAAGGTTAAGACAAAATATTATTTTCCTGTGTACCTGGAATGGATTCCTCTGGAGAAGATACATATTCTGCCGCACAAGACACAGAGTCCTTGGACATGGTTATGTGAGAATTATGCATACACACACATACAGAAAAATGTCAGACACAGTTTCCTCCCAAGTACCTTCAGAGAAATACAAAGCTTGGTGCCACAGCACACACAGCGCCCCAGTAGACAGGTATAAAATAACTGCCTGACGCTGACTGTTGTCAAAGTCGGAAAAATATCATGCTACACGTTGCCATATATTCACCCCATGCGCTTGCCCGCTGCACGTACACATTCTCTCCCGTGCGTGCACATATTCGCAGTTGCGTGACGGCGCCTCCACGGCCATGCGCTCAAGCGCGTGGTATGTGCATTTACGGTAGAGTTTGTGTGCGTCTAGCGTGCGACTAAATCGTTACATAATAAATTCAAATAGTATGTTTTATAGGTAATGTTCCCCTTAATAATAACTAAGTTTGTTTATTGTAACTGGTCCCTGGACAGAGGAATTCCTCTTTGCATGATACGAAGGGTCAGATAGGGTCTGAGCGGTGGTGTTTGGTACCTAACTAAAGAACATTTTATAAGGAACAATCCGGTGCTGGTTAGGTAAAGATTAATCACTCCTGCGTATAGTTATGTCTATTAGTAGTTTCTGGACATTTACTATATTTGCGGTTCATTATCCATGCGGTGGGAATCTTGAGATTCCCTTCCACCTGAGCAGTTTGATATAGTCACAGCCCACCTGTTCAAACCAACCTATGACCTTTTGTTTTAATGCGGAGAGACATTCCTGTGTCCAATGAACAATAAGATTATAGGACCCTTTGTAGTGCACTGTATGTTGTGTATATAAGGGTCACTGTCCCCAGTTCGGCCAGTACTCTCTCTCTTCAACATTTATCTCTGATAATTGGAGGACTGGATACGGTTGCGCTAGCGAGTGTTCCCCATATGGTATGTTTCTCTGTGGCCACTTTGTTACCCGTGTAATGTTAGCCATTCATTCTTAGTCTATGTATTTGTGTTTGCGATTGTGCCGCTATTGTATATTCACGTGTAGTTATTCTGTTAGATATTTATGTTAGCCTGTAGTGTATGAAATGTTAATTGTGTTTCCCCTTTTTAATATAACTAAAGCTTGTTAGTAAAGGTTTTGGAGCCTTAGTAAGGTATTGTGTGTTTATTACATTGCTGAGGGTAATCGGAGCGTCTCAATCGCTCAAGCAGCTTTTATATTAACAAGGTTAAGCAGCGTTATATCGCTACAGTATTTCAGTAGTAAGGTTTACAGTATAAACTCAATCTTTCAGTGTGTTGCATACAAGGTTTACGGAGTGTCATCCCGTGAGCGTCTGTGCCGCTCGTGTTCCCCTCGTGGTCACAAGCGCCCGCTACGCTAATAGCGTAGCATTACGGTAGTCGGCCGCCTATAGCGTGCTCGACACCAAGCGTTAAGCTGTGAGCGAGCGTGCCGCATGTGCATCTCGATCACGACTAAGCGTCTGCTACGCTAAGTGCGTACCCTTACGGCACCCTATACGCCAATAGCGTACTGAGTCTCTTACCCATATATGGTGAATGTTATAAGGTAATAAATCAGCATTATCACTGTGTACCCTTAATAGAACTACACAGTAATAGACAGCCTTTCCCCCAGTTCTACCACCCCCTGGTACCGCACAGGATAACTGGAGTCGTGGAGGGTCAGCGCTCCCTGCCAGCGTCTCAGAGTGTGGATATGCAGGGAAAATAATGGCGCTGGTGAGCTGCTGGGGCCGCTCTGAGAAGCTCCGCCCCCTGAACATGGCACGTCTTCCCGCACATTTCAAATCTTTATACTGGCCTGAGGTAATGGCGCTAGCAGAGCAACCGAAGTCCCTGCTAGCCTGCGTGACCAGTTTCAACGGGATTGTCACTGGCCCAGGGCGCCCCTCACAGCGCTGCACCTGTACTGCTGAGCCTTCTGGAGCGCAGTGTTAGTACTGCGCTCCAAACCCTGATGCCGCCATTTACACCGGTTCCCCGCTTGTTGGGTCGCCGGTACCCCACTCACCACCGTGATCTCCTGGCTCTGTTAGGGGGTGGTGGCATGCTGCGGGAGTGAGTGGTCGTCTCGGGGGCTAACAATCATCACCCTCAGGAGCTCAGTGTCCTGTCAGCGGAGATAGTGGTAGTAACCTCAGAGGGTTGGACACTACTCCCCTCTTAAGTCCCACAAAGCAGGGAGGGTGTTGCCAGCAACCTCTCTGTGCCTAATTTGTCTTAAAAAAAATAATAAAAAAAATAAAGAAGCTCTAGGAGCTCCCCTAGCTATGACCGGCTCCTCCGGACATATTTTCTAAACTGAATCTGGTAGGAGGGGCATAGAGGGAGGAGCCAGCCCACACTATTAAACTCTTAAAGTGCCAGTGGCTCCCAAAGGACCAGTCTATACCCCATGGTACTAATGTGGACACCAGCATCCTCTAGGACGTAAGAGAAATTGTAGTCCCGGCTTTCCAGGTACCGGGCCATTCTACGGGAGATGCATCACTGGACGTGGTCCGTGCATTAAGGATCTACGTGGATCATACCAGTGCCATCAAAAAGACAGATTCTCTCTTCACACTCTAAGGATTTCACAAGAGAGGATGGCCTGTTGATAAGCAGATACTGGTAAGATGGCTTCAGATGACGATTTCAGAAGCATATTCTCAGGCTGATTTCCCTGTTCCGGCAAATGTCTCTGCTCACTCTACTCGTAAGTTAGGCTCATCATGGGTAGCACAACGTGGTGCTTCAGCAGAACAGATATGTAAGGCAGCCACATGGTCTTCCATTAACACATTCATTAGACATTATGCCTTGGATACCTTTGCCTCTCATGACACGGAATTCGGGCGAAGGATTCTCCTGTCCAATCAGGAGCGTCCCCACCACTAAATTGCTTTGGGAAATCCCATTGTTATCCTGTGGATAACCTGTGGAATCTGCTGGAGAAATATACGTTATGGTAAAAACTTACCGCTGATAACGGTATTTCTGCTAAGTCCACAGGGATCCCACCCTGACGCACCTGCTTTGAGGATCCCTTTACTCACTAACCTCTTCCTGCTTGTGTGTTCTTATCGCCTGATTAGGGCTATCTATGATGCTCCTGCATTGAAGTTTTGGAATACAACTGATTTGCCTGAGTAAGGAGGATATATGGACGGGCCCGTTGCATGCTGGGAGGCTGGAAAAGCTTTGACCGATTGGTGCAAATCCGCTGTTGCTTCATCATATCCCATTGTTATCCTGTGGACTTAGGAGAAATACCGTTATCAACGGTAAGTTCTTACCATAACGTATATTATTACAGATCTTTGCTTGTACCTTAGTCGGTCTACAATGTTATATTCACTTTTTTGGGGCCATATGCTAACCTAACAGGACTGCATTTTACTCTCCAGAGTCCACAGTGCTGAGATATATGTCCTGTACAGATTCCTATGTCTGTCAGGGCCTCACAGCAAATACATTTACTACTGCCTCACACAATTTGCTACATGCTAAGAGGGTACTTTGTCAAGTGGCAGATAGGGTTAAGAATCCTGATTTAACCAATTTGTCTGAACGACAGTTTGTGTCCATTATCCAGTCTTTGGGAGCAAATGGTCGAATATGATTTGCTCTCGTACATTACCAGATTTTCATTCCAACCAGCCAGATCTGCCAAATGATCTGCTAGATAACTTTATGGTATATGCCCAGCTTTACACAAAGCTGCACTACCTGGGTGTGACTGATTTGATGTGTGTGAAGGTTAGAAAAAATTGTGGGATCCAGTGGGCGAGGCTTCTGATGCTGGTTAGCAGTAGGATGACATTGAGGGACAATGGGGCTTAGCTAGTGTTTAGGAAGCCATATCTTGTGAAGAAATGTGATATTACAACATTTGTGAGGAATAAAGAAGCCACCTGACAAAGCAACCAGAAAGACTCCTTCTTTGTAAAGCAGACTTCTACAATGCAGAGAGGTAATTGCAGATTTAGGCGTCTTACAAAAGACAGCAACAAAACAGAAATAGTGTCAGAGGTCACATACACCGTTCTAATAGTACATAGCCTTATAGTGCGTTTCTGTGCTAATAACCCTATCACTTCTGGTTTTCCTTTATTACCTGACATACATTCAGGCTGACCAGAACTACCTATGTCCTATGATGTGTCATTTACAGTCTTGTACTGTAGGTCAAATTGTGTTAGACCTAATTACCTTCTGGGTATGTGTCCTCGACACTCACCACATGGATTAGGTGCCTTTGGCTCGTATAGGGTTAACTACTCAGGTGCAATAGAATGCAGTCGCTGCCACTCTGATTATGCTGTATCCCTCTGCGGGGCTGACAAGTTGGTGATGTTGGGTGACCTGTAACGCATCTTCTAGAGTACGGTGGATGAATGGCATTGCTGTGGTACTGAAGGATCTCCTCTACGATAAGTATCTTTTGTTGTGTTCATCTGCCATGCCTGAAATTGGGACTTCCCCCTATAGCATCGCTATCCAGAGTCTGCTATGACCGGTAGAAGCAGGTTGGTCGTTCATTTACCAGTCTGAACTGTGGAGTATTGGTTAAGCGGATCAGTTTGTCCTACTGCTCGGGTTCACCATGTACGGCCTTGTGGTCCTTTGACTAGGTTGTGGTCTTGGTTATGGATCATAGGGTTGACATGAGAAAGGTCAACAGTCATTAGGTTGACACCAAAAGGTTGACAGCAGCGGAGTTTTAAGAGGAGGAGGCCCAAGTGCAGCCTTCTGCATCAGTGGTCCCCTCCTCTCTAACCGTTGCACAGGTTTTAATACTTACCTCTCCGGAGTCCGCCGGCGGTGCCATCTTCTCCGCAGCAGCAATAGAGTCTGAGCACAGAATCTATTGCGAATGTGCAAACCTCCGAGAACACTGCACGGTGGCCATTTTCCCGAGGATTTTGTTAATGTGCATGCGTGAAACTCCGAAAAAATGGCCACTGTGCCATCTTTCTGGAGTTTTCAGCAGGAGCAATAGAGTTTGTTCTCCCTAGTGTTCAGACTCTATTGCGCTACCGAGAAGGGATGGCTCCGATGGGGGACTCCAGAGAGGTAAGTATTAAAAAAATGGGAGCAGTGTGTGCGAGGTGGGCCCCCCATGTCAACATGAAAAAAGGCCGACACATTAAAAAGGTTGACCAGAGTCTTTTTGTGTGTGGTTTACTCCGTAAAGTGACCAGGAACCCCAATTAATGCACCGCTTCACTTGCCATGCTACATTCAGCACAGGTTCCTCTGCGCCCGGCACAGGTTACTATTACCAATCGTAGTCCACGTCATTGGTAAAGTATGAAAAAATTTAAAATGAAAAAAAAATGTATGGTAAAAAAACCTCATGTCAACATTTTTACATGTCGATCTTTACCCATGTCGACCTTTTGTCTATGTCAAACTAATGCATGTCGACCAATAGTGGTTGACCTAATGACTTAACCTAAGTCATGTCGACCTAGCATCCGAAAACCTGTGTTCTTAGCCATTTTAAGTTACCTAACTGCTTGACAGGCAGCGTGGCTTACGCTATCCTATAGTTATGTAAGCCAATTCCATTTTTGTCCAACACTTCTGATCTCGGGTGATGAATCTTCACCATCTGTTTTGTGTACCACTGATTACCCCCCAGTATATTGCTGTGGGGCCTCCCTGTGTTGGGGTTTTGACCTTTATACTCTCCCCCTTCTATGATGCGAATGAATAGGGAAAGCTTAATAGTTCACCATCACCTGACCTACAGAGTGGACAGGTCGTGCTATGGTGGAGGACTTCAGGGTTTCATCTGGTAGATGCATTTTTCCATAATCTGAATGGTACATCTTTCTGTCTCTGTTCCTGTTTCTGAGAGTTCTCCACTAGCTAGGCTAGCAGGAGGGTTGGTCATTCTGGCAACCCCATATTCCCCTCGCAGGCCTTGATATAAGGACCTTTGCCAGCTGTCGGTAGATCTGCATCACTTGGAGTTTTTCTGTGGTGGTAAACTTTCTGTTCCACGGTTCGGGCCTATATATGGAGCTCACTGAACCGGCTTGACAGGTTGGTTGTTGAAACGAGCCTCATAAAATCGGGAGGTGTTTTCTGGATGCTGAGGACACATCAGGATTTGCACCAAGAATCCAGGGTCACAGAGAGTCCATTATTGGGTGATGTGTGCACCTCTGGTTTTATGCTCAGTATGGATTCTGTATCTGACAGACTTCTGGCTGTTCTAGGTCTTATACTTTTTACGAGCAAGATCAAATTTCAGTCTCCATCTCTCTTCCTAGATGGGGAATGTCTGGGCCATCACACTGATCCCCGCATAACTTGTCAATGCTCCTCACCAGTCCTGCTTTTCTTCCTATGGTGATTTCTCCATTTCAATTTAACCTGGCTGCCTCCTCTTATGGGGAACAAGATCATTCAGCTGCTGACCGGAGAGGTGACTGCTGGGAATGGGGCATTATACAGTAACACCAGGGGAGGTGTCTGGGTGATGACTGGAGAGGTGACTGCTGGGAATGGGACATTATACAGTAACACCAGGGGAGGTGTCTGGGTGATGACTGGAGAGGTGACTGCTGGGAATGGGGCATTATACAGTAACACCAGGGGAGGTGTCTGGGTGATGACTGGAGAAGTGACTGCTGGGAATGGGGCATTATACAGTAACACCAGGGGAGGTGTCTGGGTGATGACTGGAGAGGTGACTGCTGGGAATGGGGCATTATACAGTAACACCAGGGGAGGTGTCTGGGTGATGACTGGAGAGGTGACTGCTGGGAATGGGGCATTATACAGTAACACCAGGGGAGGTGTCTGGGTGATGACTGGAGAGGTGACTACTGGGAATGGGGCGTTATACAGTAACACCAGGGGAGGTGTCTGGGTGATGACTGGAGAGGTGACTGCTGGGGATGGGGCATTATTATGTAACACCAGGGGAGGTGTCTAGGTGATGACTGGAGAGGTGACTGCTGGGGATGGGGCATTATTATGTAACACCAGGGGAGGTGTCTAGGTGATGACTGGAGAGGTGACTGCTGGGAATGGGGCATTATTATGTAACACCAGGGGAGGTGTCTGGGTGATGACTGGAGAGGTGACTGCTGGGAATGGGACATTATACAGTAACACCAGGGGAGGTGTCTGGGTGATGACTGGAGAGGTGACTGCTGGGAATGGGGCATTATACAGTAACACCAGGGGAGGTGTCTGGGTGATGACTGGAGAGGTGACTGCTGGGAATGGGGCATTATACAGTAACACCAGGGGAGGTGTCTGGGTGATGACTGGAGAGGTGACTGCTGGGAATGGGGCATTATACAGTAACACCAGGGGAGGTGTCTGGGTGATGACTGGAGAGGTGACTGCTGGGAATGGGACATTATACAGTAACACCAGGGGAGGTGTCTGGGTGATGACTGGAGAGGTGACTGCTGGGAATGGGACATTATACAGTAACACCAGGGGAGGTGTCTGGGTGATGACTGGAGAGGTGACTGCTGGGAATGGGACATTATACAGTAACACCAGGGGAGGTGTCTGGGTGATAACTGGAGAGGTGACTGCTGGGAATGGGACATTATACAGTAACACCGGGGGAGGTGTCTGGGTGATGATTGTATCATTGTGTCTGTCAGGTTCCCACAAGGTGTCAGGATGTCACTATCTATTTATCCATGGAGGAGAGGGAGTATTTACAGGGACACAAGGATCTGTACAAGGACGTGATGATGGAGAACCACCTGACCCTCACATCACTGGGTATGTGGAGACTGATTCATTGTGAAGGACATAAGCGTTTTGAAGGCCTACACATATCTATCACTTGGTAATAATACATAAAACAATGTACTCAGCCACTGTGTCTCTACTACAGGTGGACCCAGTCACAGAGATACCCCAGTGAGATGTCCTCCTCCTCTTTATTCACAGGATTGTACAGAGCAGAATCACAGGATCCCACAGGAGGACCAGGAAGGTGGGATTTTTTTTACCTGGCTGCCTCCTCTTCTGGGGAATGGGCCCCAGGATTCGTGTTCTTTCCTTGCTTAGTTGTGCATGACACAGGCCCCATCTGGCTTACATTAAATTATTTTGTTCTCTCAACAATGTTTATAGCAACGGGGGGCCGGCTGGCTAGCATTCGCTGGCCAGTAGCATGATCTTGATCAATCATCCAACTTCTCTTGTTTGAACAACCCAGTTCCGGATTTGGGTGGTCATTCCGAGTTGATCGCTAGCTGCATTCGTTCGCTGTGCAGCGATGAGGGGAAAAAAAGTAACTTCTGCGCATGCGGCGCACTCTTACAATGAACGATGTAGTTTTACACAGGGTCTAGCGATGCTTTTCAGTCGCACTGGCAGCCGCAGAGTGATTGACAGGAAGAGGGCGTTTCTGGGTGTCAACTGACTGTTTTCAGGGAGTGTTTGGAAAAACGCAGGCATGGCTGGGCGAACGCAGGCCGTGTTTGTGACGTCAAATCAGGAACTGAATGGTCTGAAGTGATCGCAAGCGCTGAGTAGGTTTGAAGCTACTCTGAAACTGCACAAAATTATTTTGTAGCTGCTCTGCGATCCCTTCGTTCGCACTTCTGCTAAGCTAAAATACACTCCCAGTGGGCGCCGGCATAGCGTTTGCACGGCTGCTAAAATAGGATTTTAATACCCATCGGTAAATCCTTTTCTCTTAGTCCGTAGAGGATGCTCGGGACTCCGTAAGGACCATGGGGTTTAGACGGGATCCGCAGGAGACATGGGCACACTATAAGACTTTGAATGGGTGTGAACTGGCTCCTCCCTCTATGCCCTCCTCCAGACCTCAGTTAGAAAACTGTGCCCAGGGAGACTGACATTTCGAGCAAAGAATTTATTGTTTAAACACAGTGAGTGTCACACCAGCTCACACCACAAACATACCGCAGAACGTGGCATTCAATAGAATACCAGCCAACGGGATGAAAAATACACAGCCACATGCTGAGAGAATATGCAACACAACCAGTGTGTCAACAGTCAACACAACCAATAATAAAACACCGCCTGCCATGGCAAGCACACCGTCAGCAACAGCCTGACAGAAAGAAACACCACCAGAGTGCAACTATAACCAAGAACTGCAGACACAGTACGCACTGGGACAGGCGCCCAGCATCCTCTACGGACTAAGAGAAAAGGATTTACCGGTAGGTATTAAAATCCTATTTTCTCATACGTCCTAGAGGATGCTGGGGACTCCGTAAGGACCATGGGGTTTATACCAAAGCTCCAGACCGGGCGGGAGAGTGCGGACAACTCTGCAGCACCGATTGAGCAACCATGAGGTCCTCAGCAGCCAGGGTATCAAATTCGTACAGTTTAGCAAAAGAGTTTGAACCCGACCAAGTAGCCGCTCGGCAAAGTTGAACCGCCGAGACTCCTCGGGCATCCGCCCAAGAAGAGCCCGTCTTCCTAGCAGAATGGGTCTCCACCAACAACGGTAACGGCAATCCAGCCGTAGAACGAGCACACCGAATCGTATCACAGATCCAGCGTAAAACAGACTGCATAGACGCAGGTGTCCCAATCATGCTGGGAGCATACTGGACAAACAGAGCCTCTGTTTTCCCAACCTGAGCAAACGAGATGACAAAAATAGTCAAAGCCCCGACGACATTGAGAGCCTTTGAATCAGCCAAAGCTTAAGTAACCGCAGGCATCACAATAGGCTGGTTTCTGCGAAACACAGAACCACCTTCTTTGCAGAACTATTATACGAGTTCTGAATTCCGCTATATCCACATGGAAGATCCAACAGGAGCTCGTGAGACAAAAGCAGCTACTTCCGACACACGCCTTGCGGACGCCAAATCCAGTAGCATGACCACTCTTCCAGAGAGAAATTTTAACACAACCTTTCATAAAGGTTCCAAACAGTGTGACACAAGAAAACACAACACCACGTCAAGGTCCCATGGTGCCAATGGGGGCACAACCGGAGGTTGGATGTGCAGTACTACTTTCACGAAAGTCCGAACTTCCAGAAAGGTGGCCAATTCTTTTTTTTTTTTGAGAAAATTTATAAGGCCAAAACTGCACTGAAATGGAGCCTAACTTTAGGCCTGCATCCACAACTGCTTGCAAGGAGAGAAGAACGACCCAGCTGAAAATCTTCCGTCGGAGCCTTCTTGTATTCATACCAAGACACATCTTTACGCCGACTACGGTGGTAAGGTTATGCCGTTACTTCTTTTCTAGCCTGAAGAACTGTGGAAACGACTTCACTGGGAATACTTTTTCTGGCTAGGATATGGCATTCAACCTCCACGCCATCAAACGCAGCCACGGTAAGTCTTGAAACCCTCCCGGATCTTTGTAACAGTTCCTCACGTAGACGAAGCGGTCAGAAATCTTCCATGAGTAATCATGAAAACCTGCAAACCAAGCACTCCTTGGCTAGACCGGAACAATGAGGATCTCCTGAACCTTTGTTCATCTTACAGTTATCCCTTCAGAAAAAGGTGAAAATGGAGGGAACACATAGACCAACTGAAAACACCCAAGGTGTCACGACGGCGTCCACTGCCATAGCTTGAGTGTCCCTTGACCAGGAACAATATCCTTGAGGCCTATTATTGAGGCGAAACGCCAACATGTCCAATTGAGGTACTCCTCAAAGACTTGTCACTTTTGTGAAAACTTCTCGATGACGACTGTATTTCTCCCGGAAGGAGATTGCGGCTGCAGAGGAAATCTAATTCTCCGTAGTTTACCTCCGGGGCGTAAACTAATATAGCGTTTATCAGTTTTTCCACCCAGCGGCAAATTTTTTGCACCTTCTGCCATTTCCGATTTGCTCCTTGTTCCGCCTTAGCGGATTACTTACGCCACTGCTGTCAAGTTGTCCGACAGAAGTAACACGGGCAGACCACGAAAAATATGTTAGTCGAAAATAGCTCTTAATTCAAGAAAGCATAATACAGACAAGCTTCCCAGCTTGACCTTTTCCTCCGGAAATACATCCCTTGCAAGGACTAATCCCCAGCCTCGGAGATCTGCATGCATGAACACCAGGATCTAATCTTGGATCCAGAACCTTCGTCCCTCCAGAAGGTAAGAACCGAGCAGACACCTTAGGAGCGACGTCCTGGCCAGTAGGATCACATTCCGGTACATGTGCAGGTGAGACCCGGACCACATTTCCATCTGGTCCCTTGAAAACAGTCACCGAAAAGGCCTCTTAGGCCGCACCCCTCCGCTTCTTAACGGAACATAATGATGGATTGTTACTGCAAAACTGATCCGACTCCGGATCCTCAGACCTCTTTCCACAGGAAAAACACAGAACCTCAACCGTTCAGTATCTACTCTGACACCCACCCCCGACATCTGCGTCGTTGGGAACAACAGCCATTCCCTGTGTTGCAGAACAGTCAGAGAGAAATAACGCCTTGCACCACTTGACCTCGCTTTAATCAGAAGAGCGTCTCAGTACAGAATAACAGTGGCTCCTATTATTGAAAGAAAACCATCATACTGCCATCACTCCGGTGAAATGGCAAATACAATCCTGGATCTCCCACCAGGTAAACTGAATGCGGAAAACAACGCATTTAAACCTCTTATTTTTTTATTTATTTTTTAAACAGGGGACAGCAGGACAATGCCTTGAACCTGACGCACCTCTGGTATGGCGTCGTGTACTACCTCCCCTTCCAGAGGGGAAACGGCAAGATCTATTAGAAAATCAGTGAGGGGAACATCTGTAACTCCAGAATGTTCCCATTTGGATTCTACAAGTAACTCACAGGTCCTGGTCTATTCCCGGACTAACGGAAAAGTAGTAGATGAGTCCCCACCGGAGTGGGGTCCAGTCAGATAGATTCAGCACCATGTGGTGGATGTGGTAGAAACAGAAAACACCATCTGCCTCTGCGAACCTAACAAGGCTGCAGAACACCTACCTTATCACCTTCCATTGTCTGCACAGAAAAGGAAAAAAGAACGGTATCGAACCGGTTAAAACGACTGCATCCCACAAAAGAATGCGTCACCAACCTTTGTAAGGGAATCTATCTCACGAAGTTAGATTTACCAGCAGTATCCACCGAGATTGACTGAACAGAGGCATCCCCAAACAGTGGTACACCGTCCCAGGGAAAAACTCTAATATCTCTCGGAGTCAGCCTCAGCGGTCCCCCGGCCACACCTCCTGTATACGCACGGCAGTCTGCCGCAATGTTATAGAGAAGAACCCACATAAGGAACATACCCTCTCCTTTTAGGGTAAATCTATCGGATGCCTTTCCGAATATAAACACTCCCCCCTGTGCATGTAATGCAAATAACATCAAAGCATAGAAATAAAATATCACTTAGCTTCCTGTATACGATCCTTTGTGACAGGGCCCCGTGTCGACCAGGAGCTGACTTTCGCAGCATTCTATCCGCGGTGGGAAAAGAATAACCATTCGGACTCCTTGAGATGATCCGAGACCAACTCTTCATGGCCGACCTAGAGCTTTATCAACAGAGCGACCAGCACATGAGAAGGAATACTATTACTTCAGCAGCCATTATAAGTCATAAAATGAATATACATAAAATTACACGCATATCCTATATATATATATATATATATATATATATATATCTCTATCATACATGTAAGCGGATAATCCGGAACCATCGGGTCCCGAGTGACATTAATGTGTTCTGAATATGTATGACTATGTACTGAATGCCCCAGTTGTGGATCTACTAGGAAACAGTATGGTCGACAGAAACAAGTATTCGTCGACAGCAGGGAGTAGTAAGCAGGCAAAATAACAGTCATGCAACTCCAAGGGGACTGAGGGAAGTATACAGAAATAAATTTAAATACACTCCCCCCCCCTTATACTACCATGTCTGTGCTCGGGCTACAGGCCCATGGCAACCGCACCATAAATATATACATATAAAACATATATACAGGTCTAAGCTAGTTACTGCATGTTAATTTACACCCAGTAAAAACAGCTGGTGCCGACAGAGTCGGCCACACACTAACTGTGTCTCCCCTACAGTAATTACTGTTAACAAGTACACAACTACGACCCGCTGAAACAGGCGTTGGCGATACCGACAGTGATCCCCATCTATGACAGAGCACACACTCCTGACGACACATGTTGGCTAAAGCTATATTGGATAACCGACAGGGAGCACACCAATATATATATATATATATATATATATATATATATACACACACACATATATATACACATACACATACATACGCATAATATACAGAGTATATGCCCATATGTCTAACATAGTGCTATAACTTACACTGTATAGCACTAAACACCGTGCCCCCCCACAACTGCACTGTTTTTGGCGGGGACATATAGAAAATGGCGCTGTATCCCGAAGTGAGGGCTAAGCCCCTCCCCTTCTCGCCGCGCTTCAGCGCTCTAACAATATAGCCTTAATTATATATATATATACACCTATATAGCTGCCCAGGGCGCTCCCCCTTAGCGCCCTGCACCCTTGTAACGACCGTTGGCGTGTGGGAGCAATGGCGCGTTGCGGTATCCGGCGGGGGTATCGTAAACAGTGGCCAGACACCTAAAAAGAACATATGCCAGCTGTAACAACTTACAGTAACTTGCTGCCTAGCGCGCAATCCCCCCCCCACCCCCCCAGCAACCTGTGAGTGCCGTCGGTGTGTGGGAGCATGGAGCGCAGCGTGACCGCTGCATGTTACCTCCGTTACTGAAGTCTTCTGCCGTCTGAAGTCTTCTTTTCTTCTCATACTCACCCGGCTTCTGCCTTCTGACTTCTGTGAGGGGGGTGACGGCGTGGCTCCGGGAACAAGCAGCTAGGCGAAGAAGTGATCGAACCCTCTGGAGCTAATGGTGTCCAGTAGCCTAAGAAGCAGAGCCCTTAACTAAGAAGAAGTAGGTCTGACTTCTCTCCCCTCACTCCCACGCTGCAGAGAGCCTGTAGCCAGCAGGTCTCCCTGAAGATAAAAAACCTAACAAAGTCTTTTAGAGAAACTCAGTAGAGCTCCCCTAGTGTGTGTCCAGTCACTCCTGGGCACAAAGTCTAACTGAGGTCTGGAGGAGGGGCATAGAGGGAGGAGCCAGTTCACAACCATTCAAAGCCTTATAGTGTGCTCATGTCTCCTGCGGATCCCGTCTATACCCCATGGTCCTTACGGATTGCCCAGCATCCTCTAGGACGTATGAGAAAAACTGCTAGCAAGCGATCAACTCGGAATGACCACCTTGGTTAGAGTGCTTTCACTTTGTCAATGGGCGCTTCCTGAGGTGCTAGGTGGAGTTGCTCTGTAGAACAATGCTACCAGGCCTCTCTGCGGTCCTCTACGCATATCTACATTAGATTACTCATGTGGGACTCCTTCACCTCCAAAGATACTAGACGAGTGTGTAGAATAAGAGACTACTGAAGTGGTTGAACAAGGAGAATATGTTATTCTTTTCTGTAATAATTGATTATTACTCACCTGTGCTGATATCTGTAGGGATTTCCTCCTCCTTACACTGCTGATCACCCCTCACATACATCTCTTCTTCTCCCTCTATATCTTCTACTTTATTATCAGTCAGACCTTTACCCTAAGTAATATACAGAACAATAAAATAATACGTTAAATATACCTAATTTCATTAATTCACTGTAAGTAGAAGTCCAGTAAAAATAACATGGACAGCAAATCATATAGTATAAAGTCACTAAATCCCCCCTACCTGATTCTCCTGTGGGGTCCTATGATTCTCCTCTGTGCCATCCTGTGAATAAGGAGGACCGAAACATCTCTCTGGGGAATCCCTGTAACTGGACCCATCTGTATGAGACACACAGTGACTAAGTACACTGTTTTAGTATGATTACCATGCGATGCGAATGTATAGGCTTTCAAAATGCTCCTGTTCTTTACAATGAATAAAAGTATCCTCTTACCCAGTGATGTGAGGGTCAGGTGATTCTCCATCATCACATCCTTGTACATATCCTTGTGTCCCTGTAAATACTCCCACTCCTCCATGGAGAGATAGACAGTGACATCCTGACACCTTATAGGAACCTGACACACACAATGACAGAGTCATCACCCAGACACCTCTGGTGTTACTGTATAATGCCCCATTCCCAACAGTCACCTCTCCAGTCATCACCCAGACACCTCCCCTGGTGTTACTGTATAATGTCCCATTCCCAGCAGTCACCTCTCCAGTCATCACCCAGACACCTCCCCTGGTGTTACTGTATAATGCCCCATTCCCAGCAGTCACCTCTCCAGTCATCACCCAGACACCTCCCCTGGTGTTACTGTATAATGTCCCATTCCCAGGAGTCACCTCTCCAGTCATCACCCATACACCTCCCCTGGTGTTACTGTATAATGCCCCATTCCCAGCAGTCACCTCTCCAGTCATCACCCAGACACCTTCCCTGATGTTACTGTATAATGCCCCATTCCCAGCAATCACCTCTCCAGTCAGCAGCTGAATGATCTTGTTGGTGAGTTCCAGGATCTTCTGGTCATTGTCTCTCTCATGTATCAGTGAGTGAGGTGGAGGCACCGTGATGGGTCTCCGGGTCCTGCTCCATCCTCCTGACACACAGGGATGGCTACTGGGTTTCTTACACTCACCGGATGTCTTCTTCACTACTGTGTAATCCTGTGGAATGAGAGACATTAATAAACAGCTAAATTAAACTCCACCTATATGGAACTCTTTTTTTAAGAATTATTTATGCATAAGACACAAAGCAGAGGTTATGGTAGACTTACCTAGATAACCTTATTTCTCTGAAGTCCACAGGATCTACCTTGGGATATATAGTAGCAACAGCGGAACGAGCAACAAATAGTTAAGCTTTTCAGGCTCCCAGGATGCAATGGGCCAGCCCCCTATATCCCTGCCTTCCGGCTCAGGCAATTCAGTTGGTTCCAGAGCTCAAGGCAGGAGCAGTTCCAGAGTGAGACGCATTCAGGCAAGAAGAACATACACACACTCTTCAATACCAAATGACAGGAAGAGGTTAGTAAGTGTATAGATTCTCAAAATAGGTGCGTCAGGGTGTGAGCCCCGTGGACACTGTGGACTTCACAGAAACAAGGTTATCTAGGCAAGTCTACCATAACCTCAGCTTTCTCTATCAGGGTCCACAGTGATCCACAGGATCTACCGTGAAACATCCCAAAACAGCCACTAGTGGAGGGGATGCTCCTGATTGGACAGGGGAATCCTACACCCAAATGCAGCATCCTGAGAGGCAAATGTCAAATACATAATGTCTAATGAATGTTAAATGGAATACCATGTGGCTGCCTTACAGATCTGTCCAGCTGAGGCACCACGGTATGCTGCCCATGATGAATCTACCTTACTAGTAGAGTGGGCAGAGACATTATCTGGAATAGGGAGAACAGCTTGGGAGTATGCTTCTGAGATCGTTATCTGAAGCCATCTCGCCAGTGTTTATCCACAGGCCATCCACTCTTGTGAAATCCGTGTAGGATGCAGAGACTCTGTCCTTCTGATGGCACTGGTACGATCTACGTAGATCCTTGAAGCATGAACTACGTCCAATGATGCATCTCCCGAAGAGAGGTCCGGTACCTGAAAAGCCTGAACTACAATTTCTTCATTAAGGTGGAACTTAGATACCACCTTAGGAAGATACCCTGATTTAGTTTGGAAAACTGCTCTATCTAGATGAAATACCAGAAATGGAGGAAGACCTGATAGCGCCCCTAAATCTGATACTGTTCTAGCTGAAGTAATTGCTAGAAGAAATGGAACATTAGCTGTCAACCATTTGAGATCCACATGATTCAGTGGTTCAACTGGGGCAACTTGAAGTGCCCAGAGGACTATTTCTAGATCCCAAGGGGCTGTGGGGGGAACAAAAGGAGGTTAAATGTAGAGCATTTCTAGGAAAAAAAGTGTGAACATCCTGTAGGTTAGCAATTTTCTTTTGGAACCATACGGTTAATGCTGGCACTTGTACCTTCCAGGAAGCTAAGCGGAGACCTTTGTCCATTCCTGCTTGAAGAAATTCTAGAATTCTTGAAACTCTGAAAGAACTAGGGTCATATTTTCTGGCATCGCACCATTGAAAATACGCATGCCATATCCGGTAATAGATGCGAGTAGAGGATGGTTTCCTTGCTTTAAACATCATTTGAATTACCTCTTGTGAAAAACCTTTCGCTTTCAAGATGGATGCCTCAAGAGCCACACCGTCAAGGACAGTCGATCCAGGTGTTTGTAGAGACAGGACCCCTGATCAGTAGATCTGGACGTTGAGGCAGAAGGAACGGAGTATCCGCGGACAGCCTCTGCAGATCTGTGTACCAATTATGTCTGGGCCACGCCAGAGCTATTAGTATCACAGCGCCCTTACCTGTTTGAATTTTCGAATCACCCTGGGCAACAGGAAGATTGGTAAACAAAAACATATGCCAGATAAAATTCCCATTCCACTTATAGGGCATCCATGAATATTGCTTCGGGATCCGGTATGAACACTGTGGACACGGCTGAATGATGAAGTTCTGCCCACCGTAATGTGCGGCTTACCGCCTTCATTACCCTTCGGCTGCGAGTGCCTTCTTGGCGATTGAGGTACGCTACTGCCGTTGCATTGTCTGAGCGAATCTGAATTGGCTTTCCCTGAAGTATTTCCTTCGCCTGGGTAAGTGCCCGAAGTTTCAGAAAGCTGATTGGCAGACCACTTTCTTCCTTGTTCCAGTGTCCCTGGAAGATGAACTGTTCTGTCACAGTTCTCCAGCCCTGAAGATTAGCGTCCATTGTCAGAACCTTCCAATCTGAGATCCAAAAGGGTCAACCTATGTCCAAATGGGATGTCTGTAGCCACTCTTCCTGAGGAATAATTATAGACTGAGCATTTATCGTCTGATCTGTTCCATTTGGAGAGAATCAGATGTTGAAGGGGCCTTTAATGGAAATTAGCATATTCTACCATTTCGAATGTCGAGACCATCGATCACAGAACTCGCATTGCTGCATGGATGGATACACTCTAGCTGTGTAGCAACCCCTTAATCCTCGTCTGTATTGTGGATATTTTGTTCAGAGGTAGAAAGATTCTCTGGAGACTGGTATCCAATACAACCTCCCGATGCTTAAGATGAGACTAGGGAGGACTTCGGCTATCCCTAATGTTGCTGGAGAATAGCGAACCTGATATAGCACTGATGGGAAGGTGCTATAGGTACATGTAGGTAAGCATCCTGAGTATCCAGGTACAACATAAAAATCCCCTGGCTTTATTGCCCATATAATCGAATGCAAGGTTTACATATGGAATCGAGGCACACAAATATGTTTGGGGGTGTTTCTTAAAGGCAAAAACATAACCGTGAAACACTGCTTCTCGCACCCAGGTATCTGTGGTGGACTGTTGCCAAACCTGTGCAAAATAGAAGAAGTTGGCCTCCCCTCGCTGGTGGATGCCAGTGCCATCAAGCCTTCTGATTTAGAAGCTGGGCGTCTGGTTGTGCTTGCTGTAAACCTATCCTTTTGCATTCTTTAAACCCGAAAGGGCAGAAAAGCTGGAATCTGGGTTTAACCTTATACGGGGAGATAAAATCCACCTTTTTGGAGTCTGCTTCAGACTGTTTTCTAATTCTGTGCCACACAGAATATTCACAACAACAGGCAAAGAATCCAGGACCTCTTAGATTTCGAGTCAGCCGCCTAAAAAGCTACTGTACCCTATCCAGGGCAGCTTCTTTGCAATATGGGATAACTGTTTTCTTGTAGCCTTTGAAAGATCATCTTCCAAAGCATCTGCCCCCTCTTGGACTTACAGCAACTGGTATTCCCAGGTAGTCTCCCAACCGAGTACTAACCAGGCCCAACACTGCCTAGATTCCAAAATCAGGTGAGATTAAGCATGTCAGTGTGGTTTGTTTGTAAGTTCTACTGCTTTAGCCACCGATGCTGTGGCCAGAGCTGGGCTAGACATTGTGCTAAAGAAAAACAGTTCTTATGAAACCCATCAATCTTTCGGTCATTATATTTATGATGATTGTGTCAGCATATATAAGGAGATTTATGGTAAGAACTTACCTTTGTTAAATTCCTTTCTGCGAGGTACACTGTATTCCACAGGGAATTACATTGGGGTGGAGAGTTGGATCTTGATCCGAGGCACCAACAGGCTAAAAGCTTTGACTGTTCCCAGGATGCATAGCGCTGCCTCCTCTATATCCCCGCCTCCAGGCACTGGAGCACAGTTTTGTTAACCAGTCCATGCAGTAGCAGGTAAAAGAAACGACAACCGTTAGTAGCCACATACAACCACATTCTCACGACAGGACAAAGTACCAGCGGCTAATGCCATACAAACCCAAAGAAGCCAAGTGCGTCAGGGTAGGCGCCCTGTGGAATCCAGTGTACCTCGCAGAAAGATTTAACAAAGGTAAGTTCTTACCATAAATCTCCTTTTCTGCAGCGGGGTACACTGTGATTCCACAGGGAATTACATCGGGGATGTCCTAAAGCTGTTCCTCATGGGAGGGGACGCACTGTAGTGGGCACAAGAATCCGGCGTCCAAAGGAGGCATCCTGGGAGGCGGAAGTATCGAAGGCATAGAACCTTATGAACGTGTTCACTGAGGACCATGTAGCCGCCTTCACAAATGTTCAAGGGACGCACCACGGCGGGCCACCCAAGAAGGTCCAACAGACCGAGTACAATGGGCTTTGGTGGTAGCAGTAGCCGGAAGTCCAGCCTGTACATAAGCTTGTGCAATCACTATTCTAATCCATCTGGCCAAGGTCTGCTTATGAGCAGGCCAGCCACGTTTATGAAAGCCAAAAAGAACAAAAAAAGAGAGAATCAGATCTCTCAAGTGAAGCTGTTCTTTTCTCACAAATATGGATCCCGTACCACATTCAAAGACCGCTCTTTGGGGGACAAACCTGGAGAGTTAAAGGCCAGAAACACAATCTCTGGTTAAGGTAGAAAGACGATACCACCTTAGGCAGATAACCAAAGGCGAGTTCTAAGAACCGCCCAGTCATTGTGAAAAATCAGAAAGGGTGACCGACAGGACAAGGCACCCAAGTCTGAAGCCCGTCTAGCAGAGAGTAAGCCTCTTAAGGTCCACAGACTCAAGAGGTACAAACGGAGACTCTTGTAAGGCAACCAGAACAACCTACAACTCCCAAGGAACCACAGGAGGAACACATGGAGGTTGAACATCAGGCAGAGTCGCAATTTTTCTCTGAAACCATATCGACAAGGCAGACATATGAACCTTGAGGGCGGCCAGACGAAGGCATAATTCCAGGCCCTGTTGCAGGAAAGCCAAAGGTTTGGCAGTACTGAACTCGTACGCTAATTCTTAGCCGCACACCAGGTGAAGTAAGAATTCCAGATCCTATGATAAATCCGAGCAGAAGCCGGTTAACGGCCCTTTAACATAGTTTGAATGACCGCCTCAGAAAATCCTTTGGCCCTCAGAACTAAAGCTTCAAGAGCCACGCCGTCAAAGCCAGTCGGGCCAGATCCTGGTAGACACAAGGGTCCTAAACGAGGATGTCTGGGTGTTGCGGAAGTAGAAGAGTACGCTCTATCGAGAGACCCTGCAGGTCTGAGAACCAATGCCATCTGGGCCAAGCTGGAGCAATTAGAAGTAGTATTCCTCCTTCTTGCTTGAACTTCCGTATTACCCTGAGCAGAATTGACACCGGAGGGAACACGTACAGCAGCCGAAGTTCCATGGAATTGCCAGTGCGTCCACGAATGCTGCTTGAGGATGCCTTGTTCTTCCTCCAAAGACCGGAACCTTGTCTACATCTGGTAGGCCCAACTTGTTCACTAGGAGTTGAAAAAAATCTGGATGAAGACTCCACTCTCCGGCGTGTACGTCCCGACGACTGAGGAAGACCGTTTCCCTGTTGAAGATCCCCGGAATGAATACTGCCGGCAGATGGCGTTCCGCCCAAAGAAGAATCTTTGACACTTCCATCACTGCCATGTGGCTTCGAGCGTCGCCTTGATGCTTTATGTACGCCACGGCGTTGTCCGACTGTACTTGAACAAGCCTGTTCTGTACTAGAGGCAGGGCCAGTTTCAAAGCACTGAACACTGCCCGCAACTCCAGAATGCTTATCGGGAGGAGAGATTCCTTCCTGGTCCACTGATCTTGAAGAGAGTGTTGCTCCAACACCGCTCCCCAACCCCGCAGATTGGCATCCGTCGTTAGAAGGACCCAGTTGGAGATCCAGAAGGGACGAGCCCTGCTCAACTGATGAGTCCTGTAGCCACCAGGTCAGTGACAGGCAAACCTCCGGAGTCAAGGAGATCATGCGAGTCCTGATCCAAATGTAGAGTTTTTGCTTTTACCGGATCCGAAGGGATGACTGTCCAGCAAAACTGACGAGGAGGACGTTTCTTGAAAGAGATGGCGTATCCGTGAGCGACTACTTCTCTTACCCAAGCATCCGAAGTGGTCTGTAACCATACCTGGGCAAACCGTAGAAGTTGGCCTCCCACCCTGGGATCTCCCAGGGGAAGGCCCGCCCCGTCATTCAGCAGGTTTGTCTGTTTTGGAAGCAGGCTGACGGGCAGCCCAGGCACGTTTAGGTTTGGGCTTGGTGGATTTGGAAGTGCAGGCCTGTTTCGGGTACACCTGACCCTTTGTTTTACCTGGAGGTCGAAAGGAACAAAAGGAAGTACTCTTAGCCTTCGGAGCCGAAGGATTAGGACTAGGCAGACAGGCAGTCTTAGCAGATGCCAAGTCAGCAACAATCTTGTGGAGACCTTCTTCAAAAAGGATGTTTCCGTTAAAGGGGATCACCTCCAAGGTCTTTTTAGAGTCCAGATCTACAGACCAGGGCCGCAACCAGAGAATCCGGCGAGCCAGAATGGACGTAGTAGACGCTTTGGCCGCCAGAACACTTGCATCAGATACTGCCTCCTGAATATGAGAGGCTGTAATAATATATGAAAGACACTGTCTAGAATTATCAGGAAAATTAGACGGTAGCTCCACTTCAACTTTCTGAACCCAGACTTCAATAGCTTTAGCAGCCCAAGAAGCCACAATAGTGGGCCTATGCACAGCTCTGCAAGAGTATAAATAGACTTCAAGCAACCCTCCAAACGCTTATCCGTCGGTTCCTTCAGAGAGGTGACGGTAGTGACAGGCAGAGCAGAGGACAACACCAGACGCGCGACTTGTGAGTCCACCGGCGGCGGTGTGACCCAATTTTTACTTAACTCCGCAGCGAGGGGATAATGAGCTAGCATCTTTTTAGACAGGGAGAATTTCTTTCCTGGATACTCCCAGGATTCCTGACGTATGTCAACTAAGTGGTCAGAATGGGGTAAAACTAATTTAGTAACCTTTCTGGCGCTTGAACTTATCTGGATTTTTAGAGGTATCTGGAGGTTCTGCGTCATCATCAATTTGAAGAATCAGCCTGATCGCTTCGAAGAGGTCAGGAACATCCACCTGTGTTATAGATTCCCCATCAGAAGCATCTGCATCAGTGTCTGAGGGATCAGTATATGCGCCATCTTCATCAGATGAAGCATCTGAAACATGTGTGGATTGTGAGGAAGTAATGGCCCGCTTAGATGACCCCATGGTCCTAGGTGGGCGACGGTTAGGATTTGCTTAGCCAAAGACTGATTTAATTGCTGTAACTGAGTGGACAGAGTATCTGCCCATGGCGGATTAACAGCGGGAACAATATGTGGCTGTAATGGCACAGGAGGTCCCAAAGGGGGAGCAAGTCTGGTTACTAGCGTAGTCAGTAAATGATAGAAAACAGCCCACGGTGAGTCTTGGTGTACCCCCGTTGCTGCAGACTGACTGGGGGGTATAGAACCCCCAGCACCTGAACCCTCATCTGCTATGTTTTCCTCTGAGCTATCCGTGGCTTCAGCACTGCATTTTGCAGGATCAGCCATGGATCTATCGCCCTGTTTAGCCAACATTATATGAAAGGCGTAATAGTACAATACAGGCAGACAAAGTACCTGAAAAAAAACCCTGTATAGTGTGACTGCAAGCAGAGCACAAACAGAGGATTTAAGAGGTATATGGAGACTGTAATACACAGAGAAAAATACCAAAGTAGTATATCCTGTGAAACACTATATTATATGAGAACCCTGATGCACTTGGCCCCTTCAGGGAACAGAATATATAGGGATAGCAATATTTGTGAGATACACGGAATAGAGATCACACAGCAGCTATTAACACACACAGTCACATGTACAATGCAGAAATTATTACAAACAACAATAAAACTGCAGTGGACTAGCAATACTAAATAACTGGACTACTGAGTAAAGGTATATATAATATATATATATATATATATATATATATATATATATATATATATATATATATATATATATATATAAAAATGCACAGTAAAAACTGGATGTATATCACAGGGTACTTGTACTAAATATCCCTGAATGTATGCACTTGTTCTTAACTAACACTGTCTAAATGACATGTAGAATACTTAAGTGTCCTGTAAATGCACAGCGCTGATGATTCAGGCGCTTTACAGAGGAGATATTGCTCAGCAGTCCCAGAATCAGCTCAGCATGTGTTTAATGGCGCCCAAACGCTGACAGGGAGTGATGCAGCTCCAGGGTGGAAACACTTGCAGTAAATGGCGCCTGGGGCTAAGGGAGGGGCTACAGGTCAGAGCCTTATCCCCTTGCTGGACTTCACCACCAGGTACTGCGGGGCCTATAGCCAACGGATTATTAGAAATCCGACCAGTGCCCCTTGCCCTGGTGGTCTAGTGGGGTTCCTGTACGGCCAAAGTGTCCACGCCAGCGCGCGCGATCTGTCTCCTGGAGACCGAGCCAGATCGCGGTTTCAGCGGGTCCCGGCAACCAGGGTGCAGGAGTATACAGCGCCGCTGGGGGAGGTGACATATAGCAGCTAGTGCTTGTGCTGCGGCCCTTGAAGTCTTATTTCTTCAAAAAGCTCTTTTCAGGGCTGCCTAGCGCAGCCCTCCCTGTTAGCTGCCTGCACTGCATGGCACCAACTTACAAACTGAGCTCCAGTGCCTGGAGGCGGGGATATAGAGGAGGCGGCACTATGCATCCTGGGAACAGTCAAAGCTTTTAGCCTGTTGGTGCCTTGGATCAAATTCCAACCATACACCCCGATGTTATTCCCTGTGGATTCACAGTGTACCCCGCTGCAGAAAATTTAGATTTGCGCACTAGTCTCACTACGTGTGCAACTACCCTGGAAGGAATCTCCCTTTTAAAGAGTCCATTATAGAAAAGGATAATAATAACCCCTCTTGGGAATCTTAAATTACCTACTGGTTGTAACCCATGCCTTTGCATTATTTCCCTCTGCTGAACAGAATTAGGAAATTCTGTTGGACGTTTAAATCCAAACGCCTCCTAGATTGACAAATAGATTTGACTACCTGAATTAAATCAGGTATTCCACTTTAGAAGAGTGTTCCTCTTCTAATATTTCAGAATGGGAGGATTCAGCTTCATCATATGAAGTACCCTCTGATTCTGAAAATAATGTCGACAGTGAAGATAGTAACTTCCTGTCTATGTGACTTACACTGGATGTGGCATAATGCCAGTGGGATGTTGCATGTAAGGGTTACCTGGGAACCCCACACCTGGTACAGTAGCAGATGCCTGTTAATCCAGACAACATCTGTGCAAAAACTGCCAAAGGAGGATCTTATGTTAATTAACAAGTACCTGACCTGGATCTGTATATTCAGAAAGTTTTTACACTACCAGGCACCTTGTACCAGATCCTGTGTGGTTAACCCAGTTTAGTGGACACATGTTAATGCAGTCCTCACCATTTCCTTTCTTGGACATAGCAACAATTATTACCACAATAATCAGTGAAATTCTCCGCATAAATGTGACCGTCCTCACTTCAATGCTACAAAGTGAAGTACAAATAGAATAACAGAGAGAAACAGCTTAACAGAAACAGAAGTTAAAGTCAGCAGTCACACTAGCAATCAGTCACACCAAAAAGAAGCATTAATGCACTGAGGAAAATCACTGTTGGTTGAAACACCTGTCAGGCTGCAGCTGTAGGATTGTCTGTTATGGATCTGTTTTGAAGAATAAAATCACCATTTCTTTTCATCTAAATGTGAGTGCTGGTATTTTTTCATATTTTTGCTCCTGCTCTGGAAAAGGGAGTGTGGATACTGATACTTTATTACCCTGCGCCAAAATTTTTTGTCATTTGCTGTCTTTATAATATATTATATATATATATATCGTTGAAAAGATATAAGACCTTTATCGCGCTAAAGATGTGAAAGCTTCAACTTAGGGAAAATACCCCCTGTTAGATGGGGTATGAACAGATAGTGAAAGAAGAGATTTCCCCAGGGAGCTGATGTCGTACTTTGGTATGTACAAATTTTGTATAATAAAATAATCTTAAAAAAGAGAGATTGTTTATTTTTTTTAAAAGCAATACATAAAACTGTTTACAATTTGCCCAGAATAACAATAAACAATGTTTGTACAGACGAAAGTTGTGTTGGTAATTCAAACAACATTGCCTTTTTGAAGACACGATAAGATGTATGTCCATATTGTGATTCTTTGATTAATACACCCCTGATGAAGTCTGTAGGACGAAACGCGTTGGTTAGCACATTGTTCTCTGACATCTCTACAAAGAAGATCATTTTGATGTTGTTTGAATTACCAACACAACTATCGTCTGTACAAACATTGTTATTGTTATTCTGGGCAAATTGTAAACAGTTTTATGTATTGCTTTTTAAAAAAAATAAACAATCTCTCTTTTTTAAGATTATTTTATTATACAAAATTTGTACATACCAAAGTACGACATCAGCTCCCTGGGGATATATATATATATATATATATATATATATATATATATATATATATATATATATATATATATATACACACACACACACACACACACACACACACACACACACACACACAGGTTGAGTATACCTTATCCAAAACGCTTGGGTCCACAGGTATTTTGGATATGGGATTTTTCTGTATTTTAGAATAATAGCATGCCATAATGAGATATCATGGTGATGGGACCTAAATCTAAGCACAGAATACATTTATGTTACATATACACCTTATACACACAGCCTGAAAGTCTATTTTGCCAATATTTTTTGTAACTTTGTGCATTAAACAAAGTGTGTCTACATTCACACAATTCATTTAAGTTTCATATACACCTTATACACACAGCCTGAAGGTCATTTAATACAATATTTTTAATAACTTTTAGTATTAAACAAAGTTTGTGTACATTGAGCCATCAAAATCAAAAGGTTTCACTACCTCACTCTTACTCAAAAAAGTCTGTATTCGGAATATTCCGTATTTCGGAATATTTGGATATGGGATACTCAACCTGTATATATTTTTTTTTGTACACATACATACATACATACATACATACATACATACATACATAATACAATATGAACACATTTTTAAACTACTCAATACATATAGTAGGTAGGAACAAAAATTACTGCATTACCTTACACTGTAGAATAGTGTATTCAGACGCACAGCGAATAAAAGAACAGTAAATAGTTACAACGCTCATTTGTATCAGGCACCTAATCAACTACTCAATAACCCCTGGGTTGGTAGGTACTCAGTGCCGTATCACCTGCCTCAGGAGAGTGGGATACAGGCAGATTTAAGCCCCGCTCCATATTCAGCCACACCGCTATAGACGGCTGGGAGAAACAGATGCACCAGTGGACACAGCTGCACAGCAACTTAGACGGACCTTGTTTGTATAAGCGTCTCAGACGGAAGTGGGAATATCAGTTCATGGCAGGAAACTCAGAGGAAACTGGACATGAACTGGGGGGAGGGGCGACCAGTGGAGCGCCTTACTCCCTTACTGCCGACATCAACCTCAGGGATCGCGGTCTCTTCTGATCCCCAGAACCTATGATCCCTGTGGCCTAGCGCAGGTGCACCTGAGGTGGCAGCCACATTAGCGACTGTCCGGTAGTCTACGCCTCGAAAACAGTAAGGCTGCGTTATATGCGTCTTAAACCACTATCGGTAAAGAGACGCCTTACCTTCTCTCCCCATTCTCCATCCAAAGCCTGGGATCGTCAGTAAGGACTTGCTAGTACATCCAGTCTGCAAAACAGCAGTGTACTGGAGGTAACAGTTGTCGCAACACGGCGGAAAGTTGTTGGAGCGTCTTTACCTTATCTGTTTAAGACGCATAGAAAGATCACTCATAAAAAGAAAAAATACTATAAAATAACAAAGATTATGGCTGCAGAAAAAATTTGCAGCCCAACGGTTCGAAGCGGGCCGGCTACTGCCGCACCAAACAAAAAAACTAAATGGCCTGAGCCATGAGCGGGGATATAGAGGGCTGGCCCGGGATCCGGTCTGAAGATCGACAGTGTCTAGGTCGACAATGTTTAGGTCGACCACTATCGGTCGACAGTCACTAGGTCGACATGGATGGAAGGTCGACATGTGCTAGGTCGACAGGTCTAAAGGTCGACACGAGTTTTTCACATTTTTTTTCTTTTTTTGAATTTTTTCATACTTAACGATCCATGTGGACTACAATTGGAACGGTAAAGTGTGCCGAGCGAAGCGGTAGCGGAGCGAAGGCACCATGCCCGAAGCATGGCGAGCCATGCGAGGGGACACGGTGCGCTAATTTGGGATCCCGGTCACTTTACGAAGAAAACGACACAAAAAAATAAAAAACACCTCATGTCGACTTTTAGACCTGTCGACCTAGCACATGTCGACCTAGAAACCCTGTCGACCTTCCATCCATGTCGACCTATAGTGGTCGACCTAAACACTGTCGATAAAACGAACCACACCCGGCTGGCCCATAACATCCTGGAAGTCTGAAAAGTTTAACGGTTTGGTACCCGTTCCGCTGTCGCTACTATATATCCCAAAGTGGATCCTGGGGATCACTGTGGACACTGATAGAGAAAGAGTGTTAATTTTACAAATATGATCCCTCTCCTTTCGGTTATCTTTTCGAACATATAGTACATTGGGGAGTATGTAGCACATCTTCTGCAGTTCCCACCATAAATAACACATTGTGAGAAATGTAACATGCTCTATCTATATATCTATAATGTATGAAGTCTGTGGGGCATATACACTGCTCAAAAAAATAAAGGGAACACTTAAACAACACAATGTAACTCCAAGTCAATCACACTTCTGTGAAATCAAACTGTCCACTTAGGAAGCAACACTAATTGACAATCAATTTCACATGCTGTTGTGCAAATGGAATAGACAACAGGTGGGAATTAATAAGAATTTACTTACCGATAATTCTATTTCTCGTAGTCCGTAGTGGATGCTGGGACTTCCGTAAGGACCATGGGGAATACTGGGCACAAAAGTAAAAGCTTTGAGACTACCTGGTGTGCACTGGCTCCTCCCCCTATGACCCTTCTCCAAGCCTCAGTTAGGATACTGTGCCCGGACGAGCGTACACAATAAGGAAGGATTTTGAATCCCGGGTAAGACTCATACCAGCCACACCAATCACACCGTACAACCTGTGATCTGAACCTAGTTAACAGTATGATAAACGAAGGAGCCTCTGAAAAGATGGCTCACAACAAAAATAACCCGATTTTTGCAACAATAACTATATACAAGTATTGCAGACAATCCGCACTTGGGATGGGCGCCCAGCATCCACTACGGACTACAAGAAATAGAATTATGGGTAAGTAAATTCTTATTTTCTCTGACGTCCTAGTGGATGCTGGGACTTCCGTAAGGACCATGGGGATTATACCAAAGCTCCCAAACGGGCGGGAGAGTGCGGATGACTCTGCAGCACCGAATGAGAGAACTCCAGGTCCTCCTCAGCCAGGGTATCGAATTTGTAAAATTTTGCAAACGTATTTGCCCCTGACCAAGTAGCTGCTCGGCAAAGTTGTAAAGCCGAGACCCCTCGGGCAGCCGCCCAAGATGAGCCCACTTTCCTTGTGGAATGGGCTTTAACAGATTTTGGCTGTGGCAGTCCTGCCACAGAATGCGCAAGCTGAATTGTACTACAAATCCAACGAGCAATCGTCTGCTTAGAAGCAGGAGCACCCAGCTTGTTGGGTGCATACAGGATAAACAGCGAGTCAGATTTTCTGACTCCAGCCATCCTGGAAACATATTTTTTCAGGGCCCTGACTACGTCCAGTAACTTGGAGTCCTCCAAGTCCCTAGTAGCCGCAGGTACCACAATAGGTAGGTTCATGTGAAACGCTGAAACCACCTTAGGGAGAAATTGAGGACGAGTCCTCAATTCTGCCCTGTCTGAATGAAAAATTAGGTAAGGGCTTTTATAAGATAAAGCCGCCAATTTTGAGACACGCCTGGCTGAAGCCAGGGCTAACAGCATTACCACTTTCCATGTGAGATATTTCAAGTCCACAGTGGTGAGTGGTTCAAACCAATGTGATTTTAGGAACCCCAAAACTACATTGAGATCCCAAGGTGCCACTGGTGGCACAAAAGGAGGCTGTATATGCAGTACCCCCTTGACAAACGTCTGAACTTCAGGCACTGAAGCCAGTTCTTTCTGGAAGAAGATCGACAGGGCCGAAATTTGAACCTTAATGGATCCTAATTTTAGGCCCATAGACAGTCCTGCTTGCAGGAAATGTAAGAAACGACCCAGTTGAAATTCCTCTGTGGGGGCCTTCTTGGCCTCACACCACGCAACATATTTTCGCCAAATGCGGTGATAATGTTTCGCGGTTACATCCTTCCTGGCTTTGATCAGGGTAGGGATGACTTCATCTGGAATGCCTTTTTCCATCAGGATCCGGCGTTCAACCGCCATGCCGTCAAATGCAGCCGCGGTAAGTCTTGGAACAGACAAGGTCCCTGCTGGAGCAGGTCCTTTCTTAGAGGTAGAGGCCACGGATCCTCCGTGAGCATCTCTTGCAGTTCCGGGTACCAAGTTCTTCTTGGCCAATCCGGAGCCACGAGTATAGTTCTTACTCCTCTCTTTCTTATGATTCTCAGTACTTTCGGTATGAGAGGCAGAGGAGGGAACACATACACCGACTGGTACACCCACGGTGTTACCAGAGCGTCCACCGCTATTGCCTGAGGGTCCCTTGACCTTGCGCAATATCTGTCCAGTTTTTTGTTGAGACGGGACGCCATCATGTCCACCTTTGGTTTTTCCCAACGGTTTACAATCAGTTGGAAGACTTCTGGGTGAAGTCCCCAATCCCCCGGGTGGAGATCGTGTCTGCTGAGGAAGTCTGCTTCCCAGTTGTCCACTCCCGGAATGAACACTGCTGACAGTGCTACCACATGATTTTCCGCCCAGCGGAGAATCCTTGCAGCTTCTGCCATTGCCCTCCTGCTTCTTGTGCCGCCCTGTCTGTTGACGTGGGCGACTGCCGTGATGTTGTCCGATTGGATCAATACCGACTGACCCTGAAGCAGAGGCCTTGCTTGACTTAGGGCATTGTAAATGGCCCTTAGTTCCAGGATATTTATGTGAAGAGACGTTTCCATGCTTGACCACAAGCCCTGGAAATTTCTTCCCTGTGTGACTGCTCCCCAGCCTCTCAGGCTGGCATCCGTGGTCACCAGCATCCAATCCTGAATGCCGAATCTGCGGCCCTCTAGAAGATGAGCACTCTGTAACCACCACAGGAGAGACACCCTCGTCCTTGGAGATAGGGTTATCCGCTGATGCATCTGAAGATGCGATCCGGACCATTTGTCCAGCAGATCCCACTGAAAAGTTCTTGCATGGAATCTTCCGAATGGAATCGCTTCGTAAGAAGCCACCATTTTTCCCAGGACTCTCGTGCATTGATGCACTGACACTTGGCCTGGTTTTAGGAGGTTCCTGACTAGCTCGGATAACTCCCTGGCCTTCTCCTCCGGGAGAAACACCTTTTTCTGGACTGTGTCCAGAATCATCCCTAGGAACAGTAGACGTGTTGTTGGAATCAGCTGTGATTTTGGGATATTTAGAATCCACCCGTGCTGACGTAGCACTACCTGAGATAGTGCTACTCCGACCTCTAACTGCTCCCTGGACCTTGCCCTTATCAGGAGATCGTCCAAGTAAGGGATAATTAAGACGCCTTTTCTTCGAAGAAGAATCATCATTTCGGCCATTACCTTGGTAAAGACCCGGGGTGCCGTGGACAATCCAAACGGCAGCGTCTGAAACTGATAATGACAGTTTTGTACCACAAACCTGAGGTACCCTTGGTGAGAAGGGTAGATTGGGACATGGAGATAAGCATCTTTGATGTCTAGAGATACCATGTAGTCCCCTTCTTCCAGGTTCGCTATCACTGCTCTGAGTGACTCCATCTTGAATTTGAACCTTTTTATGTAAGTGTTCAAAGATTTTAGATTTAAAATTGGTCTCACCGAGCCGTCCGGCTTTGGTACCACAAACAGCGTGGAATAATACCCCTTTCCCTGTTGTAGGAGGGGTACCTTGATTATCACCTGCTGGGAATACAGCTTGTGAATAGCTTCCAATACTGCCTCCCTGTCGGAGGGAGACGTTGGTAGAGCAGACTTCAGGAACCGGCGAGGGGGAGACGTCTCGAATTCCAATTTGTACCCCTGTGATACTACCTGCAGAATCCAGGGGTCCACTTGCGAGTGAGCCCACTGCGCGATGAAATTTTTGAGACGGGCCCCCACCGTGCCTGAGTCCGCTTGTAAAGCCCCAGCGTCATGCTGAAGACTTGGCAGAAGCAGGGGAGGGCTTCTGCTCCTGGGAGGAGGCTGCCTGGTGCAGTCTTTTTCCTCTTCCTCTGCCCCGGGGCAGAAATGAGTGGCCTTTTGCTCGCTTGTTCTTATGGGAACGAAAGGACTGAGTTTGAAAAGACGGTGTCTTTTTCTGCCGAGAGGTGACCTGGGGTAAAAAGGTGGACTTTCCAGCCGTTGCCGTGGCCACCAGGTCCGATAGACCGACCCCAAATAACTCCTCCCCTTTATATGGCAATACTTCCATATGTCGTTTGGAATCCGCATCACCTGACCACTGTCGCGTCCATAACGCTCTTCTGGCAGAAATGGACATAGCACTCACTCTTGATGCCAGGGTGCAAATATCCCTCTGTGCATCTCGCATATATAGTAATGCATCTTTCAAATGCTCTATAGTCAATAATATACTGTCCCTATCCAGGGTATCAATATTTTCAGTCAGGGAATCCGACCACGCCACTCCAGCGCTGCACATCCAGGCTGAGGCGATTGCTGGTCGCAGTATAACACCAGTATGTGTGTATATACCTTTTAGGATATTTTCCAGCCTTCTATCAGCTGGTTCTTTGAGGGCGGCCGTATCAGGAGACGGTAACGCTACTTGTTTTGATAAACGTGTGAGCGCCTTATATACCCTGGGGGGTGTTTCCCAACGCGCCCTAACTTCTGGCGGGAAAGGATATAGTGCCAATAATTTATTAGAAATTAGCAGTTTTTTATCGGGGGAAACGCACGCTTTATCACACACCTCATTTAATTCATCTGACTCAGGAAAAACTACTGGTAGTTTTTTCACACCCCACATAATACCCTTTTTTGTGGTACTTGTAGTGTCAGAAATGTTCAATGCCTCCTTCATTGCCGTGATCATGTAACGTGTGGCCCTACTGGACATTACGTTTGTCTCGTCACCGTCGACACTGGATTCAGTATCCGTGTCTGGGTCTGTGTCGACCAACTGAGGTAACGGGCGTTTTAGCGCCCCTGACGGTGTCTGAGACGCCTGGACAGGCACTAATTGATTTGTCGGCTGTCTCATGTCGTCAACAGTCTTTTGCAAAGTGCTGACATTGTCACGTAATTCTTTAAATACAACCATCCAGTCAGGTGTCGACTCCCTAGGGGGTGACATCACTAACACAGGCAATTGCTCTGCTTCCACATGATTTTCCTCCTCATACATGTCGACACAATCGTACCGACCCCCAGCACACACACAGGGAATGCTCTGATAGAGGACAGGACCCCACGAGCCCTTTGGGGAGACAGAGGGAGAGTTTGCCAGCACACACCAGAGCGCTATATATATATACAGGGATAACCTTATATAAGTGTTTCTCCCTTTTATAGCTGCTGTTTTATATTAGCTGCCAATAGTGCCCCCCCTCTCTTGTTTTACCCTGTTTCTGTAGTGCAGGGCTGCAGGGGAGAGTCAGGGAGCCGTCCTTCCAGCGGAGCTGTGAGGGAAAATGGCGCTTGTGTGCTGAGGAGATAGGCTCCGCCCCTTCACGGCGGCCTTTTCTCCCGCTTTTTTCTGGAAAACTGGCAGGGGTTAAATACATCCATATAGCCCAGGAGCTATATGTGATGTATTTCTTTTGCCATCCTAAGGTATTTATGTGTTTTATTGCGTCTCAGGGCGCTCCCCCCCCAGCGCCCTGCACCCTCAGTGACCGGAGTGTGAAGTGTGCTGAGAGCAATGGCGCACAGCTGCAGTGCTGTGCGCTACCTTAGTTGAAGACAGGAACGTCTTCTGCCGCCGATTTCACCGGACCTCTTCGCTCTTCTGGCTCTGTAAGGGGGTCGGCGGCGCGGCTCCGGGACCCATCCAGGCTGAACCTGTGATCGTCCCTCTGGAGCTAATGTCCAGTAGCCAAGAAGCCCAATCCACTCTGCACGCAGGTGAGTTCGCTTCTTCTCCCCTTAGTCCCTCGATGCAGTGAGCCTGTTGCCAGCAGGACTCACTGAAAATAAAAAAACCTAAGTCTAAACTTTTACTCTAAGCAGCTCAGGAGAGCCACCTAGATTGCACCCTTCTCGGCCGGGCACAAAAATCTAACAGAGGCTTGGAGGAGGGTCATAGGGGGAGGAGCCAGTGCACACCGGGTAGTCTCAAAGCTTTTACTTTTGTGCCCAGTCTCCTGCGCAGCCGCTATTCCCCATGGTCCTTACGGAAGTCCCAGCATCCACTAGGACGTCAGAGAAAATAAGATTTTACTCACCGGTAAATCTATTTCTCGTAGTCCGTAGTGGATGCTGGGAACTCCGAAAGGACCATGGGGAATAGCGGCTCCGCAGGAGACTGGGCACAACTAAAGAAAGCTTTATGTCACCTAGTGTGCACTGGCTCCTCCCCCTATGACCCTCCTCCAAGCCTCAGTTAGGGAAACTGTGCCCGGACGAGCTGACATAATAAGGAAGGATTTTGAATCCCGGGTAAGACTCATACCAGTCACACCAATCACACCGTACAACTCGTGATACTATACCCAGTTTAACAGTATGACAACAACTGAGCCTATCAACAGATGGCTCAACAATAACCCTTTAGTTAACAATAACTATGTACAAGTATTGCAGACAATCCGCACTTGGGATGGGCGCCCAGCATCCACTACGGACTACGAGAAATAGATTTACCGGTGAGTAAATTCTTATTTTCTCTAACGTCCTAGTGGATGTTGGGAACTCCGAAAGGACCATGGGGATTATACCAAAGCTCCCAAACGGGCGGGAGAGTGCGGATGACTCTGCAGCACCGAACGAGAGAACTCCAGGTCCTCCTCAGCCAGGGTATCAAATTTGTAGAATTTTGCAAACGTGTTTGCCCCTGACCAAATAGCAGCTCGGCAAAGTTGTAAAGCCGAGACCCCTCGGGCAGCCGCCCAAGATGAGCCCACCTTCCTTGTGGAATGGGCTTTTACTGATTTAGGATGCGGCAGTCCAGCCGCAGAATGCGCCTGCTGAATCGTGTTACAGATCCAGCGAGCAATAGTCTGCTTAGAAGCAGGAGCACCCAGTTTGTTGGGTGCATACAGGATAAATAGCGAGTCAGTTTTTCTGACTCTAGCCGTCCTGGAAACATAAAATTTCAAGGCCCTGACTACGTCCAGTAACTTGGACTCCTCCAAGTCCCTAGTAGCCGCAGGCACCACAATAGGTTGGTTCAAATGAAAAGCTGATACCACCTTAGGGAGAAACTGGGGACGAGTCCTCAATTCTCCCCTATCCATATGCAAAATCAGATCAGGGCTTTTACACGACAAGGCCGCCAATTCTGACACACGCCTGGCCGAAGCCAAGGCCAATAACATGACCACTTTCCACGTGAGATATTTTAGATCCACGGTTTTAAGTGGCTCAAACCAATGAGATTTTAAGAAACTCAACACGACGTTGAGATCCCAAGGTGCCACAGGAGGCACAAACGGGGGTGAATATGCAGCACTCCCTTCACAAACGTCTGAACCTCAGGCAGTGAAGCCAGTTCTTTCTGGAAGAAAATCGACAGAGCTGAGATCTGTACCTTAATGGAGCCAAATTTCAGGCCCATAGTCACTCCTGCTTGTAGGAAGTGCAGAAATCGACCTAGTTGCAATTCCTCTGTTGGGGCCTTTTTGGCCTCACACCAAGCAACATATTTCCGCCATATGCGGTGATAATGCTTTACAGTTACATCTTTCCTAGCTTTAATCAGCGTAGGAATGACTTCCTCCGGAACGCCCTTTTCCTTCAGGATCCGGCGTTCAACCGCCATGCAGTCAAACGCAGCCGCGGTAAGTCTTGGAATAGACAAGGCCCCTGCTGCAGCAGGTCCTGTCTGAGCGGCAGAGGCCATGGGTCCTCTGAGATCATCTCTTGAAGTTCCGGGTACCACGCTCATCGTGGCCAATCTGGAACCACGAGTATTGTTCTTACTCCTCGTTTTTTTATTATTCTCAATACCTTTGGTATGAGAGGTAGAGGAGGGAACACAAACTGACTGGTACACCCACGGTGTCACTAGAGCGTCCACAGCTATCGCCTGAGGGTCCCTTGACCTGGCGCAATATCTCTCTATTTTTTTGTTTAGGCGGGACGCCATCATGTCCACCTGTGGTCGTTCCCATTGATTTACAATCATTTGGAAGACTTCTGGATTAAGTCCCCACTCTCCCGGGTGGAGGTCGTGTCTGCTGAGAAAATCTGCTTCCCAGTTGTCCACTCCCGGGATGAACACTGCTGACAGTGCTAGTACATGATTTTCCGCCCAACGGAGAATCCTTGTGGCTTCTGCCATTGCCATCCTGCTTCTTGTGCCGCCCTGTCGATTTACATGGGCGACTGCCGTGATGTTGTCTGATTGGATCAGCACCGGCTGGTGTAGAAGCAGGGATTTTGCCTGACTGAGGGCATTGTAAATGGCCCTTAATTCCAGAATATTTATGTGTAGGGAAGTCTCCTGACTCAACCACAGTCCTTGGAAGTTTCTTCCCTGTGTGACTGCCCCCCAGCCTCGAAAGCTGGCATCCGTGGTCACCAGGACCCAGTCCTGTATACCGAATCTGCGGCCCTCTAGAAGATGAGCCCTCTGCAGCCACCACAGCAGAGACACCCTGGTTCTTGGAGACAGGGTTATTAAGCGATGCATCTGGAGATGCAATCCGGACCATTGGTCCAGCAGGTCCCACTGAAAAATTCTGGCATGGAACCTGCCGTAAGGAATTGCTTCGTAAGAAGCTACCATCTTTCCCAGGACACGCGTGCAGTGATGCACCGATACCTGTTTTGGTTTCAGGAGGTCTCTGACTAGAGATGACAGCTCCTTGGCTTTCTCCTCCGGGAGAAACACTTTTTTCTGGACTGTATCCAGAATCATACCCAGGAACAGTAGACGTGTAGTCGGAACCAGCTGTGATTTTGGAATATTCAGAATCCAACCGTGCTGGTGTAGCACCTCCTGCGATAGTGCTACTCCTACCAACAACTGCTCCTTGGACCTCGCTTTTATTAGGAGATCGTCCAAGTACGGGATAATTAAAACTCCCTTTTTTCGAAGGAGTATCATCATTTCCGCCATTACCTTGGTAAACACCCTCGGTGCCGAGGACAGTCCAAATGGCAACGTCTGGAATTGGTAATGGCAATCTTGCACCACAAATCGGAGGTACTCCTGGTGAGGATGGTAAATGGGGACATGCAGGTAAGCATCCTTGATGTCCAGGGATACCATGTAATCCCCCTCGTCCAGACTTGCAATAACCGCCCTGAGCGATTCCATCTTGAACTTGAATTTTTTTATATATATGTGTTCAAGGATTTCAAATTTAAAATTGGTCTCACCGAACCGTCCGGTTTCGGTACCACAAATAGTGTGGAATAGTAACCCCGGCCTTGTTGAAGTAGGGGCACCTTGATTATCACCTGCTGGGAATACAGCTTGTGAATTGCCGCTAGCACCGCCTCCCTGTCTGAGGGAGCAATCGGCAAGGCAGATTTTAGGAACCGGTGGGGTGGAGACGCCTCGAATTCCAGTTTGTACCACGGAGATACTATTTGAAGGATCCAGGGATCCACCTGTGAGCGAGCCCACTGATCGCTGAAATTTTTGAGGCGGCCCCCCACCGTACCTGGCTCCGCCTGTGGAGCCCCACCATCATGCGGCGGACTTGGAAGAAGAAGCGGGGGAGGACTTTTGCTCTTGGAAACCTGTTGTTTGTTGCAGCCTTTTTCCCCTACCTCTGCCTCTGGACAGAAAAGACCCGCCTTTTCCACGCCTGTTTTTCTGGGTCCGAAAGGACTGAACCTGATAAAACGGCGCCTTCTTAGGCTGTGAGGAAACATGGGGTAAAAATGCTGACTTCCCAGATGTTGCTGTGGAAACTAGGTCCGAGAGACCATCCCCAAATAACTCCTCACCCTTGTAAGGCAAAACTTCCATGTGCCTTTTTGAATCTGCATCCCCTGTCCACTGCCGAGTCCATAAGCCTCTCCTAGCAGAAATGGACAATGCACTTACTTTAGATGCCAGCCGGCAGATCTCCCTCTGTGCATCTCTCATGTATAAGACTGAGTCTTTGATATGCTCTACGGTTAGCAGAATAGTGTCTCTGTCTAGTGTGTCAATATTTTCTGACAGATTATCTGACCACGCAGCGGCAGCACTGCACATCCATGCTGACGCAATAGCTGGTCTAAGTATAATGCCTGAGTGTGTGTATACAGACTTCAGGATCGCCTCCTGCTTTCTATCAGCAGGTTCCTTGAGGGCGGCCGTATCCGGAGACGGTAGTGCCACCTTTTTAGACAAACGTGTGAGCGCTTTATCCACCCTAGGAGGTGTTTCCCAACGTGACCTATCCTCTGGCGGGAAAGGGAACGCCAACAGTAACTTCTTAGGAATTACCAATTTTTTAATCAGGGAAAGCCCACGCTTCTTCACACACTTCATTTAATTCTTCTGATGGGGGAAAAACTACGGGTAGTTTTTTCTCCCCAAACATAATACCCTTTTTAGTGGTACCTGGATTTATATCAGAAATGTGTAACACCTCTTTCATTGCCTCAATCATGCAGCGAATGGCCTTAGTGGACATTAGACTAGACTCATCGTCGTCGACACTGGTGTCAGTATCCGTGTCAACATCTGCGTCTGCCATCTGAGGTAGCAGGCGTTTTAGAGCCCCTGATGACCTTTGAGACGCCTGGACAGGCACGAGCTGAGAAGTCGGCTGTCCCACATTTGGCATGTCGTCAAATTTTTTATGTAAGGAGTCTATACGTGCACTCAATTCTTTCCATAAGCCCATCCACTGAGGTGTCTGCCCCACAGGGGGTGACATCCCTTCTATAGGCATCTGCTCCGCCTCCACATCATTATCCTCATCAAACATGTCGACACAGCCGTACCGACACACCGCACACACACAGGGAATGCTCTAACAGAGGACAGGACCCACAAAAGCCCTTTGGGGGGACAGAGTGAAAGTATGCCAGCACACACCAGAGCGCTATATAATGCAGGGACTAACTAACTGAGTTATGTTCCCTATAGCTGCTTTTATCTATTATATATATATATATATATATATATATTATATATATATATATATATACTGCGCCTAAATTAGTGCCCCCCCTCTCTTTTTTACCCTTTTCTGTAGTGTAGACTGCAGGGGAGAGCCAGGGAGCTTCCTTCCAGCGGAGCTGTGAGGGAGAAATGGCGCCAGTGTGCTGAGGGAGATAGCTCCGCCCCTTTTCTGCGGACTATTCTCCCACTTTTTTCTGGATTCTGGCAGGGGTATTTACCACATATATAGCCTCTGGGGCTATATATTGTGGTATTTTTGCCAGCCAAGGTGTTTTTATTGCTGCTCAGGGCGCCCCCCCCCAGCGCCCTGCACCCTCAGTGACCGGAGTGTGAAGTGTGTATGAGGAGCAATGGCGCACAGCTGCAGTGCTGTGCGCTACCTTGGTGAAGACTGATGTCTTCTGCCGCCGATTTTCCGGACCTCTTCTTGCTTCTGGCTCTGTAAGGGGGACGGCGGCGCGGCTCCGGGACCGAACACCAAGGACGGGCCTGCGGTCGATCCCTCTGGAGCTAATGGTGTCCAGTAGCCTAAGAAGCCCAAGCTGGCTGCAAGCAGGCAGGTTCGCTTCTTCTCCCCTTAGTCCCTCGCTGCAGTGAGCCTGTTGCCAGCAGGTCTCACTGAAAATAAAAAACCTAATTCTATACTTTCTTTCTAGAAGCTCAGGAGAGCCCCTAGTGTGCATCCAACCTCGGCCGGGCACAAAATCTAACTGAGGCTTGGAGGAGGGTCATAGTGGGAGGAGCCAGTGCACACCAGGTGACCTAAAGCTTTTTTTAGTTGTGCCCAGTCTCCTGCGGAGCCGCTATTCCCCATGGTCCTTTCGGAGTTCCCAGGATCCACTAGGACGTCAGAGAAATAGGCAATTAGCAAGACACCCCCAATTAAAAAGAAGTTGTCCTGCAGGTGTTGACCACAGACCACTTCACAGCTCCTATGTTTTCTGGCTGATGTTTTAGTCACTTTTGAAAGCTGGCGGTGCTTTCACTCTAGCGGTAGCATGAGACGGAGTCTACAACCCACACAAGTGGCTCAGGTAGTGCAGCTCATCCAGGATGGCACATCAATGCGAGCTGTGGCAAGAAGGTTTGCTGTGTTTGTCAGCGTAGTGTCCAGAGCATGGAGGCGCTACAAGGAGACAGGCCAGTACATCAGGAGACGTGGAGGAGGCCGTAGGAGGGCAACAACCCAGCAGCAGGACCGCTACCTCCGCCTTTGTGCAAGGAGGAACAGGAGGAGCACTGCCAGAGCCCTGCAAAATGACCTCCAGCAAGCCACAAACGTGCATGTGACTACTCAAACGATCAGAAACAGACTATATAAGGGTGGTATGAGGGCCCGACGTCCACAGCTGGGGGTTGTGCTTACAGCCCAACACCGTGCAGGACATTTGGCATTTGCCAGAGAGCCCTGTGCTCTTCACAGATGAAAGCAGTTTCTCACTGAGCACATGTGACAGACGTGACAGAATCTGGAGATGCCAAGGAGAACTGCCTGCAACATCCTCCAGCATGACCGGTTTGGCAGTGGGTCAGTAATGGTGTGGGGTGGCATTTCTTTGGGGGGCCGCACAGCCTCCATGTGCTCGCCAGAGGTAGCCTGACTGCCATTAGGTACCGAGATGAGATCCTCAGACCCCTTGTGAGACCATATGCTGGTGCGGTTGGCCCTGGGTTCCTCCTAATGCAAGACAATGCTATACCTCATGTGGCTGGAGTGTGTCAGTAGTTCCTGCAAGACGAAGGCATTGATGCTATGGACTGGCCCGCCCGTTCCCCAGAACTGAATCCAATTGAGCACATCTGGGACATCATGTCTCGCTCCATCCACCAACGCCACGTTGCACACAGACTGTCCAGGAGTTGGCGGATGCTTTAGTCCAGGTCTGGGAGGAGATCCCTCAAGAGACCATCCGCGACCTCATCAGGAGCATGCCCAGGCATTGTAGGGAGGTCACACAGGCACGTGGAGGCCACACACACTACTGAGCCTCATTTTGACTTGTTTTAAGGACATTACATCAAAGTTGGATCAGCCTGTAGTGTGTTTTTCCACTTTAATTTTGAGTGTGACTTCAAATCCAGACCTCCATGGGTTAATAAATTTGATTTCCATTGATAATTTGCGTGTGATTTTGTTGTCAGCACATTCAACCATGTAAAGAACAAAGTATTTAATAAGAATATTTCATTCATTCAGATCTAGGATGTATTATTTTAGTGTTCCCTTTATTTTTTTTGAGCAGTGTACTATCAGACGCTATACTTCAGGCCTGGACAACCAGTAACTCTCAAGCTGCTGTGACACTACAGGTGGTCCGTTGACGTTGCTGTAAGGGGACCATGGACTGGGGCTGATGTATTAACCTGGAGAAGGCATAATGAAGTGATAAACCAGTGATAAGGTGATAAACGCACCAGCTCCAATATGTAAATTAACAGTTAGGTGCTGATTGGCTGGTGCGTTTATCACCTTGCACTTATCACTGGTTTATCACTTCATTATGTCATCTCCAGGATTAATACATCAGTCCCAATGTGTGTGACATAGGCCACAGAGTAATGATGAGAGTAGGGACCAGAAGGCTGAGAACAGAATGAGAGAACAGAAACAAGATCAGCAACTGGGAAATTGGTAAAAAGATCTATGGCAGAATTCAATTAGCCGTGATAAGCTGTTTTTGTGGTAAAAACTGTGATTTTACTTTGAATCGAAAAAAAAAATAAGATTTTACTTACCGGTAAATCTATTTCTCGTAGTCCGTAGTGGATGTTGGGGACTCTGTAAAGACCATGGGGAATAGACGGGCTCCGCAGGAGACAGGGCACTTTAAGAAAGAATTTGGATATTGGTGTGCTCTGGCTCCTCCCTCTATGCCCCTCCTCCAGACCTCAGTTAAAGAAACTGTGCCCGGAAGAGCCGACATTACAAGGAAAGGATTTTGGAATCCAGGGCAAGACTCATACCAGCCACACCAATCACACCGTATAACTCGTGATAAACTTACCCAGTTAACAGTATGAACAACAGAGCATCGGATAAACCCTGATGCAACTATAACATAACCCTTATGTAAGCAATAACTATATACAAGCATTGCAGAAAAAGTCCACACTTGGGACGGGCGCCCAGCATCCACTACGGACTACGAGAAACAGATTTACCGGTAAGTAAAATCTTATTTTCTAACATCCAAGTGGATGCTGGGGACTCCGTAAGGACCATGGGGATTATACCAAAGCTCCCAAACGGGCGGGAGAGTGCGGATGACTCTGCAGCACCGAATGAGCAAACACAAGGTCCTCCTCAGCCAGGGTATCAAACTTGTAGAACTTTGCAAAAGTGTGTGAACCCGACCAAGAAGCCGCTCGGCAAAGCCGTAATGCCGAGACCCCTCGGGCAGCCGCCCAAGAAGAGCCCACCTTCCTTGTGGAATGGGCTTTTACTGATTTTGGCAGCGGCAATCCAGGCGCAGAATGAGACTGCTGAATCGTGTTACAGATCCAGCGAGCAATAGTTTGCTTTGAAGCAGGAGCACCCAGCTTGTTGGGTGCATACAGGATAAACAGTGACTCAGTTTTCCTGACTCTAGCCGTTCTGGCTACATAAACCTTCAAAGCCCTGACTACATCTAGTAACTCGGAATCCTCCAAGTCATGAGTAGCCACAGGCACCACAATAGGTTGGTTCATATGAAAAGATGACACCACTTTTGGCAGAAATTGCGGACGGGTCCGCAATTCCCCCTGTCCATATGGAAAACCAGATAGGGGCTTTTATGTGACAAAGCCGCCAATTCTGACACACGCCTAGCTGAAGCCAAGGCAAATAGCATGACCACCTTCCACGTGAGAAATTTTAACTCCACGGTTTTAAGTGGCTCAAACCAGTGTGACTTCAGGAAACTCAACACCACGTTAAGATCCCAAGGTGCGACTGGAGGCACAAAAGGGGGCTGAATGTGCAGCACTCCCTTTACAAACGTCTGAACTTCAGGAAGAGAAGCCAGTTCTTTTTGAAAGAAAATGGATAGGGACGAAATCTGGACCTTAATGGAACCCAATTTTAGGCCCAAAGTCACTCCCGACTGAAGGAAGTGAAGGAAACGGCACAGCTGGAATTCCTCTGTAGGGGCATTCCCGGCCTCACACCAAGCAACATATTTTCGCCATATACGGTGATAATGTTTAGCCGTCACGTCCTTCCTAGCCTTTATTAGCGTAGGAAGAACCTCATCCGGAATCCCTTTTTCTACTAGGATCTGGCGTTCAACCGCCCTGCCGTCAAACGCAGCTGCGGTAAGTCTTACAACAGACAAGGTCCCTGCTGCAACAGATCCTGCCTTAGAGGCAGAGGCCATGGGTCCTCAGCGAGCATTTCTTGCAGCTCTGGATACCAAGTCCCTATAGGCTAATCAGGAACAATGAGTATTGTTCTCACTCCTCTTTTCCTTACGATTCTCAGCACCTTGGGTATGAGAGGAAGAGGAGGAAAATAAGAATTTACTCACCGGTAATTCTATTTCTCGTAGTCCGTAGTGGATGCTGGGAACTCCGAAAGGACCATGGGGAATAGCGGGCTCCGAAGGAGGCTGGGCACTCTAGAAAGATTTAGGACTACCTGGTGTGCACTGGCTCCTCCCACTATGACCCTCCTCCAAGCCTCAGTTAGGACACTGTGCCCGGACGAGCAGACATAATAAGGAAGGATTTTGAATCCCGGGTAAGACTCATACCAGCCACACCAATCACACCGTACAACTCGTGATACTCTATCCAGTTTGACAGTATGAAAACAATTGAGCCTCTCAACAGATGGCTCAACAATAACCCGGTTTAGTTAACAATAACTATGTACAAGTATTGCAGATAAACCGCACTTGGGATGGGCGCCCAGCATCCACTACGGACTACGAGAAATAGAATTACCGGTGAGTAAATTCTTATTTTCTCTGACGTCCTAGTGGATGCTGGGAACTCCGAAAGGACCATGGGGATTATACCAAAGCTCCCAAACGGGCGGGACAGTGCGGATGACTCTGCAGCACCGAATGAGAGAACTCCAGGTCCTCCTCAGCCAGGGTATCAAATTTGTAGAATTTTGCAAACGTGTTTGCCCCTGACCAAGTAGCTGCACGGCAAAGTTGTAAAGCCGAGACCCATCGGGCAGCCGCCCAAGATGAGCCCACCTTCCTTGTGGAATGGGCATTGACAGATTTTGGCTGTGGCAGGCCTGCCACAGAATGTGCAAGCTGAATTGTACTACAAATCCAACGAGCAATAGTCTGCTTAGAAGCAGGAGCACCCAGCTTGTTGGGTGCATACAGAACAAACAGCGAGTCAGACTTTCTGACTCTAGCCGTCCTGAAAACATATATTTTCAGGGCCCTGACAACGTCTAGCAACTTGGAGTCCTCCAAGTCCTTAGTAGCAGCAGGCACCACAATAGGCTGGTTCAGGTGAAACGCTGACACCACCTTAGGGAGAAACTAGGGATGAGTCCTCAATTCTGCCCTATCCATATGGAAAATCAGATAAGGGCTTTTTATATGATAAAGCCGCCAATTCTGATACTCGCCAAGGCCAATAACATGACCACTTTCCACGTGAGATATTTCAGATCCACGGTTTTTAGTGGCTCAAACCAATGTGATTTCAAGAAACTCAACACCACGTTGAGATCCCAAGGTGCCACAGGAGGCACAAACTGGGGCTGAATATGCAGCACTCCTTTTACAAATGTCTGAACTTCAGGTACTGAAGCTAATTCTTTTTGAAAGAAAATCGACAGAGCCGAGATCTGTACTTTAATGGATCCCAGTTTTAGGCCCATATTCACTCCTGCTTGCAGGAAATGCAGAAATCGACCTAGTTGAAATTCCTCTGTTGGGGCCTTTTCGGCCTCACACCATGCAACATATTTCCGCCATATGCGGTGATAATGATTTGCTGTAACATCTTTCCTGGCTTTAATAAGCGTAGGAATGACTTCCTCCGGAATGCCCTTTTCCTTGAGGATCCGGCGTTCAACCGCCATGCCGTCAAACGCAGCCGCGGTAAGTCTTGGAACAGACAGGGCCCCTGCTGTAGCAGGTCTTGTCTGAGCGGCAGAGGCCACGGGTCCTCTGAGATAATCTCTTGAAGTTCCGGGTACCACGCTCGTCTTGGCCAATCCGGAACCACGAGAATTGTGTTTACTCCTCGCTTTCTTATTATTCTCAATACCTGGTATGAGAGGCAGAGGAGGGAACACAAACTGACTGGTACACCCACGGTGTCACTAGAGCATCCACAGCTATCGCCTGAGGGTCTCTTGACCTGGCGCAATACCTCTCTAGTTTTTTGTTTAGGCGGTACACCATCATGTCCACCTGTGGATGATCCCACTGATTTACAATCATTTGGAAGACTTCTGGATGAAGTCCCCACTCTCCCGGGTGGAGGTCGTGCCTGCTGAGAAAGTCTGCTTCCCAGTTGTCCACTCCCGGAATGAACACTGCTGACAGTGCTAGTACATGATTTTCCGCCCAACGGAGAATTCTTGTGGCTTCTGCCATTGCCATCCTGCTTCTTGTGCCGCCCTGTCGATTTACATGGGCGACTGCCGTGATGTTGTCTGACTGGATCAGCACCGGCTGGTGTAGGAGCAGGTATTTTGCTTGACTTAGGGCATTGTACATGGCCCTTAGTTCCAGAATATTTATGTGAAGGGAAGTCTCCTGACTTGACCATAGTCCTTGGAAGTTTCTTCCCCTTGTGACTGCCCCCCAGTCTCGAAGGCTGGCATCCGTGGTCACCAGGACCCAGTCCTGTATGCCGAATCTGCGGCCCTCCAGAAGATGAGCACTGTGCAGCCACCACAGAAGAGACACCCTGGTTCTGGGAGACAGGGTTATTAAGCGATGCATCTGGAGATGCGATCCGGACCATTTGTCCAACAGGTCCCACTGAAAGATTCTGGCATGGAACCTGCCGAATGGAATTGCCTCGTAAGAGGCTACCATCTTTCCCAGGACCCGCGTGCAGTGATGCACCGATACCTGTTTTGGTTTCAGGAGGTCTCTGACTAGAGATGACAACTCCCTGGCTTTCTCCTCCGGGAGAAACACTTTTTTCTGGACTGTGTCCAGAATCATACCCAGGAACAGTAGACGTGTAGTCGGAACCAGCTGTGACTTTGGGATATTCAGAATCCAGCCGTGCTGGCGCAGCACTTCCTGAGATAGTGCTACTCCCACCAACAACTGTTCCTTGGACCGTGCCTTTATTAGGAGATTGTCCAAGTACGGGATAATTAAAACTCCCTTTTTTCGAAGAAGTATCATCATTTCTGCCATAACCTTGGTAAATACCCTCGGTGCCGTGGACAGTCCAAACGGCAGCGTCTGGAATTGGTAATGGCAATCCTGTACCACAAATCTGAGGTACTCCTGATGAGGATGGTAAATGGGGACATGCAAGTACGCATCCTTGATGTCCAGGGATACCATGTAATCCCCCTCGTCCAGGCTTGCAATAACCGCCCTGAGCGATTCCATCTTGAACTTGAATTTTTTTATGTATGTGTTCAAGGCTTTCAAATTTAAAATGGGTCTCACCGAACCGTCCGGTTTCGGCACCACAAATAGTGTGGAATAGTAACCCCGGCCTTGTTGAAGTAGGGGTACCTTGACTATCACCTGCTGGGAATACAGCTTGTGAATTGCCGCAAGCACTGCCTCCCTGTCTGAGGGAGCAATCGGCAAGGCAGATTTTAGGAACCGGTGGGGTGGAGACGCCTCGAATTCCAGTTTGTACCACTGAGATACTATTTGAAGGATCCAGGGATCCACCTGTGAGCGAGCCCACTGCTCGCTGAAATTCTTGAGGCGGCCCCCCACCGTACCTGGCTCCGCCTGTGGAGCCCCACCGTCATGCGACGGACTTGGAAGAAGAAGCGGGGGAGGACTTTTGCTCCTGCTGTTTGTTGCAGCCTTTTTCCCCTACCTCTGCCTCTAGACAGAAAAGACCCACCTTTTCTACGCTTGTTTTTCTGGGTCCGAAAGGACTGAACCTGATAAAACGGCGCCCTCTTAGGCTGTGAGGGGACATGGGGTAAAAATGCTGACTTCCCAGACGTTGCTGTGGAAACTAGGTCCGAGAGACCATCCCCAAATAATTCCTCACCCTTATAAGGCAAAACTTCCATGTGCCTTTTGGAATCTGCATCTCCTGTCCACTGGCGAGTCCATAAGCCTCTCCTAGCAGAAATGGACAATGCACTTACTTTAGATGCCAGCCGGCAGATTTCCCTCTGTGCATCTCTCATATATAAGACTGAGTCTTTGATATGGTCAATTGTTAGCAGAATCGTGTCTCTGTCTAATGTGTCAATATTTTCTGACAGTTTATCTGACCACGCAGCTGCAGCACTGCACATCCATGCTGACGCAATAGCTGGTCTAAGTATAATCCCCGAGTGTGTATATACAGACTTCAGGATCGCCTCCTGCTTTCTATCAGCAGGCTCCTTAAGGGCGGCCGTATCCTGAGACGGTAGTGCCACCTTTTTAGACAAACGTGTGAGCGCTTTATCCACCCTAGGAGGTGTTTCCCAACGTGACCTATCCTCTGGCGGGAAAGGGAACGCCATTAGTACCTTCTTAGGAATTACTCATTTTTTATCAGGGGAAGCCCACGCTTCTTCACACACTTCATTTAATTCATCTGACGGGGGAAAAACGACGGGTAGTTTTTTCTCCCCAAACATAATACCCTTTTTTGTGGTACCAGGATGTAAATCAGAAATGTTTAACACCTCTTTCATTGCCTCAATCATGCAGTGAATGGCCTTAATGTGCATTAGATTCGACTCATCGTCGTCGACACTGGTGTCAGTATCAGTGTCGACATCTGCGTCTGTGATCTGAAGTAGCGGGCGTTTTAGAGCCCCTGACGACCTTTGAGACACCTGGACAGGCACGAGCTGAGAACTCGGCTGTCCCACATTTGGCATGTCGTCAAATTTCTTATGTAAGGAGTCTATACGTGCACTCATTTCTTTCCATAAGCTCATCCACTCAGGTGTCTGCCCCCCAGGGGGTGACATCCCTTCTAAAGGCATCTGCTCCGCCTCCACATCATTATCCTCATCAAACATGGCGACACAGCCGTACCGACACACCGCACACACACAGGGAATGCTCTAAGAGAGGACAGGACCCACAAAAGCCCTTTGGGGGGACAGAGTGAGAGTATGCCAGCACACACCAGAGCGCTATATAATGCAGGGAATAACTGAGTTATGTCCCCTATAGCTGCTTTTTCTATATAAATATATACTGCGCCTAAATTTTATGCCCCCCTCTCTTTTTTACCCTTTTCTGTAGTGTAGTCTGCAGGGGAGAGCCAGGGAGCTTCCTTCCAGCGGAGCTGTGAGGGAAAAATGGCGCCAGTGTGCTGAAGGAGATAGCTCCGCCCCTTTTCCGCGGACTATTCTCCCACTTTTTTGTGGAATCTGGCAGGGGTAATTACCACATATATAGCCTCTGGGGCTATATATTGTGGTATTTTTGCCAGCCAAGGTGTTTTTATTGCTGCTCAGGGCGCCCCCCCCCCAGCGCCCTGCACCCTCAGTGACCGGAGTGTGAAGTGTGTATGAGGAGCAATGGCGCACAGCTGCAGTGCTGTGCGCTACCTTGGTGAAGACAGAAGTCTTCATGCCGCCGATTTTCCGGACCTCTTCTTGCTTCTGGCTCTGTAAGGGGGGCGGCGGCGCGGCTCCGGGACCGAACATCAAGGCTGGGCCTGCGGTCGATCCCTCTGGAGCTAATGGTGTCCAGTAGCCTAAGAAGCCCAATCCGGCTGCAAGAAGGCGAGTTCGCTTCTTCTCCCCTTAGTCCCTCACTGCAGTGAGCCTGTTGCCAGCAGGTCTCACTGAAAATAAAAAACCTAAATCTAAACTTTCTTTCTAAGGGCTCAGGAGAGCCCCTAGTGTGCATCCAACCTCGGCCGGGCACAAAATCTAACTGAGGCTTGGAGGAGGGTCATAGTGGGAGGAGCCAGTGCACACCAGGTAGTCATAAATCTTTCTAGAGTGCCCAGCCTCCTTCGGAGCCCGCTATTCCCCATGGTCCTTTCGGAGTTCCCAGCATCCACTAGGACGTCAGAGAAACACATAAACCAACATCCACGGTGTCACCAATGCGTCTACAGTTATCGCCTGAGGGTCTCTTGAACTGGCGCAATACCTCTGTAGCTTTTTGTTGAGGCGGGATGCCATCATGTCCACCTGTGGCAGTTACCACCGACCTACAATCTGCGCGAAGACTTCTTGATGAAGTCCCCACTCTCCCGGGTGGAGGTCATGCCTGCTGAGGAAGTCTGCTTCCCAGTTGTCCACTCCCGGAATAAACACTGCTGACAGTGCTCATACGCGATTCTCCGCCCATCGAAGATTGGTTGCGAAGCAGGGTCTCCGCTTGACTTAGGGCGTTGTATATGGCCCTCAGTTCCAGGATAATGATGTGAAGGAAAGTCTCCTGACTTGACCACAGCCCTTGGAAACTTCTTCCCTGAGTGACTGCCCCCCACCCTCAGAGGCTTGCATCCGTGGTCACCAGGACCCAGTCCTGAATGCCAAACCTGCGGCCCTCGAGAAGTTGAGTACTCTGCAGCCACCACAGAAGAGACACCCTGGCCCTGGGGGATAGGGTGATCAGCCGATGCATCTGTAGATGCGATCCGGACCACTTGTCCAACAGATCCCATTGAAAGGTCCTCACATGGAACCTGCCGAAGGGAATGGCCTAGTATGACGCCACCATCTTTCCCAGGACTCTCGTGCAGCGATGCACCGACACCTGTTTTGGTTTTAAGAGGTCTTTGACCAGTGTCATGAGCTCCCGAGCCTTCTTCGTCGGGAGAAAAACCTTCTGGTCTGTGTCCAGAATCATGCCCAGGAAGGGCAGACACGTCGTAGGAATCAGCTGCGACTTTGGAATATTCAGAAACCAGCCGTGCTGTTGTAACACTTCCCGAGAGCGTGCTACACTAATTAGCAACTGCTCTCTGGGCCTCGCCTTTATGAGGAGATCGTCCAAGTATGGGATAATTGTGACTCCTTGCTTTCGCAGGAGCACCATCATTTCCGCCATTACCTTGGTAAATATTCTCGGTGCTGTGGACAGACCAAACGGCACCGTCTGGAATTGGTAATGACAATCCTGTATCACAAATCTGAGGTACTCCTGATGAGGTGGATAAACGGGGACATGAAGGTAAGCATCCTTTATGTCCAGAGACACCATAAAATCCCCCTCCCTTGCGATGACCGCTCTGAGCGATTTCATCTTGAGCTTGAACTTTTCAAGTATATGTTCAGGGATTTTAAATTCAATATGGATCTGACCGAACCATCTGGTTTCGGGACTACAACATGGTCGAATAATAACCCCCTCCTTGTTGAAGGAGGGGAACCTTGACCACCACCTGTTGAAGATACAATCTGTGAATTTCAGTTAACCCTGTTTCCCTCTCGAGGGGGGAAGCCGGCAGGGCCTTCAGTGAGGAGGCATCTTCTCAAAGTCCGGCTTGTATCCCTGAGACACAATATCTATTGCCCAGGAATCTAACAGGGAGTGAACCCGCTTGTGTCTGAACTTACAAAGGCGTGCCCCCACCGGGCCTAGCTCCGCCTGGATTTTCGTAGGGGCCGGGGAGGACTTCTGTTCCTGGGAACTAGCTGTGTTGTGTAGCTGGATTCCTCTGTGCCCGCCTCTGGCAAGAAAAGACGCACCTCGGACTTTCTTGTTTCTTTGTTCGAAAGGCTGCAGTTGATAATGACGTGCTTTCCTAGGCTGTGCAGGAATATAAGGCAAAATATTAGAATTACCAGCTATAGCTGTGGAGACCAGGGGGGTAATTCCAAGTTGATCGCAGCAGGATTTTTGATAGCAATTGGGCAAAACCATGTGCACTGCAGGGGAAGCAGATATATCATGTGCAGAGAGAGTTAGATTTGGGTGGGTTATTTTATTTCTGTGCAGGGTAAATACTGGCTGCTTTATTTTTACACTGCAAATTAGATTGCAGAATGAACACACCCCACCCAAATCTAACTCTCTCTACACATGTTATATCTACCCCTCCTGCAGTGCACATGGTTTTGCCCAATTGCTAACTTTCTTGCTGCTGCGATCAACTCAGAATGAGGGCCCAGGTCCGAGAACCCTTCTCCACACAATCCTCAGCCTTCCATATGCCACTTAAGTTGGCATCATCTGTCCATTGCATATTCTACAGGATACGTCAAGCAGAAATCGACATAGCTTTGCATCTAGGACCCAGTATACTCATGTCTCTTTGGGCATGTTTTATGATATATATCTCTTAAAACAGTATCATATATATATATATATATATATATATATATATATATATATATATATATATATATATATATATATATATATATACATATACACACACACACACACACACATATATACACACACATACATACTAGGGTCTCAATTTCTGCTGATAAGGTACCTGTCCACGCTGCCACAGCGCTATAAACCCATGCCGACACAATCGACGGTCTGAGTAGTGTACCAAAATGTGCACGCTATCTGCAGGATCCCTGAGGATAGCTGTTAAATCAGGGCTACCTTTTGGGCAAACGTGACACCCTAGGGGAAGATTCCCATCACATCCTGGCCCTAGTGGGAAAAGGATACTGACTGAGAATTCTTTGTGGGAAGCTGCAGTCTCTTGTCTGGAGATTACCGCTCTTTTTCCTCATGAGAGGAGGGAAACTTACCTCAGCTTTCTTCCCCTTAACATGTGTACCCTTGTGTCAGGGACAGATGAGTCATCAGTGATATGCAAACCATCTTTATTACAATAATCATATATTGAATACTTTTCTGCCATTTTCGCTGTAACTTTGCATTATCGTAGTCGACACTGGAGTCAAACTCTGTCGATATCAGTGTCTATTATTTTGGATAGTGAGCATTGTGAGACTCTGAAGGTCTCTGCGCCATAGGGACAGACATGGGTAGAGTTGTCTGTTCTCTAATCTTTTGTGCAATAAATTCACCTTAGCACTTACACATATCCAAACAGGTGTCGGCGTTGTCGACGGAGACACCCTCTCACACACATATTAGCTCCATCTCATCCTTAGGGGAGCCTTTTACCTCAGACATGTCTACACACGTACCGACACACCACACACACAGGGGATGCTCTATTTGAAGACCGTTCCTCCACAAGGCCCTTTGGAGAGACAGAGAGAGAGTATGCCAGCACACACCCCAGCGCTATATGACCCAGGAATCACACAGTAACGTAGTGTTAACCCAGTAGCTGCTGTATATTGTTTTTACGCCAAATTTATGTGCCCCCCCCCCCTCTTTTTCACCCTCTTCTATCATGCTTCTGCAGGGGAGAGCCTGGGGAGCTTCCTCTCAGCGGAGCTGTGGAGAGAAAATGGCGCTGGTGAGTGCTGAGGAAGAAGCCCCGCCCCTAAGCGGCGGGCTTCTGTCCCGCGATTTTGTATAAAATAATGGCGGGAGCTCATGCATATATACAGTGCCCAACTGTATATATGCCCACTTTGCAAAGAGGTCTCTAATTGCTGCCCAGCCCCCTGCGCCCTGCACCCTACAGTGACCGGAGTGTGTGGGTGTAATGTGGGAGCAATGGCGCACAGCTGCAGTGCTGTGCGCTACCTCATATGAAGACAGGAGTCTTCAGCCGCCGATTTTGAAGTCTTCTTGCTTTTCTCGCCGACTTCTGCCTTCTGGCTCTGCGAGGGGGACAGCGGCTCGGCTCCGGGATCGGACGAACAAGGGCGAGTTCCTGTGTTCGATCCCTCTGGAGCAAATGGTGTCCAGTAGCCTAAGAAGCACGACCTATCCGCAGTTAGTAGGTTTGCTTCTCCCCCCTTAGTCCCACGTAGCAGAGAGTCTGTTGCCAGCAGATCTCTCTGAAAATAAAAAACCTAACAAAATACTTTATTAGCAAGCTCAGGAGAGCTCACTAAAAGCACCCAGCTCCGTCCGGGCACAGATTCTAACTGAGGTCTGGAGGAGGGACATAGAGGGAGGAGCCAGTGCACACCAGTAGTCCTAATTCTTTCTTAGAGTGCCCTGTCTCCTGCGGAGCCCGTCTATTCCCATGGTCCTTACGGAGTCCCCAGCATCCACTAGGACGTTAGAGAAATGGAGACTGGATAATACCACCCAAGCACTGCCTGGACAAGGCCGCCCCTCAGCACTCAGGGGTATATTTACTAAATGCGGTTTGTTAGACGTGGAGTTGTTGCCCATAGAAACCATTCAGATTCTACTTCTCATTTATCTAGCAAATTCTAGAAGATAAGAGCTAGAATCTGATTGGTTGCTATGGACAACATCTCCATTTCTAAAAATAAAACCCCACAGGAATAAAATAACTTCATTACCTCTCCACCCCCAGACCATGGGCATAAAATAATATACATCATCATCTTATGGCCCAGGCCCACAGGTAACATATAAAACTTCCATACACTCCCTTCAACAGGAATAAAATAAATTCATGCCCCCCTCCATCCTAGCTGCTTAAGCGGGCAGAGGCAGCTGAAGGGGCGGGCTGGCGTGGGGTTGTATACCATGACTTCTCTGACATCACGTGTGGCCGTACAGCCGCCAGTCTCTGTGCTGAGTGCTGCTAGTGCGCAGCGCTGCCTGACAGAAAACAGATGTGCGCATGAGCACCCTAATCCTGCAAATCCCAGGATCAATACCAATACCAGGTTTCAAATCCCGAGAGTTTGGGGCCAAAATCCTGGGATCCCTCTTTGACCTAAATTCAAAGCACTATGTGAAGCACATATCTAGCACTGCCCAATCCTCAGCACTCACCATCCCAACAGTGAGGTATGGGGGTGGCAGCATCATGGTGCAGGGACGCTGTTCCTCAGTGGGAACGGGGCATCTTGTTACAGCTGAAGGAAGGACGGATGGTGCAAAATACAGGGAACTACTGCAAGACTACAGCTCAGTCTGCTAGAGACCTACAGCTTGGGAGAAGGTCCATCGCTCAACAGGACAATAATCCCCAGCACAGGGAGAAACCAGCACTGGCTGCACAACACAAAGGTGACTGATCTAGAACTGCCAAGTCACTGTCCAGATCACAGCCCTACAGCCCACAGGCGTCATCCAACCAACCTGAGTAACCGGGGGCAACTCTGCCAGGAAGACTGGGCGTCACTCCCAAACTGCACACCTGGTAGAGAAGTGCCCAACAGACATACAGCTGCTACTGCAGCAATGGGTGGTTTTACCATGTACTAAAATAAATAAAAAATGTTTGTAGTATCAAACACTTAGGGAGCACTTTATAATACAATTAGATTTAATTCAGATAATAATAAAAATGTAAAAAGAGCACAGTGCATAATGCAGTATAAAATTATAGATACGGATATAAAATATCCAATGCTGTAGTCCGCTTTTATAATTTATAGTTATGTCCAAAGTTTTTGGCACGCTGGTATGGTAAGCACAGAAGGTCCCAACTGTTGGAATGTTAAAATAATGGGTATATTATGCTCACCCCTTATTGATAAAGCCAGTCCTCAAGCAATTTTTGGCCCTCATTCCGAGTTGTTCGCTCGGTATTTTTCATCGCATCGCAGTGAAAATCCGCTTAGTACGCATGCGCAATGTTCGCACTGCGACTGCGCCAAGTAACTTTACTATGAAGAAAGTAATTTTACTCACGGCTTTTTCATCGCTCCGGCGATCGTAATGTGATTGACAGGAAATGGGTGTTACTGGGCGGAAACACGGCGTTTCAGGGGCGTGTGGCTGAAAACGCTACCGTTTCCGGAAAAAACGCAGGAGTGGCCGGGGAAACGGTGGGAGTGCCTGGGCGAACGCTGGGTGTGTTTGTGACGTCAACCAGGAACGACAAGCACTGAACTGATCGCACAGGCAGAGTAAGTCTGAAGCTACTCTGAAACTGCTAAGTAGTTAGTAATCGCAATATTGCGAATACATCGGTCGCAATTTTAAGAAGCTAAGATTCACTCCCAGTAGGCGGCGGCTTAGCGTGTGTAACTCTGCTAAATTCGCCTTGCGACCGATCAACTCGGAATGAGGGCCTTTATGCGTTACAGCTGGTTCCCATCGATGGCAGGGCAGGAAAGGTGCTTCAGGCTGCGGTGAGAGTGTCTCAGTTCTTATAGTGCCAGAGGGGAGAAGGCACGGACCGCATCCGCAGCACCACATCTGCTGACGGGGCTAGTTTAGCACAGCCACAATCGATGAGAGGACGTCTGGATAAGTGTTGGCAAGGGGAGAGCTCACATTAACTGTGTCCCAAGATGTAGCCAGCACGGACATGCAGCAGCGGCGGCCTCTACGCGTTTCTCCGCTAATTACAGCAGCGGTTTCTTCAGGAGGAGTAGTTTCTAGTGAAAACTACTCCTCCTGAAGAAACCGCTATTGTAATTAGCGGAGAAACGTTCTTAATAATTAAATAAGTATTATAATTCTAAATATATACTCTAGGTGAATGCATAGCGCCCAATTACATGAGGATATCTATACCCTGATTTTTATTGGCTACCATGTACTAGCCTGCAGGGGATGTATACTTATGCAAGCAGCATATTTCAGTTACTTTATAAAAAGCTGACAAATAATGAAACACGACAGGTGTCATTTGTAACAGAGAGATCTGGTGACTATACAGGAGGATGACTACATTCCCAGTCACTGTACATTCCAGATATACCAAGTAGATTAGAAATATGTCTGAATACTTTAACAAAGTCAGGGCCATGCAGGTCTGGCATCTCTGCAACCAGGGTCATGTGGGTCTGAGTCTGGAAATACAGAGGTCTTCTAGGACTGGAGTCACAGGCGGTGTCTCAGAGACCAATATCGCAAGTGATCCTCTCATGTCAGTTCCCTTGTTAGCCATGTCACTGTGATGTTCCCGAAATCCCCTCACCTCTCCAATCATCAGGTAGATGATCTCCAGGGAAAGATTTACTATCCCTTCAGTCATGTGACTCCTGTCCTTGTCCATCCTCAGCGAATCAGTGATGCAATAAAGGCTTGTGTTCCTCGCAGCTCAATTGTCTAGAAATATATATAAAGTATTAACATTACATAGTACATGTAATATATGCACATATGTATCACTGAGTTATCATTACATCCTCTTCTATTCCCTGAGCCATACAGCCCTGGTCAGTGTCTCTACCATCTCCTATTATGTCTACTCAGTGACAAAAATAAGAATTTACTTACCGATAATTCTATTTCTCGTAGTCCGTAGTGGATGCTGGGGACTCCGTAAGGACCATGGGGAATAGCGGCTCCGCAGGAGACTGGGCACATCTAAAGAAAGCTTTAGGACTATCTGGTGTGCACTGGCTCCTCCCCCTATGACCCTCCTCCAAGCCTCAGTTAGGATACTGTGCCCGGACGAGCGTACACAATAAGGAAGGATTTTGAATCCCGGGTAAGACTCATACCAGCCACACCAATCACACCGTACAACTTGTGATCTGAACCCAGTTAACAGCATGATAACAGAGGAGCCTCTAGAAAAGATGGCTCACTACAGCAATAACCCGAATTTTTTGGTAACAATAACTATGTACCAGTATTGCAGACAATCCGCACTTGGGATGGGCGCCCAGTATCCACTACGGACTACGAGAAATAGAATTATCGGTAAGTAAATTCTTATTTTCTCTAACGTCCTAAGTGGATGCTGGGGACTCCGTAAGGACCATGGGGATTATACCAAAGCTCCCAAACGGGCGGGAGAGTGCGGATGACTCTGCAGCACCAAATGAGAGAACTCCAGGTCCTCCTCAGCCAGGGTATCAATTTTGTAGAATTTACAAACGTATTTGCTCCTGACCAAGTAGCTGCTCGGCAAAGTTGTAAAGCCGAGACCCCTCGGGCAGCCGCCCAAGATGAGCCCACCTTCCTTGTGGAGTGGGCATTTACAGATTTTTGGCTGTGGCAGGCCTGCCACAGAATGTGCAAGCTGAATTGTACTACAAATCCAACGCGCAATAGTCTGCTTAGAAGCAGGAGCACCCAGCTTGTTGGGTGCATACAGGATAAACAGCGAGTCAGATTTCCTGACTCCAGCCGTCCTGGAAACATATATTTTCAGGGCCCTGACAACGTCTAGCAACTTGGAGTCCTCCAAGTCCCTAGTAGCCGCAGGCACCACAATAGGTTGGTTCAGGTGAACGCTGAAACCACCTTAGGGAGAAACTGAGGACGAGTCCTCAATTCCGCCCTGTCCGAATGGAAAATCAGATAAGGGCTTTTACAGGATAAATGTAGGGATCGACCCAGTTGAATTTCCTCCGTCGGGCCTTACTGGCCTCGCACCACGCAACATATTTTCGCCAAATGCGGTGATAATGTTTTGCAGTTACATCCTTCCTGGCTTTGATCAGGATAGGGATGACTTCATCCGGAATGCCTTTTTTTCTTCAGGATCCGGCGTTCAATCGCCATGCCGTCAAACGCAGCCGCGGTAAGTCTTGGAACAGACAGGGTCCTTGCTGGAGCAGGTCCCTTCTTAGAGGTAGAGGCCACGGATCCTCCGTGAGCATCTCTTGAAGTTCCGGTTACCAAGTCCTTCTTGGCCAATCCGGAGCCACGAATATAGTGCTTACTCCTCTCCATCTTATCAATCTCAGTACCTTGGGTATGAGAGGCAGAGGAGGGAACACATACACTGACTGGTACACCCACGGTGTTACCAGAGCGTCTACAGCTATTGCCTGAGGGTCCCTTGACCTGGCGCAATACCTGTCGAGTTTTTCCCAACGGTTTATAATCATGTGGAAGACTTCTGGGTGAAGTCCCCACTCTCCCGGGTGGAGGCCGTGCTGAGGAAATCTGCTTCCCAGTTGTCTACTCCCGGAATTAATACTGCTGACAGTGCTATCACATGATTTTCCGCCCAGCGAAGAATCCTTGCAGCTTCTGCCATTGCCCTCCTGCTTCTTGTGCCACCCTGTCTGTTTACGTGGGTGAGTGCCGTGATGTTGTCCGACTGGATCAACACCGGCTGACCTTGAAGCAGAGGTCTTGCTAAGCTTAGAGCATTGTAAATGGCCCTTAGCTTCAGGATATTTATGTGAAGTGATGTCTCCAGGCTTGACCATAAGCCCTGGATATTCCTTCCCTGTGTGACTGCTCCCCAGCCTCGCAGGCTGGCATCCGTGGTCACCAGGACCCAGTCCTGAATGCCGAATCTGCGGCCCTCTAGAAGATGAGCACTCTGCAACCACCACAGGAGGGATACCCTTGTCCTTGGTGACAGGGTTATCCGCTGATGCATCTGAAGATGCGACCCGGACCATTTGTCCAGCAGGTCCCACTGGAAAGTTCTTGCGTGGAATCTGCCGAATGGGATTGCTTCGTAGGAAGCCACCATTTTTACCCAGAACCCTTGTGCATTGATGCACTGAGACTTGGCTCGGTTTTAGGAGGTTCCTGACTAGCTCGGATAACTCCCTGGCTTTCTCCTCCGGGAGAAACACCTTTTTCTGGACTGTGTCCAGGATCATCCCTAGGAACAGAAGACAAGTCGTCGGAACCAGCTGCGATTTTGGAATATTGAGAATCCAATCGTGCTGCCGCAACACTACCTGAGATAGTGCTACACCGACCTCCAACTGTTCCCTGGATCTTACCCTTATCAGGGAATCGTCCAAGTAAGGGATAACTAAAATTCCCTTCCTTCGAAGGAATATCATCATTTCGGCCATTACCTTGGTAAAGACCCGGGGTGCCGTGGACCATCCATACGGCAGCGTCTGAACTGATAGTGACAGTTCTGTACCATAAACCTGAGGTACCCTTGGTGAGAAGGGTAAATTTTGACATGAAGGTAAGCATCCTTGATGTCCCGAGACATCATGTAGTCCCCTTCTTCCAGGTTCGCAATCACTGCTCTGAGTGACTCAATCTTGAATTTGAACCTCTGTATGTAAGTGTTCAAAGATTTTAAATTTAGAATCGGTCTCACCGAGCCGTCTGGCTTCGGTACCACAACAGTGTGGAATAATACCCCGTTCCCTGTTGCAGGAGGGGTACCTTGATTATCACCTGCTGGAAATACAGCTTGTGAATGGCTTCCAAAACTGTCTCCGTGTCAGAAGGAGACATCGGTAAAGCCGACTTTAGGAAACGGCGAGGGGGAGACGTCTCGAATTCTAATTTGTACCCCTGAGATATCACCTGAAGGATCCAGGGGTCTACTTGCGAGTGAGCCCACTGCACGCTGAAATTCATTGAGACGGGCCCCCCACCGTGCCTGATTCTGCTTGTAAAGCCCCAGCGTCATACTGAGGGCTTGGCAGAGGCGGGAGAGGGTTTCTGTTCCTGGGAACTGGCTGATTTCTGCAGCCTTTTTCCTCTCCCTCTGACACGGGGCAGAAATGAGGAACCTTTTGCCCCTTGTCCACGAAAAGACTGCGCCTGATAATACGGCGTCTTCTCATGTTGAGAGGCGACCTGGGGTACAAACGTGGATTTCCCAGCTGTTGCCGTGGCCACCAGGTCTGAAAGACCGACCCCAAATAACTCCTCCCCTTAATAAGGCAATACTTCCAAATGCCGTTTGGAATACGCATCACCTGACCACTGACGTGTCCATAACCGTCTACTGGTAGAAATGGACAACGCACTTAGACTTGATGCCAGTCGGCAAATATTCCGCTGTGCATCACGCATATATAGAAATGCATCTTTTAAATGCTCTATAGGCAAAAATATACTGTCCCTATCTAGGGTATCAATATTTTCAGTCAGGGAATCCGACCACGCCAACCCAGCACTGCACATCCAGGCTGAGGCTATTGCTGGTCGCAGTATAACACCAGTATGTGTGTAAATACATTTTAGGATACCCTCCTGCTTTCTATCAGCAGGATCCTTAAGGGCGGCCATCTCAGGAGAGGGTAGAGCCCTTACAAGCGTGTGAGCGCTTTATCCACCCTAGGGGGTGTTTCCCAACGCACCCTAACCTCTGGCGGGAAAGGATATAATGCCAATAACATTTTAGAAATTATCAGTTGTTATCGGGGGAAAACCACGCATCATCACACACCTCATTTAATTTCTCAGATTCAGGAAAACTACAGGTAGTTTTTCCTCACCGAACATAATACCTCTTTTTGGTGGTACTCGTATTATCAGAAATGTGTAAAACATTTTTCATTGCCTCAATCATGTAACGTGTGGCCCTACTGGAAGTCACATTTGTCTCTTCACCGTCGACACTGGAGTCAGTATCCGTGTCGGCGTCTATATCTGCCATCTGAGGTAACGGGCGCTTTAGAGCCCCTGACGGCCTATGAGACGTCTGGACAGGCACAAGCTGAGTAGCCGGCTGTCTCATGTCAACCACTGTCTTTTATACAGAGTTGACACTGTCACGTAATTCCTTCCAACAGTTCATCCACTCAGGTGTCGACCCCCTAGGGGGTGACATCACTATTACAGGCAATCTGCTCCGTCTCCACATCATTTTTCTCCTCATACATGTCGACACAAACGTACCGACATACAGCACACACACAGGGAATGCTCTGATAGAGGACAGGACCCCACTAGCCCTTTGGGGAGACAGAGGGAAAGTTTGCCAGCACACACCAGAGCGCTATATATATATATATATATATATATATATATACATACATACAGGGATAACCTTATATAAGTGTTTTTCCCCTTATAGCTGCTGTATCTTTAATACTGCGCTTAATTAGTGCCCCCCTCTCTTTTTTAACCCTTTCTGTAGTGTAGTGACTGCAGGGGAGAGACAGGGAGCTTCCCTCCAACAGAGCTGTGAGGGAAAATGGCGCCAGTGTGCTGAGGAGATAAGGCCGCCGATAAGGGGGCGGAGCCTATCTCCCGTTTTTCTATGTATTCTGGCAGGGGTTAAATGCATCCATATAGCCCAGGAGCTATATGTGATGCATTTTTTGCCATCCAAGGTGTTTTTTATTGCGTCTCAGGGCGCCCCCCCCAGCGCCCTGCACCCTCAGTGACCGGAGTGTGAAGTGTGCTGAGAGCAATGGCGCACAGCTGCAGTGCTGTGCGCTACCTTGTTGAAGACAGGACGTCTTCTGCCGCCGATTTTCCGGACCTCTTCTGCCTTCTGGCTCTGTAAGGGGGCCGGCGGCGCGGCTCTGGGACCCATCCAGGCTGGGCCTGTGATCGTCCCTCTGGAGCTAATGTCCAGTAGCCTAAGAAGCCCAATCCACTCTGCACGCAGCTGAGTTCGCTTCTTCTCCCCTTAGTCCCTCGATGCAGTGAGCCTGTTGCCAGCAGGTCTCACTGAAAATAACAAACCTAAACTAAAACTTTCACTAAGAAGCTCAGGAGAGTCCCTAGTGTGCACCCTTCTCGTTCGGGCACAGAGATCTAACTGAGGCTTGGAGGAGGGTCATAGGGGGAGGAGCCAGTGCACACCAGATAGTCCTAAAGCTTTCTTTAGATGTGCCCAGTCTCCTGCGGAGCCGCTATTCCCCATGGTCCTTACGGAGTCCCCAGCATCCACTTAGGACGTTAGAGAAATAGTATTTTAATACCTACCGGTAAATCCTTTTCTCTTAGTCTGTAGAGGATGCTGGGGATGCTTCAAGCACCATGGGGTATAGATGGGATCCACAGGAGACATGGGCACACTATAAGACTTTGAATGGGTGTGAACTGGCTCCTCCCTCTTTGCCCCTCCTCCAGACTCCAGTTATAGGAACTGTGCCCAGGGAGACGGACATTTCAAGAAAAATTATTTATTTATTTTAACGAAGGTGAGATACATACCAGCTCACACCAATAACACGCCGTACAACATGGCATTTAACAGCAACGCATGCAACGGCATGACTAACAACAGTCACAGAGTGACTGAACTCAACGCAACACGAGCGTAACTATAAGCAAACTGCAGATACAGCCTGCACTGGGACGGGCACCCAGAATCCTCTACGGACTAAGAAAAAAGGATTTACCGGTAGGTATTAAAATCCTATTTTCTCATACGTCCTAGAGGATGCTGGGGATGCTTCAACAACCATGGGGTTTATATCAAAGCTCTAGACCGAGCGGGAGAGTGCGATGACTCTGCAGCACAGATTGACCAAACAAAAGGTCCTCCTCAGCAGTATCCGTTCAGATGGTCGACCATGTTATGGTCGACAGTCATTAGGTCGACCACTATTGGTCGACACGGACACATGGTCGACACATGAAAATGGTCGACACATGAAAATGGTCGACATGAGTTTTTTTTACTTTTTTTTCTTTTGTGGAACTTTTCCACACTTTACGATCCACGTGGACTACGATTGGGAACGGTAATCTGTGCCGAGCGCAGCGGTAGCGGAGCGAGGCACCTTGCCCGAAGCATGGCGAGGGGACGCGGTGTACTAATTGGGGTTCCCCGTCACTTTACGCAAAAAAACGACACCAAAAAAAGTTTTTTTAAAAAACCATGTCGACCTTTTCATGTGTCGACCATGTGTCCATGTCGACCTAGTGACTGTCGACCATAACATGGTCGACCATTCATACCGGAACCCTCCTCAGCCAGGGTATCAAATTTGTAAAACTTCGCAAAGGTGTTTGAACCCGACCAAGTAGCAGCTCAGCAAAGTTGTAACGGCGAGACTCCCAGGGCAGCCGCCCAGGTTGAGCCCACCTTTCTGGTGGAATGGGCTTCACCGATTTCCGTGACGGCAATCCTGCCGTAGAATGAGCCTGCTGAATTGTATTACAAATCCAGCGCGCAATAGTCTGCTTAGAAGCAGGAGCCCCAATCTTGTTGGGCGCCCACAGAACAAACAGAGCCTCTGTCTTTCTAATCTGCGCCGTTCTGGCGACATATATCTTCAAAGCTCTGACCACATCGAGAGACTGACTCCGCCAAGGCGTCAGTAGCCACTGGCACCACAATTGGCTGGTTAACATGAAATGAAGAAACCACTTTTGGCAGAAATTGCTGACGAGTTCTCAACTCCGCTCTATCAGCATGGAAAATCAAATAGGGGCTTTTGTGAGACAAAGCCGCCAACTCAGACACTCGCCTTGCAGACGCTAAGGCCAACAACATGACCACTTTCCAAGTATGGAATTTTAACTCAACCTTGCGCAAAGGTTTAAACCAATGTGATTGCAAGAATTGTAACACTACATTAAGGTCCCATGGTGCCACTGGGGGCACAAAGGGAGGTTGGATGTGCAGAACTCCCTTTACGAAGGTCTGAACTCCTGGAAGGGAGGCCAATTCTTTTTGAAAAAAGATCAACAAGGCCGAAATCTGTACTTTATAGAGCCTAACTTTAGGCCCGCATCCACACCTGCTTGTAGGAAATGGAGCAACCGCCCAAGGTGAAATTCTTCCGTAGAAGCCTTCTTGGATTCACACCAAGTCACATATTTTCTCCAAATACGGTGGTAATGCTTTGCCGTTACTTCTTTTCTAGCCTGAAGAAGTATAGGAATGACTTCACTGGGAATACCCTTTCGGGCTAGGATTTGGCGCTCAACCGCCACGCCGTCAAACGCAGCCGCGGTAAGTCCTGTTACACGCACGGCCCCTGTTGTAACAGGTCCTCCCGAAGAGGAAGAGGCCAGGGATCTTCTATGAGCAACTCCTGAAGATCTGGATACCAGGCCCTTTTTGGCCAATCCGGAACAAATGAGGATCGCCTGAATCCTTGTTCTTCTTATAATTTTTATCACCTTTGGAATGAGTGGAAGTGGAGAGAACACATAGACCGACTGAAACACCCACGGTGTCACTAGAGTGTCCACCACTATCGCCTGAGGGTCCCTTGACCTGGAACAATAATTCTGTAGTTTCTTGTTGAGGCGGGACGCCATCATGTCCAATTGAGGAACTCCCCAACAACTTGTCACTTCTGCAAAGACATCTTGATGAAGACCTCACTCTCCTGGATGGAGTTCGTGCCTGCTGAGGAAGTCTGCTTCCCAGTTGTCCACTCCTGGAATGAAGACCACTGCCAGGGCGCTGGCATGTCTTTCCGCCCAGCGAAGAATCTTCGTGGCCTCGGCCATTGCCGCTCTGCTCTTTGTTCCGCCTTGGCGGTTTATGTACGCCACTGCTGTCACATTGTCTGACTAAATCAAGACAGGCGGACCTCGAAGAAGATGCTCTGCTTGCAGTATGCCGTTGTGGATGGCTCTTAATTCCAGAATGTTTATGTGTAGACAAGCTTCCTGACTTGAATACTTTCCCTGAAAGTTTCTTCCCTGTGTGACTGCTCCCCAGCCTCGGAGGCTTGCATCCGTGGTCACCAGGATCCAATCCTGAATCCCGAACCTGCATCTCTCCAGAAGGTAAGAACTGTGCAGCCACCACAGAAGGGAAATTCTTGTCCTGGGAGATAGAACTATTTTCCGGTGCATGTCCAGGTGAGGCCCGGACCACTGGTCCAGCAGGTTCCACTGAAACACCCTGGCATGGAACCTGCGACACAAAATGGCCTCGTAGGCCGCCACCATCTTCCCCAGCAACCGAGTGCAGTGAAGAACTGACACCCTTGCCGGTTTCAAAATCTGTTTTACCATGTTCTTTGGAAATACAGCTTTTTCCACTGGAAGAAAAACGCTCTGCAATTCTGTATCTAGAATCATACCCAGGAACGACAGCCATGTCTTTGGATCCCACTGTGATTTTGGCAGATTTAGGAGCCAACCGTGTTGTTGCAGAATCGTCAGTGAAAGAGCAACATTCTTCAACAATTTCTCCTTGGACCTCGCGTTTATGAGGAGATCGTCCAAGTACGCGATAATTGTGATTCCATGCCTCTGCAGGAGAACCATCATTTCCGCCATTACTTTGGTGAAAATCCTCGGAGCCGTGGACAGACCAAACGGCAACGTCTGAAATTGGTAATGACAATCCTGCACAGCAAATCTCAGGTAAGCCTGATGTGGAGGATATATGGGGACATGTAAGTAGGCATCTTTTATGTCGACCGACACCATAAAATCCCCCTCCTCTAGATGGAGATCACTGCTCGTAGAGACTCCATCTTGAACTTGAATCTTTTTAGAAAGAAATTGAGGGATTTAAGGTTTAGAATCGGTCTGACTGAGCCATCCAGCTTCGGGACCATGAACAGGCTCGAATAAAAACCTTCCCCCTGTTGAGACGGGGGTACCGTGACAATTACTTGATTTTGGCACAACTTTAGTATCGCAACGCTTACTATCTCTCTGTCCAGAAGAGAAGCTGGTAAGGTCGATTTGAAAAATCGGTGAGGGGGCACGTCTTGAAACTCCAACTTGTACCCTTGGGTTACTATGTCTACTATCCAAGGATCCAGGTCCGAGTGCACCCAGACCTGACTGAAGAGCTTGAGACGTGCCCTCACTGGTGCGGACTCCTGCAACGGAGCCCCAGCGTCATGCGGTGGATATGGTAGAAGCCAGAGAGGACTTCTGCTCCTGGAAACTTGCCACAGCCTGTGACCTTTTTCCTCTTCCTCTCCCCCTCGCAGCAAGGAAGGAGGACCCACGTCCTTTTTTTAATTTGTTGGGCTGAAAGGACTGCATCTGATAGTGAGGCGATTTCTTCTGCTGTGCAGGAACGTAAGGTAAAAAAGATGACTTACCCGCTGTAGCCATAGAGACCAGGTCAGTGAGGCCGTCACCAAACAAGACTTTACCGTTAAACGGTAAAGACTACATCGCCTTTTTAAAATCCGCATCAGCATTCCATTGATGAATCCACAATGCTCTCCTAGCAGAGACTGCCATGGAAATGGCCCTTGATCCCAAAAGGCCAATATCCCATACTGCTTCTTTTAAATACGCTGCAGCGTCCTTGATATGACCCAAGGTCAAAAGCACACTATCCCTGTCTAGGGAATCTACCTCCAATGACAAGTTATACGCCCACTTTTCAATAGCGCTACTCACCCATGCCACAGCAACAGCGGGTCGGAGTAGCAACCCTGTAGTGACATAAATGGACTACAGGGTATTTTCCTGCTGACGATCCGCAGGATCCTTCAGGACTGCCGTGTCAGGGGACGGAAGCGCTTCCTTTTTGGATAAACGTGACAAAGCTTTGTCTACCGTGGGGATTAACTCCCAGCTGTCCCTGTCCCCAGAGGGAAACGGATAAGCCATTGGAAATCTTTTGGGAACATGTACCCTTTTGTCTGGATTTTTTTAAGCTTTTTCAAAAAGTGCATTCAGTTCATGAGAGGGAAGAAACGTTACCGTAGGTTTCTTGCCTTTAAACATCCAGACCCTCGTATCAGGAACAGCAGGGTCCTCAGTGATATGTAATACATCTTTTATCGCTACAATCATGTACTGAATACTCTTAGCCACTCTGGAATCAGAGTTCGTGTCGGTATCCGTATCTACGTTTCTGCGACCCCAAAGGGGTCTGGACCTGTGACAAAGCATCCTCCATGGATTTCCTCCATGACTGGTTCTTAGACTCAGATTTATCAAACCTCTTAGCCAACTTAGTCACATTCGTATTTAAAACACTCAGCATATTGACCCAATTTTCCGTCGGCGGTGCCAACACCGTCACTCTCACAGAGCTGTCAGTCCCCACGCCAGCCTCCTCCTGGGAAGAGCATTCAGCCTCAGACATGTCGACACACACACACGTACCGACAGTCACAAACACACTGGGCTATAGGGGACAGACCCACAGCACAGCCTGGTAGAGAGACACAGAGAGAGTTCTGCCAGCTCACACCCAGCGCCTATCCCGGTTCTGAAGTTAGCAATAATACTGCCCAGACCTGCTAGCGCTTTCATCAATATATAGAATCTGTGATGGTAAAAAATGGCACTCGCGAGAGCTATACGGCTAAGCCCCGCCCCCGACATGGCGCGCTTAGGTCCCACTCAAAAATCTTTATACTGGCGGGGGTCCCTAACAAGTGCCTGCGGCACTGTTATATTGCTTGCCAGTGTATTATGCGGGCCCCCCTGCGCCCTGCACCCTGTAGTGCCGTGATATGTGTGGGAGCATGGCGCGCAGCGCGGTACCTCAAGCCGTCTTCTGCCGTCACTGAAGTCTTCTGATATTCTCATAATCACCCAGCTTCTAATTTCAGGCTTTGTGAGGGGGGTGACGGCGCGGCTCTGGGAACAAGCAGCTAGGCGTACCAAGTGATCGAACCCCCTGGAGCTAATGGTGTCCAGTAGCCTAAGAATCAGAGCCCTTGAACTCTAAAGAAGTAGGTCTGCTTCTCTCCCCTCACTCCCACGCTGCAAGGAGCCTGTAGCCAGCAGGTCTCCCTGAAAATAAAAAACCTAAATAAAGTATTTTTCTCAGAAACTCAGGAGAGCTCCTCAGTGTGCCTCCAGTCTCGCTGGCCACAGAATCTAACTGGAGTCTGAAGGAGGAGCATAGAGGGAGGAGCCAGTTCACACCCATTCAAAGTCTTATAGTGTGCCCATGTCTCCTGCGGATCCCGTCTATACATACTTGCCCACTCTCCCGGAAATGGGGCAAGTCTCCCGCATCCCGTTTGCCCCCCACCGCACCACGCTCTCCTCCCGCTGCTCCCCACCACTTTCAGCCAGTTAAACAGAAAAAAGGGGCAGGGCGATGATGCGATCGCGCAAATTTGCGTCATCGTAGCCCCGCCCCCCGTCATACCGATATTGTGGGCATTACAGAGCAGGGGCGTGACTTTGATGATGCAACCTCATCACCACGCCCCCATACCGCCTCCTCTTGTGTGACCTGGCTGCTCCCTCCCGGATGCAGCAGCCAGAAAGTAGGTAAGTATGCGTCTATATCCCATGGTTCTTTAAGCATCCCCAGCATCCTCTAGGACGTATGAGAATTACACAATAATAAATACCTGGGCACACATTATACAGCCTCATGCCCAGCACATATACCCCCCATACCCAGTCACTGGCCAGCATTACACCCTATACATAATTACACATCTGGGCACACATTATACAGCTTCATGCCCACCACATTTACCCCCATACCCCGGTAGTGTCTAGTTCCCCCTCAGTAAAAACGCACCTAAACGGTTGTGTCTATGTTGCCTTCGTGTAAAGGACCTGGACGTGACAAAACGAGAGGGAATGGGAGAACTTCTGCTCTTACAGCTCCTAAATGTCTTCTTCGTTCTCCGTCCGTTTGAGGTATTTTTTGTTTTCTATGCAGCATTGGACGCTCGCTTCGCTCGCCACACTTTTCTATTCCAAATAGATTGTGACATGGAGCCAGGGGGTTATGGGATAGGTCCTCTGCACGAAAACAATCTAGACGCTACCCTAGTCTCTACCTTGTTACGTCCTAAGGTGTCCTGTCAATAGAGGTAGACAATAGAGGTAGACATTTTCCTGTAAAACGACTTAACTATAGAGGCTTGCGGACATTTTGTTGTGGTCCATCCTCTCTTGACCACAAATACTCTAGACTTTCTGTAGGTGGCGGTGGTGGGTACGCCATGTCACGTGATTAAAGCAGTCGCTTGACTTAATGATGTAAGTAACCACTGCACGCAGTGTTACTGAACGGGTGCGATAAACTTCCATAATGTGTCCCTTGTGTGAGGAAGCGGCGGCCATTTTTCCGAAGACCAGTCATCTCCGCTTGTGGTCAAGGCACTCTCCCAGTCCCAGTCAGACACGGCGATTAAGTAAGAAGGGTAAAGAGACCTTGTTATATCTCGCAGCAGGTAAGACTGATTACTATTATACAGGGAAAGCAGCTTCTAATGTAGTATTATTATTATTCAAGGGGAACAGTCTTTGGTGCCCTGTTTATTATTGTTGTTGTTATACAGGTGGAGTAGCCTCTGGTGTCCTGTTATTATACAAGTGGAGCATGCTGTGGTATCATGTTATTGCTATTATACAGGGGGAGCAACCTGTGGTGTCCTTTTAATACTGTTGTACGGGGGAGCAACCTCTAGTGCAGCGGTGGCCAACCAGTGGTTCTTGAGCCGCATGCGGCTCTTTCTTTATTCCAACCTGTGACTCTCCAGCTGTTGTAAAACTACAAGTCTCATAATGCTTTGTCACAGTTTTTCTATTAGGGAATGTCAAAACTCTGGCAGGGCATGCTGGGATGTGTAGTTTTCCAACATCTGAAGAGCCACAGGTTGGCCAGGCCTGCTTTATTCAAATGTGGCTTTAAATCATGTGACCACAACAGGAGTGACTTGTGAGGAGCTGGCTGGAGTGACACAGGAGGGCGGTAGCAGAAGTGACACAGTAGGGTCCTTTCAGTAGTGACACATGGGAAGCTGGCTGTAGTGACATAGAGGGGTGCTAGCGGTATTGACAGGAATGCATTGGCTGGAGTGACACATGGAGGAGATGAAGTGTATTATGTGAAGCTTGCTTTTGCAATAATTTTATGTGAAAGTAGCTTTTTCATCGTGTTTTATGTTGGCACTGGCTGTTTCAATGTATTTTATACCAGGGGCGTGGTCTAGCAGGCACAAGGCCACATCCCATTTCTGCATGATTGCCTTCGGCTCAATGTCGGGTCTTTGACGTACTTAACAAGGTTTTCTCTGACGTCCTAGTGGATGTTGGGTACTCCGTAAGGACCATGGGGAATAGCGGGCTCCGCAGGAGACTGGGCACTCTAAAGAAAGATTAGGTACTATCTGGTGTGCACTGGCTCCTCCCCCTATGCCCCTCCTCCAGACCTCAGTTAGAATCTGTGCCCGGCCCGAGCTGGTTGCACACTAGGGGCTCTCCTGAGCTTCTAGTAAAGAAAGTATTTGTTAGGTTTTTTATTTTCAGTGAGATCTGCTGGCAACAGACTCACTGCTACGAGGGACTAAGGGGAGAAGAAGTGAACCTACCTAAGTGGTGGTAGCTTGGGCTTCTTAGGCTACTGGACACCATTAGCTCCAGAGGGATCGAACACAGGCCCAGCCTCAGTCGTCTGGTCCCGGAGCCGCGCCGCCGTCCCCCTTACAGAGCCAGAAGCAAGAAGAGCATCCTGGAAATCGGCGGCTGAAGACTTCGGTCTTCATTAAGGTAGCGCACAGCACTGCAGCTGTGCGCCATTGCTCCCTATGCACACCACATACTCCAGTCACTGATGGGTGCAGGGCGCTGGGGGGGGCTGCAATTAGAGTACCTTAAATTTGACAAACCACACATAATATAGCCTAATCAGCTATGTATGTGTAAAAATCCCCTGCCATAATAAAATTATAAGAGCGGGAGAGGTCAGCCGAAAAAGGGGCGGAGCTATCTCCCTCAGCACACTGGCGCCATTTCCTCTTCACAGCTCCGCTGGAAGACAGCTCCCCAGGCTCTCCCCTGCAGTTTCCAGGCTCAAAGGGTAAAAAAGAGAGGGGGGCACTAGGGAAAAATCACTTATGTTAGTGTAAATCCCTGATTAAATAGCGCTGTGGTGTGTGCTGGCATACTCTCTCTCTGTCTCCCTAAAGGACTTAGTGGGGTCCTGTCCTCAGTCAGAGCATTCCCTGTGTGTGTGCGGTGTGTCGGTACGGCTGTGTCGACATGTTTGATGAAGAGGCTTATGTGGAGGCGGAGCAAGTGCCGATAAATGTGATGTCACCCCCTGCGGGGCCGACACCAGAGTGGGTGGATATGTGGAAGGTATTGCACGACAGTGTCAACTCCTTACATAAAAGGTTCAATGACATAACAGCTGTGGGACAGCCGGCTTCTCAGCCAGTGCCTGCCCCGGCGTCTCAAAGGCCATCAGGGGTTCAAAAACGCCCGCTACCACAGATGGCAGACACAGATGTCGACACGGAGTCTGACTCCAGTGTAAACGACGATGAGACCTATACACAATCCACAAAGGGCATCTGTTGCATGATTACGGCAATGAAAAATGTGTTGCACATTTCTGACATTAACCCAGGTACCACTAAAAAGGGTATTATGTTTGGGGAGAAAAAGCAACCAGTGGTTTTTCCCCCATCAGATGAGTTGAATGAGGTGTGTGAAGAAGCGTGGGCTTCCCCCCGATAAGAAACTGGTCATTTCTAAAAAATTACTGATGGCGTACCCTTTCCCGCCAGAGGATAGGTCACGTTGGGAAACATCCCCTAGGGTGGATAAGGCGCTCACACACTTGTCAAAAAAGGTGGCACTGCGGTCTCAGGATACGGCCGCCTTGAAGGAGCCGGCTGATAGAAAGCAGGAGGCGATCCTGAAGTCTGTATATACACACTCAGGTACTATACTGAGACCTGCAATTGCCTCAGCATGGATGTGTAGTGCTGCTGCAGCGTGGTCTGATACCCTGTCGGATAATATTGACACCCTCGACAGGGACACTATTTTGCTAACCATAGAGCATATTAAAGACGTCGTCTTATATATGAGGGATGCACAGAGGGATATTTGCCGGCTGACATCCAGAATTAATGCAATGTCCATTTCTGCCAGGAGGGTATTATGGACCCGGCAGTGGACGGGTGATGCTGATTCTAAAAGGCACATGGAGGTTCTGCCTTATAAGGGTGAGGAATTGTTTCGGGATGGTCTCTCGGACCTCGTATCCACAGCAACAGCTGGGAAATCGACATTTTTACTTCAGATTCCCTCACAGCCTAAGAAAGCACCGTATTATCAGGTACAGTCCTTTCGGCCTCAGAAAAGCAAGCGGGTCAGAGGCGCTTCCTTTCTGCCCAGAGGCAAGGGAAGAGGGAAAAAGCTGCACCAGACAGCCAGTTCCCAGGATCAAAAATCTTCCCCCGCTTCCTCTAAATCCACCGCATGACGCTGGGGCTCCACAGGCGGAGCCAGGTGCGGTGGGGGCGCGTCTCCGGAACTTCAGCGACCAGTGGGCTCGCTCACAGGTGGATCCCTGGGTTCTGCAAGTAGTATCACAGGGATACAAGCTGGAGTTCGAGGCGACTCCCCCTCGCCGTTACCTCAAATCAGCCTTGTCTGCTGCTCTCAGAGAAAGGGAGGTAGTACTGGCGGCAATTCACAAGCTGTATCTTCAGCAGGTGATAATCAAGGTACCCCTCCTTCAACAGGGACGGGGCTACTATTCCACAATGTTTGTGGTACCGAAACCAGATGGTTCGGTGAGACCCATTCTAAATTTAAAATCCTTGAACATTTATATAAACAAGTTCAAGATGGAATCGCTCAGGGCGGTTATTGCAAGCCTGGAAGAGGGGGATTTTATGGTGTCATTGGACATCAAGGATGCTTACCTGCATGTCCCCATTTATACACCCCACCAGGAGTACCTCAGGTTTGTGGTACAGGACTGTCATTACCAATTCCAGACGTTGCCGTTCGGTCTGTCCACGGCACCGTGTGTATTTACCAAGGTAATGGCCGAAATGATGATGCTCCTCCGAAAGAAGGGAGTCATAATTATTACGTACTTGGACAATCTCCTTATAAAGTTGAGGTCCAAAGAGCAGTTGCTAGTCGGCGTAGCACTATCTCAGGAAGTGCTGCATCAGCACGGCTGGATTCTGAATATTCCAAAGTCACAGCTGATTCCTACGACGCGTCTGCTGTTCTTGGGCATGATTCTGGACACAGAACAGAAGAAGATTTTTCTCCCGGAGGAGAAGGCCCAAGAATTATCATCTCTGGTCAGGGACCTCCTGAAACCAAAGCAGGTGTAGGTGCATCACTGCACACGAGTCCTGGGAAAGATGGTAGCTTCGTACGAAGCAATTCCCTTCGGCAGGTTCCATGCAATGGTCTTCCAGTGGGATCTGTTGGACAAGTGGTCCGGATCGCATCTCCGAGGGCCAGGGTGTCTCTGCTGTGGTGGCTGCAGAGTGCTCATCTGCTCGAGGGACGCAGATTCGGCATACAGGACTGGGTCCTGGTGACCACGGATGCAAGCCTCCGAGGTTGGGGGGCAGTCACCCAGGGAAGAAACTTCCAAGGACAATGGTCGAGTCAGGAAACTTCCCTACACATAAATATTCTGGAACTAAGGGCCATTTACAATGCCCTGAGTCAAGCAGAACCCCTGCTTCAAAACCAACCAGTTCTGATTCAGTCAGACAACATCACAGTGGTCGCCCATGTAAACTGCCAGGGCGGCACAAGAAGCAGGATGGCAATGGCAGAAGCCACAAGGATACTTCGATGGGCGGAGAATCACGTGATAGCACTGTCAGCAGTGTTCATTCCGGGAGTGGACAACTGGGAAGCAGACTTCCTCAGCAGGCACGACCTCCACCCGGGAGAGTGGGGACTTCATCCAGAAGTCTTCCAAATGATTGTAAACCGTTGGGAACGGCCAAAGGTGGACATGATGGCGTCCCGCCTCAACAAAAAACTAAAAAGATATTGCGCCAGGTCAAGAGACCCTCAGGCGATGGCTGTGGACGCTCTAGTGACACCGTGGGGGTACCAGTCGGTTTATGTGTTCCCTCCTCTTCCTCTCATACCCAAAGTACTGAGGATAATAATAAGAAGAAGAGGAGTAAGAACTATACTCATTGTTCCGGATTGGCCAAGAAGAGCTTGGTACCCAGAACTTCAAGAAATGATCTCAGAGGACCCATGGCCTCTGCCGCTCAGACAGGACCTGCTGCAGCAGGGGCCCTGTCTGTTCCAAGACTTACCGCGGCTGCGTTTGACGGCATGGCGGTTGAACACCGGATCCTAAAGGAAAAGGGCATTCCGGAGGAAGTCATTCCTACGCTGATTAAAGCTAGGAAGGATGTGACCGCAAAACATTATCACCGCATATGGCGGAAATATGTTGCTTGGTGTGAGGCCAGGAAGGCCCCAACGGAGGAATTTCAGCTGGGTCGATTTCTGCACTTCCTACAGTCAGGGGTGACTATGGGCCTCAAATTGGGTTCCATTAAGGTCCAGATTTCGGCTCTGTCGATTTGCTTCCAAAAAGAACTGGCTTCACTGCCTGAAGTTCAGACATTTGTTAAAGGAGTGCTGCATATTCAGCCCCCTTTTGTGCCTCCAGTGGCACCTTGGGATCTCAACGTGGTGTTGGATTTACTAAAGTCGCATTGGTTTGAGCCACTTAAAACCGTGGAGCTAAAATATCTCACGTGGAAAGTGGTCATGCTGTTGGCCTTGGCTTCGGCCAGGCGTGTGTCAGAATTGGCGGCTTTGTCATGCAAAAGCCCCTATCTGATTTTCCATATGGATAGGGCGGAATTGAGGACTCGTCCCCAATTTCTTCCTAAGGTGGTGTCAGCGTTTCATTTGAACCAACCTATTGTGGTGCCTGCGGCTACTCGGGACTTGGAGGATTCCAAGTTGCTGGACGTAGTCAGGGCCCTGAAAATCTATGTTTCCAGGACGGCTGGAGTCAGGAAAACTGACTCGCTATTTATCCTGTATGCACCCAACAAGCTGGGTGCTCCTGCTTCAAAGCAGACTATTGCTCGCTGGATCTGTAGCACGATTCAACTTGCACATTCTGCGGCTGGACTGCCGCATCCTAAATCTGTAAAAGCCCATTCCACGAGGAAGGTGGGCTCTTCTTGGGCGGCTGCCGGAGGGGTCTCGGCTTTACAACTTTGCCGAGCTGCTACTTGGTCGGGTTCAAACACATTTGCAAAATTCTACAAGTTTGATACCCTGGCTGAGGAGGACCTTGAGTTTGCTCATTCGGTGCTGCAGAGTCATCCGCACTCTCCCGCCCGTTTGGGAGCTTTGGTATAATCCCCATGGTCCTTACGGAGTACCCAGCATCCACTAGGACGTCAGAGAAAATAAGAATTTACTCACCGGTAATTCTATTTCTCGTAGTCCGTAGTGGATGCTGGGAGCCCGTCCCAAGTGCGGACTCTCTGCAATACATGTATATAGTTATTGCGTAACTAAAGGGTTGTTATGAGCCATCGGTTAAGGAGGCTCATTTGTTGTTTCATACCGTTAACTAGGTATAGTTATCACAAGTTGTACGGTGTGATTGGTGTGGCTGGTATGAGTCTTACCCTGGATTCCAAATCCTTTCCTAGTAATGTCAGCTCTTCCGGGCACAGTTTCCCTAACTGAGGTCTGGAGAAGGGGCATAGAGGGAGGAGCCAGTGCACACCAGATAGTACCTAATCTTTCTTTAGAGTGCCCAGTCTCCTGCAGAGCCCGATATTCCCCATGGTCCTTACGGAGTACCCAGCATCCACTACGGACTACGAGAAATAGAATTACCGGAGAGTAAATTCTTATTTTTTGTCTCTTTGTCTCTGACTGGTTGGCCACCCCTGCTCTAGTGCATACTTGTCCACATCTAGGCTGCTCCCTCTGGGAGGGAGCAGCCAGGTCACAAAGCAGGGAATGTGGAGGAGGCAGAACGGGGGTGGTGGTGACGTGAACGCGTCATCGTAACCCCGCTCCCGTTTTAAAATGCCTACATTACCGGCATTGTAAAGCGGAGGGCATGGCTACAATGACGCGATTTAGCATGAATCGCGTCATCGCCCCACCCCCTTTTGTCTGACAGATTGCAGCGTAGCTGAGGGAAGCCAGGAGATGATGTAAGCAGGTGGATGCGGCGGGGGTTAAGCGGCATTCCGGCAGACTTGCCCACTTCCATGGGGGGGCCAGGAGTGCCACACGAATTTCGGGAGCCTCCCGGCTTTTCCGGGAGAATAGGCAAGTATGCTCTAGTGTCCTGTTAATGTGGGATGCAGTCAGGTGACCGGCGGTCAGCATACCGACGGCAGGATCCCTGCCGTCAGGGTGCCCGAGGGTATTCCCACTCGTGGGTGTCCACGACACCTATAGAGTGGAAATAGAACCTGTGGCAAGCCACCGAGCCCGCAAGGGGCTTCATTGCGCTCACCTCCCTGCCGGCATCCTGGTGGCTGGGATGCTGGTGTCAGTATGTGGACCGCCGGGATCCCTACCGCCCCGACCCAACCTGTTAATACTGTTATACAGGGGGAGCAGCCTGTGGTGTCCTGGTATTCATCTTATACAGGTGGAGCAGTTTCTGGTGTCCGGTTATTTTCCTGTTACTGGCAAATGGTTTTTTTCTCTAACGTCCAAATGGATACCGGGGAACTGTATTTTAATACCGTGGGGTATAGATCGGGTCCACTGGAGCCTGTCACTTTAAAAACCTTTAGTGTGTGTATGTGTGTGCTGGCTCCTCCCCTTTATGCCCTTCCTACCAGACTCGGTTTAGAAAAATGTTCCCAAGGAGTTGGGTGCACTTCTCTGGAGCTCCAGAGTGTCCTTTATTTTATATTTTATTTTTTTCAGGTAGTACTGGTTGGCAACCAGGCTACCTGCTTCATGAGACATAGAGGGGGGGACCAAACCAACCTCCTGAGGGTTAATGGTTCGTAATCCCTGCTGACAGGACACTGAGCTCCTGATGTGCTGTTTCACACACTACACTGTGTGTGCCCACACCAGCAGCACGCCGCCACCCTCTAACAGATGCCGAAGAGACGCAGGTGCGGTGAGTGTTAACATCGGGGTCCCGGTTAGCGGGTCCCCGGTGTGGTTTGCCGGCATGTCACGCGCCACGAGCTGCTGTACCCGCCGTGGACCCACTGGCTCAGAAGAGAGCTTTGCTCTACAGGGTACTCAGCATCTGTCAGTATACATTATATTTGGTGTATGTACATGTTTCAGCCAGTATAAACTAAGAGGGACCGCGCTGCATTACGGGGGCAGGGCTTCCCGGAGAGCGGGACCAGTGGTGGGAAGTCATTTCCTGCTGCTGCGGATCACAAGGCTGCATGCACGCTGCTCCTCCACGGGCCCAGGCTGTACTGGTACCAGGGACTCTGTACTGGTATCAGGGTGTCATAGCAAGCAGGGAGCACATCAGCGGTAGCGTCGCTGCACATAAGTTAGTGTGATCCACATATTTAGCTAGACACTGCGCTGCTGTGTTTGTGTGCTGGTCTCCTTTTCTCTGTGTCACTCCAGGGGCTCTCTGGGGTCTGTGTGGAGGTGTTTTTAATGGGTTTTCACTGCATTGTCATTGTGTACATCATGTCTGCTGACAAAGTGATGTGTACTCATGTGTGAACAGTGTTCATTATCCCCACAGGGGGAAACGGCTCCCAAGCACCTTACTGGTTAGATACATTTAAGAGCATGATTCATAATGTAAATTCAGAACTGGCTGCAGCTAGGAGAGAAAGACAGGTGTTGTGTGGATTGTATTGCTAAAGCTGCTGATAACAGAAAGGCTTCTCAGCCCCTTCTGTTGGGCTCTCATAAACGCTCACTGCCACAGGTGCTCCAGTCTGATTCTGACCTGCCCGATTTAAATGAATCAGATTATACGGTTGAGGACAGCTCTCTATCCCCTGGGGTGGAGGCCCTCATTTATGCTGTAAGTGAAGTTCCTAACATATCCAATCAGGAGGCAGAACCTGATGAAGAATTGTACTTTAATGTAAAGCCAAAATCCCCAGCCACATTTCCTGTGTCAAAGGATCTAAACTCCCTGGCCAGGGAGGCATGGGTAAATCCTGACAAAAAATTCCAAACTCCTCAGAGGTTGTTGTCTTCCTTTCACCTCCCCGCTGAGGACAGGAAGGTGTCACAACTGAGGGCCTGAGCTGACGGGAGGCAGCCTCAGTTGTAGGGGCTGAGATGTAACGGAACCTGGGAGGTTGTATCAGACCCCTAGACATGTAAGTAACATGTAGAATAACTGCCCGAAGGCGTGACCACGACAACCAGGATAAAAGTCAATGATGTTTATTATGACAAAACTCTGTAACACAGCAGCAGTAAAGGAAACATAAAAGTCAACAGAGGATAAATACAATTCCTGGGTACTACAGGGTGGCAAGGGCCACAGGCACTTGTAGTGTGAGACAGTTCTTATAATCTTCTAGTTGGAAAGTCCTTACCAGGCCTGACTGTAGCAATGGAGAGAACCCAGGATCGTACCAGCCGGTGTTCCAGGAAAGGCTGGGCTGCTGAAGATAAAACGGCTGCTGTGGATACTGGCTGGAACCAGACTGTTGTTGATACGGAGTGGATACTGGCTGGGACCAGTTAAATAATAAACGAACTTGAGAGCGATTAAATAATAATGAAGTTTGGAGTTTGAGAGCAGTGAAATAATAATACCGGTGGAGAGTGGTAAACTGCAGAAAAGGACACCGGCCCTTTAAGAGAAGCTGTACACTGCTGGAAGCTGGGCTGGAAGCAGGTGATTGTTTGAGAGCGGTGAAATAATAATACCGGTGGAGAGTGGTAAACTGCAGAAAAGGACACCGGCCCTTTAAGAGAAGCTGTACACTGCTGGAAGCTGGGCTGGAAGCAGGTGATTGTTTGAGAGCGGTGAAATAATAATACCGGTGGAGAGTGGTAAACTGCAGAAAGGACACCGGCCCTTTAAGAGAAGCTGTACACTGCTGGAAGCTGGGCTGGAAGCAGGTGATTGTTTGAGAGCGGTGAAATAATAATACCGGTGGAGAGTGGTAAACTGCAGAAAGGACACCGGCCCTTTAAGAGAAGCTGTACACTGCTGGAAGCAGGTGATTGTTGTAGCTGGAAACAGGTGAGTCCAGAATGGATCGGAGAGTCAGGCTACACCGCAGATGGAATGCTGGTGCGGGTCTCTATAGCAGAAGTCTGGAGACAGGAGCTGGAACCTGGAAGACAACCACAGGAGAGAGACAAACTGGAACTAGGTTAGACAACCAAAGCACTGACGCCTTCCTTGCTCAGGCACAGCTTACTTATACCTGCAGCAAGGAAGGGGTTGGCTAGGCAATTATGCAAATCAACAATACAGACAGCAGATTGGTGGAAATGATCAGATGACAAAATCCAAGATGGCTGCGCCCATGCAGACACTTGGAGGGAAGTTTGGTTTGTAATCCATGTGAGAATTGAAACAGTAATGGCGACGCCAGACTGACAAGCGCACATTTAACCACGCGGGCACAGCGGAGGCCGCGGCTGATGAAATCACCACTCTGACATTCTGCATGTGGAAACTCAGGAACAGCGGGATCCGGTCCTGGAACGCTGAGCCAGCCTTAGGAGGCATCTGAAGGGTAAGTAATGGCGTCCAGATACCCGGATCGTGACAGCACCCCCCCCTTTAGGAGTGGCCCCAGGACACTTCTTAGGCTTTAAAGGAAACTTTGCGTGGAAATTTCGGACCAAGGCAGGAGCATGGACATCTGAGGCATTGGTCCAAGAGCGTTCTTCAGGACCATAGCCCTTCCAGTCAATGAGGTATTGTAACTGACCGTAACGGAAACGTGAGTCCAAAATCTTGGCCACCTCGTACTCGACTCCCCGTTGAGTCTGAACTTTGGGAGCTGGAGGAAGTGCGGAATGAAACCGATTCAGGATCAGCGGTTTCAACAAAAAAACATGAAATGTCCTGGGTATTTTCAAGAAGGATGGTAACTGTAACCTGTAGGCAACAGGATTGATGACTTGTTCAATCTTGAAGGGTCCGATGTAGCGAGGTGCAAATTTCATGCTGGGAACTCTCAACCTCAAATTCTTCGTGGACAACCACACACGATCACCCACCTTGAGAGCAGGAACCGCTCTACGCTTCCTATCGGCAAACTTCTTATACCTGAATGAGGCTTTAAGCAGGGCTGCGCGGACGTTCCTCCAGTTATTTGAAAACTGACGCAAGGTGACATCCACTGCTGGAACAGAAGTTGCGGGAAGCGGTTGGAATTCTGGGACTTTAGGGTGGAATCCATAATTAATGAAGAATGGTGTAGAAGAAGATGAGGAATGGTATTGATTGTTGTGGCTGAACTCGGCCCAAGGAAGGAGTTGAACCCAGTCATCTTGAGAGGAAGACACATATATACGGAGGAAGGCCTCCAAGTCCTGATTCACCCTCTCGGTTTGACCATTGGTCTGAGGATGGTAAGCCGTGGAAAACTTTAACTTGACTTGGAGGGCTTGACACAAACTTCGCCAAAATTTGGCTACAAATTGTACTCCACGATCCGAGATGATCTCTTCAGGAAGACTGTGAAGTCGGAAGATCTCTTGTATAAACACTTGAGCCAACTTGGAAGCTGACGGAAGACCGGTGAGAGGAATGAAATGTGCCATCTTGGTGAACCGGTCAACTACCACCCAGATGGTATTAAACTTGTTGCAGATAGGTAGATCGGAAACAAAGTCCATCGACAAATGGGTCCATGGTCGACGGGGAACAGATAATGGAACCAGTTGCCCCGCAGGCGACTGGCGGGAGACTTTGTGTTGGGCACACTTTGGGCAGGAGGCAATAAATTCCATAACGTCCTTCTTCAGAGTTGGCCACCAGTAGGACCTAGAAATAAATTCAAGGGTTTTCTGAATGCCTGTATGTCCAGCAAAACGGGAAGCATGGGCCCAATGCATGAGCTTCTTCCTTAGAACTGGCTTAACAAAACTTTTCCCTGGTGGAGGCGTAGAGTCCATCCCTACCGTGGAGAATGCCAACGGATTAATAATAGGATGCTTGTCTGCAGACTCGGACTCATTTTCTTGCTCCCATGAGCGGGAAAGGGCATCGGCCTTACGATTCTGAGAACCCGGACAGAACTGGAGTTTAAAGTCAAACCTAGAGAAGAAAAGTGCCCATCTGGCCTGACGAGGATTCAGACATTGTGCGCCTTTGAGATATAAAAGATTTTTGTGGTCGGTGAGTATGGTGATTGAGTGGGAAGCTCCCTCCAACAGGTATCTCCACTCCTCCAGAGCGAGCTTGATGGCTAGCAACTCCTGATCGCCAATGGCATAGTTGCGCTCAGCTGGAGAGAACTTCCGGGAGAAGAAACTGCAAGGATGTAGATGTCCATCTTTGGCCCTCTGGGATAACACTGCTCCTACTCCAACGGAGGAGGCGTCTACCTCTAAGATAAAAGGAGAGTCGGTGTCAGGCTGTTTCAGAACTGGTGCAGAGATGAACCGTTGCTTCAGAAGGTGAAAGGCCTGTGTAGCTTCCTCGGACCACTTGGACGGATTAGCACCTTTCTTGGTTAATGCAGTGATAGGCGCCACAATGGTGGAAAAGTCTCGTATAAATTTTCTATAATAATTGGCGAACCCTAAGAACCTCTGGACCCCTTTGAGGCTTAAGGGTATAGGCCAATTCTGGATTGCTTGGAGTTTCTCAGGATCCATCTCTAGTCCGGAACCGGACACAATGTAACCTAGAAACGGAATGGTTTTAACTTCAAACACACACTTCTCCAATTTACAATAGAGGTGATTGACACGGAGACGGGAAAGAACCTCTTTTACCCAGAAACGATGATCTTCGAGATTATTAGCAAAGATGAGGATGTCGTCTAGATAAACCACGACATGGCGGTACAAGATGTCCCTGAAGATCTCATTCACGAAGTGCTGGAAGACTGCTGGAGCGTTGCTCAATCCGAAGGGCATGACGAGGTACTCATAATGTCCGTCACGGGTGTTAAAGGCGGTCTTCCACTCGTCACCCTCACGGATTCGGATGAGATTGTAGGCACCCCTCAAGTCCAGCTTTGTGAAAATGGTTGCACCACTAACTCTATCAAAGAGCTCGGTAATCAGGGGTAAAGGGTATCGGTTCTTGATGGTAATGTCGTTCAGACCTCTGTAGTCGATGCACGGACGCAGACCACCGTCTTTCTTCTTAACGAAGAAGAAGCCTGCGCCGGCTGGAGAAGAAGATGGTCGGATGAAACCCTTCGCCAGGTTCTCTTTGATGTACTCTTCCATGGAGTGTGTCTCGGGCAGAGACAACGGATAAGTTCGGCCTCGCGGTGGAACCTTCCCTGGAATGAGGTCGATTGGGCAGTCCCATTCTCTATGAGGAGGAAGGATATCAGCAGAGGCTTTACTGAACACATCCGTGAAGTCTTGATATGGAGGAGGCGGAACATCAGTTGACCTGGGGAAGGAAGAACAAACAGGAAGAACTTTGGCTAAACAAGTCTCAGCACAGGAGGGACCCCATGCCAGTATTTGCGTAGTCGTCCAGTCAATTGATGGGTTGTGGAGACGGAGCCATGGAAGGCCTAAAACCACTGGATGTGTGGCTCTTGGGATCACTAAAAAAGATATATACTCAGAATGAAGAACTCCCACTCTCAGACGAACTGGAAGAGTCCTTAAGGAAATGACTGCGTCAAAAATCTTGCTGCCATCCACGGCAGTCAAAGAGATGGACGAGGACAGTCTCTCGGTGGGTAGGGACCACCGTTTAACATAAGCTTCGGTTATGAAATTCCCAGCTGCTCCGGAATCAAGGAGGGCAATGACGTTCCTGTAACGTTGAGCAATTTGGAGCGACACTGGGAGGTTACAGTCATGAGGAGATGGAGAGGAGATCATTACTCCTAGCCGGCCCTCTCCTTGGCGAGCTAGGATCTGGAGTTTCCCGGACGTTTGGGACAGGCATTGATAGTGTGCGACGGAGCTGCACAGTAGAGACAGAGAGACTCAGAGAGACGTCTTCGGCGCTCAGCGGGAGATAGACGGGAACGACTAATTTGCATAGGCTCATCCTTGGATGGAGATGGTTGACGAGGAGGAGGAGGAGCAGAAGATTTAGGAGTAGATGATCTTCCTCGCTCGGTTGCTCTCTCTCTGAAACGTAGATCAACCTTCGTGCAAAGAGAAATTAGCTCATCCAACTTAGAGGGCAAGTCTCTGGTAGCTAACTCATCCTTGATGCGTTCTGATAAGCCATGCCAGAATGCAGCATACAGGGCCTCGTCATTCCATGCCAGTTCGGATGCCAGGATTTTAAACTGTATAAGATTCTGTCCCACAGTACGTGTTCCCTGGCGTAAACGAAGAATCTCAGATGAAGCAGATGTTATCCGGCCTGGCTCGTCGAAGATGCGCCTGAATGTAGCTACAAAGTCAGTATAGGAGGATAGCAGGGGATCAGACTTCTCCCATAAAGGTGATGCCCAGTCAAGGGCTGAGCCACTGAGAAGGGAGATGACATAGGCAATTTTGGTACGGTCACTGAAGAAATTGCCAGGTAGAAGCTCAAAGTGGATTTCACATTGATTGAGAAATCCCCTGCAGAACCTTGGAGATCCATCAAATTTTGCTGGCGTTGGAAGATGAAGATGTGGACTGGAAATGGGTAAGGTGGGTGGGGTTACAGCTGGTGTCACTGTAGTGGACGCACCGGACATGCCAGGTCCACGGAGGGTCGTTTGAATCCCATCCAGCCGTGTAGAGAGATCCTGGAGACAGCGGATGATGTGGCCCTGTGCAGCCTCCTGATGTTCAAGTCGGGCTGCCAGTTCTTGCATCGGCCTGGCCCCTTGATCCTGGTCTCCGGCTGGATTCATTAGGTCAGTGCTTACTGTCACAACTGAGGGCCTGAGCTGACGGGAGGCAGCCTCAGTTGTAGGGGCTGAGATGTAACGGAACCTGGGAGGTTGTATCAGACCCCTAGACATGTAAGTAACATGTAGAATAACTGCCCGAAGGCGTGACCACGACAACCAGGATAAAAGTCAATGATGTTTATTATGACAAATTCCGTAACACAGCAGCAGTAAAAGGAAACCTAAAAGTCAACAGAGGATAAATACAATTCCTGGGTACTACAGGGTGGCAAGGGCCACAGGCACTGGTAGTGTGAGACAGTTCTTATAATCTTCTAGTTGGAAAGTCCTTACCAGGCCTGACTGTAGCAATGGAGAGAACCCAGGATCGTACCAGCCGGTGTTCCAGGAAAGGCTGGGCTGCTGAAGATAAAACGGCTGCTGTGGATACTGGCTGGAACCAGACTGTTGTTGATACGGAGTGGATACTGGCTGGGACCAGTTAAATAATAAACGAACTTGAGAGCGATGAAATAATAATGAAGTTTGGAGTTTGAGAGCGGTGAAATAATAATACCGGTGGAGAGTGGTAAACTGCAGAAAAGGACACCGGCCCTTTAAGAGAAGCTGTACACTGCTGGAAGCTGGGCTGGAAGCAGGTGATTGTTTGAGAGCGGTGAAATAATAATACCGGTGGAGAGTGGTAAACTGCAGAAAAGGACACCGGCCCTTTAAGAGAAGCTGTACACTGCTGGAAGCTGGGCTGGAAGCAGGTGATTGTTTGAGAGCGGTGAAATAATAATACCGGTGGAGAGTGGTAAACTGCAGAAAGGACACCGGCCCTTTAAGAGAAGCTGTACACTGCTGGAAGCTGGGCTGGAAGCAGGTGATTGTTTGAGAGCGGTGAAATAATAATACCGGTGGAGAGTGGTAAACTGCAGAAAGGACACCGGCCCTTTAAGAGAAGCTGTACACTGCTGGAAGCTGGGCTGGAAGCAGGTGATTGTTGTAGCTGGAAACAGGTGAGTCCAGAATGGATCGGAGAGTCAGGCTACACCGCAGATGGAATGCTGGTGCGGGTCTCTATAGCAGAAGTCTGGAGACAGGAGCTGGAACCTGGAAGACAACCACAGGAGAGAGACAAACTGGAACTAGGTTAGACAACCAAAGCACTGACGCCTTCCTTGCTCAGGCACAGCTTACTTATACCTGCAGCAAGGAAGGGGTTGGCTAGGCAATTATGCAAATCAACAATACAGACAGCAGATTGGTGGAAATGATCAGATGACAAAATCCAAGATGGCTGCGCCCATGCAGACACTTGGAGGGAAGTTTGGTTTGTAATCCATGTGAGAATTGAAACAGTAATGGCGACGCCGGCCACAGGAGACGCCAGACTGACAAGCGCACATTTAATTACGCGGGCACAGCGGAGGCCGCGGCTGATGAAATCACCACTCTGACATTCTGCATGTGGAAACTCAGGAACAGCGGGATCCGGTCCTGGAACGCTGAGCCAGCCTTAGGAGGCATCTGAAGGGTAAGTAATGGCGTCCAGATACCCGGATCGTGACAGAAGGTATAGGAAAAAAAACCCCTCTTTAGATACTTCCGTGTCCAGACTGTCATGTAAATTGGTACTGCCGGTGCCGGGGGCAAAATCCCTGAAAGACCTAGCTGACCGTAAAATTGAGACCACTCTCAAAGCAATATATACAGCAGCGGGTGTCTCACAACGTGGTTGGATTTCAAGGGCAATGGTCAAATGGTCTGATAATATTATTAATAGTTTTGACTCACTGCCCCAGGATGAGATCATTACGCTACTGCAAACTTTATGAGCGAAGCTGCAAAAGAATTGTGTCAGATAAATGCCCGTACTACTGCTATGGCGGTTTCGGCCCGCAGGGCTCTGTGGTTGCGTCAGTGGTCAGCGGATGCTGATTCCCAAAATGGAGTGGAAAATCTTTACCCTTTACAGGTGATGCCTTGTTTGGCGATGAGTTGAATAAATGGATTTCTCAGGCAACGGCGGGTAAGTCCACCTATCTGCCGTCAGCTCCACCTCCTGCTAGACGCTCTTACTTAGGACCCTCCTTGCAGTCCTTTCGTGTGGCAAGATTCAGAGGCAGAGGAGCCTCCACCACTCCGAGAGGATCTCGTGGTAAGTCCAGAAAACCTGCAGCTTCCTTGGACTAAACCGCCGGAACCTCTACCACAAAGCCTTCCGTGTGACGGTTGGCCCCAACAGCAGGCCGTCTTTCCGGTAGGCGCTCGCCTTCAACACTTCGCCCACGTGTGGGCAATGTCCTGCAGGGATCCTTGGGTGAGGGATCTCATTTCTCACGGAATTTCTAACACTCCTTCCTCACAGATTTTTCAAGTCAAGCTTACCAGCTTTATCCGTTGTAAGAATTACCTTGCAAGAAGCCATTCAAAAGCTTTTACAGACGGGAGTCGTGGTTCCGGTTCCTCCTCCGTTGTACGCCAAGGGGTTTTACTCCAGTCTTTTGTCATCCCAAAACCGGACGGTTCGGTGCGGCCCACCTTGAATCTGAAGGTCTTGAACCCTTATCTGCGGGTTTTCAAATTCAAGATGGAATCCCTGCGGGCAGTGGGGTCCGGTCTCGAGGAGGGGGAATTCCTTGTGTCCCTAGACTAGTGGTCAGGGAACAGGGATAAATTACCCCAAATGGGGTAAAAATGAATTTCCTGGAGGTAATGGACGGTCGCGCTGCCGAGAAACGGCACCGTCCGTCTTGTAGTGTGACGTGCTGATGTCACACCGCTGTGCTCCTGGCCGCCCTGTGCTGTGTTCCTGGCCGTGGTGTGACGTGCTGACGTCATACCGTGCTCCCTCGCGCCCGCCCGTCCTGCACTGTCCTGTCCTCTCGGTTGCGGCCCGCCAACCCACACACACAGAACTTGAAGTGTTCTGTGGCCGACTGCTGATGGAGTTCTGCAGGATCAGACAGTGGCCCACATAACAGTGGGAAATTCCCACTGACATTACTGAGGTGAGTATGTGACCATCGGTCTCCTAAAAGTCATATCTCCCCCCTTTGCCCCCTCATCCATCTTTCTTACATCTATTCTGGTGTTTTGGGGAGAAAGTGTTAGTTAACCCATTCATTGGTAAAAAATAATTTTCGATAATAATAATACAAGTAAATATATATATATATATATATATATATATATATATATATATATATATCCTTATATTTTTATGGCACTCCCATACAAACTGTCATCCACCTGGGTGCCCTCCTCCAAAAGGTATAGAACAACAGGGGGTACCTTCAATTTTTGTCCATAAAGAAGGAAACCAGGCGGCACTCCAAGGATTTGGTGCAAGCAAAAGGTCTTTGTATTAAAGTGATAGTGCAAATAAATTAGTACAGCATAGTGCAAGCCACCGACGTTTCAACGCCCATCCGGCGTTTTTCTCAAGGTGCTATGCTTCAAAAAGTGCAACGTGACAATCAGCAATATCATACATGTCTAAAACAACTTTCCTTAGGGGTATAAATACCTGAGTCCATGCGAGGTCCTCCCCGTGCGCTCCCGCCGGCCGGCGTCCCAAGGCCGGAAGCCGCGGCTGCACTCAGTTCCGGTCACGTGGGCCGCAGCGGTGACGTGAACTCTAGCCCCTTGCGTCGTTGCCTAGTTACCGCGAGTACTCCGTAACCATGGAAACCGGACCTGCCAGACGGAGCCAACACGGGGGTGACCTCTGTGCAAAATATAAAGTGCATTAGTGACAAAAAGTGCTACTTGTGTAAGCAATCTATTATGATTGCATGAGGCTTTAAAAATTTCAAAGAATAGAAAGATCTAAGAATTAAAATACTGAGACATATATTGGGCTTACTGTACATTATATCTAGTGGCTTTATGCATAACCAATTAGACAAGGCAGGAAAAAACTACTCACTGAGGAACCAGCTGTATATAGAGGGGTAGGCTTAACTATTGTATACATATATAGGTGTCCTACAGGGCAATCTATCACTGTTGGACTGTAAAGAGGCTGACTAAATCTCAAGATGGGCAAAGTACAATAAAGCATCACAAAAAGGCATTCCACATGGCTTGTTCATTTAGTCCACCAGGAGCCAAGGAGTCCAACATATGGATCCACTTGGCTTCTTTCTGCGACAACATCCTAGCTCTGTTGCCACCCCTGGCCGGTTTCGGCACATGGTCCAGTATCATATGTCTCAACTGTGGCAGTGTGTGGTTGGCTGCTTTAAAGTGCCGCGCTACTGGTTGGTCATTACCTCGTCCCTCCAGAGCTGCTCTAATTGCGGACCTATGTAGCGCCATGCGCTCTCGGAATGTCCTTATGGTTTGACCCACATATATATTGCCACAAGGGCATACTATTGCATAGATAACATACTGGGATGTACACGAAAGGTGGTGTCTAATATCATATTCCTTGTTGGTTTTAGGATGTCTAAAAGTACTTCCAGTTAGCATGTAATTGCAGGTCTCACATTTTGGGCACTTGAAGCAGCCTCTGCGACTCGGGCCTTGCGCTCTCTTGGTAACATCCAATTTCACCACTCGGTCCTTCAGGTTGCGGCCCCTCTTGTAGCTAGGCATGATTCTACTGCCCTTAAAGCACGGTACTGCTGGATCAGATGACACCAGTGGCCACAAGGCCCTCGTTGCCCTGGGGAGTACTGAACTGGCCGTTGTAAATTCCGTTATAAGGGGGATCCTTTTCTCCTCATTTTTTCTGAGTGTTGGCCTAAGCAACTCCTCTCTGGGCATGTTCAATACCTCTTCCTTTAGAGACAATAACGGGCCCTTGTGATAACCTCTGGCTTGGAAATTATTGACTACAGCATCCAACGCCGGTTCCACTTTATGTCTTTCACTTGTTATTCTAGCCGCCCTCATAAGTTGTGACTTGGGTAGTCCATTTTTGAGGGCCGGCGGGTGGAAGCTGCTATGCAGAAGCAAGGTATTCCGGTCCGTTGGTTTATTAAAGACCTCTGTAGTTAATACCCCCCCTGTGACACTGATGCTGACATCCAGGAAGTTAATTGTCTGGCTGCTGTAGGTCAAAGACAATTTGACTGGTGAATCGCTCTTGTTATTCCCCTCCACTAGCTCATCCAAGGTTGCTTGATCACCTCGCCAAAACAATAAGAGGTCATCTATGTAGCGCTTGTACAATAGAATGTTACTGCTAATAGATGTATGGGTCAAAAACAGGTCTCTTTCTATATCGAACATGTACACGTTGGCATACATTGGCGCTACATTAGATCCTATGGCGCAACCGGTCAGCTGGAGATAATACCCACCGTTGTGGATAAAATAATTATGTGTGAGAGTAAAGTGCAACAGATGAAGAAATAGCTGAATGTCCAAGGAATCAAATTTGTTTTGGACCAAGAATCTCTCCATCGCCTCCATCCCCCTGGCATGAGGGATGATCGTATAGAGGCTTTTCACATCCAGTGTAGCCAAGGTTATATCTGGAGGTAAATCCCCCAGTTCTTTCAAGCAATTTAGTAGATGTGTCGTGTCCTTGAGATACGTGGGCTGGATTGTTACCAATGGTTGTAGAAGAGCGTCCAGGTATTGCGATATTGGTTGGGTCAGGGAGCCTCTTGCGGAGATTATAGGCCTCCCCGGTGGGTTTTCTTTGTCTTTATGGACCTTGGGGACCGTATAGAATATCGGAGTAATAGGAAAAGGTTGTGTGAGGGCCTTCACCACTTTCTGGTCAATGAGGTTCTTCTGTACCGCATCCTTCAGGAGGGCATCTAATTTCTTCTTATAGATGTTGGTCGGATCTCCGGGCAGTCTTTTATATGTCCCCTGGTCCTTTAGCTGGTTGTCAATCTCCTCTATATACCGGTTCCTATCCAGGATTACTATAGCCCCACCCTTATCTGCGGGGCGTATGACTATGTCCTTGTATGTTGATAGGTCTTTGATGGCTTTATCCTCTTCCCTGGATATGTTCCTGTGAACTGCCGGTTGGGCTTCAGCAAACTTCTTTATTGAGCCATCTAGGAGGCGTGTGAAGGTTTTTACTGAATCAGTGGAGGACGGAGGGTCAAATGTAGATTTGTTATTGGCTCCAGTTGGGAGAAAAGGATCTTTAGTTGTAGGTGGTTGCCTAGAAAAGTGTTCTTTTAATCGCAGAGATCTACCGAAGCGATATTCTTCCACCTTCCATTTAAATGGGTCATGGGGGTTAGTGGGTATGAAAGATAAACCTTTGCTCAAAATTCTTGTTTCTGCCTCCGTCAACTGACGTTTTGAGAGGTTAAAGATCAATTCTTCCTTCTGGATGCCCTGGCTGGTGGCTTTGCGGATCCTTTCCCCTTGTCTCCCTCGCCTGGTTTGGTGGGGTTTCTTCCTGCTGCCTGGTCCCGTGGCGTCTCTCCTAAAGGGCCACGACCTGGGGTAGTGGTTACCTCATCTGATTCCATCATATTGAAATCACTGTCACTATTGGAGGAGTTAGGATTTCTGAAGTTTCTTCCTCGTTTATCTCTCCAACTGCTTCTACCTCTGCTCGGTTGCTGATAGTCCCTCTCCAGGCCATACAACCAGCGGTACACCCTATTTTCCTCATAATCCAGATTGACTGTGTGCAATTTACTTTTCTTGAAGTTGATCAGATCATATCAGAGGCTGGAAAGGAACTAAAGAAATATAGAGAAAAAATCCAGGAGTGTACCACTGAGTATCGTACCACCTTGGAGGATGGTATACACCAGGCCAGATGGGAGAAGTTGGAGCAGCAAGTGAAAAAATATAAATATGATCTGATCAACTTCAAGAAAAGTAAATTGCACACAGTCAATCTGGATTATGAGGAAAATAGGGTGTACCGCTGGTTGTATGGCCTGGAGAGGGACTATCAGCAACCGAGCAGAGGTAGAAGCAGTTGGAGAGATAAACGAGGAAGAAACTTCAGAAATCCTAACTCCTCCAATAGTGACAGTGATTTCAATATGATGGAATCAGATGAGGTAACCACTACCCCAGGTCGTGGCCCTTTAGGAGAGACGCCACGGGACCAGGCAGCAGGAAGAAACCCCACCAAACCAGGCGAGGGAGACAAGGGGAAAGGATCCGCAAAGCCACCAGCCAGGGCATCCAGAAGGAAGAATTGATCTTTAACCTCTCAAAACGTCAGTTGACGGAGGCAGAAACAAGAATTTTGAGCAAAGGTTTATCTTTCATACCCACTAACCCCCATGACCCATTTAAATGGAAGGTGGAAGAATATCGCTTCGGTAGATCTCTGCGATTAAAAGAACACTTTTCTAGGCAACCACCTACAACTAAAGATCCTTTTCTCCCAACTGGAGCCAATAACAAATCTACATTTGACCCTCCGTCCTCCACTGATTCAGTAAAAACCTTCACACGCCTCCTAGATGGCTCAATAAAGAAGTTTGCTGAAGCCCAACCGGCAGTTCACAGGAACATATCCAGGGAAGAGGATAAAGCCATCAAAGACCTATCAACATACAAGGACATAGTCATACGCCCCGCAGATAAGGGTGGGGCTATAGTAATCCTGGATAGGAACCGGTATATAGAGGAGATTGACAACCAGCTAAAGGACCAGGGGACATATAAAAGACTGCCCGGAGATCCGACCAACATCTATAAGAAGAAATTAGATGCCCTCCTGAAGGATGCGGTACAGAAGAACCTCATTGACCAGAAAGTGGTGAAGGCCCTCACACAACCTTTTCCTATTACTCCGATATTCTATACGGTCCCCAAGGTCCATAAAGACAAAGAAAACCCACCGGGGAGGCCTATAATCTCCGCAAGAGGCTCCCTGACCCAACCAATATCGCAATACCTGGACGCTCTTCTACAACCCTTGGTAACAATCCAGCCCACGTATCTCAAGGACACGACACATCTACTAAATTGCTTGAAAGAACTGGGGGATTTACCTCCAGATATAACCTTGGCTACACTGGATGTGAAAAGCCTCTATACGATCATCCCTCATGCCAGGGGGATGGAGGCGATGGAGAGATTCTTGGTCCAAAACAAATTTGATTCCTTGGACATTCAGCTATTTCTTCATCTGTTGCACTTTACTCTCACACATAATTATTTTATCCACAACGGTGGGTATTATCTCCAGCTGACCGGTTGCGCCATAGGATCTAATGTAGCGCCAATGTATGCCAACGTGTACATGTTCGATATAGAAAGAGACCTGTTTTTTACCCATACATCTATTAGCAGTAACATTCTATTGTACAAGCGCTACATAGATGACCTCTTATTGTTTTGGCGAGGTGATCAAGCAACCTTGGATGAGCTAGTGGAGGGGAATAACAAGAGCGATTCACCAGTCAAATTGTCTTTGACCTACAGCAGCCAGACAATTAACTTCCTGGATGTCAGCATCAGTGTCACAGGGGGGGTATTAACTACAGAGGTCTTTAATAAACCAACGGACCGGAATACCTTGCTTCTGCATAGCAGCTTCCACCCGCCGGCCCTCAAAAATGGACTACCCAAGTCACAACTTATGAGGGCGGCTAGAATAACAAGTGAAAGACATAAAGTGGAACCGGCGTTGGATGCTGTAGTCAATAAATTCCAAGCCAGAGGTTATCACAAGGGCCCGTTATTGTCTCTAAAGGAAGAGGTATTGAACATGCCCAGAGAGGAGTTGCTTAGGCCAACACTCAGAAAAAATGAGGAGAAAAGGATCCCCCTTATAACGGAATTTACAACGGCCAGTTCAGTACTCCCCAGGGCAACGAGGGCCTTGTGGCCACTGGTGTCATCTGATCCAGCAGTACCGTGCTTTAAGGGCAGTAGAATCATGCCTAGCTACAAGAGGGGCCGCAACCTGAAGGACCGAGTGGTGAAATTGGATGTTACCAAGAGAGCGCAAGGCCCGAGTCGCAGAGGCTGCTTCAAGTGCCCAAAATGTGAGACCTGCAATTACATGCTAACTGGAAGTACTTTTAGACATCCTAAAACCAACAAGGAATATGATATTAGACACCACCTTTCGTGTACATCCCAGTATGTTATCTATGCAATAGTATGCCCTTGTGGCAATATATATGTGGGTCAAACCATAAGGACATTCCGAGAGCGCATGGCGCTACATAGGTCCGCAATTAGAGCAGCTCTGGAGGGACGAGGTAATGACCAACCAGTAGCGCGGCACTTTAAAGCAGCCAACCACACACTGCCACAGTTGAGACATATGATACTGGACCATGTGCCGAAACCGGCCAGGGGTGGCAACAGAGCTAGGATGTTGTCGCAGAAAGAAGCCAAGTGGATCCATATGTTGGACTCCTTGGCTCCTGGTGGACTAAATGAACAAGCCATGTGGAATGCCTTTTTGTGATGCTTTATTGTACTTTGCCCATCTTGAGATTTAGTCAGCCTCTTTACAGTCCAACAGTGATAGATTGCCCTGTAGGACACCTATATATGTATACAATAGTTAAGCCTACCCCTCTATATACAGCTGGTTCCTCAGTGAGTAGTTTTTTCCTGCCTTGTCTAATTGGTTATGCATAAAGCCACTAGATATAATGTACAGTAAGCCCAATATATGTCTCAGTATTTTAATTCTTAGATCTTTCTATTCTTTGAAATTTTTAAAGCCTCATGCAATCATAATAGTTTGCTTACACAAGTAGCACTTTTTGTCACTAATGCACTTTATATTTTGCACAGAGGTCACCCCCGTGTTGGCTCCGTCTGGCAGGTCCGGTTTCCATGGTTACGGAGTACTCGCGGTAACTAGGCAACGACGCAAGGGGCTAGAGTTCACGTCACCGCTGCGGCCCACGTGACCGGAACTGAGTGCAGCCGCGGCTTCCGGCCTTGGGACGCCGGCCGGCGGGAGCGCACGGGGAGGACCTCGCATGGACTCAGGTATTTATACCCCTAAGGAAAGTTGTTTTAGACATGTATGATATTGCTGATTGTCACGTTGCACTTTTTGAAGCATAGCACCTTGAGAAAAACGCCGGATGGGCGTTGAAACGTCGGTGGCTTGCACTATGCTGTACTAATTTATTTGCACTATCACTTTAATACAAAGACCTTTTGCTTGCACCAAATCCTTGGAGTGCCGCCTGGTTTCCTTCTTTATGGACAAAAATTGAAGGTACCCCCTGTTGTTATATATATATATATATATATATATATATATATATATATATATTTGTGTCCATAAATATTGGGACATCAACATAATTCTCATATTTTGGGCTCAATACACCACCCCAATGGATTTGAAATGAAGCAAACAAGATGTGCTTTAACTGCAGACTTTCTGCTTTAATCTGGGGGTATTTACATCCAAATCAGGTGAACGGTGTAGAAATTACAACGGTTTCTATATATGCCTCCCACTTTTTAAGGGACCAAAAGTAATGGGACAAACTAAATCCTAAATCAAACTTTCACTTTTTAATACTTTGTTGCAAATCCTTTGCAGTCAATTACAGCCTGAAGTCTGGAAGGCATAGACATCACCAGACGCTGGGTTTCATCCCTGGTGGTGCTCTGCCAGGCCTCTACTGCAATGTCTTCAGTTTCTGCTTGTTCTTGGAACATTTTCCCTTCAATTTTGTCTTCATCAAGAGAAATGCATGCTCAATCGGATTCAGGTCAGGTGATTGACTTGGCCATTGTATAACATTCCACTTATTTGCCTTTAAAAAACTCTTTGGTTGCTTTCGCAGTATGCTTCGGGTCATTGTCCATCTGCACTGTGAAGCGCCGTCCAATGAGTTCTGAAGCATTTGACTGAATATGAGCAGATAATATTGCCCGAAACACTTCAGAATTCATCCTGCTGCTTTTGTCAGCAGTCACAATATCAATAAATACAAGGGAACCAGTTCCATTGGCAGCCATACATGTCCACGCCATGACACTACCACCACCATGCTTCACTGATGAGGTGGTATGTTTTGGATCATGAGCAGTTCCATAGGATGTTGTTACAGAACTGTAAAGGCTTTTTTAGATGTTGTTTGGTAAACTCTAATCTGAATTTTCTGTTTTTGTGGCTCACCAATGGTTTACATCTTGTGGTGAACCCTCTATATTCACTCTTTTGAAGTCTTCTCTTGATTGTTGACTTTGATACATATACACCTACCTCCTGGAGAGTGTTCTTGATCTGGGCAACTGTAGTGATGGGGGTTTTTCTTCACCAGGGAAATAATTCTTCTGTCATCCACCACAGTTGTTTTCCGTGGTCTTCTGGGTCTTTTGGTGTTGTTGAGCTCTCCGGTGCGTTCTTTCTTTTTAAGAATGTTCCGAACGGGGGGCGTGGCCACGGCAGCAAGGGACTAGGCAGCAGGACCGAGGAGCTCCCTGGAATAAAAATCCTGAAACCATCCTGGGGCTCTATATTGCGGTCTCCCCTGGTCCCATCTCCTGCCTATTAGTACTGGGGAGGCAGCGGGCACGGTCACTGCCTGAAACGAGCGCTTCCGGCTCGCGCCAGCGGCCGCCCGGACCTCGGGCCTAGGCCGCAATTCAATCCCCGGCCTCAGTTCTGGAGCTCTGCCGGGCGCGTGTGCGCGCGCGCGCGCGCGATCCCGCGCCGGAGGCGGACACGGCGGCTGGCGGCTCTTGGGGACAGCGACACCTCACTCCTGCACCCCCAGGGCTTCACACAGGATCAAATCAGCTCCCCTGAGGCCTGGAGCAGGGTGAGAGGAGTGAATAATAAAGGTGCTGGGCGGCCATCTTGCCTGCAGCTTCCTCCCTTTTTCCTTACAGCAGAGTGCAGTGAGTGTGTGATTGTGCTGGGCTGGAGGAGCTTGGACTGGCCCCAGCTGCCTTCCTCTGCCTTTACCCTTGGAACATCACATATTGGATTTACATTTACATACTACTGAATTCACCTGGTTCCCCCCTTCTCCCACTGGCCTGGCAGCCGGCTTTCCCAGTGCCTGGCAGCTGCTGATACTGCATTCACCCTCCTGCTATACCTCTTGACACTGAATAGCGAGACTCTGAGCTGTCCTGGGCATTGATACGATGGTGAGGGGTGGTCAGAGCGCTGCCGCTGCTAAATTGGAGAAGTTCGCACGACAGCCTGCAACCCAGTCGACGCAGCCATCACCTAAGGCCTCCCCCCCTGCCAGAATGGATCCCTCGGCCGGGGCCGACTCGGGGGCGAATACACAACCACCCGCTCCCTCCATCCAGCAGGTCCTGGAGGCTATAGCGGCCAGCGAACAACGTCTGTCGGACAAAATGGAGAAGGTA